>NC_090936.1:824367431-824973993 GCF_040938575.1 Ambystoma mexicanum | reverse complement strand
AGCTGCACACTCCTGGCACACCTCAACATGTACTGCATCCAATGAGTATGCATGGACACTTACCGCTCAACTCCAGACAGGTATGCCTCTCGAGGACATGGAGGTGAAGCGCTGGGTGAATGCGTTCCAGGGCCCTCATCTGGTCGGTGGTAAGGCGGACCCAGCACCCCACTGCATCAGCTGCGTCCAAGAGGCGCTGGGCCTTCCTGAGAGTCCTCGACCTGAAGTCCTCCCAGCGCTTATGGACGTGTTGAAGGTTGCGGGTAGCCACCCGCGCTGCATTGATGGCAACCACGATGTCCATCTAGATCCTCTTCCGTTCATCCTTGTCGGCACGTGGTCGTCTGAAGAGGGCATCATAATGCACCAGGACTTGCTCCACCAGGATGCCAACTTCTCCTGCAGTGAAGATGGTAGCCCTCTGCCTCTCTGCCAGGGGGTCGCCACTGTTCCCAGATGGATTTTGGCCCGACATGGCAACCCCCGAGGCAGGTGTGGGTGGGCAACTGGGTCCCGGTGCTGGGCTGTGGAGCGATGGAACTGCAGTCGGGAGTCTTCTGTTCCAGCAAGCGTGGTCACAGCAACTGGGCCCCTGCAGATGGCTGACATGCAGGCACCAAATAGCAGGGCACGTGGCTAGCAGGCAGCAGCAGATGGTTCGTGGGAGGCAGCTCGGGGCTCTGGGGGGCAGGAAACTGGCCTTCTGGGCAGGGGTGTGGTCTTCTGTGTGTTGTCACGTGACCAACTTGATGCAGAGTGATTTGGCACGTGAAAAAACAGCATGTCAGCGTTTAATTTGAGGAAAGGGCCTTAGCGCATAAGCGCTTAGTGACGTGATGCACGCGGGCATTTCCCTCTGTATGGGTGGATAGTGGATCCACACGTACAAAAATAGCACATCCATGTGTCAATGCATGTAATTTGAGGAAAGGGCCTAAGCACGTAGGTGACGTCATGCGCACAGGTGTTTCCCTCAGCACAGGTTAAAGGTGAGCACAGCCCAGCAGTTCGCTGTACGTGCTTTTCGTGGAGACCGACACATGTGTTGCTTCTTCTTGTTGTTTAATGTGCCATCACTTCACAGCCCATCGAGGACGTACCTCTTCTTTTGGTGGGGGTCTTGCATATGCATGTTTTTCTTTCCCACGCTAGTCAGATGGTGAGTTGTGCATGCTATTTTTCCCACTGCGGGTCCACTTGTGTATCACTTACCCATTTTCGAGGTCATAGTAGCCTGTGTGTCCCACGCATATGCGTATTTTGTATCCCTGGTAGCCAACCTGTATTGCAAGAGGTTAATTCCACACACGTGGACTAGCGGGGTTGCATGCACAGTTTTACTGCAGTTTTGGGTGCGTGAGCATTGCGTGACCTGTCATTTTCTCACTGGGGTCACATACAGCCTTGCAGGCACACAGGGGTGCTGTTTACATCTAGTACCCCACCCCTTCACATCAATTGCCCAGGACAATTGTCATGTACACCTCCAATTGGCACTACTACATCTGTGCCATGGTTGGGAGACCACGAAAGGTGAGGGGCGCCTCAGTTGTGCATCCTCCATGTGTTGGGCATGGTCAGGGAAGTGGCTGGGGTGACCAGGAGTAGGGGGAGTCGAGGGTGCCTAGGGTGGCTGCAGAGGGTGAAGAGGCAGGGGTGCGCCACTTCGGCAGGATATTCTGCCACGTGCTGGTGCTGTCATGACACCACCTCCTGCCGTTCCGAGAAATGCAGCTCTTGCATCTGACACTGGTGCCCATGTGACCCGGCAGTCAGTTTCATTGACTGCCACAGGCCCAATGGTAGTGGTAGCTGTAGGTGCAGCTGTGGCAACCACCGCCCAGGGTCGGCCAACGCACGATGCGTTGACACCTGACGACTCCCAGGCGGATTTTCAGGTGGTCAGGAGGCACAGGCTATGTGCACGCTGGGCTGCTCTGACAGAGGCACATATCCCTGGGGCAGTGTTGTCATCTGCTGCCCCCACCAGCCGGGTGTTGGCAACTGCATGAGCAGATGCAGCCAACACCACCCCGGCTGTGAGTCTGCCAGCCAGGACACTCTCGGTCACAGACCTTGGCACAGCGGCTGTTGCTGTGCTGGGTCCATACAAGAGAACCCAGCAGCCACTGATGCAAGTCAGGGCTTCCGTCCTAGTTCCACCTGCAACTCCCTTGGTCCAGTCCACCAGCGCCACTGCCCCTACTGATCAGGGCGGAATTTTCCAGTCAGGGTTCCGACCACTGCCCAAGAGGAGAAAGGTTGCTCCTGCACAAGAGGCTGGGACCCCAAACACGGCTCTGGCCACCGGCACGTCGATGAAGACACCTTTCAGCAAGCAGGAACTGGACTTCCTTGTGGGCTATGTGTCGGAACACAACCGTGATATGCTAGTGGACCCAAATTGTCACACTACACCTTCCCAGTGTTGGGACCACTGGAAGTATGTTGCAGAGTGTGTTAGTGCATTCGGACATGATGTGCGCACAGCTCAGGAGTGCAAAAAGCATTGCGAGGACCTCCGACGCTTTGCTAAGCTAAAGCGTGCCTCCAATTATGCCATGACTCGGGTGACTGGCAGTGCGCCAGCACCTGAGGAGGAAGAACTCACTTCGCGCGAGGTGATCGCTGCAGACTTCATCCCGGCACAATCGTTCGAAGGAGTGGGAGAGATGCTGGATTTTGATGGCCCATCTGGTGAGTTTTGTTCCGTGTTTGTCCAGCCCATGTGTGGTTTGCTTGTTTGAGGTGTTGTGCTGGACTGCCACTACATGCTATGTGTAAATGGTTCTCATGTGCGAGTCATGCAATGCTTCACTAATGTGTGCCTGCTGTGCTGCATGCTGGACATGTAGAGCAGACAGGGACTGTCCTCGTCACCACACTTGCACCCTACTCACATGCTAGTCACCCGGCTTCCCCTCTGGTCTATGGTTCCAGCTCACTGGCCCTTCTGCATGTAGCCTGGGGGTTCTTCCCACCCAGCCCTCGGACTATGTCATCACATGACTGACATGCATGTGTGTTCTGCCTGCATGTGGATACTCCACACGGGCATGCTCCCTTGCCCTTCCACCTCCCTCCACCCCAATTTCACCATGGCACTTGTGGGTAACATGTTGGACTACTGCAATGGACTGTTCCATGCTCCTGTGTACATGCACCCTTCCCCCTGCCAACCTGCTAGACACATACTATGGGGTACATCCTTTATCTTTGATGCAGGGTGTCTCACTTGGACTGTGCAGATGGCAGATGCTCCCCGGTGACATGAGTGCCCATTCATGCTCCATGTGCATTCCATGCATGCCCCTATATGTCCTTGGCAGGATGATCATTGTAGTATGTGTCCAGGATGACATACATATAATGGCATTTGCTCATCCATTCCATGGTCACTCTGGCTCAGTCCTGCATCACGCACATGTTTAGGGTGTCATAGTCTGTGTGGGGCACAGGCCTCCCCCATTTCAGGCTCACTGACTCTATTCAACAGGTGTAGTGCCTGCTGCACAAATGGGTGTACTACAGAGGGTTCATCATGTGTCCTGCTTACTGTCCCATTCTCATCTGCTGTGGTGTCAGTTGACTCAGAAGATGCAATTGACGCTACTCAACACTGTCTGCCAATACACCAATACACGGTTCTCTGGTCAACCTTTCACTGCCAAGCAATGCCTCCCTGCATTTTAACTAAGGGGGCGGGTGGTGCATGTAGCCATGCAACCCATTGCATGCACATTGCACATGATGCCTGAATGTGCCCTTACACTGCTTTCATGTTTATTGATTGGCATCATAATGTACTTGTTGATGTAGATAGGCGGTAACATACACATGTTCTGCATTGCACCAACCCACTTCTGAGCCATGTTACACCGTTCTACATGCCTACTCACTGCTGCAATGTCAAAGTGACCTGGCAAGTATGGTCATATTGTCATCCCTCCACTTTCATGAAAGGCACGGGCACAGGTGCATCCTGTGACACATGTACTCAGTATTGGAACACCCTAGTGGGTGTTTAGCAAACTTGATTGGTCACTCAGTGGCCTATACTAACTGGTATAGGCCGCAGATTGATTATAGCCTGACAATTGAGTTGTAATGACTGTGGAGCTGCCTGCATGTGTGTATGTGTACACTTTCACATACAGCAAAGCAAGCATCATTGTAGCAGCTTGCTTTGCTGTATAGGATGCTGTTCATATTCACCATACGGGTGTATATGAACACGGGTGTATTTGAACACTTTCACGTGTACATATGCAAGCAACTTCAACGCTGTGTAGTGCAACATTGCAGCTACTCACCTATGTGTGTGTAAAAGTGTTAATTTACACATGTGTTTGTTAGGGAGAATTCTCTTAAAAAGGCTAATTTCCCTTACCTATAGAGTCCCCCAGCAGCTTTGCTGGATTTCAGGGGTTTATTTTTTTACTCCTACAAAGAGTGAGACTCTTTTCCATCTCTTAGTTGTATTTTGCTATGTGTTTTAGGCTATTTATTGTGCTTATGGTCTATGGGGTTTTTCTCACCCTCATAGGTATCATCTTTCTACATGTGTGTTACACAGCACCCTCAGTGCAGTAACACAGGGGTGTCATAGTGACCCCCAAACATAGACTCCATACCCTGGGACTTACTACTGTCTCCCAGGGCATGTAAAGTCCCCATTGACTTTAGTAGTCAATACTTATGAACACAACCAGCACAACCCATTTTACTATGAAAGTAGTGGAAAGGGTTTATAGTTTATAGTTTTTCCCTGGTGTTCATTTTCGAGAGGGTACCCCGTCCAGTCCCTCTCTCCAAAGTTTCTGGCTGGTGGCAGTGGTTACTACCATAAATATTCGACCACAAATATTTTCCTATGGGATTTTCCCATTGTTTGAGGCTACCACTTTTACTGACAGCCTCTAACATACCGCCGGTTTATTTTAATATTAACTTTACTCCGGTAGGTTTTTATTGCCAGATCTTTGATATTATTTCTTTCTTGTATCTTCCTCTGAAATCCTAACCCAGGTCGGGGATCCTTTGTTTGTCCTTTTGGCGGGCTTTTGCACAGAAGCCCTCCTTTCAGCGCCACTGAGTCTGTGGTAGACAGGATGTGTGGGTTGGGGAATAGGCACCCTGGACAGGGTAACCTAGGCAACCCAAGTCACACTCTGCCCTGATAGGCTGGGGGGTTATCCCGCCAGGATAACCACCCCACTGCGTGAGTGACAGCTAGGCTGTATGAATGGGGGGTTTTCTGCATAAAAGCAGGGTTCTGAGGACTGGAGAACAAGACATTGCCACTGGAACTAAGAAACCCAAAGAGGAGAGAAGCTGAAGACATCTGCAACAAATCTCAGAGACCGGATAGGCAGACACCCGTCCACCACGACCGCGATTTAAAGGATCATACCTTTTATTTCATTTTGGCATCACCGCGGCTGGCTTCATCCCTGGGCAGTGCAGTAAGTTGAACCTTCCTCCATGACGAGAGCCTCTCTTCCTCTGGTGGATCTCCTGAACTGCAGGAACTGCCAGGAACTACCGCCACCGCAGGAGCCTCTTCCACTTTCAAGGTACATTGATCTGCCAGGCCTCCCGTTTCGTTGGGTACTGCTCAGTGGTCGAAGTGTACGAAAAGAAGTAGCGGAATTATGTTCCCTGCTGGCCTGCCCCTGCTCACCACAAACCCCATTGCCACACCCCTCCCACACACAATACATCCCCCAAATACTTGCACCTGCTGTTTAAGGGACCGTTCAGTGCAGGTTTCAACTTCTTCCTACACTTTTATTTTAAAACAAAACCATTCCGAAACAGTTTCTTTTTAAAATAAAAAGTATAGGAGCCATACAAGGTAATTTAAAAAAGTATAGGAACACCGCTCCCGACCACTCCCGCTCACTTTGACCACTGGTACTGCTAAAGGTGTTTTAAATCTTTTACTTACCTGCTGGGTTGGCCGCCCCTTTCGTCTAACATTATCTTTTACCTTCTGCAACCGCCTTTTCAAATCGTTAAACAAAGACTTGACTGCAGCTACTAGAACCGTTTGATCCTGGGCACTAAGCCTTTTATCGCCGACTGGCACAGGCCTATTGACTCTGGCTAAATCTGTTACAAATGCCTTCTCTAGATTGCTTTTCATCAAGAAATGTGTTGGTGCACCTAAACTCTTATAACCACCTTTCCTTCCCTTTTTAAATATTGCTAAAGTGACATTTTGCTCGGTTTTCACATAAGTATTGCTTATGCTAAAGTACTTCCTTGCCTAACTTGTTCACAATTGAATTGGGAAGTGTTGCTGGTGTGTTTAGGAGTCTAGCCCTGTATAGCTTGTCCTTTCCTTCCATCTGAAGAAATTGTTTTCACTCTTGCTCAAACTTGTCTACAATTTAATTAGGGAGTTGTGTATACTTTTCTTGACTGTTTTAACTTGCTTTAATGATAGTGATTTGGGTGTGGAATTAAGAGTGTGTAAAATAAATATATATATATATATATATATATATATATATATATATATACGTATATATATATATATATATATATATATATTCTTTTGGATACAAAGCTTTGGTCAGTGTTTCCTTGTTCCATAGTATTGTAGTCCTATTGTGTAAACCCGGAATACTGCTCATCTCCCTCTTGCGATAAGTCTGGCTGCTCAGCCACAGCTACCAACTAAATCTGTGTGGTACAGACTGACACCAAAGGGGATTTATTGCATATACCTGTAGTCCTAATCTTCTGTAGTGCTCCCTAAGGGAACTGCATAGGATTCTGCCTAACACTGGTGTACAGCGGTGAGGATAAAGTATTGGATTTACATTTTAGAGTGTTGCTAGTACCTTGGTGCAATAAACCACAAGGCTTAACAATCACTAAAAGTTTATTTTAAACAAATGTCAAAAAAATGGAAAGCTATAGCCAGGAGACCCTCTTTGGAAATAAAGCTGATTATTAAAGGGATCTGTGTAGACAGAAAGGTCTTCCTATCAAAGGCGAGAAATCAGAAATGATTGAAAGATTGTTAGAAAAACAAAGTCTGGAGAATGGGGCTGTAGTGCCTACTCCTCCAGCAAATGTAGCAAACCTTGAGGATGATAATGCTGATGATGTTATTGTTGAACAATATCGTTCTTGCTATCATGGATTGATTGGGTTTCAGCTCAACCATCCAGTTGTGCCAGCCTCCTTGGTTATTTTCTACTCAATTTCCAGCTCGACCCATCAGTTGTGGGATCCTCATTGATTATTGTGTACTCAAATTCCTACCCATCCTGTTGAACCATTGTTCAACTGTACAACCTTGGACGTTAGTCTATCATTCAGCTTGGACATGTGCTTGGCCATATTCTGTGACTTCAAGTCATCTACTGGAGACTCTGTCAGGGTTTTTTGGTGCCTAGAGGCTTTTTCCCTGGTTTTGGGGTTTGGCTCCTTGGAGTTCTCTGCGATTTGGTATTTTTACCGGTCAAGGTGCCCTCTGAGGGGGCTAGACCCTATTTACACGAAAGGAAGAACAAGGAAACCAAGGGGAAGGGGGATGCTGAAGCCAGGTAGACTAGAAGGAAGAAGCTGACGGACCCCAGAGATAGTTCTTCTGAAGGTCATGGTGATGAGGAAATGAGGAAGGGGCTTTTATTGTTGGACAGTACGCTTGGGCTACAGTGATTTGGCACTCTCTGATATTGCCAATGTGGGTTACTATGTACATGATGTGTTCTGCTGGTCAATGGTTGTTCCTGTGTTGGGTTTACTTTTCAGGTGTCAGGGGATTGGTGTGGTTTGACACACTGGGTTGTCCACATGGGCAATGTTCACATGTGATGTGTACAGGACACTGAGGGTCACTTCATTTCACAGGCATGTATTGAGTGCATGTCCCTACTGACACACACACTTACACAATGCACCACCACACATACAACCACCCTTCCATGCCCACACGTGCACATAGATTGCCTTCTCTGCCATGCTGTGTCCCTACAGTGCATGATCACTTACCATTTGGGGATCGTGTACATGCGTCACTGGGTTATTGTTGTTGCTTGTCCTTTTTATATGATGCTCAAGGTGTATCCCCAACACAATGGCTGCTCACTGTGCTGTGTGCTGAACAGTGTGTTGCAGGGGACACACACAGCACACGGTTTTGGGATTTGCGGATTTGAATTGGCCAATGTGCATGCCAACAGGCATTCTGTCTTTTGTTGATGGTACCGCTGGTGGCATGCATTTGTGTATGACTTTGTATGTGTGGGAGGTTGTTGGTCAGTCATTTCATCTGATTCCATGTCAGGTGTGATTGTCTCAGGCCTCTTTCCATTTATCGCGTGACACTTTGTATCTAATTTGTCATGTGTTGTGCTTTTGGTTTGCTCTTTTGCTGTTGCTTGCCATGTCATGGTGTGGCCGACAAGGGTGATGGGGGTTTGGGAGGGTTTGGGTGACATACCAGTGATTTTCATGGCTTATTTTGCAGGGGGGGGGTGGTGTGATATGCACCTTGCATGTGTTCCTTTTCGTCACACCGGATTGGTTATGTTTAAGTAGCTAGGGATGCACACAATGTAGCACTTCCTTGGAAATATTCTCAGGTTGGTAAGGTTGTGACAGTGACTGTCTCTTTGTCATCATTGATTGTCACCTGGTAAGTGCCAGGCCTGTGTGCACTCCGCAGGGTGGGAGTTTAGGTGAAAAATGTGGCCAGAGGATGGGTCCAGGCTGCCTCGCCATGTGCCCTTTCCCCTCCCATGTGCAGCACACGTGGTTGGGGATGTGGGGGCACCACCATGTCCACAGGTACGCCACGCTGTGTTGCAACATTGTGCAGGACACATGCTGCCACAATGATCCTGCACACTACTGCATATAGTAGCTGCCCGTCAGAGCGGTCAAGGGAGCAGAAGCGTGACTTGAGCACTCCGAATGTGCACTCCAACATGCCTCTGGTTGCAGTATGGGCTGCGTTTTATCTTACCTGGGGTGGTGTGGTGGGGTTCCGTATTGGCGCTATCATGTGGTTGCTCAGAGGGTAGACACTGTCCCCGGGGGAGGTGAGGATGGTTGTCATTAGTTGGGTTTATATATTTGTCTGTGTGTGACATGCATGAATGTGCACAGACATTTGTACTCACCAATGAGCCATGTGTCGCCATGCTTCCCTGCTTCCAGGTCCCGGCTCAGGGCGAACATTCTGTATATGAAACTTTCATGGGTAGACCCAGAATAGTTTGCATAGACAGAGGTGATGATTCCATGGGCATCGCATACAACCTGTATGTTGATGGAATGCCAGTGCTTGAGGTTGCGGTAGATGTTCTCAGTGGCCCTAGACAGACGTAGGGCCACATGGGTACAATCTATGGCACAAAGCACTTTGAGGAAGTGTGCCGCTCTGTAAAATTCCAAGACCATGGCCTGCCTTTCTGCTGGTGTTCTGGGCATGTATATGTGCCTGCGGACTGAGGGGTGCACAGTCATGAATGCCAGCACCTGGTGTAGGCAGCATGACTGTGTGGGCTGTGAGACACCCCCAACTATGGCATTTGTCCTCTGAAATGACCCAGTGGCCAAAAAATGCAGGACATTCAGACACTTTTCCAAGGGGCTCAGTGCTTGGGTGCACAAGGTGAGTGATGTGAGCTCATCCTCCCACTCAGTGACCAGGTCTAGAATGATATGAGGTGGAAACCTATACCTGCCATAGACCTGGTCATCAGGCATCCCAAAAAGGCTAGTCCTGGGCAAATAAATGCAGGGCCTGGCTATTCTCCTCCTCCTGCGGTGTCCCACGATCACTGCTGTGAGAAATGGGACATTCATCGTATCTGTATATACGTGTTTGTTGTTTGCACGCACTTTTATACTGCATGGTGATGCTTCCGCCTGCCTTCGTGTGGTGGACCTGTTCCTGCCTGTGCGTGTCTTTTGGTGTGTGCATGTTTCCCCTATTCCCTTCCATGAATACGTGTTGTTCGCAAGCGTGTGGGCGTTCCGTGTATTTTCCAGCAGTACTTCCCCAGTTACGCCGTCATTTTCACGCGTTGTTCCCCATTCCGTGTGTTCCGCCCCCTTTTTGGTTTGTGCACTACACGATGTGTGCTTTTGCCGTGCACGTCGCGCACATCGTTCAGGATGTCGCAGTGACGTGTGCACCCATGTGCGCCACATGCGGTTTCGGCGCAGCTACCTGGAAAAACACGCACACAGACTTCGATGAATTGCTTGCGCTGTATTTTTCACGCTTGCGCCACCGAATTCGGCGCACGATTGTTCCATGTTTCGTCCCCTAAATGTCATGAAAGTAGCTTTGGGATGTGCTTTTTAATTTCATAAGTTCCCCACTCTTATTCAAAAACATTAAACTGACCACTAGAGGAGCACTTTGCAAAAGATCAAACAGTTAATGTGTCTATCATGTGGTTGTGTTGCTGCATGGCATCGTTCAGCCATTAAGAGTGCTTTCAAACGGTTGCCATGCAGGTAGGTGCATGCAGTACAATGGCTAAGTAGTAAATGGTTAAACAGAGTATCAGAGAAAACGGTATCAGAAATCATGTATTTATTTCTTTGACCAAGGCCATAGTGAGAATATATTGAACATTTTGTTTTCTTTTAACGCTGAGAGGAAAGCTTGCAGACTCAGTCATAACAATCATGAATGCAATACAGAACCTAAAAAATACCCCTGCAGACACTGATAGGCAGACCAGACATATATACAGGAAGCAAATCCAAACGGGAAACATGGAAGGATAAGTGATGACT
This sequence comes from Ambystoma mexicanum, assembly GCF_040938575.1. NCBI lineage: Eukaryota > Metazoa > Chordata > Amphibia > Caudata > Ambystomatidae > Ambystoma > Ambystoma mexicanum. The sequence continues at coordinate 824,963,217 of NC_090936.1, read as the reverse complement.
ACTGTAATAGACAAACTAAGCTACCATGATGATTGCAGGAACATCTTCTGAACGATGTCCAGCGTACATGGCTAAATACTCCAGGTTCCATTTTCTAAATAACAGCTATTCGGAAATATATATCTCCATCAAACTATACAATATCAAACACACATTTCATATATAAATGTATCCGTCTGATTGTTGCATATAGTCAAGCAAAACCTCTAACATCTTAAAAATCCCAAACAATTCTTCTTACAGTCAGTGCCCTAGAGATGAGAAACCCGTGTTGAGAAATAGAACATGTAATGTCAGTATTAAGGCATATACACGTTTGTTTCATTTCTCTTTGTCTCAGTGCAATTCTTAGGAAACTCATTAGACGCCAGGCTCCCACACGAGTCTCTGCCCGAAACAAAAAATAACATTCTGGTTTATTTCGTCTAAAATGCACACAGTTCGTCGAAATGTACTCTGCAGAGGTGCCAGCAAATATAACATGCGCAAAAGGAGCACGAATGATGGTCAAAGTGTGTGTGTGGGGGTTTGTAAATCAAGCTAATTAGGTATTCAAAAGGGGAGTGCACAGCACAAGTTTGCCAAAATGATCTAACAACCTGATTATCAAATGTTTGGCACATGGTGTACTCCAAAAAGGCCCTTCAGAATGTGCCCAATCAAAAAGTGGAGAAAGAGGACCACACAAGAATGCATCTGATTGACCTACCAAAACAAGTGACGTAGGCCACATCACAAACATAACACAACACAGTATGGAATACCTACACTTTGAGGTGGGTACACGTTAAAAGAATGATACACTGACCAGCAGACTGCTGAGACCTCTTATGAGGTGGAGGGGAAGTAAAGATCAGAGTGCAGCTCCCAATTTCAACTGGCAGATAAATAGGGGTCAGCCAGATGTGCCGCTTCCCTACCCCAATTAATATTTGAGATGCAATTTGTAGGTAATTCCCTGATATGGGATAATATTAACTTAAAAACAAATACTATGGAAACTCTGTAGGTGATACGAGCGTGCGCAAATATCCCTAGGCCACCTCACTTGTGTAAGTGATGTGTCTCCGGCTCCTAAGAGTCTGCGCAGCAGTTGCTGATTCTGTGCGAATCATTGAAGGCCCATCGGCCCGTGGCCATGCTTGCCGCAGATATAAACCATCTTTGCCCTGACGATGCTATCTGGGAAATTTTTATGGGGGAATCATGAGCCTTGTATTATATGTTTTACTCTACTACAGAAAAAGATTGTGTGTTTGTTGGACACTTTTACTCACCAGAGTGAACCCTAAAGGTAATTGTTATGTTTTATGTTCTGTTTTCCTCTTGTGTTTGTGTTGAAAAGCCGTTGTAGAACTGCTGTGTAAAACGGGGTAATAAACAAAAATATTTATATTTCAGATGCTAAGATACTGGGTTGTGTGTCTTTCAAACCCCTGTCTACAATGCAAACAGATGGCTTAACACCACCAAGGAAGCTACTAGGAGAGTTGCATTTTATTGTTAAGGTGCCTTTCAGCTCCATGCATCCACAGTTATGGGCACTACAACTGGTCCTCAATAGGATTATTTCATATGGTAGGCACCATATAGCCATGCCACAAGATCCCTGCACATTGGCAGGCACATTGAGTACATTATTTTGTATTTAGTAGGGGTCTCTTGGAGGTGCTGTACCATTGATTGCACCCATGTCGCCCTCATACTTATCCACCAGAGAATACCTGCACATAAACAGGAGAGACTGGCACTCTGATAATGCAAAGATGGTGTGCAACACAGTTAACCGCATCTTGAACATGAATGTGAACATCCCAGGAACAAAAAAACAATATCTGTATCTATTACACTGTAATTTAACACAATCATTTTGAGGCTGCACATTACTGGGAGACACGCAACCTTCTACATATGTCCAACTGACCATATGACAATACACATCATACGATGAGTGTCTCATCCACACGTATCAGTGGATACTGCCTGAAAGGCCACATTTTCAACCCTTTAAGTAAACAAGTGAATAGAGGCCATTGAAGTAAGAACAGTACACATATGGACCAGAAATCTCATAATATGTGGATTTGCATGTCAAGTTACACTTCAAGTGCCAAGACTACTCAAGGGGAGTGCTGCGTTGCAAACTCCTGATTGAAAGCAAAACAATCATTGGATGCCCAGTGCTACACAGTATAGTGTTCAGACGTGGCTAAATGTAAGATCAGTTCAGATATACAGCCACCACTACCCATCCCACTTGATGCAGTTGATGGACATAGAGATGTGGCAGAAGACTTATGGAATTGCCTGGTTGTTAGACCTTCCACTTGAGGAAGCCTGCATGCTGAACAGGACCTGTGTCAGTGGTCCATGTGTTTGGATGATTAAAAAGTGGTCAGGCCACTGGCTGGTGTTTGGTTCTAATATGGAAGAGTCATCAATTCATGATGCCAGAGCACAACCCTGCCCCTGAACAGAGGATAAAAACAGAAAGATAGAAACCCCAGGGACATTTAAAGACACTGTTAAACACAGCACATTCCCTCTGTTTGGCAAATGATGACCCAATAGCAAATTGTTTGGGCAAAATATTTCTGAACACCTGCACAATCCTGCTGAACCCCTTTACTGACAAAACATCACACATCGCCATTTATGAATTAAATAGCTGTAGTACCGCCTGTAACATGTATGATGAGTTCCTGTATCCCTATGGCAAGTTATTAATGTACCAAATATGACTTACTGCAGAGCTTCAGTTAAGCAAAAGGGATACATTGTAATATCTTCTATATATACTAAACAGGTGTGATGCCCTATGTACTGATCCCTCAATAAATGTATTTCAGGAATTGCATACTGAGGACCAAGAGACTGTGTTCTGATTAAAATAATATAATTTGATTCTATTGAAATTTCATAAAAAATTTAAATACATCATTTCTAAACATACAAATTATTTCTACATATAGTAAACAAAACTACAGTTCATTTTCAACAATTATGTTTTTTAAAAGAAAGTTTTTTGTGCAAGCTGCAATTTTATGTTAACATCTCTCACATAAATGTATAACCACACACAACACAACACAACCAATTGTTTTCTCAGCCAAATTGAATTTAGAGTAAATTATTTCTAAATCACATTAATAGTAGTCAGATTCCTACTTTGATAGTCCACAATTATGCATCAACTACAAGTGTCCAAGATTGTTTTAACAATATTCTTCTCATCATTGGACTTCCTTTTGTATAGTTTTGACAACTTTCATAACCATTGGTCAGCGTCATCTTCAGGATTAGCAGACATTTTACCCAGTAGCTATTCAAAGGTTTTATCAATGCTAAAATACACTAAACAACAATAGCACCATATTTAAAACATTTAAAAGACAATTAAAAATCATAACAAGAACATTAAAAAACACAATCTCAGAATCCTCATTGTATGCATCAATTATTTCATAAACGGAGAGCAGTAAACCCAATTTTGTATAATCTGAAACCGGCTAAAAAAGAGGATCAACCAATCTCCCTATGCAGAAAGCAAACAGATTACAACCTTAGAGGTGGGCCAATCAGTCCCCACATGTATTCAATCTGAGCCAGAACACTTGGAAAAAAGGTTAGATACGGATACAGTAGATACGGTAGATACGGATACAGTACCCAGTAATTTCCTAGTAGAGTTACTTGAGATTACGTTGACCAAAGATGTCTTCCGCTTTAAGAACTTGCACTTCATGCAGATCAAAGGTACTCCAATGGGGGTGGCCTTTGCCACCAATTATGCAACATTATATAAGTGGGTCTTTGAAGAAAGCAACATTTTGGCAGATTCCAACCCTTTCAAAAAAGCATTGAAATTTTACAAAAGATACATTGACGACATACTAATAATATGGGATTGTAAAGAAGGTGACCATCTTGCTTTTTTTGAGTGGATGAATAAATTGAATCCTAATCTGAAATTCACTATGCAGTCAAACAACAAGGAAATTCCATTTTTGGGCTTATTAAATAAAGAAACTGATGGCTTACTGTTGGTCGATCTGTATATGAAAGAATCAGACAGGAACACTATTCTCCATTATGAAAGTTTTCATTCACAGGCGCTCAAATCAAATATTCCATATGGTCAGTTCCTTAGGGCTAGCAGAAATTGTTCGCAGTTAGCAGATTTTGCAGAACTATCCAACATTATTGAAGATAGATTTAAAAATAGAGGATATCCAGCTAAATTACGCCAAAACTCCAGAAAAAGAGCTAGGTATCAGCACAGAGAGATACTATTGTCTAAAGAAGATGGGGAACAAAGACCGTCAAATGATCAACTTGTATGTGCACTCACATTCAATACACACCAGAATAAACTAAAGAAGATCATAGCCAAACATTGGCATTTGCTCCAATTAAATCTAGCTACATTGGCAAACCAATGTTCGCCTTCAAAAAAAGGAAAAAACATAAAAAAACTGGATCTGCAAAGCAGATAGGAACACAATACAAGATAAACAGCCATCTATCACAATTTTATGGGGAATGCCAGCAGTCCTGGGTCACTATCCTTGTGGAGGATGTTGCAATTGCATTCTTACCACAGCCTGCTCTAATGACACTATTATAATAAGAGAAAATGGACATTGAGGGACCACACTAGGTGTAACAGTAGCCACATGATGAGCTATTGTATGCCCCTATGAAAAAACATACATCGGAAAGATGTCATGCCCGGTGAAATTAAGAATCACAGAGAATAGATCTAAAATTAGGAATAAACATCCTAATGCACCTGTTGTGGCACATTTTCTTGAATTCAATCATAACCCAGGCAATTCAAGATGGTGGGCTATAGAGAAAATGAGGGGCACAGATTTATCAAACATTGCCAGCAGTCTTTCACAAAGGGAACAATGGTGGATTTACCACACCAAGAGTTATACTGATGGTCTTAATTCACAGGAAGAATGGAACTAATACACTTACTATATATATAGTGTCAAAATACACACCCAGAATTATCAGGAACGGCGCGTTCATTGTATTATTGAACTTGTTCCTGCCTGTTTAGATCCTTACTTTTCTAATTTAGGACTTACTTACAGTGCTTGAATATCTACATTGCAGTATGGCTATTAGTATTAATACTAATGAAAGCAGACCCCTTTTTTTATTCTGGGGGTCTCTTTTCTTTCTTTAGCCATACATACTCATTAGTCTGTTTTGTAGTTTTCTGTACTTTGCATCCTTAGTATGTATATCTATTAAATCAAGTAGTTCCCTTCCTCCTCACTATGAGTACATTACTTCAGGTTCATCGAGTGAAGTACTGCTAAGCCAGTTCTTTATCACTGGAAGAGCCGAATAAGAAATAGTCCTTTTCATATCTTCTGGACACTATTCCCGGCCCTAACTCGGACTGAGTTTTGTTTACCTTTTACTCCTCTTTCTGTCTCTTCCAACCTGACGGCATTTCCACGGGATTTGGTGACCCGGATGCAGTCATGCCTACTAAGGAAGAAGGAAGAGAGGCTATTGTTCAGCTCGCTGCAGTAAATTCCAATACGCAGTGACTTCCGTGATTCTTGACATGCAAGTAAGCATGGTTTCTGTTTTTTCCGAGCTGTGCTACGTACAGGCCTGCGAAGAGCCACTTCTCCTACATTAAGGTAAACTATTTCAGGATAGAATTTTTTTGCTTATCCCTGAGATTAATTAGAAGCCTAAACAAATATATATTTTTCTTGCCATTTTTTAGTACATACCTGATGGAAGAAATCCTATGACATGTAGTTTGTTCTCCTAGTGGACTCAGTGACTACTGCTCCACCTAAATCACTAGGGCAGACACCATTCTGGTAGTGGCAACCAGGCCTTTAGCATGATGGAGTAATCGATTGTAGGTCATGCACTGGATAACATTACACAGTTCATTCATCTCCTAATGGGTTGCTGTGAACTCCTACTAGGCTAATCTGAGTGCCTCCTGGATACACCTTCACTATATAACCAAGCCCTAGTTCCTATCGGCAACTTTCCTATATAAGCTCAGAAGCCGCTCAACTCGAGTGTTGTGTTCCAAATTTAAGTGAGATGCATGCATACATCTCTTACTCATATTAGATGTATTGGCTTTTGGAGGGCCGGGTGGAGGGAGTGCGGGGGGTGTCTGTTCATAAGTGCTATCATTCTGGCACAGTGAGGTATGTTGGCATTATGCTGAAATGGCTTGGGCTAGTTGAGTGTCAGGTTACTGGTCTTTCTGAGGATGGCTTATCCTTCTGCTCCACCTGGTGTACGTGAATCTGGCACACTGTAGGCTTGTACCAGTAAATCTTTCTCCACCTGTGGGTTTTCATCACCATCGGTCTTGAGATATTGGAGTCTTCAGGTTCCATGGTAACTTTCTGATGGGAAGCATGCTCATGGGAGATTGAATATTTATGTTTTGGAGTCTGATGCATTTTTGCAATCCGTCACATATCACACCATGTTGATTTGAATGTTGGATAATGGAAGGGTGTACTTCTGGAAGCCACTTAAGCAGTCATGGTCTGACAAGAACATTTCAACTACAGTGAACCATATTTTCATGTAGATCCTCGGCACATGTATTTTGCATTGCCTTATGGGAGTCTAAGCATAGGCTTCTGGGGATTTGCCTGCTGGGATAGCAAGGGGATTACTTGTGAGTGCCACATGTTATGTGGTACACATACATTGGGCATGATATATGGCTGCCTATTCCTCTTCACATGGTACTGCCTCAGCACAACCACATTGAAACAAGGCCCCCAAAAACCTGAAGGGACATCCCAGTCCAATGGTTGTACAGAAAAGAAGATTGAGGGCCCCTCCAACACGGAGGCCCCACACCCTCAGTGCCCATAGGTTGTTTTCTGTGTGGGGAGGTGACACATAGAAAGGGAGATTCAGCCTTCAAGGGGAGATCCAAGCAGGTAATGGTAACAATTGTTTTATTTTTATTTAACATGCATTTTTAGTTTAACTTGCACACACATCTTCACGAAAAGGATGCCACAGTCAATGTGGGCATGTTGGCATATTATGTCCCACTAGGCCAGCTAGTAGCCAAAGGTTCACTCATTCTGAGTGGGAATGGCACAGGTTCCCAAATCCTGCCAATACTCACATATTTGTGAACCGAGTGTCCTTAAATGAAGAAAAGTCTCCAGATGTCTGTGATACTGCTGCAAAAATCACAGAAGACAGGTGACAATTAGTGAAAGAAGGGTAATATATCTCAGGACCAAACCAACCGGTAGGACGGTTTCATGGTTTGACATACTGTCCCTAGGCAATGGTAGAGCTTAGTTTGAAGGGTAGCACCTCCTTGCACCACTTTGCAGTCAAGGCTTCCATTCCAGTAGAGTGTTTTTTAGGTAATGGCCTCCCTGATCCAGACATAGTTGTGGCAGACACTAGAGCTCAAATGCCAAGAGCAGTACAGGAGCCTGCTTTCAAGGACCAAGGCTCTATGGTTTCCACTGGAGAGTGAGAGAGACCTGTCTCACCAGTAGCTCCCAGTCCAGGCCTGAAATCACCTGAGGCTCCTACTTTACAAGAGAGTACTCTGTGCCCACTTAGGTGACTATGGAGTTAACACTGTATTCAGTCATCTCACGGTTGCCTTTGGGTATAGAGGAGGAACACGAGATGGCAGACAGGGACATTTTTGACCAGAAGGGCCTGCCAGAAATGGAACTGTTGTCTTCAGGAGGAGTACTAGGTCTGCTTGAGTTTTGCCAAGAACAGAGGGACTGATCCACTCAGGCAAGTCTGTTAAGACAGACAAAGGAGCAAGTGCAGGGCAGAGGTCATGAACCGGTCCAAAAAGGGTAACAGGTGCAGAGTGAAAGCCCTGGCCTATTCCAAAACCAGGAACTAATGCATGGTGAAATCCTCACCCAGGTCAAAGACAAGGATGCTGAGAATTCATAATTCAGGGAGAGGGAACAGCTAGGAGTTGGTTTCTCACCCAGGCCCTACAAGTTTCCTCCTCGACTTGGCCCCGACATACTTGCTGGTCACTAAGATGTGGCTGTGGTATTTGCAACCTTGTCAGATCGTTTTGTCAATCCTATTAGGGATTTCAAAATGACAACATTGCCCTCAGTCCAGTCCTGGCTACCAGAGAAAGGACAGGAGAAGGACATCAGACTCCATTAGATCTACTATCTGTGGTTGGATGGTCTTGTGATTGGAAAGGTAACAACTACACACAGGTATGATCCCCCAAGATGTCATAGCTGAAAGAGGACCCCATGACATACCCGGGGCTTTGCAGACATCACAGATAAATCAGCAGGCCTGCCAAACCATGTTCCAGCCCTGGTAAACTGCCTTAAACAGGGCACACGTTCTAGATCTCCCAGACTGTGGGCAGGGAAATAAAAGGCAGGCACCTGTGAAATTGTTATTGGAGTAGATTTCTTATAAGTAGATACACGTAGGAATCACTGATCAGCCCACTACCTACCCCAAAATCCAGTTGATGAGGTTAGAGAAATACTGTGCCATGGTTGTGGAGAATCCAGAACTTGAGCATTGGTCCATCTCTCAACAGAGAGTTACAATGGACAAGCTGCCTACGTCTTGATCTCAGCATATGAGTACAAAGTGTGAACATGACCCTCAGAAGGGTATTTCTCAAGCTTTTTTTCGACTGGGGCCATGTGAGAAATTGCCACCCGGCAAGGCTATGGCTGCCCTGGCTTTTTTTTATTCTTAATAATTAATACATTGGGCCTCATTACGAGTCCGGTGGTAACCTGCCGGTTTTTCCAGCTCGGTTACCGGCGGACTCGTATTACCATTCCACCTCTGTGATTCCCGGCATCACAACCCTGGTGACCCGGTAATTCCGGAGGCAGAATTCAGTAAATCCCCATTCCCATTGAGTCCCAGAGGACTCAATGGGAATGGGGACCATGGAAACACCGGCACCATCTCGTGATGGTGCCGGTGTTTCCACGTCCGCCTGCAGGTGGGCGGTGTTAAACCCGCCAGGTCAGACCTGGCGGGAATGACACCTCCGCCTGCAGGACTCAAGATCACCCGGTATGGAAACAACGGTGGCAGCGGATTTAACACCACCGTTATTTCCATACCGGGTGACTCGTAATGAGGCCTATTATGTGGCTAATTCCATCTCTGAAAGTGAAATCTGGTGAACAGATTCCACTTTCATAAGCTCCCTGCCAAAACCATGGTGTGTACTTCTGCCTTTCTACATGAGTATCCTGATCTGCAGCGTCTTCTTTACAAGTGGTACAGAGTAGGTTCATAGGTCAGAGGTGCCCATTTGACAGCTGCGGTGACAGCCAAGTCTCTACAATGCAGAGGCTGCATTTCAGACATGTACCCCTGTAGCAAAATGTTATATTATTAGTATACCATCCTTGTAGCAGATACATCTAAATATAAGCCATACTTGAGTTATGGTATGGTGCAGGTTATTTCTCATATTTTCTACAGACACAGCAATTTCATATCACACAAGTGTCAGGCCTGTCAGCACAGCTCAGCTGTGAAAGAATCATGTGTATTTTCCCCAAACAGGCTGGCCCTGCCACTGATGGGTGGACTGTAGCCTTGGGGATTCTCTCTCTTTGTACCTTTTGTGAGGGCAGGTAACACCCTCGGCATACATATACTCAAAACACTTGGCCTCACACCAAAATGCTTCATATATAAAGACCTTTGATTCTATTAAGAAGGGGAAGGGGTGGGCTTAGAGTAGAGAGGGGGAGCTCTGTACAGATAAAGGAAGATCTCTTCTTTCTCTCTGTCTCATTCACTGCTTCCTATCCCTTCCAATTCCATTAACAAAAAACACTGTGGGTGTATTGTCAGAAGGGAACAGTCCATTTTTTTAAGAACAGGGTTTGGACCACAAAAGCAGGCTATCTTTAATCCAATCACCTGTGTACTTTTAACTTTAAAACATGGGGTCTCACGCCACTTCTTTGAATCATCTTGGAATCATCTTTTGGACTTTAGCTTTGCAAGATGATTTCACTGGACTTCTGTTGGGAGAGTTGATCGCTCCAAAGTTCTCTGTCAGTGAGGTGACCAAGGCAGAGGCAAGCTCAATCCCATAACCATCCTCAGGGAGGGACTAGTGGGGATGACATGCTACTGGGACAAGACCTGCCTCTCTGACAACCACAATGGTACCCAGGACCTCATGGTGATGTAGGATGGGAGAGATCCTGTTTACCTTGCACTGGTATATTGAAAAGGACGAATATCCACATTATATTGGATTGGTATGGTGCACAATTATTTGGGTGAAGACATTTAGTCTTGGTAGTGGTCAGCCTTCACGTGTTTCGAACTCTAGGGTCTTTATCAAGGCTAATATTTAATAAAATTCACATATCCAGCAATTATTCAATATCGGTGATAATTTGTGAATTGAGTGACAAGTGTGTGAGTAACGTGTGTGGTAGTGGGTTGATTGTTACATTTATTAATATTGTAAATAGTTTGCATATTGTAGTGCAGATCACAAGATTCATTATAATGACAACATTTATACAGTTTGTGTTCGCGTGAAATAGAACATTGTTATTAGAATTTGGGAGGATAAGAGGGGGAAAAAAGAAGAACCTGGATGGGTTAGCTTGATTAACTGCTTGAGGTGTATGTTGAGATCATGATGTTGTGATGGGCTTACCTATGATTGGAATGAATGGGCTCTGTTGTCCACGGTTGGAGTTCTTGATAAGGAAGAAACAATTCAGTTTTCTCCCAAAATTGGGTCCTGGAGGGGCCTGTTGGCTAAAAATAAATTGCATGGTGAAATTAGGGGCATCATGCTGCCAAATTTAGTGGTACCATTCCAGTGCTGGTGTAAAAGAAATGGTGATATCTCTGTCTGGTCAGCAGACCCACTTCCTGATTGGGTGTCCGCAGACACCTCATAGCCAATAAGGGAGTCGCATTATGTTCACGGACATCATATGTGACTGATGGTTGGTGAATTGATAAACATGTGGTGCATCAAACTTTTGGAAGGTACCCCACGTTGGATTCGAGAACTGTTCCCGTAGTCCACATACATTGCAGTAAAAACACATTAAAAAACACAACATTACACTTGTGAAACAAGTGAAACAATCTCTGGGGAAGTGAGGGGCTATGAGGATGCGATGGGATATATCCCGAAAAGGTGAAAATCAGGTGGTTGTTCTGTGACATTGCTGTGATGTTTCGCAAACTTGACATAGGCTGGTGGACATCCATGTATGTGTGTGCATTAGGATCCATGTGATCACTGCAAACTGAAAATGACGAAATGGTGGAGAGGGACAGAGAGGCAGTCCTGGCAGAATTCTCTCTGAGCCTAGTCTGTTTCCTGTTTCTGTGGTTGGAGGCAGAGTACTGCACAAAAACCCCCTGAGGTCGCAGAGTGGAGCAGAGAGTTACAGAGAGGCAGTCGTGGCAGTCTGGGTGAGTCTTGTGAGAGAGCCTCCCCTGCCACGTGATCTCCAGCACTGACATGCATACAATCCTCCTACACAGTCGGCTCTGATGTTGGAAGCTCTTCGCATGCTCCTACTCACACGGTAATTCCTCCAGTGAGTTGCAGGGGTGGATTGGCCTATTGAGAACTCTGGAGATTTCCCGGTAGGCCTCTGCACCCTGGGCCTCTTTTGTGTGATATTTCCAAATTATCCCATAGGAAACGGGTTGGGATTGCTGAAAATGTGTAAAATGGGGCCACTTTGAAAATTATTTCCAGGGCCTCTTTTGGTTCCCAGTCCAGCCCTGCCCCGTTGTGAGTATAAATAACTGAAAGCCACGAATTTTAACTTTTGTCCATGCTGTAAAGCCAATACGTCTGCGCAGGAGTGTGGATCTATGATCCATAGCCTGCCACAGCCTGGGAACTGCATTTCAGATAGTGACTTGAACTCTTCACAGCACATTTTATGAACGCTGTTTCATGACACAGCAGCTCTGCTATCCATAATCTGTGGGAAAGTCGTTTTATACATCAGCGGACGAAATATGTAATTTAATTGTGCAGACGAGGAACGTGTGTAACGTGGGAAAGCCGCACCTCATCAAAACCTCACACATTTTTGAAAGATCATGGACAGCATGGCGGCTCTACAAAAACAAAAATGTTCTAATGTGGTTGGAGTGTGGCTACTTCGAGTTGCTTTTAGCATCCTACTCCACATCCATGCACCTGTATTCCACACGCGAAGCTGCAACGTGTGCCTTGTTGAAATTTTAAAACATAAAATGAATCTCTTTCTTAAATTTGCAGTGGTCTAATCCTGAGCTTGACTGCGCCTCTTTTGTAAATTTTTATGAACCTTTTGACCTCCATTGTACTGATGATTGAATGCTTTTAGATAGCATAATGCACTTTATATAATAAGATCTTTATTTGAAGTATTTTTCACTGCCAACATAAGTCTCAGTGACAGTAATCTAAGTTCACCCTATCGAGCCGACACTTTAAACTTCCTGCTGTTTAACTGCCCGGGTTAACGAGCCCTACCACCAGGTTGTGGTGCATGCAGGATCTAGATCCTTTGAGCCCAACCTGGGGGTGCAATCATACCGAGCCCAACTCCCCACTAGCAGATTGGTTCAATCGGGTGTGAACAGACATTATTTTAGGGGACAATTCTGCCTTTGAAGACCCCATTCGAAACTAAGAACTTAAAGAGCCTGCCATTTTCTAACCGAACTGGGCCAACTTCACATCACCTGCCTTCTGTATTGATACTCCAGCGCCATATTCTCCATTGATAAATTGTTGTGAGTGCGCCTCTCCCACAACGTGATCAAATGAGAGCCAATAAGGGGCATCGAGCAACCCCCACAACGATTTAAGGGCTCATCCCAAATGAGCTCATAGTCCCTTAACCAGCAAAAGCCTTCTAAAAGTTGCCCCCTGCAAAAAAAAGCGACAAGAGTTTAATCATCCAAAGTGGACCCAACTCAATCTAAAATAAATGTCCTTTTTTGGTTTAGTAGCAGTACCTCCATCTGGTGGGGGGGCTGTTATGGACAACATATTGGATAACAGAGAGAAAGAGATCACCAATTATAACATCTCGTTGGAGAACAACAGCTCTCTATTAAAATTATGCAAGGGCATTGAAAGATTTTCAATGGCCGCTGCAGACTTGACAATGCTGAAATTCTGAAATGCTATCAATTTGCAAGGGCAATTTAGGGGATCTACACCCCTTGTTTTGCCCTGCTGATCCTAGACACAGTCTTAATTATAACAACAGGGGCAGACTAGGTAGGGTCTTTGACTGGGACATCTCGCAATGGAAAAGGGAGCTAAACGGCATAGTACATAGGACAAACAGAAATGTCCATCTAAAAGGGAGCTTGAAAACCCAAATCATCTCCACTGCTAGAACTAATTACAAACATTGGTTTAACGGGCATAGAGTATCCAAGGCTAACGCAGGGTGGAAATGCATTAATTTCCTGATAAAGACCCATGACACTAAAATGTTCTGGCATCTCATCCGGAGTCACGGTGCGGGAGTGGCTGCCAGGGAACTGGTGGGAATTTCTGCACATAATAAAGTTCTATGGTGCGGAGGGAATACCTGTGGTGGCTGAGACTGGGGTTTCGATGGCAGAATCCCTGGTAAGTAGGCATATCAGGGGGGCAGGCTTATTTTCCATTATCAAAAAGTCCAAGGTTTCCAGTGCTACGGGCCCGGATGGGTTCTGTAATTTCATATTAAATGGGGCCTATTAGTGATGGGTGCAATTTCTATCTACCATATTCAGCAAGATATGTGAATCTGGTCTTATACCCCCCACATGGAAGCATTCCATCCTTATCCCAGTCCTTAAAAAGGGGCCCCCGTAGCAATCCTTCCAATTTTAGGTTACTGGAAATGTTGGACTGTAGTTCCAAACTATTTTCCAGTCTCCTATTGGAGCTCCTTAACTCTTGGGTCAACAGACCAGTTTTAGGAAGGGCTGCGTGACTTCCCCCTATGTGGTCTCTCCTTACCTTTATCTCAGACACTCAACGTTATTCTGGAGTGGTTCTATACCTCTGCTTCATCGACTACTCTGCAGCTTCTGACAGCGTAATTAGAGCAAATCTCTGTGGAAAGCAGGAATCTTGGGGTATAGACCCTTCACTCCTTTATTTTATTAGGTCCCTTTAGAGTGACACGAATTTCAAGATCAGACTATTTCAAGAGGGGGTCTGTCGAGCTCCATCACTACCAAACAGGGTTGGAAACTGGGATGGCCGTTGGCCCCCCTACTTTACAATCTTTGCACATTGTAACTTCCCGCAATATTGAGCAGAACAGAGAATCACCCCTGCAATACAAACATATTAGCCTCCCTTGTTTGCTATATGCAGCTGACACAGTAATTCTAGACCGCACCAGCTAGGATTGCAGCAACCCCGTAACACCCTACCTATCTTTGCCTCAGAACATGGCCTACGGCCCAATGTGGCTAAAAATAAAATAATGACGTCTGGGAAATGAGGCTATGGAGCGCTCTCGTATCTAAGGATGCTGGGGATAGTAAAGCTGGAACAGGTAACTGACTATCTATACATGGGACTATCTATCAGACCATGCCTGTGCCTGCAGGAACTGGGCACTGGTATGACACACAGGGCATGGGCCAAATGGTTGTCCCTTAAAAGTATCATTGACTCTCAGGGAGGGGGCTCATTGGAGGCCAAGATAATGGCCCCAATGGGAAACTGATTACCCCTCTCTACACAATTGATATTTCTGGTGACCAACCTCACAAGACCATTTTGCTTACAAAATGTATTTTATGGGAGGATCATCTCAGCATGTGATACTTTTTTTCCTGCTCCACAACCATGTGACAAAAGAACAAAAACCTTCACTATATAGAAAATATATAAAGTTTATTATAAATGTACAGTTTAAAAAAAACAAAAACAATCATCATTAGTCCTATTAAACAAACACACAAAACACGAACCAATTCTGTTTTGTGATATACAAGATCATGCCCTACATGGTTTCTGTTATTCTGAGTATTCTCTACACTCTTGAGACGTTCCAGGCAGGGGCAGTGGGCTGAAAGGAAACATTCTCTGCTCACTACTTGGAGTTTCAGGGAGTGTTCCGGTGGAGGCCATTCGGCTGGAGTTGGATCTCTCTTCCTTATTAATGCTTTGGAAGTAAGCAGCCATTACATTTTGGGCTAAGATGTATCATGTTGACCTGGAGGGCCCCTCTTTATCAGGACAGGTGGTGGCACATGCAGAGAGGTTCTCAAAGAGCATTTGGTATAGTGACATTGATAGGCTGGCTAAACAATGGGCCTCATGACACGGTAGGCGGTAACCATGGTGCTATTAGCGCCATGGTTGCCACCGGTATTTTACTGTGTCCACCTTGGTGGATGGCGGAATTACCGCCCTACTCCAAGGTGAGTGGGGGCGGTAATTCCCCATTCACCAAGGCTCTTCCCCATTCCCATTTTTGCCCCCATAGGGCATAATGGGAATGGGGAAGGTGCTAATTACGGTACCGCAAATTGTGGTACCGTAATTAGCTCCGAGGTCCCTTTGCGGCAAAACGGTAAAACCAGCCGTTAAAGTCGGGTGCCACAAAGGGAACTCGTAGTAAGGCGGTAGGGGTTTACCGGTACCGGTGCCCTTACCGGTAACCCCCTACCGCCTACCGTGTAATGAGGCCCATTAATGTCTGGTGGAGATGGGCATAGACAGAGTTCCCAAGACCTGGTTGGATTTCTACCTGTGTAGGATTGAGAGGAAACTCACCAGTCTGGACGCGGGCCTGTCCTTAGACCACCTAGCTGGCCTTTGTAAGTTTGAGGTCTACTCCCATCAGGTCTTCACACTTGGTATCTCAAAATCTTACTTGACAAAACTGCGTCTTCCAGAACTAGTGAGCAATTCCCCTCCAAGCCCTCCCCGTATTTGAAAATACAGGGGCTTGGGTTGAGGTTCCCAGAGCCCAAAGACTCTGTAGACTTTGTGGCGAGCTAATAGAGACCGCTCACCACATTCTCACTCAGTGCGGGGCCTTGAGCTCAGAGCACCTGAAGGCCTGTAGCAAAACCCACACCCTCACCCCTGACCAATTCTGGGCTACAATTTGTGCCTCTGAAGCCTTGACAACAGTTACATCAGCCTATTATGTTTGGCAGAGGGTGGTGAAGAAACTTGATCTTGGCTCCACAGGTTGCTGTGGTTGATCTTGCGTTTCTAAAGCAAGATGTTTAATTCAAATTACAGCAGTTTCAGCTGAAGGTTTAAGCTTATCCTATGATATTTCAGCTTAGGATGATTATGTTCATTTTCTATTATCCATGCAATGTAATCTATGATGAATGTATGATGAATTGACGTTGTTTTATGATGGTATGTATTGTTTCTTAATATAATTTGGTATTTATATAACAGTGTGAAATGGTTTTAAATGTAACCAGAGGCACATAAGAAAGAAATAAAAAAGAAAAACAAAATGACGAATACAAAAATGACATTTTTTTCTTTCACTGCAAGTATACTGGTGTTGCAGGATTGCTATGTTATACTATGCAGGATGCTATGCTATACTATGTCATGCAGAATATGTAAGAGTATTTAGCATTATTTTTATGCAGCACCACTGCATGGGTTTGGTGCATTGCTATAATGCGGTACAGCAAGGCATGTGTTGCCAGTGTGACGTGGACATGTAAATGAAAACAGGCTATTCAGTCAAAAATGATTTCTACATCTAAAATGCAAATAATTTTTTTTTCATAGTTAAAAGCATATTTTTTTTCCACCTGAAATTCCTCTGTTGCAGGAGACACATTTGAGGATTAATGAACTAACCTCATTAACAATACTAACGATTCTAACTCATTAATAATATAATGTGTTCTCCAGTGCAAAATGAGATGGAAAATGACAGGCTCTGAAAGTCATTTTAAACACGCATCCATATTTTTTTTTCTTCGCTTCTATCTATGCTCTGTCCACAGTATTTGCAGGAAGCAAAGACTCGAATAAGCAGGAAATCAGTTTGGTTACAGTTGCAACTGTATAAGCCAAGCCATTGTTCAAGAGAAGGAGGGTAGGACATGATTGAATGTCATTGGTTGAACTCATTTGGTAGGCTGTAACAGAGCTTTTCTAATGAACCTCGGGGAAGAAGAGAGGGGGAAGACATTTTACACAGCTGGGAGAAAGACCTGGCTGGTGGCTGTGGAGTTTCCTGATGGAAAAAGCAGATCCTAGTGCACTGCTGCAGAGACTGGGAATTCCAGTCAATAAGCCCCAGTTTGAGTGACGGCAGATACTCGTCCTTGCTGGGGTGATCTAAGAGGGCCTTCCAGAAGCAAATCTATTCAGTCAGAGCAAAAGAGGGAATTCCAGTGTTTTATCAACCTGTTTAATGTTGCAAATTGAATATGTTCTCGCCGCTCTCTTCTCATTTTGTTACAGATAATGTTGTTACTGTGCAAATTCCATTTATTTCTGTAAAAAGAGTAAGGTCGTGTTGAAATGCAATTTTTATAATACACAAAAATATCTGAAAGCAGACGGATAGTGTATTTTATTTTTCTCTTTTATTTGTGCATCTACCATTACAGTTCTGATAATATGGGGAGAGGTTTAGACAGTGCAATTGTCATTTTTTAAGGTAGCTAAAAATAAGACTTGGCGGTAGCTGTGTGCATGATTCCATTCAGTATATAAGTGTGTGTTTTCTGAACGGAACATAATAATAACATAATGAAATAGACGGCTGCTAGAGGTACATGAGTCAGCAGAAAGAGGGGCCGTGGACATAGTTCACCGATGTAGATAAGTTGGTGATGAATACCGCATGTTAGCTCGCTGCCGTAGATAAGTCAGTGAGGACAGCCCATGGTGGCACTCCAATTGAAAATGTGGTGTTCCTGAAATGTAAGCCTGAGGCCTCTCTAGTGATCACACGAACAAACTAAGCAAAAATAAGGGGTTCTGGATATTGGGGCCACATATAAAACAAAGGAATTATGCTCACCAGAAATACCACCAATAACGCCTACCTACATAATGTATACCACTAAATGTATCTGTGTGCTGAAATAATGTATGTATACGGTAGTACTATATACCAAATCTAATCTGAATGCAAAGAGTGATTATTACTGAATTATTTTCGTTTTGGTGGTAAGAAAATACTGCTAGGCCCCAAATCTATACAAAATACCCAACAGATTATAATGCCATGCTATGTTTTGCAAGCCTGTGCTATGTTAGGAAATGCAATGCTATGCTATGGTATGCTACTTTCGGCTCTCCCGTATAGTTAGGACTCAGACCCTCCTTGTCACCTCCATCTGCCTCCCTCTGTGTCCCTCTGCACGCAGCACCCCAGACATGCCCAACACCTGGGGTCAGATTGGCCCAGGCTGCCCATTTTACAGCCAATCACGCACCGTCAGGCGCACGCCGTCATCCAGCACAAAGGCAGCAGCACCAAGGCTTGTGCCTGTCCCGAGCCTGTCCGTGAGCTGTCGGAGCCAGGGGCCACGAATGCTGCCCTAATCGCGAGTCACTGCCCCCAGAGTCAACATTTAATCCGCACACTTTCTGGGTAAGTGCTTGCACTGTGCCCGGCAGACCCCTTTAACTACCGTGACTCTTGTACGCTACTTTGTTGTACTTCGCTAGCTGCTGTTTTCCATAATCACTTTCTGAGTTAATGCTTGGGCTCTCAGAATTGTATGTACTGCCTGTAAACTTGTTTCCCTGATCCTATGTAATGCTAGTAAAACGTTCTCTTTGCTTTCTATGTACTGCGTGTTAAACGGACCTTTACCTTAATGTACCCCTAGTACGCAGATTGTACACCCTGCACACGGAGTGATCCGCCCTCTGCCTTCCCACTCCTAACGCTACCCTTCCAACATCTTCTGGTATCATAGACTTGATTTTCCTTATACAATGCCTTAAGATCTTGCATATCGCGCCAACTTAACAAGTACTGTCCTGAGCCGCTAACTCTCCACACGGGCTGATTGTCTTCTTTGTACTGCACCCTACTGTGATTTTCGAATTTAGGTGTTTTAATGCCTCATTGTGATCTTTGAATTTAGGTGCTATAATGCCTCATTGTGATTTTCGAATTTAGGTGTTTTAATGCCTCATTGTGATTTTCGAATTTAGGTGTTTTAATGCCCCATCGTGATTTTCGAATTTAGGTGTTTTAATGCCCCATTGTGATTTTGTAACTTAGGTGTTCTAGTGACCCACCGCATGCTACTCTGCCTCTGCCTGCTAATGTGCACAGTGCAATACCTAGACCACCCTATCTACGCTGCTTCGTTCCTTACCTGCTCCGCCCATATTTGATGCAAGCGCTAGTGTACCTGTAGAGCCCAAATTTTGTGTGTCTCATGGTCGCTAACAGACCAGATTTGATCATGTTGTGCCCTATGGTCGCTAGTTAGCTGCTACCTAAACTTGCCTGTTAGTCCTGCCATTTACAAGCCACTTTGCAAGTGGGCTTCAATTCCGTATCTAGCGCTACCTCTAACTAGCCTGTCTGCCCAGGTCGCAGAAGCACTAGCGTAGCCAACAACATCCACCATCCCTCCAGTATCCCGCCCCGAATCCATATCTAAATTATGTCAGCCTGGCTAGTACTCATCATGTTCCCTTTCTGCATTATGTCCGATTGCACGCCATGTAGCAGAAATAGTTTTATCCCATTTAGCAATGGACTTGCCAAGCTTGGCTGTCCCAGACACCACCCCATTCCCTGCCCCACAACCTTCCTGCCCTCCTGCCCTCCTTTCCCCTACAGGGCACCAACAGACCACAGTACTAAAATCAGCGTTACTTCAGGTAACCCTCCACCTAACCTTGTCACAGATGACCATTCTGACAATATCCAGAATTCAAGTAACATGCTAGTTCATCGCCTTACAGCCTACCCTAACCTCATGACCTGTAACAACGGACTAGGCTGTAGAGTCCCCACTCTACTTAACAAAATGACTAATAATCCTACAACCAAAGTCACTAATAAAAACATCATTGCAAATACTATGCCAGTCAAAGGAGCCTTACATAATGTTAGATCCATCGTGGCCCACCTCACGGAAATTGCCGACATCATCTGTTCAGCAAACCTGGATTTCCTCGCCACCACAGAAACCTGGCTTCATGCCACAGCAGCAGGTCCCTCTCTAACCCTCGCGGTTCCAAACAACTACTCTATCCTCAGGGCCGACAGACCTAATGCCCGTGGAGGAGGTGTAGCACTCATATTCAAATCCTCGCTTGACATTAGATCTGTAACCTCCCTTCCTCTAAATTCCTGTGAACACTTATCCATTAAAATTCAAACCACCCCTAAGAATACTATCACCCTAGAACTAATATACAGACCTCCTGGTCCCATAGGTTCCTTTGAGGAAGACATAACCTACCTCATAGCTGACAAATCTAAACCTTTATCACAGAACATTATTCTAGGTGATTTTAACCTGGGATACAACATTCCTCACGACATTCCAGCATCCTCCCTTGCTAATACACTTCTCGAACAGAACTACACTCAACTTAATACCCTACCCACACATCAGAAAAGCAGAACTTTAGACTGGCTCGCTGCCCACAACTGTAACATTATCTGCAAGGACCCACAACCACTTATATGGACCGACCATTTCCTACTTTCATTTGACATCAGCACTAATAACCCACACTATAGACAATGCCCACCAGCATGTCTGACAAGAAATAAGCGGAACATCACCGCTGAAGCCCTCATCCCACTGGTTCTACCCACTCTAAATATGGTCCCTAACTCATCGGACCTTAACCTACTAGTAGACACCTACAATAACGCCATGACCGAAGCTATCGATCTTGTTGTCCCTCTAAAACTATGTAAAGGTAATTCTAAAGCACATCTTAACTCATGGTACACACCAGAACTTAAAATTCTAAGAAATAAAAAGTCCAAAATGGAAACCCTTTGGAAAATGAACCCATCAGAGGAACATAAAATCAATCTCACTAATGCATCCTGCCTATATAAAAGAGAAATCATTCGCACTAAAAAGGAGGCCTATAATACAAGAATAAGCAATGCTAGGTCCAATACCAAAGAAAACCCCATTCCACCTACGGACCTGTCCGTGAAAGACCAACTCTGGTGCACTAGCATCCAAGATGCCCTTGCGAACAAAATCACTGGCCTACAAACTAAAATTGAAAATAAAAGACTACAACTTTCCAATAGTAGCCTCACCTCTAGCCCCCCTATCCCTAGCCCACCCACCACCTCTAACACTAACTATGGCTTCACCTTAAAAAAAGTAACTGCACTAGAAGTGCAAAAAATCATAACTTCACTTAAACCGTCAAACTGCAAAGGGGACAGTTGCCCTGCACAGATTATAAAAGATGCAGCAAGAGACCTCGCCCCCTTCATCTCTAAGCTCATAAATGTGTCATTCTCTAGCAATTCGGTACCCAATAATTTGAAACAGTCATGGGTCCTCCCGCTACTAAAAAATCAGACCCTGGACCCAGCCATCCCTACTAATTACAGGCCTATCACTACCGTTCCCTTCCTGTTAAAAATCCTTGACAGAGTCGCTTACTTGCAAATTCAGCATTACCTAGAGTCCAACCAATTACTCGGATTGCATCAGTCTGGCTTCCGACCTCAACATGGAACAGAAACTGCCCTTGTTGATCTCAAAAGTCAGATTGATGAAATCAAACATAAGGGCAAGGCTGCCATCCTACTCCTCTTAGACCTTTTAGCAGCCTTCGACCTGGTTGACCATAAGACACTCTGCAACCACTGCTCAGTTGCCGCCCACTTTTCCCCTTCTGCTGTCTCGTGGATACAGTCCTTCCTGGCCAATAGAACCATGAGAGTCTTCTCTCCGGTGGCTGCAGCAGACCCCATCCCTATCACCTGCGGTGTCCCACAAGGCTCTTGTGTCTCACCGACCCTATACAATATCTTTACAAAGCCCCTCTTTGATAAACTGGACCATCTGGGTGTCACCTACACAAACTATGCGGATAACACCCAGATACTCCTCACCATCTTGGGCAACTACAATACTGATGTAGCTAGTATCAATGAAATCTTCTCTGTCATTCAGGCATGGATGGCCACACATGGCCTCTGCCTATATGACGAGAAGACCGAACTGCTCATTGTTGGCTCTCCGAAACAACTTACAAAAACTAAGTCCCAACTACTCCAACATCATAATTGATGGCAATACCATCCTGGTCGCCAGAAATGTGAAAACACTTGGCTTCTACCTCAATGCCAATATTAACCTCATCAAACAAGTCAACTCAACTGCTTCAGCAGCCGCCTATACAGGTAAACTAATTAGAGCCTGTAGACCATTTCTTTCCCCTAACAGTTGCCTCACGCTAGCGAGAGCTCTTATACAATCTAAGTTAGACTACTGCAATAGCCTCTACTTAGGTGCCAACCAAGCGATAATAAGTAAACTCCAATTCCTCCAAAATAATGCGTTACGGGCAGCGCTAAACATTCCCAGGCGTGAGCACATCTCTGCCACTCGAACTACATGTAAATGGCTTACTATCCAACATAAAATTGATCTCAAAACCCTCTGCCTTACTTACAAAGCTCTCAACTATCTAGCCCCCCTACCTTACAGATAAATTCACCATGAAATCTTCCATCAGAACCACGAGATCGTCCAATACCATATGTCTTACAGTACTTAGATTTACCTCTAAAAGAGCCGGAGGCTCGAGCTTCACTGTCCTCGCCTCCCAACTCTGGAACTCCCTGCCACTGAATATTAAGTCCTCCAAATCCTTCCAGTCGTTCAGGAAACTTGCCATTGGGTGGCTTCTGACAAAAAGTCAACCGTTAAGTTAGACTTAGCTATAAATTGTACATATTGCTTGGGTCTCATTTTATCTTGATTCGGTTGCTATTACCTCCACTGTCTGTATATTCTGTAGATATCTGTTGACCTACTATTACTGTTTTTACCATGTACTGTACCTTGTAACTTTTACTAAGCGCCCTTTTACTCCCGGGTCTGGAGCGCTATAGAAATAAAATAAACAAACAAACAAACAAACAAACCCCTACTGTGGCAGATGACAAATCAGACCTTCTCTTCTGCTTACTCTCGACAAGTATAGCATTTGCCCCATATATGGGAGATCACAGTAGGGTTTCTGTGAAGGGTGCTTATCCATAATACAACATAAAGTACCAGCAGGGCTGCATCACAAGGTCACAAGCGAGATGTCGACAGTTCTTGCTAAATGTCTGCAATATTGTGCCAAGAATCAGCCCCATTGTGAAAGTACAGAAACATATTAGTGTTTGCCTGTGATATGCTATATAAACTGGCAATTGGGGGTGGGGGGGCTAGAGAGAGCTCTGTGTGCCAACTGCCTGAACACGTTTCCTGATGTGTTCCTGCTTCCCTGCTAATAATGTCTCTGCATGCTCTGTATTTGCTGTCTAATACAAGAAGCTTGATTTATCATCAGTCTGCGTCCCTCCCCTTATTTGCCTATATTGCTTAGTTGCTGCAAACTGAGGCCGGCCCTTGTGAATGGACCCGCTCTTGACTACGACAATATGCAGTCCGCCCCATACTTCCCCACATATAATTGCAGTGAAATAAAGAGTGAAAGGTTCGATAATTTTGTATTCAGTATTTTCTGGTGTGCAGTAAATGGGTGGTGCTTGTGCATTATAGGGTTGGTGAAGAGCAGTTATTAGATGGCTTATAACTGTGGTGTACTACAATGGAACTACACACAGTTTTTCAATAAAAATGAAACCCAACTTTGAATGTTATAAAGTTTGGTGCCGTTTTAATTAAAATTAGAGGGGTCCCAACATTTTTGATGGTTTATGTTATGCTGGAAATGCATTGGAGGGATGGGGCCTCCATGTTCTTGTCCTGTACTCCCTTATCATGTGTGTTCTATGTTGTTTTCTGCACAGGAGTCCATGTAGGACTCGTAGAAGTGCATCTCTTACTCTTTTTGGTTGTTCAGCGTACCTGGATGACATCATTGTATTTGGCAAAACATGGGAAGAACATCTAAGTCACCTAACAGCAGTGATCACTGCGTTGGGAAAAGCAGGGTTACATATAAATCCAAAGAAAACCCTATGGCTCCCATGGGTGGGCGTACAACCCTGTGCCCATAGTGTATATTTTTGGCCACCTGTCTGTGGCCCAGAGAGCAGGGTATGGGCTGGTGGCATCGCCATGCTGAATTTCACAGGTGCTCTGAGCATCCTCGATGTTGGTACACCCAGGCCCTGCTATATTAATCAGTGGATATCTGATAGGAGACAAGATGGCCCCTGTGGCCTCTTGGTTTCTATTACCTGTTACCTTGTTTTACCAAAGTCCTGGGAAGCCCTGACTCTGTCCCTTCCCCTGACTGGCTGTTGGGTGGAAGAACCAGATATGGTATTGTGGGGAAGTCCAGGCTAGACTGACTGGAGCCTTCCCAGTGACTGTATGTTGTGGGTACACCCTTGGTCTGGGATCTGGGTGAATGGAGTGTGTGACCAATATGCATTCCATGTTATGTGTGTCTGGTATCTGTGTGTGTGACACACAAATGTAGACAGCCCAGCCTGAAACTGACATGAATGCAGTGTAGTGTGCTGAAAGGCTAGGTGCTTGCTCCAATCCACATTCCTTGTTATGGGTGTCTGGGTAGAAGTGAATGGCCTGAATGCACTGTGAGCCTGATTGGCTGCCTGCCTGCATGAATTCCCTTCTGACTGACTAGCTAACTGAGCCTGACTCAGCAGTGTGAATGAGGGACAGATCTGTATATCAGGGGACCTCTCACTTACCAAAATTGTTCAGAAGATGAAGCTGAAACTTTACGCTGCTTATACTTGAAGCCCAAATGGAAGAAGAAGAATTGCTGCTTCTTTTCTTCGACCCGATCTGAAAGCTGTCGAGTCTGTCGAGGACTGATCTGAGAGAGGACCTGGCTATGAAACCTCCTCTTGAGCTATGAAGGAACATCTTGCAGAAGCTGACCTTCATCGAGGCACCCTGGAAGCCAATCCCAAAAACCTGTCGACCGGGGATGGAGTCTGCCAAGAAATCTTGAAGTAAAGCACCCGGACATCAAGGCCATCGAAGTCCATTGCCGTTGACCGGGGTTCGGGGGTCTTCTGTAACCACTGGAAGCCAGTCAAGTCATGTTGCCCAGAAGCGGGGACAGCTTGGCACTGTGTTGCTCTACGACCGGAGCCGCAATGCTCCAACTTTGCCTAAAAACATTGAAAGAAAGGCTCCCTTGCCATCACCGTCGACCGCTTTGTCACACCGGAGAAAGTTGAGGGCGTAGACGACCGAGGAGAATACGCCAGTGGGTTTTCCACCACCCGAAGTCCACAAAGAAGATCCAAATTCCAGCTGTGGTTGAGTCCCGATCGCTGACGCGGACATCCGACGCCAACCCTCGACACCCCACTGCCGAGCCTACGTCCTTCGTCGAGTCTTCTTTGCAGCAACAAACTCTCTACTTTGAGGACTCTCAATGCGAGGTACACATTTCTTCACGTCAAGGACTCTCGATGCCCTGTGGCTCCTGTTTATAAGGGAGTCCACCCTCAGAGGGATCCGTAGACGAACCATAGAAGAAACTCTGCTAAACAGGTACATTGGGGTAGTAGAACATTTTAGCAGGAAACACGACTATTTTAAACATATATGGACTGGGCTTATTCATACACTTTATTTACAGGTTGCCCAGCTCGAGGGATCCTCACACAGAATTGTGTCCTGGTAGTGCGACAAAGTATTCTGCCAGTGTTTAACCTAACTTGTCTTCCTTACTACGTCTGATGTTGATTCACATTACTATTTCATTTGTATGCCTTTGGAATTGTCAGCAGTTGGTGCATTTTAAAGGAGTCAAGAGTGAACTGTGGTACCACATAGACATTGTACATATTTACCATATCAGTTTTGCCAATGCACAAAGTGTGTTTTTGATTGTGTATATATATTGGACCTTATTTATATAGAGAACTGTGTTATCACATAACATACCGTGTGGACATTCATGTGTGGCTACTTGCGGACTACGCTGTACTTAAGAACCAGCCTGCATCACCTCCTGCGAGCTTAAGCCTTCATTGCTCGTCCATAGCTACCCTATAGAGAATCTTGGCTGGGGTGCTCTGTGCTTCTTCTCTGCCATATAGAGGGCAGGAGTACAGATACCCCCCTCCAGTCTTTACAGTTTATAACTTTAGTGCTGTTTGACGAATCAGCACAAATGTTTGCAAAGAGATTATAGACCCAACGCTGAATGTGTGTACAAAGTCTGAAAGAATTGTGTAAAGAGGGGGCAAAATTGTTGGGTGTCCCAAAATGTTCGATAAATCGGGATAGACTTGAATGGGGTAAAAACAGCCTGAAGTGCGGGCAGATTTCCAGCAAACTTGCACAAGCAGCATTGCCAAGGACCCAAATGCATGTTTTTGCAAATCTCTCATGTTTTTTTTTGTTGAAAGTGTCAAAAGGTAGGTACAAAAAATAATGTTATGCATGTGGTACCTGGGTCACAGCCTGTGGCAGTGGACAGATGCAAGATAAGGCCATGTCCCGGACAATCTGGCCACTAGCCATAAATGAAAAGAATGGTGTTAAAGTGGCCATGGTCACCAGAAACTGGATAAATGGTTAGAAAAGGCAGTGTTCCTGCCCCCCGGCAAGGACAGGTATAAATTAAAAGTGATATAACGTTGCTGCCTGAAGGAGAGCCTATGGTCATTGACAGTGGCCTGCTGCAATACCCTGGACAATCAGGCCACTGGCCATGGCCTCCGGGAACAGGCAATAGGGTTAAAGTGGGCATGTCCACCAGGGATCGGCTAAGTGGTAACATTTTCAAAATCATGATAGGCTTCAATGGGGAAACACATTCTGCTCATAGCCACAGCACAAATTTGCAGCAATCTTTTACAAATATGTCCTGTGTTTTATTTTTTCAGAATTGTCAAAATGTAGTTACAAAAATTAGTGTTAGAACGTTGGCGCCTGGACAGTGGGCCTGGTCGCTGGAAAAGGCAAATGTCTACTCTGATTTGCTTATAGGGGCATGCAGCATGGCCGAAGCCCTTGCCCCATGGATTTTTGACACTGGCTATGGCTGAAAGCCAGGAACACCGTTCTTTGATCAGATAACGGGGGTATAGTGGACACCAAATCAGGATGCAGGCTAGGTGCAATGGATAACAAGGGTAGCTTGGTGCATCCAGGGTCATTGTCGAGCCTCATGCCATTTACAATTCAACCATGATTTTCATCCCTAGTCTGGAGAAAATGACAAACATCAATATGCACTGCAAACAATATGTTTTGGGAGGTTCATAGTGTTTTCATTTCATATATGTTAAAAGAGGAATTATCAACACCTTGTATGTAGTGCTGTAACATCATGAACTATATTAAGGTGACATTGCACTAATAAAACGTATGAAATTGAGTGGAAAAAAACGTTGTTAAATGGACGTTATGGTTGCAAGGTAAAATAAAAAAAACAAAGCAATTCACCATTTATGATAAGCTATGCAACCATATCTCGTGCCACCGCCAACCACAGCTCACACTCACACCCATGACATCATAGATGAGATCACACACATATTCTGGTACATGTGCAGTAAGTTTCCATGCCCAATTCCTCTCTCTCTGTCTTTCCATGCTCACCTGTTCTGGATCACCCTCTTAAGCACACAACCATGTTTTCTCTTTCTCTTTTCGGACTCGTCTTTCTTCTGTATGTGGAAGGCCCATACAGTAAAAGGAGTAGTCCTAGCAACAAAACGCTAACTATGGGTCTACACGCATATGTTTTATTGTATAATGTTCACTTTGAAATGCTTAGTAAGCCAGTTCATCAAAAAATCAACTAACAGATCGAACATTAATATTTCTGTAATCTTGCTAGTCACTAGTCATGTACTGCATACTTTTCAGTGCAACTCTTTTAGGTTCAGGGGGTCATGGCACTCGTGTTGCGTGTATTCATGTTGCCTTCCAATTTAAGAAAGGCTAGTGCTTGGCTGTTTTCAATGAGCTCTTTTGAGCTGCTTTGCAAACAATGTTAGCCAGCTAACATTTTGACAAACTAAATTCCCATATGCAGTTAGTTGCGTACCTTTCTGAAAACTTTAAACCCAAATGCCATGTTGTCATTTATATAAGAAGCATTCAATTCGCAAGTCCTTCGATCTCTCTCCAAAGGTTCGCACTTACTTCCCATACAAAATGGTGATACACCTGACACTAATGAGTTCCCATGTGGCAGCCCTAATTGAAAGGCTGCCTACAGTAAATGTGATCAGTTCCTGGAGATGGCTGAGCCTGCGCTGACCTGTAAGTAGTTCTGATCAGATCCCAGGGCGCCATAATCGCCTACTATTCCGTGCGCGTCCATTTCTCTGCGACGCCCAGCTGGCGCAGGCGAGCAGAGCGTAGGGAGCCCCTACTAGGGCTAGAGTCTGCGTGCTTTGAAACATCCCAGGGTTTGAATTTTATGCTCTTTTCATTGCCTGAAATCAAACGAATGCGTGCAGGTACACGCTATCTCAAAGTGCCCGCTTGATTTTCGAAAATGTCAGCAGCGTCTTGTTAAAGGATTTGAGCCACAAGTGCGGGGTAGGGGTCGATCTTCTGAAACAAGTCACAGTAAAAGCAGAACCAAAAATACGCCCCCGGTGTGGGTTTAAAGATGTGAAGATGGAAAAGGAAAGTGTCAATTAAGTGCCAAGACAAAGAGGAAACAAAGATAATTGAGATGTGACTTTGTTGAGATTAAAGTCTGGCACTGAGAGGAAAGATGTTATTTGCAAGGCAAGATAGTACTTGATGTCAAGTGCTCGAGGTAGTGTAGACGATAGCAAGGAGCTGGGCTTTTCAGTCCAATGTTCTCTACTTGGCATGCAATGTGCTGTTGCGTACATGCATGAATGTTTCTTTGCAATATCTCCCAAAATATAAATGAGGAAAGGCAAACACCCCTAAGGGTGTAAATGCCAACACATGTTTACAATTAATTTGGAACCTGGCCCTAACTCGATAACCTGCCACGGTCGACTCGATTTCTTTCAATGGAGACACCCGACAACACGTATTGTCCCTCTGAGGTATCTTTCATCAACCACTCATCTTCACTTTAGCCAACCACCCTTCTGATAGCATGTTATGTGCCCCCAAAATATCTGCACTCAGTGGAGCAACAGCCAGTGGCAATATCGCCACCCTACCTCGAATTTTGGGTTATGTTGACTTGACCTTGCTGACCTACAGAACCATGGCAGGACAAGACAGGACGAAGACAATAAACAGTTCACGCGGCTGCACAGTTAATAAAGGCCCGGCAATTACTAATGTTAATTATGTCATTGTTAGCAACTGCATCTGTATGCATACATTTTGAGGCTATTGACATTGTGATTGGGTGGTAGTACTTGCATGTCAGGGGAATGGTTGGAAGGGTTGGTCGGGGTGCAGAAGACAGATCATTCTCACAGCAGTCCTCGCATGTCTGGCTTCAGAAGGAGATAAAAACGTATAGCACTGAAGGTGAATCAGAATAGTCTGATTAGAATGTGTAAAGAAGTTAGATGCCCCCACACAAGTAAGTTTGCCCAGCTACAGTCACTGAAGTTAGCCCTGCTCCCAACATTTTAAGAGGTGCCCCCGAAATGTTAGTCTAGTTGCACACAGACTGCACTCGACCATTGACTGTCAACAATTTTAAAGATTATGGGCCTCATATACCTGTTACTACGCATGACATTAGAACAAGTGCACCAAGTAGAACATCTGCTTCAGTTGTTTCTCAGCTAGCTATGGACATTCGAACTTCACAATCAGTGTTCCCTCTAAGCTGTGCGCATGTGCGCTTGCCCAGCTTCCTTCTGGGTGCCGCTCAGAAGAATTTTAGCAGCGCACACAGACAACTCCCACCTATTCAAAAATATTTAATAAGGCACAAGCCACAGTAATTGAAATTAGCTTTCTCTTAAAATAAGCAAATAGTCTTAATATTCTGCTAATTTGCATTACACTACTAGGCAAGGGTGACCGTAACACCTAAAATCCCTAAAAGCAAAATACACACATAAGAGGTTAAAAACTAATATGAAAAACTGGTTCCATGAACAGAAAAATGTAACCAAAATATGCCTGCACACCTTAACCAAATAATGGGCCTCATTCTGAGTCCGGCGGTAAACCTGCCGGTGCTACCGGCGGGTTGCCGCCAGACTCAGATTAATTTACTGACACCTAACCTCCCAGTGCCACTGGCTCATTCCGAGTCTGGCAGCCGGGAAGTCAGGTGCAGGTATATTTGTAAAACCCCATTCCCATTGAGTCCTATGGGACTCTATGGAAGTGGGGACACGGGAGCACCGGCACTGTTGCTAACGGTGCCGGTTCACCCTGTGAAAAGTCTGCCTACCATGACCGCTGGCCCCGGCAGGCAGGCTTGTAGGTGAGCTTACCGGCACCCTTGTTCCCAGACCGGCAAACTTATAATGAGGCCCAATGTTCCCGACCCATGACTCCTAAGCTTGTTTCTACCACACCTTTACCTTATGACTCTAACTTCTGCTCCAGAACACATTAAGATAGTACCGGACAACCTTGACTCTTCCTCTCTTTGCTCTTGCGAAAGGTTAGCAGACGTGTACCTACATCCACTTGTTTTATGTGTGTTGTAATATGAATAATATGAATACTGTTCACGTGCCAGAATGTCTGTTACTCATTGTGCCTTACCAAAAGCGTCACCCACACGATACAATCGAACTACCAGCTAAAATATCGGATCCTGACTATAAGTAAGCAGGCTACCTGGGTGTGTAACCTTATCCCATGCTTCCTCTTCTTTGTACAAATGTCACGCAAGTGCTTTGAAGCGGCCCCTTTACAAGTTAACGCATTATTAAACTCAAATATTATTTTGCCCTGTAAGGGTTTTGAGAAGAAAATTTGATGCTCAGTATCTCCTACTTTAGCATTACTAACATTACACCATAAGTGGAGAGCAACATTAAAATGTATCATTTTACTTTGCCTACAAGGGATAATGGGTATGGACTATGCCTGGGATTACTCGTCCATAGTGTCAGGGCACCGGATATTGGGATATTCAGACAGGAGAATGCTTTTCACACAATCTACCTCGTTTCCACGTGTTCAGAGTTCCTTTGGGCATAGGCCTTTACACATTATTTGGTAACTCGCTTCTATGCAAAAACGGTTTCACTGAGTTTTGTTTAATCCTACACAATGTTATAAGGTTGGGGTATATTGCAAACAATCTTGTATTAACTGCAGAAGAATTGTGTACATGCAGAGTCATGACATTCTTAAAATGCACATAATATGTTGAGGCATTAAATATGCCTTGCTTACAAAGTATTGTGGGTCTGCAAATATCCCAGTGAGTGTTTACTGCTACAATCCCTCACTTTTTACAATGCTCTATCAACTAGTATTAGAGGCTAGCACAGGGGCAGGGGAAGGGTATGGGTGGAAGAGCACAGGTCATCACTCCTTGCGGGTGATGAACAAAACAGCACATTTCAAAAACCAAGTCAGACGTTTCAGCAGTAGACTGAAAGAAATGTGTTGCTTGTTTGCTAAAGGATAGGACATTCCAGTATCCGTCTAGACAACAGCACCTTCTTTTTCTTTTTATGCTCAACTGCTGATTACACAAATTATTAGAAGCATGTTCTCTGTACCCTTGAATTACTTCAATAAAGTGGCACTTGAATTCCTATCAGCATGTTTTTTGACACATTGCTTTTAATTGCCATTAATCCATCGACAAATGTGTATTCTGTCTGAATTTGACAGCAACATCAGTTTATGACAAGAGATATGTGTTTTTTGTAGTACACATGAGTGATTTTCCAGTGGCATAAAACGTTTGGAAGGTACTGTGGCAGATGTTACAGTCTTGGACTGGTTGAGGGGGG
Source organism: Ambystoma mexicanum (assembly GCF_040938575.1). NCBI lineage: Eukaryota > Metazoa > Chordata > Amphibia > Caudata > Ambystomatidae > Ambystoma > Ambystoma mexicanum. Next base: position 824,931,157 of record NC_090936.1, on the reverse strand, counting down.
TTTTCTGTTTAATCACATATGACATATTCTATTTTAGCCTATGTGTTTGGAAAAAGGGTTGTAAGATTTGTCAAGAATTGCAGTGGCTATGAAGAGGAAATTCCTTTCGAAACTCTTCTGCAACGGTAGTTCACTAAACACGCATGCTCACAAAGTGGATTACCTCATTAGTCAGTTGCGCACATGGAAAATAATGTGCGCACAACAGCAAACCAGATCCGCACATAGAGAAAAATAATTAGAGGGAACATTGTTCACAATATTGGATCTTTCTTCCATCAGCTATAACTAGTATGTTTGTGTGAATTTTAATGCCGTTTTTACATGGGCACAGCTGGTAAACCAGTGTTCTGTTTTTGTACCACATAGCATTTATATCAACCTACAAACAACAGTTATCAAGCAGCACATGATACATGGTATTATATAGCATGAATCTTGGTATTTTATTTCAGAGTAATACAGCCCGTTGTAGGTGGGTCCTGACAGTGTATTTTAATATTGATGACAGCCGGTCAAATAGCACAGTGAGTAGAGCACTCACGTTGACATCCAAACTCAGCCGTTCATCCTTCCAAGATCGATAATTGAGCACGATAAAAATAATAAGCAGCGCTCAGATGCCTAACGGTTCATAGCGCTGTATAAATGCAAAATTATCATTATTTTGAAGATAGCGAGATGATAAGCATTTTAAGGGGCTCCAAAGCAGCAAGCTTGGAGCCTCACTTGTCGATGCAAAAGTATTTAATCAGCCAGCAGAAGGTTAATGCTCATATGATAATTGTAATATGATGACTGGACTTGCAGATCGCATGGTCTTTAAGCTGAATCCTTACTTATGAGTCAGACACAACTTCAAGCCCATGATTAAATGCAATTAAGAATTAAAAAAGCAAAACCCTTTTGTCTTTGCAAATGCCTGTTTCTAAGGCTTTTTTCTCACATATCTTTGCAACTATTATATATAGCAAGAAACAAGATTCAATTGCATCTTAGAAAGATTGCAGCAATGGCATTTAATGCACAGCATTCAGAGTGGTTGGCTTTTGTGCAGGTTCCTGTCTGTTTCTCTTATTTTGCTTGGAGTTGATCATTTAGTTGCTAGAAGTCATAGCATCACTGCACAATAGCACGCATCATTATACTTTTTACCCATTGTGAGAAATGACACAGTCTAATAATTACCTCAGACACATTTTAATTGAGTAGAGAGCTATGAATGCTGTATGGAGTGTTGATAAGGGTGTATAGCAGGAAGGTAGGTATCCACTAAAGACAAGCTTGGTGGTGATAGTTGACTTTTTCTGCGGAAGCAAATGACCTGCTTAGAGTGCAGTACATGATTCATTGTATGACATATATCACCTTTAAAAAAAAACAATTACGCGGAAATACCTCAATCAGTGTAGGGTGAGATGTCACAGAGAAACCAAATGAAGGGGACCCTTCCCTAACGTCACTCTATAAATTAAGAACACACAAACTGTGAGGTTGGTTACTAACAGCACCTTACGTCAAATTAATTTGAAGTGTAAACTAATACAATTTATTCTAATAATACATTTAAGATTGCAGCATTCTGCACCAGTTGCCTAACTGAAATGTAATAGCGTTATTGTTAAAAAATATTTAGGTACACAAAAGATTTTAGACTCTGCTTCCTTAATATATTGTAAACAACAACTTCAGCTGTTTGGCCACTGTAGCCTCTAGTCCTACACGAGTTTCGAGGTTAGTCTTCAGAGCTTGTATAGTCCCGGGAGGATAGCTCAGTGCCAACGTGCGCGCCTTGGAAGCAAGACGACACGAAGCAACACAGGTTCGATCCCCGTGTCCGCGCTTATAAACCTTTGGGTGTTTAAGCACGTTATAAATACGCAACTAAGACAAAAACAATTACGCAACTAAATAACACAAAAACAATTCCTGTAACATCGCCTCGATGCCCGCGGGCTGTGTGAGCGCTTTAAAAATGTAAAATAAAAAAAATAGAAATATGTACATTTTCCATATACATTCTCCAAAGCTAACTGAATTGATGGTTACATCTAAAAAATAAAATAAAAACCTCCACATTCATTTTAACAACTCTGTCTTTTTAGCTTCATTAAGTGCAGGAATTAGCGAATCAATCAATTACCAACTATGCAAACAAAATCATATATAAAGAAAAGATGACAAAGAACATTCAAATCATGATAAAAAACATGATAATGGATTGTCAACAATAACACAACCAAAGAAAAATGTTAGACAAACAAATAAAGAAATGTGTAAGTAAATATTTCAATTAGTATTTTGTTTTATTGATACAACTGAACTAAATCAGCTTTACAATATTTTCAAACAGACTATAAAAAATGGAATTATTTGAAATAAGACAGATACAGATACAATTCATGCTAACAAATCTTAAGAATTACCAGAAGAAAAAAACAGACACTTTAAAATTCAATAACAGTAAAACCATAAAGATAAACATAAAAATGGGGAAACCACCTTTTAAAACAACTCAGTAGAGAAAAATAAATAAATAATTAAGCAAGACTTACAACGCTGAAACTTGCTCATCAAATAACTTGGTCATTTAGAAAAGAAATTACTGCAATTCTTATCGCTATCGTTTGACCACAATAGATCAACCGCCACATAGTTTCTGTTGTCAAACTTTTAAAATTCCGGAATGGTCTTGAATTCTTCATGTTCTATTTATGATGTTCTGGATAAAGAGACGATACCTAAGTCGTGGTTATTGTATATATTTCTGATATATAAGAAAGGAAATAGAATGTGCCCTAGCAACTATCAGCTGTTTCATTAATGAATGTTGAAGCTAAGATTTTTTCGTCCATTGTGTTGGATAGGCTCCTTAAGGGTATAGATGACAATGATAATGATGTAATAGATATAAGACAGATTGGCTTTAGAAAGGGTATAATACAGATGCAGGAGGGATGTTAGTGACCCAGTTACAAGGATTCGCGCGAGCTAAGGGTCAAGGAGTGTTATACATTGCATCAATGGACCTATCAGCGGCCTTTGATGTGGTCGATAAACCCATGCTGTGGAGAAGACTTATGGAGCTGGGAATTGACTGCGATTTACTAGTGATATTGGTTAACCTATATTCAAATACTATGATATGTGTGAGGTTAAATAATGAAGGGAATATGTCGAATGCCATTGAGGTATGTAATAGATTAAAGCAGAGTTGTGCACCTGCTGCAATTCTATTCAACTTATATGTCTCCTCCACTGGATATCATTTAGATGGGAAAGGTTTGGTCTCTCCAAAACTGGGTTATTTGACTGTACAATGGTGTGCTCATGCAGATGATTTCTTATTTGACACTACAAAAATTAGGTTGCAACATTTGATTAATGCGTTTTTGCTATTTATAGAGAAATTGAAATTGAAAATAAATGCTTCAAAAACAGTAATTATAAATCTGGGACGAAGTAACACGATTTCAGCAGGATTCACCTAGCATTGCGATGGTATTAGAAGCAAACTACAGAAATCATAGAAATTCCTTGGTTTTGTTTTTTCAATTGTGCTATCGAACATTTTCATCAAAAATGTCTGAAACAAAAGGCTTTAGATTTTGCTAAACATCTGAAAATGATTGAAAGAAAATACAGGAAGTATTCTCTATATGCATGTTTTGAATTCTATAGTAAAACAATAATCCCACAGTCTAGCTATGGACTTTTTGCCTTAATCATTAGAAGCATACCTAAAGGTAATTGAGGGCATGATATAGAGGAATGTCCTGTTTTTCATGCCAAAGTGTATCCCAGTTGAATCAATACGATATAAGCTAGGATTATCATCTCTAGAAAGTCGCATGTTATGGAAAAAGGCTGATTTACTGCGGACATGTCTCACAAGTTCAAAGAATCTCTTATATAGTCAGCTGGCAGATGAAGAAATTGAATGTTTTGTATGTGAACTTAAAGAGTTTGTTGAGCGATCATTCTGCAGCATGGGCTTATCATTACAAATTTTGCTTGATAATCCCATGAAAGTGAAATTTCTGATAAAGTCACTAGATTGGGTGGGCAACAATGCCACACTTTTAAATTCAAATCTATATTCGGAATCTGTGTCATTCTGGAAATGATTCTCGCAACCTGAAACATATATTATAAAATATCCTTCACAAATGATTTGAAACTGCACAATGAGACTTCTATCAAACGTGATGAATACACAGGAAATTAGAAACATTCGATATCCTGTGCTGAATGAATATACATTCTGCATACATTGTCTTATATATGGTGAAAAGGAAACTTTATGTAATTTAATGGTAAAGTGCCCCAAATTATTGCCAAAAAGAATTGAATACTTTGAACAATTTGTGATTGAAATCTCTCGAGTGAACAGCAATTTGCTATGGTATGAAATACTCCATGGTAAATCAATGATAATGAAAATAAGAATAATTGCTTTTCTTAAGAATGTTTGTGAGCTAGAATAGGAGAAGCCAAGGTGATGGACGCTGACATTTTACGTCCTGCTCATTTGGTTAGGGCTTTTTTTTTTACATAATTCGATTTCTTCACTCAGGGAAGGTCGTGGGTTAAATGAGTATTGTAAAAAGGATGAAATCTACTAAATATGTGATTTAAAAAAATATATATATATTGTTTTAGGTCTTAAGACATTTTTAGAATGATGATTCTTTTAAGATGTATGTAAATAATGAAATTTGATTCATGTTAAGTAAGAAACTACGGAAATATGTAATATTGTTAGTTCTTCTTTTTGGTTATGCTCTGTATATTTTGTAATGGTTTATATAAACCAAAACAAATAAAGAGAAAAAAAAATCTGGAATACCTCTTTAAAGTGCTGTTCACGTTTCTGTCTCAACATTGAGAATTCTGTTATCATGTGTCGAATGGTCTCAGGTTGATCCACAAACTCACAAAACCAACAGAAGTTATCTTTCAATAGTATGAGTTTCCCTCTAGCTTGAAGATCTTTGGTTGGCCATAGGTCAAATCTTAAACGCATGAATTGTTTTCTATGAGTGAGCGATAGAGATTTAAACAAGTACAATTTGCAATGGCTAACCTTTTTAAGCAAGAACAGGTTTTTAGGGAAATCACAATATTTGGGGCATTTCTCTCTTGTATTACACCAATTTGTATTACTTTGCTCTCATAATGTTATTCTCTTGAATAATAATTGTTTGGAAGAATCAAGTGTGTAGGCAAACTGTAATTCGGGTGGTGCCTAAACCCTATTGTGCATTAATACTAATTACATTAATCCACGGTTAATTTTACCATAGGAACACCACTGCATCTGCACGTGTCTGAAAAAACATCACTTTGTACTTATAACTACTGTAACAAACAATGTGTTACATTGTTCCTAGGTTTCAATTATCTCAAACGACCGAAGAGGTTGTCCTAGAGTAATGTTGTGAGTTGTGCTGCATCGAGTTGCTAAATGTATGTGTTACCAAGAATGTGATCCATGTGATTAGGTTTCAAAATAGTACCTGCATGGTTGCTTCTGTGCAGTCCCTGTGCTGGTGCATTCTGAATATGTGGAACAGACAAGAGTCGGTTTTATGTGCCACCTAATACACGTACACTCTGTATACCACAAGTGAAATTATCACAAGGGATATGATTGTACATGCACTAACCTTGTTAATTGAACAACAACATCTTCAGTGTGAAGACATTGGGGGGCGTGGCTAACTGCCATGTAGAGCGGACGTGTCTCCTGTGAGCTCCGCGCCGATGTGCCATCATAAGCTGTTTTTCATGTATGTCTGCTACCTTTTAAAAGCTGCAACTTGCACCATTTGTCGCCGGATCCCATCAGCAGTCGTTTGATCCGTCTTTTAGACGGTTGGAGACAACCAACGCCGACATACGTCGAGTGAGAAGTACCAGAGCCGAGAACTAAAATGGCGGCTCCCGCGTCCTGAGTTTCGAGGGACCGGAGCGCACCTGCACCGCGGAGGACGTCGTCCATCGGAGCCCGCTGGGGAGCTGGAGCAGCCAGCCGGCCTGCACCAGGGTCGGGAGAGAGAGGAGCGGAGCAACCGTGCTTGAAGACAGAATGAGCCGCCCCCTGGGCCTCCATCCAGCAGTGCCCTGCCCGTGACCGCGGAGCCCAGCGGAGCCCTGACAAGACCTGCGGCTGGCCGGAGCCGCGAAGGTGTGCGGGCGGGGGTAACCAGTGATAGAGGACCTGCGACCGCATATTGCTGGGGCCTCGACCCCCCCCCCGCCAACGAGTATCTGCGCCTGGGAGTGTCGCCGAAGCTGACCCCACCACCTTGTGCCCTTCAGCCAACACCGAGGGCGGCCCAGGCCCGACACACTGTACATCCACAAGAACTGGTGAACACACGGGCGGCCATAGCTTACCCGCCTCCCACACGGACTACACCCACAGGACAGGGTGCCGGCACTGCGGAACTCCCCGGGCCTGTCGTCTGCCTCCTCGGATGTACGAAGCCCCACCTCGGCGCCCAGATATCGCCGCCTCTCCCCCCTCGCGCCGTCACTTTATACACACAAAGGCCAGACTGAAGACAGCTGGGTTGCGTTACATGCTCCTGTACCCTTAAAGACTTAAAGTGCTACACAACAACAGGGCATACCTATTCGACACCCTGACACAGACCAGAGACTGGATGGACGGGCAGCATATACCTGATATCGATGGAAGAAAGCGGAAACCTAGATAATGTTTCTCCCGCCATTTAGATAGGAATCATGCAGCCTTCACCTACCGCCGGCGGGTGAATTGAGCCCCTACACAGCTGATTGGATCCTGATATGGAGACACTGGAGTCAAGGTTCACTCCACCCCCTGGAAAATGTCTTTCCTTTTTTGGGTGTACATACCCACCCGTAGGGCACCTGGTGACCTATGCACGGTCCTACAGAGCAGAAACGGGATTGTCATAACGAGGGTAATCTCGCTGGGCTAGTTCTATGTTTGGGTTGTTTACAGTTAATGGGGGGGGTGGGAAACGGGGAGTTACTGCTACAGTTGGGAACTACAAACGGGAATTACCAAGACCACGGAAGCACTCGTCATGCACTTCTGCACTAATAAGACTCAGAGTCCTGCTGGCCCCACATGTCCGTCTACGTAACACCTATGGCTGACACAGTAAAGATCGTAACGTGGAACGTTAGAGGCCTGAACGGCTTCGTCAAACAACGACGCGTCCAATCCTACTTGAAGAGATGCAAGGTCGGAATCGCCATGCTCCAAGAGACTCACCTATCTGCCAAAAAGCTAGACGCCCTGGCCAAAACTTGGCGTGGCACGCTAGTGGGTTCCACATACTCCTCCTATGCCAGAGGGGTCCTGATCTGGATTGCCCCCACGGTCCCCTTCAGGCTTACTAGCACTAAATCAGACAACGAGGGGGCAATGGTTGTGGTTTGTGGTTCTATCGAAGGCAAAGAGCTATGCCTAGTCAGCACTTACGCACCCAACCACGACGCAACTACCTTTTTCCACTCCCTCTATACACGGCTCACCCCATATATGGACAGAATTATGATATGGGGGGGCAACCATAACTGCACCCTTGACCCTTTGCTGGACAGATCCGACGACAAACACGACCGCCCCTCCCCTCCGGCCAAAATACTTTCCAAACTAGTCCACCAGTTGCAACTCAGTGATATTTGGAGGGACCAGCACCTGGGGCAATGCGAGTACTCCTTCTACTCCCCACCACATGCCGTGCATACCAGGTTAGATTATATTTTTCTCAGCCAGACACAGCAGTCTGTGTTTGTTGATGCACACTATTTGCCGAGGGTGCTGCCTGATCACTCTCCCCTGCTGGTCACCTGGGAGGTGTTCCCACCTAGACCCCCATACCCACGTGGAGATTGAGAGCCGAAGCTCTACTTGATACAGCATTCAGAGAGCACATAAGAGACGAGACCGAAGAATATTGGGAGAACAACCTACATAGTGTTAAATACATATGCACCGCCTGGGAGGCATATAAGGTGGTCATGCGAGGTGAGATGATCGCAACAGTTGGGGGTGCCCAGAGATCCATCACAACCCTGTTGGAATGAGCCGAGGGAGACCTGCGCGCCCTTGAGGGCAGGGCTGACTTATCTCCCGATCATTTACTTAAAATTTCCGAACTCAGACAAACCTGCCTAAAGCAATGGGAAGCCCTAGGTAAACTAAGCTACGTCAAACACACGGAGAGAATCCATGCCCTGGGGGACAAACCCGGAAAACTCTTAGCTTGGCTCTACAAAAGGGAAACCCCCAGGCAGCCCATATGCCACATACTCGCACCAGACGGCACTACCGTGCATACCCAACAGGAAATTAACTCGGTTTTCTCTAGCTACTACCATAATTTGTACTCTGAGACCCCCCCCCCCTCTGACACGGAGATCGAGGACGCCCTTGACGTCATCGACTTGCCAAAACTAGACTCGCATATGGCCGAGACCCTCGACGAGCCCATCACTCCCGACGAGGTCAAGGTGGTAATTAGAACGCTACCAGCTGGGAAGACCCTGGGCTCGGATGGCCTCCCAGGGGAGTTCTATAAAACCTATGAAGAAACACTCGCCCCTATATTGGCCCAGGTCTATAATGAGGCCTTCGAGCGTGGCACCCTCCCGGATTCCCTGAGCGAGGCCGTGATAATACCCCTACTCAATCCTGGGAAGGACGGGGCAGATTGTGCCTCATACAGGCCCCTCTCCATGCTAAATGTAGACTGCAAGATCCTCACCGCATTGCTCGCCAACAGACTACGCAGAGTGATCCCACTGTTGTTCCACCAAGACCAAACTGGATACGTCCCCGGACGATCCATCACTGAGAACCTCCGTAGGCTACATCATGTTATTTATAGTACTGAGGGAAGACCACAGAAACTCGCGGTGGCGTCACTGGATGCCACCAAAGCTTTTGATTCTGTGAGGTGGGAATGGCTATATGCCACTATGGCAAAGATGGGAATAGGCCTTGTATTTCTGAAATGGACCCAGTTGGTTTACGCCAACCCCACTGCAAGGTTACGCACCAATAGAACCTTTTCCGAGAAATGGTCCCTACACAGAGGCACCCGTCAGGGTTGCCCCCTATCCCCCATGCTGTACATCATCGCCGCCGAGCCTGTAGCAGCCTACCTGAGACAGGAATATGGAGATGGGGGCATCACTATAGATGGGACAACTCATCTCGTCTCTATGTACGCGGACGACACCCTCTTATATTTGCAGGACCATGAACACCTCCTACCCTACATTCTCGAAACCCTGGACAGCTTTCACAAGCACACCGGGATCCAGATTAATAAGAGTAAATCTTGCCTCTACCCCCTAGCCGCACTACACAGTGATTATTATGGCTCCCTCCCTCCCCTAGATCTCGAATGGCAGGCGACATTATTTAAATATTTGGGGATAACCATACATCGAAACCCCGGCACGGAACATATACTTAACACCGTAAAGGCCAAAAACTCTCTCTTGAAGTCCATGGAGTTTTGGGGGCGGCTCCCGCTCTCGGTGGCCGGGAGGGCGGGCCTCCTTAAGATGGTCACCCTGCCCCGCCTATTGCATTACTTCACTAACATTCCCTTTAATATCTCCCCCGCGTTCTTTAAAGACCTCAACAAGCTCTGTAGGGGCTTCCTCTGGCAGGGAGGCAGGCATAGGGTGGCATTGGAGACCCTGCAGAGACCATACAAAAGGGGTGGGTTGAAGATCCCCAATTTTGAACTCTATTTCCTAGCCAGCCAGCTGAGACACATTGTGCGGTAGATGGCCGACGAAAGCACAACTGACACCCGCCTCCTCCAGCCTGCCCTCCCCCAGCTATTACTTAGGGATCTGCTGTGGACCAAGAAGAGTGCCCTCGAACACTGCCCTTACCTCGTGAAGCTGGGACTCCGACTCTGGAAAAGGGCCTGCAAAGTGGTCGGGTCCGACGTCCCGTACTCCCCACTGATCCCCATTGCAGGACTCATGTCCAACCATTCCTGGGGGCAACTTGAGACCCGTACAAAATGGGAGCCCTTCGGGTGGCCACACTTGGGGACCTAATCCAGGAGCAGACGGTTTTGGCCTTCCCGGACCTTTGCAACACCACTGGCCTCCCGGCCGGGCAATTCCTACTGCACAGAGCGGTCATACAGGCCCTGACTAGCAGATGGCCTGTCGCTATTGACCTGAATGATGAAAACGAATGCATCGAAATGATACTTAATGCCGCCGAGGGGGGCCACGAAACCTCACGTATTTATGAGGCCCTACTATGGGGCTCCACCAAAGATGAACTCAAATGCCGGGACAAATGGGAAACCGAACTGAACTTGGTTTTTGAAGACAAAGCCTGGGGTGATATAAGCCACTACCACAAAAAAGTCTCCCGAAACGCCCGCTTACAGCTCATCCAACTGTATGTTACGAACAGAGCGTACCTCACCCCGGAAGCCATATCCAGATTTACCGGTGCGACCACCCAATCATGCCCCAAATGCAGCGAGCCCAAGGTTGGCATGACCCACATGTTCTGGGGGTGCCCAGTGATCAGAGAATTCTGGACTCAAGTGAGGGAAAGACTGGCTGGTGCAGACATTGACATTGAAGTGGACGAACCTTTGGCATGCATCCTGGGCAGATATGGGCCCAGCAGGGAGAACAAACCCCTCAAGAGGCTCAGAGACCTTATTTATATAACTGCCAAGAGGCGTATAGCCATGGGGTGGAAGAGCCCCAGAGGCCCGCCTATGCCCCTATGGTGGGGAGATCTTACAAAGTGGATCGCAGCGGAAACTGCGGCATGGGAGACTGCGATCCAAGTGCAGAGACTTGATTCTAGCGAAGAGCTACACCGTTGGGTGGCCTTAACAGTACCCCTGCTATATCCAGAATCACAGTAGGGTGAGATAACCGGGGAAGGCGACCCAGGCCGGGGCATGGACTCATGACAAACATAGAACTTACTGTGGTCTTGGAGGGGGAAGGGAGGGCGAGGTGGGGAGGAGTTGGGGACTTACCTTCTGATATGCTCAACCATTACCATTGATGCCTGTTTTCTTCTTGTTATCGTTTGTTATGAAACTAATAAAATATGTTTCAGTGTGAAGACCTTGTCACAATTTTGGCTTGTGTACTAGCAAGCACAGTTAGGTGGTATCAACTATGGGTGCTTGTGCATGTTAACGCAAGTAGTTTTGGGCTCCCAGTCATCATGTCATCATTGTGGTCGTATGCTGCGCAACAGGGGGCGAACAGTTAAGGTGGACTTGCTTCAAATGCGAGTGCTGAAGCACTACAAGGATGAGTAGAGGATATAACGCCTACTCATCCCTCACACTTCTACAAACGAAGACCCAACGCAATCATTAAAGGTAATAGAGACAAATTTAAGATACATATCTTCTTCACTTTTTGTGGGAACATGGGACGAAGGAAGGCTATACTCTCAAGAGGGATATGAATGTGGGTCAGTAGCAAACCAAATACTGAAGTTTAATGGTCCAAAATAAAGGAATGCCCAATCAATGTTTTATGAAAATGTATATACTTTAATTAAACACACCATGTACAATAATAACTAGCTAGGAACACGCACAAACCCACCCATGAGGAAAGAACAAATAAGAAGCAAAGATATCATGTTGAATCTCTCTGAGTAAGGTATTAAGGTTATAAGGAAAGTAATAATCACACTGTTCTTTACAATTATATGTTTTTGGATGCAAAAAACGGATTTATAAGCGCTAGCTAGTCCTTAGGGCCCAAGGATGGACCAGCGGGGCAGTTAGCAGTCAATTAGAGCTTTATCGGTTCTTGGTGGTCCAGCAGTGCCGAGCCAGACTTGTTAACACTGTGCCAGTGATTTGAAGATCAGGAGAGTGCAAAAGGCAGTACTGGAGTGTCCTAGAGGTGCAAATGTGTCAAATGGTCCTTGAAACACTGCTCAAACTAGTTTAATGCAAACACACAAGGTTCCCAACTACCTTGGCTGTTTGGGTGCTCTTAGTCTCTCAACCCAGGTGTTCAGGGGCAAGAGGAGTACTTTTCTTATGCTTTAAAACATGGGGAGGCTGGGAAACAACCCTAGGGGTCCTTCAACTCGAATTTGGGTAGTGTTGTGGCTGGCACAGAGTCAGGTCTTACTCCAACATCAGGTCACTCTTCAGAATGCTGTTAGTCCCACTCCGGGGACTACGGGACAATATGGGTCCTTGTGTTCATGCTGCCAAGCACAGGGGAGGCTAGTTTACAACTGGAGGATGTGGAAAAGACTGCTGTCCCAACGGGGTCAAAACACATTTTTCTTCAAGGGCTGACCTCCAAAGATGAATCAAATAAGTGGTGGGAGACTGCTTCTTATAAAAAAGCAAAGGTCCCTAGGCAATTGGATTAAAGCTAGACTGCTTCAGGGGTTCAATTCCTGTAGACTTTGTAATCTGACATTACATCCAAAGTGCTTTGTCCTACAGGTAATGGTAGGGATATCCCTTGCTCACTTTGCCATAGAAAGTCTCAGCTTGAACTCACTGAGGATGCCCAACCAGGCTGAACCATATATCTGTTGTAGCTGATGGTACTCCTGTTCAAAGAAGAGTTGCCTAGCATTTCAGTGCTGGACGGCCCTTGTGGGTAGGAGTAGACTGATATGTGAATGGTTGTTTCTCCTCTGTGAAGGGTGCAGTGAGCTAAAACATGATTGGAGACCCCCCTGAATGGAAGAAATTCCATAGAACAGGTTATTTGAACCATGTTTTTTCTCAGTAGAGGGACTCCCATGTATAATCTTCTTTGCTCTTGTCCGTTAGATCTAGATATTTAAGCTCAATGTTATTGGCTATAGCTGGCATTATATGTTTGTTGTAAATGCAAATGGACCTCTCACAACTATTTCTAAGACAGCACCAGATAAAGACTGAAAGATAACAATGGTATCAACAATGTTCAAGGGTGTTGCAACCCTGTTTGAAAGGGTCAGTTCATTTCACCCAGTTAGCTGTATGTGACACAGTACAACAAATGTTGAACATAGGGTGATTGTTGGTTAGGAGAACCCGAATGCACATCTTGATCATGTAAAATGTTTTCTTCACATCTGACAGTAATTGCAGCAATGACTGATCAATATCTCTCTTTAATAGGGAATCAGGGCAGCCCAATCAAAATGTTTCATTTAGTTCAATTGAATGTCATACTTTTCTATAGCACTAATAACACAACATAACAAGTCCTATCAGGTACTCTGATTCTTTCAAAATCCCATAATGAAATTATTAGCACATAATAGAAACACTCATTCTGAATATCTGGTGCTGAAAGTCACTGTCTCTTGCCCTATAGAAAAAACTGATCATTCCCTCAGAACTGCACATAGTCCCTAGAAAGCACTAGTGTACCGCCTATCTAGGAAAGTAGATAGAAGAGAGCTAACCCTATTTTTTTCTGCACCATGTGTACGGATCCAACCACCCTGTGTCATCATAACACAAGAAAGAGTGATGAAAATTACAAACATGAACCAAGAAGGAAACTAATTACTTTATTTTTCCTTCTTCTATGTCCTTCAACAGTGAATAAACATTGTTTTAAACAGTTGTTGTAATATCAACAAATCGAAAAACAAGTTTTAATAGAGTATCTCAATTCCATTAATGATATCCCGTCGTAGTACTTTTCCATAGCCAACCAGTTTACTGCATGCTGTTCTGTCATAGAAATTAAGAACAATCTGATATCAAATGTATGATTATCTTTAGGGTATACACAACAGTCTTTTAGGAAATACATGCATGCACAGTTTGCCTTATGTCATTTAGCAATCCCTTAACAATAGGCTCTACTGGTGACAGTTAATAAATGGCCAGTCTTTACCTTTTCTAAACATTGGATCTGACTGGTCTCTCTGTGCCGGTGAGTCCCGTCCATGACAGATCCAATTCATAGGTCTGGTTTTATATCGACACAATGACTAAGTAGTGATTCACGTGTCCTGAAATGTGAGTCTGCTAGAAATCTTTGTGGACCTCACAAACTCAGAGATAGTTTGCCCAGACTCTCAGAGTCTGCTGATAAGTTGAATCCCATATACCCTGGACTGGCCCGTAAGCAATGAATGGAATCCTGCTTCTTTAATGCCACAGTGCAGCTGGTGAACTTCCATGTATGTCTCTGTGGTCATTGTGTTGCCTTGACTCCTGTGTTATTCCTTAGGACTTCAGGCCATGACTGGTGAATGATGTCACCATTGATTGATCCCAGCTGATCATTCAGGTACTCTTCCACATCTTCACATGTGTTGTCTCATTCAATATTCATGCCAGTATCCGTGATGTTGGAAAATAGATTCATTATCACATTTTGAGTGATACTGCTCAGGTCAATCAACCCCATTTTCCCTAAACTTGCATTGACATTGATGAGCTGTGATCCAGTTACTCATCCTAATACTTTCCCCTCCCCCAGTTTTGCTGGATTTTCCTTTCCTTTAGTTATAGACCATGCTGAAGCTAACAAGTTGACTCCAGTCGAAATTCTTCTCTCCATTCCACTTCGCTTCTGTCTTTTTTTGGTCAGCATGTCCTTTTGCAGTTAAGCAGCTTTTTTAATTCCATAAACCTCTATAGTCATGTACTATCCCAATAGTGGAGCAGGAATATAAACGTTCACTCACTTATCCTTTACTAGGGTACACAAACACTTTAATACAAGTTCCGCTGCTTGCGCTAAATAAACATTGCCCAACCAATCTAGAGACACCCTTTTCTGTATTGTTTACAGATGAAAATCCAATGATTTGGCTATAATTAGTGACACAGTGTTCTTAGACTTTGGGTAGCACCTCTTGCACACCTTGATAGATATATTGGACAGTTTTTAGTAACTGCTTATAGTAATTCAGCACTGCATCATTCATTATCGTTTTATAATATGTGTTGTTTATTTATGTATTGTGAATGTATTAACTGCATGTTGTCACACCTCGGAGGGACTGATGGATTCTCTGGTAAATTCTGGCTATCTTTATGCCTTAACCTATTCTGAGATTTTGTCAACCTAACAAGCACATACTAGAGGACCGGCATGACGTATGTAATGCTCCTAGTTTTTGCACAGTTGTTTTTTTTTTTTTTTTTGCTTCGGTACTTTATGTGCCTTCCCAGCTAGGGCAGTTAACAATGCTAGTGTTTGCATACTTCATATGAGAGGCATGCAACAAATACGTTGTCTACATATTGTACCAGTATTGATACTCCCAGGAATTTGATATCATTTAGGTACTTGACCAAGGTGTGACTGAATAGACATGTGTATGAAATGGTACTGGAATTTGCAAAATGCATCCATGGGACAAGACATGCTCCCTGATTTATATTTAGCAGATGTTCTTATATTTTTCTGCTGACAAATCAGAGACTGGATCTAGATGTTTTGCAACTAGTGAAAAACCTGGACGTTGCCTTTATTTGTCTTCCCTTTTTTCCCTATAGCCACATGCATTATGTCATTCAGTGTCCATGCAAGGTAAAACTGAAGGTAATTGAGAACAACTAAATGACCTTCAATCTATTGTTGTGAAGTGTAGGATTGTTTAGCATGTTTTGGGAGCACAGAGTACAGCACCACTGCACAGGATCAATGTATAGCATGTTTTTTTTTTTTTAAGTGCAGCGCCACTGCATGGGTTTGGTGCATTGATATAATGTGGTACAGCAAGACGTGTTATTGAGCATTTTTATGCAGCGCCACTGCATGGGTTTGGTGCATTGCTATGATGCAGTTGTTTCAAGCTATGTGTTGCCAGTGTAACATGGACATATAAGTAAGGGCAGGTTATTCAGTCAAAAACGATTTTTACATATAAAATGCAAATACAGAATAAGAAGGACAGGGTTGACAGCTGGGGATGCCTGATTCCTAAAGCAGATTCAACTTGGTTGCAGAGACTGGCTTTTCCAGTCAACAAGTCCCATTTTGAGTGACAGCAGATGCTTGTCCTTGCTGGGTGAATCCCTCCAGAAGGCGACCAGCCAAAGAAGTTACATACTGAATAAGCCTGGTAATTATCTCGCTGAGGTGTGGGGGCTGAGTGTGTACGAAAATATTCAGTCATTGTAGGAAAGGAGATTCATGTGTTTTACCCGCTTGTTTAATGTTACAAATTGAATTCTTGTCTCCGCCACTCTCTATTCAGTGTATCACAAATAATGCTGTTACTGTGCTATTTCATTTATTTCTGTAAAGAGTGAGATTGTGTTTAAATGCAACTTTTATAATACACAAAAATATCTGAAAGCAGACGGGTGGTGTGTTTTATATTTACCAATGCAGTGCTGATGATGTGAGGAGATGTTTAGACAGTGCAATTGTCATTTTCAAGGTAGCTAAAAATAAGATTTGCTGCAGCCATTCAGTATGAGCAAATGTCATTCAGTATGAGCAATTATAAATAACTGTGTGTGTCATAGTCTTTTTTGCTGAAGGTACATGAGTCAGCAAAAATAGAGACCCGGGGCATAGTTCACTACCGTATATAAGTTAGTGAAAAATACCACATGATAGCTCGCTGCTGTAGATAAGACAGCGAGAAATTGCCCATGGTGGCACACTAAAAGTGAAAATGTGGTGTTCCTGAAATGCAAGCCTGAGGTCTCTATGGTGATTACACGAAAAATCTAAACTAAAAAAGGGGTTCTGCATATTGGGGCCACAAATAAAACAAGGGAATTATGCTCACCAAAATACCACCAACCACGCATACCAACCACATATGTCTGTGTACTGAAATAATGCGTATCCACTGTATTATTGTTATACATAACCCAATCTGAATACAAGGAGTGATTGTTGCTAAATTATTTTTGGTGGTAAGAAAATACCGTCAGGCCCCAAATCTCCACAAAAATACCCAACATATTTATGGTGCGTTGCAGGCCGGGAAAGTGATCACAGAGCACCTACTGGGCGTGGCAAGGGTGTCTCACACTGCCATCGGTACATTAAAGGGAACCCATTTCATAATAGCAGTGTGTTACTAAAAACGAATTTCAGAATGTCACAAAGGGAAACCACATTTTCAGACCTAGTGCAATATTTAGAGGCAAAGTTGTTTGCAAATGGGACGTGGTCATCGAACAGTACCTTAGAATGGCATGACCGCATTCAGGGTGAGGTGCAGAAAGAAAAACTAGACAATATTTTTGCAGAAGGCAGCATAATTCAGGTCTGCCTTACAAGATTATTGAATGCAGCCGATAAAAGTGCAGAGAACAGACTGTTTAATACGGCTATGCGGCAAAATATGGTTTATTTTGAATAGGTCCCTGCGAATGCAGGAAAATGATACCCAGCTAATTAACAGGTTAAAAACTGAATTAGATGGGGCAAGTAAAAATCAGGAAATGTTAAGAGCAGAATTGGATGTATGCCAAAAAGACATGCAATTCAAATGCAGAGACTTTGATGCTCAGTTATCCAAAAGCAAGAAACAATTTGAGGATAGTGAGCAAGAATAGGTACACTTAAAAGCCTTAGTGGACCACATTAGACAGGATAAAGATGAGGTTGTTTCAGAAATGCAGATTTTACAAAAAGAACATTGTGAAAAAGAATGTGATCTCCAGAGTGCAGAACAAGATGATTAAATGATTAAAATGACTCAAGAAAGAGACAAGAGAAATAAAGAGTTCAATGAATGCCAAATGCAAATGTGCGACATGCAGGAGGTGATTAATAAGATGAGTGATGAAAACAATTATTTGCAAAATGAAGCAAACAGACTCCTTAAAAAGTGTAAGGACTTAGAACAGCAAATGTGCATTCCCAGGTCCCAGGAGAGGCGGCAGGGTACCACATTCAATGGAGTGGAGGTGAATTCTAGTTCTGCCCAAAGAGCTAGTGCTCCAGTGACTGGGCCGGTGACTGAACTTGGTTGCAGCGCCCTTGAGGGATTTGATACTCCCATTGGGGGCAGCCACCAATCTCATACACCTGAAAACAGGATTGAATCACAAAGTAGTGCAATTCCATGCATTGCAACAAGTAGCCCCATAAAAATAATGAAATCCATTAAAGCCCTGATCAAACCATTTAAAAAGGGAGGTGAATGCTGCATTGAGGATCAATTAGAAGCAGTTCATGACATTTTTAAAGCACTCCAGATACCTAAGGAACAGTACAGACAATATTTTCATTTAACTTTAGATGCCCCGACAGCCAGCATCATAAGGGGATTAAATGAACAGGAGAATATGACATGGGTGGAGTTTGAAAAAGAAATTAGGCGTCATTTTTCTCCTTTTCAGTCATTGCAGGAGGCAAAGAAAGTCGCTTACACAATCACTGCTGGACCTAATACATCCCCTCGCCAATTTTTACAAGACTTAAAAAGAGCATTTTCTCGCTTTGATGTATCTTTTGACCCAAATTCCAATGAGTTTAAAACTGCATACTTCTATGGGCTACAGAAAGACATCATATCCCAATTGGTCCGTGAATTTGACCGTGACAAGTCCCTTGAATAGATTGTACATCAAAGCACAACATTATATGAGGTACTCTATTGTCAGGGTAGAGAAAGTGAAAAAATGAAAGATACTAGATCTAAATCTAAAGAACCCTCAGCCACAGTAATGGAAATCAGGTCAGCCAAAATGTCCCTTGAGTCTGCTCAAAGCCAAGGTAAAAATAATGTGACACCTGAACAAAGGGGTAATCAACAAAGATCGCCCTTTCCTGTACCAATGTTCCAATCACATGATCCTAGTAATAGTGAGAGCTACATCAGCCCTAGGTATTTAGGGGACAGGCCCCGGGTAGGATATCGGCCTGATATGGCAGGTATAAACAATAACCAGAGACAAAATCAAGATCAAAGAAATTATGGTCCCTACCAGACATTGGGGACACAGACGAGATTTGATCCCAACACCATGATATATGGTAATCAGGATAGACCCTGATATGTGGATCGATTTACTGATAATGGAAATCAAAATAGGGGCCAGTACCCACAATCTGAGAGACAGGACATGAGGCAAAACATGAACTACAATCCACGTCAGTACAATGATTCCCCACCAGGGGACTATAATCAAAGGATGGGTGCATCCCGCTCCCCTCCACAAATGAATCAAGAGTTCAGAAACCATCCCAACAGACATCAATCACCGGAGAGGTATCAGAATAGATCCAATCAGGGGGAAAACAACCAATATCGACCTAGGCCACAGAAAGAGGATTCTAGAGAGATGGAAAGGTTCCAGTGCCTTGAGGCCCAAGTGAAAATGTTAGCTGAGCAAATAGGAAAGCTCTATACAGCACAAAAACAACCATCTAAAGAGGGGGCTGATGGCCCTAGCAATGACCGGGGGGCTTCTGAGAAGTGACTAAGTACTTATGACACCTGCAGTGCCAAAAAGACAGATTGCCCTGATGTAATTTTCCATAATGACTCTGAGATGCCTAATGATTTAAAAGTGAAAGCACCAATAAATGAACATGTAACAGAAAATGCAAATACTTCTAAAAAAGAGGTACGGTTTAACCTAGAATTAAATCAAACATTGAAGATTTGTGCAAATAAAAAAGAAACACCGGGAATTCCAAAAGAACAAAGAGACAGATTTAAGAAAAATGACTCATGCATGAGGAATACCAGTGAACAGGGAGTAAGTGGGGATGCTATAGCTCCTTCCCTGGGCAAGCAAAACAATGACCAAACACAGGTAGAAAAAGGAAATACTCAAAAGGAGGGTACGGGTCAATCACCTGAAGAATTCTTTGAGCCACATATTTTTGAAGAGGCTGAAAGGGCTGGTATCACACTAAATGATCACAAATGCACAGAATTAAACTATGACAAATTGCTGAATGATGTTGTTACACATGTTCAGTTGGAAGGTTGTAATGTGGTCTCTGATGTTACCCAGATGGATGGGCGAACAGTGGCCACACTCCAAAAAACCTCTGATCATGGGGAAATGAATAATGTCTCTCGCGCAGAAATGGGTAAAAAGGAGGGAAAAATGTCTTTCCATTTACCAATGTGCTTAGCCAAAAGTGAAAAAGGCCTGAGAAAGGTGAGCCCTGAAATCAGTAAGAATTCACACTTCTTATGTGTATTAGAGGAAGTTGAGGACAGATATTATGCACCCATCACTGTAGAAGAAAAATGCCACACATTTGCTATGATTGACACTGGCACACAGGCCACAATTATGTCCAAGGAGCTGGTAAAGAGTGTCAATGAAGGGAGACCCCCACAGAGTCAGATCACAGTGAAGGAAAATCAAGGTCCAGTGCATAACTTTAATGGAGAGGAGGTGCCCATTGTAGATGTCACTGAGGTTGACATAAAAATAGGAAAGCACAGAATGAAACAAGAAGTATTGATCACATCTATTTGTGAAATTCCATTTTTGATGGGGACAGATTGCCTGAAAAGATTGTCTCCTCTCATAGATGGGGTAAATGGAGTACTGTGGTCTTTAACAAAAAAAACATTGAGGCCTAAGAAATTAAAATCACAAAACAGCAACATAAATGAATGTCACACCGTTGCCAAAACAAATGATGCAGTGGAGGGATATCTCCAGAATAGTTGCATACCTAGTGTCACTGTTATATTAATGTGTCAAGACAAAATGCAGAGTGACAATGAAGAAATACCTGTACAAATCTACTTGGACCCAAGGAAAATTGGCAGACTGCCATAGATGAGCACACATTACGTTTTTATTTAAAAGAGAAAACAATCAAACAGAATATTGCTCCTAAATCAGATTCAGAAAAACACATTACCACTCTTGCTGAAATACAGATGGAAGATGAGCAACCACGGGATCATGTTGGTATAAATGACTGTTTTAAAACAATAAAAGCCACTTTAGCGCTTGAACAGGAGAGGAGCTTCATTAATGAGAAATTGTTGCAAAAAATAATGGAGAGGGAGGAAATCCCGAAATTTAGGATTAAAAACCAATATGTTTCTTGGTTGGACAGTCCAGACTTTGATAACCGAATTGCAGGCAGATGCATGCTTAAAATTAGCATTGGGCAGAAAACAATTTACCATAATGTATGGATAGTGAGTGGAGCACAAAATGACTTTTACATGGGCAATGACATCATGCACAGAATGTGTATGGTGTTAGATTTCCTTAATCAAAAAAATATGGTCACGCCTAGGTGGTCCTGCACCTGAATTTGAAGACAAAAGAAGAGCTTTTCATTGCGCGCAGCTGGTCCCATATGCAGTTGAATTACAGATGAGGAAGGATACTATTATTCCTGCATTCACCAAACAGGTTGCAATAACACTGAAGTGCAGAAATGGACAGCAGATGTAAGATTCTGATGCATTTGTGTGCCTGAATGAATCCATAAAACAGCAGGGCCTGGATTATGAATACACTCCATTGGTAGATATTGGTGAAGGATCTGTAAAAATTATGGTAAATAATAAAGGTTGTCAGGATATTCATTTAGAGGAAAACTCCCCATTAGGAATGGCCATACAAAAATCACATTATACGGCAGATTTAAATAACATGGTGATTGGAAATATCCCTGAAAAGTATGTAGATGCCAAGGGTGAGTTGCCAGAACACCTGGACTCTCAGCCCAAAGGAATATTTAAAATTCATTCTGTGTATCCTTATGATTCAAATGAGACAGTGTGCTGCCATCAAGAGGATTGCATAATATTTAATTTAAATGAAAATGAAACAGAAAATCAGCCCATTGAAGTGGAAGCTGATATGCCAAAACATTTAAAAGTGGCAGCTTTACAAAAAGACACAGCCACACAGTTAGAGGAAAGCGCCGAGATTCCCTTACCAGAAGATTTTCCAGAATTTTCCAAAATGGTAGAAGAGCAGATCTCCTTAGCGGATGCGTGTGACAGCGATGAGGATAGAAACAATCTGAGGGAGATATTTATGGAGTTTAAGGATGTATTTGCGAAAGATGCTTATGATTGTGGTTTAACTGATTTACATGTGGCCACACTACAAGAAGGGTGTAGCAGAAGTCCAGTGTTTGTACGCCAGTATAGACTACCGCTGGCATGTTTAGAATCATTGGCAGAGATTATTAAAAATTTGGAATCGCGGGGAATCATCAGGCCCATTCATAGCACATCCAATACACCTATTTTAGGTGTGTTAAAGCCAAATGGTCAATGGCGGCTATGTGCAGACTTGAGGGAGTTAAATAAAAGCGTACCAGTGTCCAGATGGCCATTGCCATTCATTGATCAGGTCCTAGCTCAGGTACATGGTTCAAAAGTGTTTACCACATTAGACCTCACATCTGGATATTGGTGCGTGCCATTGGCAGAGGAGATACAGAATTTATTTTCCTTTACATTTGACAGGACTCAATACGCCTGGCTTAGAACGCCGTTCGGGTACATCAATAGTGGGAGTGAATTTGGCATATTTTTGAGAAAGGCCATGCCTGATGCAGCGGAAAGAGGAACCATAGTTTACGTGGATGATGTCTTGATAAAAAATGAAGGCCTGAAAAGCCATTTTGATGAAATAAGACATGTGCTTGGCCAATTGCAGAAAGCAGGCGTCAAAGTATCTTTGCAAAAAGCACAATGGTGCAAGAAAAAAGTGAACTTTCTAGGCCATGAATTGACTGAAAATGGGCTAAATCCACAAAAGAAGAAGATAGAGGCCATACAAAGATTAAAAGATCCTAAGAATGTGAAAGGAGTAAAACGTTTGTTAGGAATGACAGTGTATAACAGAACATTCATTGAAAATTATGCTGAAATCACTCAACCATTGACTAAACTGCTTAAACTGAATACTCCCTGGAAATGGGAAAAAGAGCAGTCTGAGGCAGTGGCTAAACTGAAGGAATGTCTGGTAAAGTCACCATGTTTAGCATATCCCATAAAAGGTAGGGATTTCTTTATAGAAATAGGTTTTTCTGAACATTGTATGTCAGCAGTGTTATCACAAAAACATGATTTGAATCACAAAACAATTGCCTATGCAAGTAAGGCATTTTCCCAAGTTGAAATGAAATTTAATGAATGTGAAAAGGCCCTATTAACCACTGTGTGGGCGCTACTACATTTTGGCCCCATTGTTCAGGGAGAAAAGGTGATTATTGAAACAAATCATCAACCTTTGCAATTTTTAGAGAGTAAAAGAATTAGGTCAGGTAATATAGCGCAGTCCAGAATCACTTCATGGAAGCTGGCATTACAAGGTTTTCCTATAGAAGTGAGATATGGACAAAATAAAAAGAGCCCAATTGCTCAATGGTTAGCTGACTTACATGACTGCGCAGCTGAACAAATATCAAATGAAATGGAAGTGGAACCTAATTGGCAGGAATTTGAACAATCACCACACAAAGCTTTTGATGAAAAAACATGCAAGGATTTGCCAACTGTATATGTGGATGGTTGTGCTTTTCACATTGAAAAGGACAGTAATAAACAATTAGTGTCAGGAATAGGAAATGTCTGGTTGAAATGTGAAGGAGTCCCCAGTATAGGGATGAGGATTGGAGCTAGGAGCAGTCAAGTGGCAGAATTGGCAGCCATTTATAAAGCAATTACTACTGCAGTTGATAGAAAGTTCAGTGAAATTGTCCTGGTGACTGATTCTGACTATGCACGGAATAGTTTTGTGGAGTATTTACCTGGCTGGAAAGCAAGAGGAATGATTACATACAACAAAAAGCCACTTAAACATGGAAAAATGATACAAGCCATAGACAAATTGGTGTCAGAGAATGATTTACCAATATACTGAGAAAAATTTGTGGGCATTTAAAAACACCAGGAGAGGATAAGGAGGGAAATGATAAGGCAGACCACCTGGCTAAAATCGGGGCTGTGATGGGAGAATTGCTACCTATTGATGATTTACTGGGTGAAATACAAATTGAGGCAGTAACACGTTCTAAAACCCCAAAGGAGGTAGATCAACCAGTGGTGCAATGGGGCCATGACACGCCAGACCAAGATTTGATTGAGGCACAAAAGAATGATTGAATTTTGGGAATCTATTATAATCATTTGATAGATCCTGAACAAAACCCTTTAACAGAAAATGATTGTATGGGAAAAGAAGAGTTGAGGGTACTATTAAAGAATAAAAAACAAATTAGATTACAAGATGGACTCATGATTAGAGAGTCCATAACAGGACAAATACAGTGGGTGGTACCCCTTTCATTCAGAGGGCTGATGCTACACCATGCACATGATGCCATAACTGCAGGCCACAGAGGTTCACAAAAAACATTGGAGATACTAAAAGATTATGCTTAATGGCCACATATGTCCCAAGATGTGGAATTATATACTAAAGGATGTCTAGTATGCGCCCAATTTAAACCTGCTTCACCAATGTATAGAGCACCATTGATGAAAACAGGCCTAACTCTCCCATGGTCAGATTTGCAAATAGACTATGTAGGCCCTTTAAAAAGGTCGAGCAGAGGACACCTATAATAGATTCCCAAAATTCAATCATTCTTTTGTGCCTCAATCAAATCTTGGTCTGGCGTGTCATGGCCCCATTGCACCACTGGTTGATCTACCTCCTTTGGGGTTTTAGAACGTGTTACTGCCTCAATTTGTATTTCACCCAGTAAATCATCAATAGGTAGCAATTCTCCCATCACAGCCCCAATTTTAGCCAGGTGGTCTGCCTTATCATTTCCCTCCTTATCCTCTCCTGGTGTTTTTAAATGCCCACAAATTTTTCTCAGTATATTGGTAAATCATTCTCTGACACCAATTTGTCTATGGCTTGTATCATTTTTCCATGTTTAAGTGGCTTTTTGTTGTATGTAATCATTCCTCTTGCTTTCCAGCCAGGTAAATACTCCACAAAACTATTCCGTGCATAGTCAGAATCAGTCACCAGGACAATTTCACTGAACTTTCTATCAACTGCAGTAGTAATTGCTTTATAAATGGCTGCCAATTCTGCCACTTGACTGCTCCTAGCTCCAATCCTCATCCCTATACTGGGGACTCCTTCACATTTCAACCAGACATTTCCTATTCCTGACACTAATTGTTTATTACTGTCCTTTTCAATGTGAAAAGCACAACCATCCACATATACAGTTGGCAAATCCTTGCATGTTTTTTCATCAAAAGCTTTGTGTGGTGATTGTTCAAATTCCTGCCAATTAGGTTCCACTTCCATTTCATTTGATATTTGTTCAGCTGCGCAGTCATGTAAGTCAGCTAACCATTGAGCAATTGGGCTCTTTTTATTTTGTCCATATCTCACTTCTATAGGAAAACCTTGTAATGCCAGCTTCCATGAAGTGATTCTGGACTGCGCTATATTACCTGACCTAATTCTTTTACTCTCTAAAAATTGCAAAGGTTGATGATTTGTTTCAATAATCACCTTTTCTCCCTGAACAATGGGGCCAAAATGTAGTAGCGCCCACACAGTGGTTAATAGGGCCTTTTCACATTCATTAAATTTCATTTCAACTTGGGAAAATGCCTTACTTGCATAGGCAATTGTTTTGTGATTCAAATCATGTTTTTGTGATAACACTGCTGACATACAATGTTCAGAAAAACCTATTTCTATAAAGAAATCCCTACCTTTTATGGGATATGCTAAACATGGTGACTTTACCAGACATTCCTTCAGTTTAGCCACTGCCTCAGACTGCTCTTTTTCCCATTTCCAGGGAGTATTCAGTTTAAGCAGTTTAGTCAATGGTTGAGTGATTTCAGCATAATTTTCAATGAATGTTCTGTTATACACTGTCATTCCTAACAAACGTTTTACTCCTTTCACATTCTTAGGATCTTTTAATCTTTGTATGGCCTCTATCTTCTTCTTTTGTGGATTTAGCCCATTTTCAGTCAATTCATGGCCTAGAAAGTTCACTTTTTTCTTGCACCATTGTGCTTTTTGCAAAGATACTTTGACGCCTGCTTTCTGCAATTGGCCAAGCACATGTCTTATTTCATCAAAATGGCTTTTCAGGCCTTCATTTTTTATCAAGACATCATCCACGTAAACTATGGTTCCTCTTTCCGCTGCATCAGGCATGGCCTTTCTCAAAAATATGCCAAATTCACTCCCACTATTGATGTACCCGAACGGCGTTCTAAGCCAGGCGTATTGAGTCCTGTCAAATGTAAAGGAAAATAAATTCTGTATCTCCTCTGCCAATGGCACGCACCAATATCCAGATGTGAGGTCTAATGTGGTAAACACTTTTGAACCATGTACCTGAGCTAGGACCTGATCAATGAATGGCAATGGCCATCTGGACACCGTTACATTTTAAGTGTGATATGTTTGATGTCGAAGTAGATTGAATGCATTCCTGCACCAGATTGTAGTGCGCAAACAGCAGCCACGTTGCTAGTGAACCATGTGTTCTCAAGGTTTGGGTTGCCACAAAGAATTGAGTCAGACAGAGGAAGTCATTTCACAAGAAGTCTAATGAGTAAGGTATGGCAAATACTAGGTGTGAAAAGGAAACTAAATATCGCATATCGGGCAGCGTCTTCAGGTACAGTTGAAAGGAGCAATAGGTCTGTTGTGGATATTTTAAAGAAATTTGTGGCAGAAGCAGGTTCCAGCTGGGATTTACGTCTACCTTTAGTTTTAATGGCAATCAGATCAACTCCTGCCAAAGCAACAGGTGTTAGCCCCCATGAGGTCTTGACAGGTAGGAGAATGGTGTTACCACAACACCTGCTATACAGAACACATGAGCAGACACTTGTGAGTGCATCCACAGTTCATGAGTACATTGATGAACTGAGGAAAGATTTGCAACATGCATTTGCTTTTGTGCAGAGAAATCTGGAAAGGGCTGCTGACAGTGCTAAGACATACTATGATAAAAGAACATCAGTGAGAGAATACGGTGTAGGGGATCAGGTGTACAAGTTTCATTTTGGAAAAAGTAAACAGAAAAATTCTAAATTTCTAGCAGCCTGGCAGGGGCCATTTCGAATTATAGATAAGGTCTCTCCTATGGTTTATAAAATTTTGAAAAATGTACGTGAAACGGCGATAGAGCAGTTTGTCCACGTAAATCAGATCAAGCCATGCCATCCCAGACATGAGATCAGGCAGCTTGAGCATGTAGAAACAGATAAAGTCCCTTAAACACAAAAAGATAAAATAAATGGGTACAGTCAGGAGGCAGTGACAGAGAAGTTAAACAGTTGATTGTTATAATGGCACATAAACACTGTAATATATGTATATATATATTCAGTAAAAACACTTTGTTAAAGGGACGTTATGGTTAAGTTGCGCTACTAAAAACCTATGAAATTCAGTGAACAAAACTTTGTTAAAGGGACGTTATGGTTCCAAGTAAAACCGAAAAACCCTTGAAATTCGCCAGTTATGGTAAGCTAAGCAACCATAACTCGCGCCACCACCATGCACTGCTAAGACTAACACCCAGGACATCAAAGGTGACATCACAAATATCATTGATGACATCACTGATGACATCACATGTCTGGCTCACTATTTTTTCTTTTGCTGACATATCTAGGCCACATGGTTTTCTTCAGTAACAGTCAGAAACTAAGAATTTTATTTTATTTGTAGACATATCCTTCTAGTAGGTTCTTACAGCCCAACTTAACCATAACGTCCCTTTAACAAAGTTTTTTTACTGAATTTCATAGGTTTTTATTAGCGCAACTTAACCATAACGTCCCTTTAACAAAGTTTTTTTACTGAATTTCATAGTTTTTTAGTAGCACAATTTAACAATAATAACTTTGACTTTATGTACATATAATATAGAACATACTGAACCCTTTCTACTGAATTTGACTGTCCGCAAACATGTTTGGACAACAGTACCACCACATAAAAACTCTGGGGAGGTATGTGTAATAGTTATATCATAACATAGGAACATTTAACAAATTCACAAAGCAGCACACATACAAAGTATATGTAGTAATACTTAAAAAATGTTATCCATATATGTAACACACTAACCATTCATGTAAATACAATATGTTTTAAAATGGAATATACCAAAAGAAGATAAAGTGGCTTCCACCATAATTACCTCACAGACGCTCCACAACCAACAGCAAGACCAGACGTATACACTACTGATTACATATCTCACCAGACATAGTAAGTGCACTTCTTTTTACTCATATATTTATAAACTTTCTATATTAGAAAAAAAAAACATATTACTTTTTTGTTTTCTCACAGAAATGTGTAGTACTCTCGACTGGCTAGAGGAGCATTTCCCACGAGAGGAAATGTTAGAAAATAATCCACCTAATGGTACACACTTTACTATATAAACCAATTAATAAATATTATTTTGTATACATTTAACATATACATTTTTTTTTAATTACAGACCATACAAAAATTCCAAGCATCTCACAACAACAATCAGAGGATATCACTCTACAGCAGATTAATCAAAAAATGGACGACCTTATGCAAAATTTTATGGATTTGAAAAACTTTGTGGAAAATTATGTGAAACCCCCAACAGCACACCATTGTCCAACCTGCACTTGTCCCCCCTCACCCTATCCCACGCAGTTAACCCCAAACCCTGTCTATGGACCAAAGCGTTTCGATGAGATTTCCTTCCCTTCTTCACCTGATCCCAGTTATCTAGAAATCCCTAATTCTCCTGTTTTTGTTTCCGTTTCTGCCCCACCTTCCCAGTCATAATTGTATATATATATAAAATAAAGTTACTTTTCTTATATTGTGTTGTAATTACTTTCAGTTCCTTGTGATAAAACCAATTTAGGTGTCCACGGACACCGCGGTTGTCCGGAAATGTTCGTAAAGAAACAAAAATGTAACTGTCCTGAGGACACTACATCTGTCCGTAATGTTCTCATGAAAGTTCAAAATGTTCTAAGAACACTCATAGTGTCCTGAAATGTTCGTAAAGAAACAAAAATTAAAGTGTTCTAAAGAACACTATATCTGTCCGTAATGTTCGCTATCAACTTAAAACTGTCCTAAGAACACAATTGGTGTCCTGAAATGTTCGTAAATAAACGAAAATGATGTGTCCTGAACAACAGTACAACTGTTCGTAGTGTTCGCTACCCAATTGAAAGTGTTCTAAGAACACAATTGGTGTCCTGAAATGTTCGTACATAAACTAAATTACACGTGTCCTGAAGAACACTATATCTGTCCTTACTGTTCGCTACCAAGTTTAAACTGTTCTAAGAACACACGCGGTATCCTGAAATGTTTGTTTCACGTGTGACGCACTCTTAATTACTTCAGAACCCGAACAGTGTCCGTAGGACATCAATGCGCATGCGCTAACCAATCTCCGTGCACTTGGTGTCCTGCGGACATGCGCTTCCTTCGCAGACTAGTTCACAAACAGATCATATGACCGCGCCCCGCTCATCGTGTGTCCTGAAATGCGGACACTGTTCGTGTCCCTGAACAATTTAAAAGTACATTTTCAGTTAATCCATAATATTTTTCAATAAAATCTCACCATGCCACAAGTCCCACATAGCAATCTTGAGTTTCTATATACCTTTTGAAAATTTCCGATCCTTTTTTTGTGTTCGATCTGTCCGCGCACAGTGCGCATGTCCGCGGACCACGCACAAGCACCCCTATAAAAGACCACGCCCAAGAGCTTATTCCCATTGTGTTTCTGGCTATTCTTCAGAACACAGTGATTTTTGCTGCCACCTGCAGACTACACCATCATCGACATGGCATCCTTGGCTGCTGAACTGCCACTTGGTGCTGCACCTGCTTCAGCACCACCACCACCCCCTCCACCACCACCACCTCCCCAAGGGCCTGAAGAGGGGAACAGGACTGAGGATGCGGAGGAGGAAGAAGAGGATGATGAGAATGAGGTAGAGGAAATCCCTACTACCCGCACTAGGTGTGAGTCTTGGGTGTGGCGGTTATTTACCATTCATGGGAATGGTCCTAAGGCTCGTGCGAACCATGTTACCTGCAATGAGTGCAAAATGATACTCAGTCGCGGGAAGCACGGTAACTACAGCTTTGGAACCACTACTATGAAGCGACACCTGAGGTCATTTCACTATGGGGCTATTCGCAGGGTTGTACCTTGCGAAGAACGTAGCAGGTTGATTTCCTCTACTTCATCCTCTGTTTCTGATCCTGTCACCACAAGGACCACCTCTGTGGGACAGCGTCTTTCTCAAGCTACCGCACAGGCCATACAGAATGCTGATGACCCTTACCTTTCGAGGGTCACAGTTGTATGTATGTACTGTGACACAGTACTCTGCAGGGGGGAGCGACTTCGGAGTGCTTTTGAGACTATCGTCTCAGAGCACGAGAAGACCTGCTCACTACCCAAATAAAACCCACTCTACATCTTCCTCTCTCAGCTCGCCCTTTCTTATCCGTGTGGTTGGTGTCCCCCACTTTACCCTCCTTTACCCTCCTCTCCTAGTGTGTCGTGTCTGAAAAACCAAAAAAAATACAAAATTACAAAAATCAAAAAAAAATAAGGCTCTTTTCAGAGCCGGAGGGAAAACAAAGGAACACAAGCTCAATTACCCCTCTTTTCGTCCGCCTTGCAAGAGAACAGGGACAGAGGGATTTTTTGATAGATATATTTCTTATCTATCTAGGAGTCGCATAGAAGTATTTCATTATTCAGAGAGCAGTCAAAGTAAAAACACAAATTTTAATAGTTTAAGTTATACACTTTTGTAAGTAGTCAGTGCTTTCCACAAGGCACCTCCAGACTTAGAAAAAAATACATGAAATTAAAAAGTCCAGCAAAAACACACACATATTCTACTCGTGGTGTCTAGGGTTAGTAAAGTGACAATTCTGATAAGACACTTTGTCAATTTAATTGTTAAATTTCTTGTTCAGTTTGGGGAAACCAAGACATTAAGGGGCCGATTCATAGAATTCAGCGCACAAGTGGCGCACGCGGCTGGCGCACAGTGTGCGCGTGCGAATCCCTGCGCCAGCCGCGTGCGCTAAAATCCATTTCCGCGCACAGCGTATTCATGGATTCCAGCCACCAAAACCAGCCGTGGCGCACAGTTGCGCAGCGACCCTGCAGCAGCGCCAGTTACGCCTCCAAGAACGCCTCTCGCGCAGGGAAAAGCCATCAAAATCCCCAACCCAGCGCAAAGGGCAGCAGCAAACGCAGAGCTGGGAGCGTGTATTCCAGGGGTGTGCGGGTGTTTCCATACGCGGCTGGGCTGGGTACGTGTATTTCAGGGGTGCGCGAGAAAGTCTACACGCGATTGGCCTGGGTACGTGGATTCCAGGGGTGCGCGAGAAAGTCTACACGCGATTGGCCTGTGTACGTGGATTTCAGGGGTGCGCGCGAAAGACTACACGCGATTGGCCTGGGTACGTGGATTTCAGGGGTGCGCGAGAAAGTCTACACACGATTGGCCTGGGTACGTGGATTTCAGGGGTGCGCGAGAAAGACTACACGCGATTGGCCTGGGTACGTGGATTTCAGGGGTGCGCGAGAAAGTCTACACGCGATTGGCCTGGGTACGTGGATTTCAGGGGTGCGCGAGAAAGTCTACACGCGATTGGCCTGGGTACGTGGATTTCAGGGGTGCGCGAGAAAGACTACACGCGATTGGCCTGGGTACGTGGATTTCAGGGGTGCGCGAGAAAGTCTACACGCGATTGGCCTGGGTACGTGGATTCCAGGGGTGCGCGAGAAAGTCTACACGCGATAGGCCTGGGTACGTGGATTTCAGGGGTGCGCGAGAAAAACTACACGCGATTGGCCTGGGTACGTGGATTTCAGGGGTGCGCGAGAAAGTCTACACGCGATTGGCCTGGGTACGTGGATTTCAGGGGTGCGCGAGAAAGACTACACGCGATTGGCCTGGGTACGTGGATTTCAGGGGTGCGCGAGAAAGTCTACACGCGATTGGCCTGGGTACGTGGATTTCAGGGGTGCGCGAGAAAGTCTACACGCGATTGGCCTGGGTACGTGGATTTCAGGGGTGCGCGAGAAAGTCTACAAGCGATTGGCCTGGGTACGTGGATTTCAGGGGTGCACGAGAAAGTCTACACGCGATAGGCCTGGGTACGTGGATTTCAGGGGTGCGCGAGAAAGACTACACGCGATTGGCCTGGGTACGTGGATTTCAGGGGTGAGCGAGAAAGTCTACACGCGATTGGCCTGGGTACGTGGATTTCAGGGGTGCGCGAGAAAGACTACACGCGATTGGCCTGGGTACGTGGATTTCAGGGGTGCGCGAGAAAGTCTACACACGATTGGCCTGGGTACGTGGATTTCAGGGGTGCGCGAGAAAGACTACACGCGATTGGCCTGGGTACGTGGATTTCAGGGGTGCGCGAGAAAGTCTACACGCGATTGGCCTGGGTACGTGGATTTCAGGGGTGCGCGAGAAAGTCTACACGCGATTGGCCTGGGTACGTGGATTTCAGGGGTGCGCGAGAAAGTCTACACGCGATTGGCCTGGGTACGTGGATTTCAGGGGTGCGCGGGTGGTGGGTGTGCGGGAAGTTCAAGACGTGAATTGGCAGTGTGGGTCCTCCCAGGTCTCCCCTCTACCCCCTCCACGACCTCTGCAGGCATCCCACACCACAGGGGACTACCCTGCACCCCATGTCATGTCCCACAGGCAGCCCATCCACCAGGGCCATGCCCCCCAGCCAAGCCACATGTCCCCTTGCACCCCCACCCCCCAGCACTGTGGGGCACCTGCCAGCAGGCCCCCACCCATGTCTCCCAGCACCCCCACCCCCCAGCCACCAGGGGCACCCTCCACCAGGCCCCCACCCATGTCTCCCAGCACCCCCACCCCCCAGCCACCAGGGGCACCCTCCACCAGGCCCCCACCCATGTCTCCCAGCACCCCCACCCACCAGCCACCAGGGGCAGCCTCCACCAGGCCCCCACCCATGTCTCCCAGCACCCCCACCCCCCAGCCACCAGGGGCAGCCTCCACCAGGCCCCCACCCATGTCCGACTCATGTCTCCCAGCACCCCCACCCCCCCAGCCACCAGGGGCACCCTCCACCAGGCCCCCACCCATGTCCGACTCATGTCTCCCAGCACCCCCACCCCCCCAGCCACCAGGGGCAGCCTCCACCAGGCCCCCACCCATGTCTCCCAGCACCCCCACCCCCCAGCCACCAGGGGCAGCCTCCACCAGGCCCCCACCCATGTCCGACTCATGTCTCCCAGCACCCCCACCCCCCAGCCACCAGGGGCAGCTTCCACCAGGCCCCCACCCATGTCTCCCAGCACCCCCACCCCCCAGCCACCAGGGGCAGCCTCCACCAGGCCCCCACCCATGTCCGACTCATGTCTCCCAGCACCCCCACCCCCCAGCCACCAGGGGCACCCTCCACCAGGCCCCCACCCATGTCCAGGAACAGAGACTTCCATGCTGTCATGTGTGCAATCTGCACAGGGCTCCCCATGTCACATTCAAACACATGCAACAACCATGCGGTTCACACATTACAGGTCGCACATGCATTACCATGATGTCCCTGCACACATACATGCGTACATGGCCTATGTCACACATGCAGGCAAGTATCAGACAACCAGCACATTGCAACATGCCCTGTCTCACACAGCAATGCTTGGCCACTTACCGCTCAACTCCAGACGGGTCTCCCTCTCAAGGACCTGGCTGTGGAGCGCTGGGTGTGCGCGTTCCAGGACCCTCAACTGGATGGAACTCATGCGGCCCCGGCCCCCCTCCACAAGGCGCCGGGCCTTCATGAGGGTCCTGGACCTCAAGTCCTCCCAGCGCTTCTTGACCTTCTGGATGGTGCGGGTTGCCACCCCCTCCGCGTCCTCTCCCGTCCTTCCCTGTTGGCGCGGGACGATCCGAAGAGGGCATCATACTGCCCCAGGACATGCTCCACCAGGACACCAACTTCGGTGGCAGTGAAGCTGGTGCCCCTCTGCCCCTCTGGCCGGGGGTTGCCACTGGTGTCAGATGTGGATGTGCTCGACATGGCAACCCCAGGGGCAGGAGTGGGTGACCAACTGGGTCCTGGGGCTGGGCTGTGGAGCGATGTCATTTGAGTCGGGACTCTTCTGTACCAGCAGGGGTGGACACAGCAACTGGAGCCCTGCAGATGGCTGATGTGCAGGCACCAAATGGCAGGGCACGGTGGCAGCAGGCAGGCAGGCAGGCAGCAGCAGATGGCATGTGGGAGGCTGCTTGGGGCACTGGGGGCCAGTGAATTGGCCTTCTGGGCAGGAGCCTGGTCTTCCGTGTGTTTTCGCGTGGCCAGCTTCATACGGAGTGAATAGGCACGTGAAAAATCTGCACGCTGCGTGTAATGCGCGTAAGCGCGCGCGAAAAACTGCACGTCCGCGTGTAATAGGAGGAAAGGGTCCATGCATAAGCGTGCGCGCGTGAAAAACTGCACGTCCGCGTGTAATGCGCGTAATCAAACGTGAAAAAGTGCACGTCCGCATGTGACGTGACGCGCGCGTGCGTTTCCCTCAGCACGGGTTAAAGGTGAGCGGGCCCAGCTGTTCGCTGTACGTGCCTTTCGTGGAGACCGACGTGTGTTGCTGCTTCCAGTCGTTTCGCGCGCCATCTACTTCACAGCTCTCAAGGACGTATCTCTTCTTTTGGCGGGGGTATTGGCTACGCGTGTTTTTCTGCATCGCGCTAGTCAGACGGTGAGTCGCAAACGCTCCTTTTCCCACTGCGGGTGCCCCTGTGTATCGCACCCATTTTCGATGTCATCGTAGCCTGCGTGTCCCACGCGTACGCGTTATACGTGTTACTGGGTGCCACCGCGTACTGCGGGAGGTTTAATCCACGCACGTAGGCTGCAGGGTTGCGTGCACGGTTTTACTGCAGTTTTGGGGTGCCTGAGCGTTGCGTGACCCGTCAACACATCACCGGGGTCACATACAGCCTTGCAGGTGCAGGGGGGCTGTTAACATCTTGCTTCCCACCCCCTTCACCCCAATTGCCCAGGTCAATTGTGCTGTACAACTCCCATTGGCACCACTCCATCTGTGCCAGCACTATTACATCTGTGCCATGGTAGGGAGGCTACCAAAGGTGAGGGGCGCCTCAGCTGGGCGTCCTCCTCGTGGCGGGCGTGGTCGGGGACGTGGCCGTGGTGACCAGGGAGTAGGGGGACTCCAGGGTGTCCAGGGCAGCCACAGAGGGGGAAGAGGCAGGGGTGCGCCACTTGAGCACAATGTTGTGCCATGTGTTGGTGCAGCCATGCCACCACCCCCTGTGGTTCAGGGGGATGCAGCTCCTGCATCTGGCACTGGCACCCGTATGACCCGGCAGTCCGTTTCATCGACTGCCACGGGCCCAAGGGTAGCGGTAGCTGCAGGTGCAGTTGTGGACACCGCCACCCAGGCTCAGGGTCTGCCAGCGCAGGCTGCGTTGGCACTTGAAGAGCCCTTGGTAGATCTCCAACAGGCCAGGGGGGAAACCATTGGGGCAGGCCGGGCTGCTCAGACCAAGACACGTGTCCCTGGGGCAGTCATGTCATCTGCTGCCCCGAACAGCCGGGTGTTGGCAAGTGCAGGGGCAGATGCACCCAACAGCACCCCGGTTGTGAGTCTGCCAACCAGGACCGTTGCGGTCAATGACCCTGCCACAGCTGATGTTGCTGCGCAGGGTCCATTAGTGGGCACCCAGCTGCCACTGACACAAGTCAGGCCTTTGGTCATCCCTCCACCTGCCACTCCCTCGGCTCAATCCACCCAACCCACTGGCCATACTGGTCAGGGCGGCATTAGCCAGCCAGGGTCTGCGCCACAGTCCAAGAGGAGGAAGGTTGCATCTGCAGCACAGGCTGGGACCCCACACACAGCCACGACCTCCTGCACGTCGAGGAAGAAGCCTTTCTGTAAGCAGGAACTGGACTTCCTCGTGGACTACGTGCGGGGACACAGCCGTGACATGCTAGTGGGTGCCAATAGTCAGACTACGGCTGCCCAACGTGACACCCACTGGAAGCATGTGGCGGAACATGTCAGTTCATTCGGCCATGAGGTGCGCACGGCGCAGGAGTGCAAAAAGCGCTGGAATGACATCAAGCGCAGCACTAAGGCCAAGCGTGCCTCAAATTACAACTTGACTCTGGTGACTGGCGGTGGGCCTGCACCAGAGGAGGAAGAACTCACTCCGCATGAGGCTCTCGTTGCGGAGTTCATACCACCAGAATTGGTCGAAGGTTTGGGAGAGATGCTGGACTTTGATGCCCAGTCCAGTGAGTGTTGATGCGTAGTTGTTGAGGACGTGTGTGTTTCACTTGTGGGATGTGTTGTGCATGATTGCTGCTACATGTGACCTGTACATGGTTCTGATGTGTAAGTAATGCAATGCCACCGTCATGCGTGTCTCCTCTGCCTGCATGCGGGACTCCATGTGGCCATGCTCCCTTGCCCCTCCTCCGCCACTCTGCACCACAGTTCCACCTTTGCACTGGTCTGCTACATTCTTGCCAATGTGTAGTTTCATGTTCATGTGTCCTGTGTAGATGCTAACATCCAGCTTAGAAACTGCCAGACATATGCCGTGTGGTACAGCCTTAGTACTCGATGCAGGGCATCCCACTTGTACTGTGCATGGGTCAGATGTCCCGCAGGGACATGAGTGCCCCTTCATGCTCCATGTGCATTGCACACATGCCCCTATGTGTCCTTGACTGGATGATCACTGTAATATGAGTCCTTGGTTACATACATTGCCTGCCATATCATCGGCCTCCCCATGTCAACTGTGGCTCAGTCCTGCGTTGCACACATGTTTAGGCTCTGACAATCTGTGTGGCTCACAGGCCTCAGCCTGTTCAATGGCCAATGACTCTGTCCAACTCTTGTCGTGGCTTCTTCACACGTGGCCGGCCTCTGGATCTTCCATCATGTGTCCTGCCCACTGTCCCAGCATCATTTGCAGTGTTGTAATTGAAATCACATTAAGCTGTTGATGCCAGTCAACACTGCTTGTCAATACACAGGTGTATGGTCAGCCTTTTGATACCATGCTAGGCATCCCTGCTTTGGTACTGGGGTGGAGGGGTGCTTGCCTTCTAGACATGGTACACATTGAATACACAATGCACGTGATGTCTGATTTTGACATTGCACTGCCTTCACATTTCCTGGCACACACCATGGAGTGCTTGTACATGTAGGTAGTGAGTGGCGTACACATTTTCTGCACTGCTTAGACCCACTTCCATGCAAACTGCCACCTTTCAACAGGTCTGATCACAGAAGCTATTCTAAGTAGACCCAGCATGCATGCAAGGTCATATGTTGTGTGTCACATGTCTGCCAGATGCCTTTGCTGTCGGTGTGTGTGTGTGTGTTGTGTGCTTCTGACATGTGTACTGACCTTTTCCTCTCTATTTTTCAGGTGATGACGCAATGGATGCAGAGGATGGTGTTGTCATGCCAGACACAGGGTTGGTAAGACCACATCAACCCGGCACTAGTGGGGGTCGTGGGGTGGTAGGCCACGAAAACCCCCAAGTGCTGCAGTCCATCCTGTCTCTGGCTGCCTATGAGTCCAGCCTTGATGACGACTCTGACGTCCATGTTGAGTTGGATGACCATCAAGTCCATGTGTCAGGGGTGAGTGATTCTGATGTGGACACTCCTCTGTCTGCGACCCCTGCACTGAGGGATCAGACAGTCTTGGTTCCTCTGCCCGTGGTGGATCGGGACGCAGGGTCACCCTCCACACCAGTCACTGATGTGCCTGGGACATCACGTAGACGGGGGCATGTAGTCATGCAGCCGCAGGCGGTGCCAACACAGCGAGGACCCCCGGTCCTTGGGTCCCGCAGGGGTCAAGCCCGGCAACGCGGTCGCCGCGCGCAACCGCTGTATACTGAGTGGGAGCAAGACATGACTGCCAATTCAGAACGGCAGGGGGCAGCAATGGAGAACATCGCTGACAGCATGGAGCGTGTGGCCCGATCTGTGCTCCCCCCTGCTAGGCAGGTGCTTCTCCAGCAGCAGGCGGCACGGTCCACGGCCCGCTCACTCAGGCTGGGCATGGCGGCCTCAGACAGGGCACGCCAGGCTGAAATGTCGTCTCTGCGTCAAGCAATTGCTGCTCACGCAGAGGCGCACATGGATGCCCTGAGGGAGGAGTATGCCTCCCTCAGATCCACTCTGGGTGTCCTTATGATGTCCCAGAGGCAGCAGGCAGAGGAGAGGTTTGCACAGCTTGAGCGCACCATCTCGGCTGAGCTACAGGCTTGCCGGGAGGTGCAGCGGTTGTCCAGCCAGGTCTTGCAGGAGGAACTCAGTGTTACACGTGCTACCTTGCAAGAGGAAGCACGTGTATCACGTGAGGTTCTGCATGCAGACCTATGTAACATCGCCACACAGAACCAGGCTCACCTGTCCGGCAGACTTGCTGCCGACGAGGGGCAAGCTGCGGCTAGGCGTGGCCAGGCTACTGTGCCACGTCCTCCTTATCAGGATGAGCCAGACTCGGACGACCATCTATCTCCCACATAGGTCGTGCTGTGCAGGCGTTGAGCCCATGGAGGAATTTTTTTTAGGCTCAGCATCATCGCATGTGGATGTTGAGCAGCACCCTGTACCTCCCCCCTCCTGGGTGCCTCCCCTCCCCCCCGGGTCGTATGTGGCCATTTTTGATTTCTCTTTTAGTTTAGTTAGTTAAGTTTCTGTTTGATAGTTAGTTTAAATAGGTAATGTAGGTTTTCCATAGTTAGTGTAATTAGTTAATAGTTGAGTTAGTTTAAAATTTGTAGTCTATTGTGCTTACATGTGACAGTGCGGTGCCTTGTGGTTTTTGAAGGCATCCACTGTCTGTTCCAGCTGGGCCCTTCATGGTTGTCTTGTGTATGTGTTTGCTGCTTGGGTTCCTTGACTCACATATGCCACTCCTGCCTCCCTTATCCATGGGCTCGCAAGGATGGTTCGGTGTAACAGAATTTTACACAAGGGCTTTGGACTGTCATATCTGTGGCATGTCTGGTGCTTTTTGACTTGTGTTGACACCCCTAGTGGGGATGATTTAGGTGTAATTGTCCACTGTTCAGCTTTTGCTAGATGGGGCGTGTCATGATTAATGTGGACATTGATTGCTATGCATTGTGTATTATGTTTCATATCTTTCCTGTACACGTGCTTGTTGCAAATCATGCTGTAGATAGTGTTCCACATTTTGGAGGTGAAAGACGGACTGATGGTGTGATTTGTGATGTGACTCTCTGACATGGTCAAGTAATGAGATGCATGATGAGACACACACAGATCACTTTGATGCATTAATCATGTGTTTCATGCACTTTCTGCAGGGGGATGAGGCACCAGAGCACCTTTGCCAGCAGACATGGCCCATTGGACAACGTAATTCCTGACCCGTTTGTTGGTGCCCACATGCACATGTGTGCACATGCAGAGCCACAGTGATTGCAGACCCACATCCTAGAACTGCTGACATGTTCCAAGGAACTCCAGGCAAGGTGAGCATCACAGGGGGGCCACTAGACAGCAAAGCTTGCACCAGGCGAGTTGCACGTGCAGGCTTAGTCACAGCACTGAGGGTGAGCTTAGACAAATATTGGTGTTGAAGCACACAATGCAGCTCAGATGTGTTTGTGGACTGATGGCTGTTGATAGTAGGGTTGTCTGGGACACATGCGGGGGCAGTGGCACATACCCTGCGGTACACCAAGGTTCATTGAGGCACTTGTATCAACCATGTAGCCTTCCAAGACATGGAAAGGGGCAGCTCACAGGGACATACAGCAAGGGACATACTCGAGTGCAGTGCATGTCTATTCCACGTACTTCATGATAAATGCACTGGCAACTTTGTTATGGTCATGGTGGTACGCAACTTGCTCTGTAGTCATGGCTTGCCATATTGGTCTGTCTGCTTACCCAGGGAACATTGCATGTTGTGTGAATTGTGACACATTGGTGTTCCATTTGCCACGCACCCACCAGCGGCTGACTTACTGCATTAACTGTGAATGACCCGTCACAGGGGTGATGTTATATATGGGTACGAAGCATGGATCACAGATTGTCTGTTTGTAGAGTTGTATGTTGTTATGGGGCATGTTTTGTGTTGTGTTTTTGTGTAATTGGCACGTACAGGTTGCTGACTGTGTCTCTCTTTGCAGCATTGCAGTGCTCCTGTAACCGGACCTGAGAGTGCGCAGGCAGGAGGCCAGCACTCA
Source organism: Ambystoma mexicanum (assembly GCF_040938575.1). Lineage (NCBI taxonomy): Eukaryota > Metazoa > Chordata > Amphibia > Caudata > Ambystomatidae > Ambystoma > Ambystoma mexicanum. The sequence goes on along the minus strand of NC_090936.1, from coordinate 824,890,946 downwards.
AAACCAGAGCTAAGTGTCTTGTTGTATTTTCTTACAAACTGCCCTGCATAGGCTTGCTGGGGAGTGTACTGATGCATGGATGTATGTGTGGTCCTATTTGGTATGTTTTTTACCCTAATCACCCGTGATCCTATGCAATTTCGAAACCTGTACCCTCTACCCGGTGTTCCTGCTTCCCATGCCTATCCAAGCAATGTTCCCTGACCCTCTTTCCCCACTGGGGTTGCGGATGCCTGTGTAAGCCCCGAACTTGCAGGCGCCAAAACCCTAGAGGGGGTGGTTGGTTCGTACCACTCCTGAGCCTGGACTACAGAAGGCCATGACAATGATGTCCAAGTTTGTTTGGATTGTGCATGTGTTCATGCAGGTTGTACATTTTCGTGCATTCCCTGGTTTCATGTGTCATTCCTACTCCCCTCACCTGCCACGCATTCCAGTCATCCAGTGTGTCTACACCTGTCCCGACTGCATATCCCTGAACCTCTTTCCCCACCAGGATCTCAGGGGCCTGTGTGAGTTTGACCTTGCAGGCACCCGGGACATGGTGTGGGTGGTTGTTTCATGAGACTCCAGCGCCTGTACAGGGGATCTGTGACAGTACACATCCATTCATGGTGCATCATCCTATGTCATGTACCACACATGTCTCACATCCTGTCGTGACATTGTTTTGCTGTGCTACCTTGGTTGTTGCATCATTGTGGTAGTACTTGGCCTTTGAGACGTACTGCTATGTCAAGTCATCTACTGGAGGGTGTTTGGGTTCCTTTTCATGCCTTGGATTATGTGATTTTGGAAATGAGTGTGGATTCTGAGGGTTCAGGCATCTCTTTACACACAAGGTGGGAGATGGACACGAAGGGTAAAGGTGATCCTGTGGCCAGGTGGGAATGAGGGTTGGAGGCTCCATGACCCAGGTGCAGTTGTTCAGTGGGTCATGGTCATTTGAGAGGGGGGGGGGGGGTTGTTGTTGATAGTTGCGTTGCCCTGCAGTGTGATGGGAACTCTGACATTGTAATGTTGTTGTCCTATGTACATGTTGTGTTCTGCTGATCAATGCCTGTTCATGTGTTGTGTTTTCCTTTCAGGTGCGAGGGGATAGTAGTGGTTTGACATGCTGGGGTGTACACATGGTGGATGTTCACATGTGATGTGTAGGGAACACTGATGGTCACTTGAGTGCACATGCATATGTGGAGTGCATGTCCTTGCAGAACCACACACTTGCACTCGGATGCACTCCATGTCCTCCCACCCTTGCATATCCACGTGTACACTGTTTGCCTTCTGGTGCCCACTGTGTCCCGCCAGCACATGTTCTGTGACCGATTATGGTTCAAGTACATGCCTAATTTGATTTTTGATGTAGTCTGTCACTTAGATGTGATGCTCAGGGTGTGCATCACACGCAATGGCTGTTCACTGTGCTGTGCGCTGAGCAGTGTGATGCAGGAGTAGGACATTGCACACATGAGCTGCAGTGTTCATTTTGCAATGCATCATGTGCATATAGCCAGGCATTCATTGTGATGTTACGTCTACGACTGTTGTAATGCATTAGGAATCGACTTATTTTTGGTGGGACATTTTGTTGGTCTGTCATTTCATCGGATTCCGGGTCAGGCATCATTGTCCGATGCCACTGTACATTTAGGACATGGAAATGTGTACCTTATCGTTACTGGGTCGGTGTATGGGTATTGCTTGCCATGTCATGTTGATGTTTGGGAGGGTTTGACTGACATGACAGTGATGGCCATGGCCTGTTTTGCAGGTGTGTGTGATGCACACCTTGCATGTCCAGGTCATCCGCTTCTCAGAGCAACTAGCTGGGGGTAGGTTTCTCTCCGCAGCAGGGCCCTCCCCCTCGAACAGACTTCCTGACTTGAACTTGAGGGGAACCATCTCCAGTTCTGGAAGCACCTCAAGACCTTCCTCTTTGCTTCTGCTTACTCTCTGCCTCTCCCTTGCCGAATTGTTCACTGGAACTGCACAGGAGCTGCAACTGGGCCACTCTCACCAACCTCGGTCCCTGGCCCAGCCACTGTCCACTTGCACTGCCACCCTGGCAACCCCTGCACTGCAGTACTGTCTCTCTATCCCTACAGCCCTCCCTTCCCAGCACTCGTCTGCACTTACCTTAGCAGTTGCCACCAGGCGACCTATGTATAATTTTTTGGCCTACTTCCCCTGTACTGGACTCCCCCCCACCCTTGCACTTTTCCCTTCCCCCTACCCTTGCACTTGCACAATCACAATGACACCTGGCCTAGTAGTACCGTTCTCTGTGTTCCCTTGTTCCCCCCCCCCCCGCCTCATTGTGCCTTGTAATACTTGTGTATGGCTCATGTCATGTCACATGTCATGTGTGCATTCTGGTTGCACAGGATAGCTTGTGTTTAAGTAGCTAGGGATGCAGACGATGTGGCACTTCCATGGCAACTATCTCAGGGTGGTAGGGTTGTGACAGTTGACTGTCACTTTGTCATCATCGATTGTCACCTGGTATGTGCCAGGCCTGTGTGCACTCCGCAGGGGTTGGAGTTTAGGTGAAAAATGTGGCCACAAGCTGGGTCCGGGCTACCTCGCCACGTGCCCTGTCCCCTCCCATGGGCAGCGCCTGTGCCTGTGGTTGGGGATGTGGGGGCACCACCATGTCCACCGGGACGCCCTGCCGTGTTGCAACATTGTGCAGGACACATGCTGCCACAATGATCCTGCACACAACTGCTGGTGCATAGAGTAGTTGCCCACCAGAGCGGTCAAGGGAGCGGAAACGTGACTTGAGCACTCCGAATGTGCGCTCCACTATGCCCCTGGTTGCAATATGGGCAGCGTTGTATCTTACCTGGGGTGGTGTGGTGGGGTTCCGGATTGGCGTCATCATGTGGTTGCTCAGAGGGTAGGCACTGTCCCCTGGGGAGGTGATAATTGTTCAGATTATTAGGGTTGGTATATTTGTCTGTGTGTGACTTGCATGCATGTGCAAGGGCATTTGTACTCACCTAGGAGCCATGTGTCGCCATGCTGCCCAGCTTCCAGGGCCCGGCTCAGGGCGGACATTCTGTATATGAAACTGTCATGGGTGGAGCCAGGGTAGTTTGCATACACAGAGGTGATGATTCCCTTTGCATCGCATACCACCTGTACATTGATGGAATGCCAGTGCTTGCGGTTTCGGTAGATGTGCTCAGTGGCCCTAGGTGGACGTAGGGCCACATGGGTGCAATCTATGGCACCGAGCACTTTGGGGAAGTGTGCCACCCTGAAAAAATCCAGGACAACGGCCTGCCTTTCTGCGGGTGTTCTGGGCATGTATATGTGCCTGCGGACTGAGGGGCGCGCTGTCATGATTGCCAGTACCTGGTGTAGGCAGCGTGACTGCGTGGCCTGTGAGACCCCCCCCACTATGGCAGTGGTCCGCTGAAACGACCCAGTGGCCAAGAAATGCAAGACATTGAGCAGCTTCTCCAAGGGGCTCAATGCTTGGGAGCAAAGGGTGGGGGATGTGAGGTCATCTTCCCACTCCCTGACCAGGACTAGGATGATATGGGGTGGAAACCTATACCTGCCGTAGACCTGGTCGTCAGGCATCCCAAAAAGGCCTGTCCGTGGTGCAAAAATGCGTGCCCTGGCTATTCTCCTCCTCCTGCGGTGTCCCACAATCACTGCAGCAACAAATGGGGCATTCATCGTCGCTGTATATACGCGTTTGTTGTTTGCGCGCACTTTTATGCTGTGCGCGGGCGCGGGACGCCTCCGTGTGGGCGGACTCGTTGGTTTCCCGTATTCGGGTGTCATCGCGTGTGATCGGAGGGGAGCGAGCGTACACGCGATTGGCCTGGGTACGTGTGTTTCGGGGTGCGCGGGTAGTTCCACACGCGATTGGCCTGGGTACGTGTGTTTCGGGGTGCGCGGGTAGTTCCACACGCGATTGGCCGGGGTACGTGTGTTCCGGGGTGCGCGGGTAGTTCCACACGCGATTGGCCTGGGTACGTGTGTTTCGGGGTGCGCGGGTAGTTCCACACGCGATTGGCCGGGGTACGTGTGTTCCGGGGTCCCGTGAACTTTCACACGCGATTGGTTGGGATCCACGTGTGTACTGTCATCACGTGCAATGAGGGATACTCCCTCGCACGTCACGTCACAGACGCGCTCACGCGCTGAGGGCCTTTGGTCCAATGAAAATGCGTATGCGTGCAGACGCGCTTACGCGCTAAGGGCCTTTCCTCGAATTACACGCTGACGTGCAGAATTTTCCCGTGCCAAATCACTCCGTATCAAGCTGGCCACGCGTAAGCACACGGAAGACCACGCTCCTGCCCAGAAGGCCGAACTACTGCCCCCCAGAGCCCCGAGCACGCTCCCACCTGCCATCTGCTGCTGCCTGACTGCCTGCTGCCCACGTGCCCTGCCATTTGCTGCCTGCACATCAGCCAGGGATGCTGTTGGTGTGACCACCCCTGCTGGAACCAAAGACTCCTGACTGGGATTCCATCGCTCCACAGCCCAGCCCCAGGACCCAGTTGCCCACCCACTCCTGCCTCTGGGGTTGTCATGTCGGGGCAAACTCCATCTGTGACCACTGACAACCCCCGGCCAGAGAGGCAGAGGGGCACCAGCTTCAGTGCCACCGAAGTTGGTGTCCTGGTGGAGCAAGTCCTGGGGCAGTATGATGCCCTCTTCGGAAGTTGCCGCGCCGACAAGGAAGGACGGACTCGGATCTGGACTGACATCGTGACTGCCATCAACGCGGAGGGGGTGGCAGTCCGCGACTTCCAACATGTCAAGAAGCGCTGGGAGGACTTCAGGTCCAGGACCCTGACCAAGGCCCGGCGCCTCTTGAAGGCAGCGGATGCCAAGGGGCGCCGGGGCCACTTGTCGGAAGAACAGATGAGGGTCCTGGAACACATATCCCCAGCGCTCCACGTCCAGGTCCTTGAGAGGCAGACCCGTCTGGAGTCGAGCGGTGAGTGTACATGCATCCTGATTGTGAGCAGTGCGTGTGGTGATTGTTCAGTAGTGTGCAGGTTGCACATCTGTTTGTATGGGGTCGAGTATGGGTGCGGGTGTACAGGGCCGTGGGGCTGGCACATGCGAGGGCTGTAATGTGTGAGACATGGATGGTGCCTGTGTGTGTGGGCTTGCATGCCAAATGCAGTTGTGTGGGCACACAAGTTTGTATGAATGTGTATGTGAGTAGACATGTCCGTGATGTCACGCATGTATGTTGTTTTCAGCTGATTGTATCAGCGCTGTGTACATGTGCATGTGTGTGTATTTGACAAGGGTGCAACAGTGATGCAACATGGATGCATGTGACAGCGGTATGTGGAAGCCTGATTGGCAGATGTGACATGGATGCCCGTCTGATCACTGCGACACTTAGCAGAGGTGTACACATGCATGCAAGTGTGGTGGTTGGTGTGTACATGTGTGGTGCACTTCCTGTGTTGCATGTGATGTCTGGCTCACCTTTGGCTGCTGATGCTGTTGTATGTGTATGGATGGTGTTGGCAGTTGCAACATGGCTGTGGTATGGCTCGTGTGTGCAAGTTGTAATGACATGTGTGTTGGGGATTGTGATGACATGTCTGAGGTTTGCCAATGCCACTCATGTACAACTGTCATGTGTGTATGTGTCCATTGTACAGTGCCCTGATGCCTGTGTTTTTTTTCTCCCTGTCTGCAGCGTCAACTGATGAAGAGGGCGGAGAAGGTGCTGTGGAGCACAGCGGCGGGGATCCCACCGCCAGCCGGAGACGCAAGGCCCGGCTCCCCTCCCAGGTTGTCATCTCGTCGGGGAGTGAGGAGTCCGGTGCCGCGTCCCAGGCCGCAGCTGCCGGGGGGAGGTCCAAGAGGCGGAGGTTGCAGTTGGACTCCTCGGCAGCAGAAGGGGCAGCTGGGACCCCACAGGGCCCAACGGGGGAAGATGGCACAGAGTCATCCAGGTTGGTGGGGGGTTTGGTGGAGGAGGAGGCCGTGCAAGCACCGGAGACGGGGTCTGGGGGTGGGGATCCCACTGGTGCTAGTGGTGCAGTGCAGGACCAGGGACAGGAGGCAGCACAGGCCGCCGCGGAGGTGCCTGTGTGCAATCCTGTCCCTGATCCTGTCCCTGCATCATCTTGCACCAGCAGGGATGCCCATGTCCAGACCAGTTTTCAGGCAGGGGATGAGCTGACGTCAACTGGCCTTCCTCTGCCTGCGGACGTGGCTATCCGTGCCCGGGTTGAGCCTGTCCTGGCTGGAGTGGCGTTGCGTCAACGGGCCATGCGAGGTGACCTGCAGTCTTTTCATGAAGAGACTGCACATCATCTCGAATGGCTCGTTGACCACGTCAGCCTGCTGGGACAGGTCACCCAGGCCGGATTCCTCCGTCTGATGGGGCTTGCCACGACCCCCTCCTCAGCTGGACCCCCTACGCGCCAGTCGTCCTCTGTGCCATCTTCCCACCCATCAGTCACCTGGGTGCCCTGTGGAGCTGCCTCTGACGGTGCGGCCAGGCTGGTGGAGGAGGCATCCCTGCCGCAGTCGGGAGTCGGACGTCCAGCAGGGGTGGCCACTTCAACGACTGCACCCCAGCCGGCGGAGGATGTGCAGGCAGCAGGAGGCAGTGCAGGGGCAGAGGCACAGCAGCAGCAGCACCATGGTGGGAGCCATGAAGGCTCGGGGCCTTCGACATCGGAGGGGCAGGCAGTGTCTTCCGTGTGGCAGCGGTTGGGCCACGCCATAGATGCGGAGCGGCAGCGGGCGGAAGAGGCACGGCTCTCAATGGTCAGGGCGGAGAACTCCATGCAGAGGGCCCTGAGGCAGGTCGAGTGCCTTGAGGCAATCCGCAGGGCTTTGGAGGTGGACACGTCGACGGCCCTGCGGACCCTCGGGGCCATGGAGGAGGACCGCCTCCGGGACATTGAGGAGGAGTTCGATGATGCCCTGGCCCGGCACATCCAGAAGTGAGCCGTGGAACTAGCCCGCTGCCCTTGTACATAGTTATGTAGGTAGTGTTAAGTTTCATTTTTGTTTTTATTTCATTTGGACCTTTTGGACATTGGCCACATTTTTGTATATAGTTTTTTTATTTGTTAGTGTAGTTAGTTAGGTTTCCTTTATTTTGTTGGGATGATGGACCCTGGCTTCTTGCATTGTACATAGTTGTGGACTTGTACATACTTTCTTTTTTAACATTATCCATGGATCAATGGCTTATAATTTTTTTTTCACATTGGATTTTGTTTGGTGGACATTGACTTTGTACTACATTACTTTGGATTTCTATATTCTTTAATTTTTTTTTTATTTTGAACGGACATGCTTCTTTTCATTTTTTTCCATTCACATTTCTGTTTCTTCATTTTTGTTTCTATTCATCTTTCCTTTAATACATTATTTATTTGTTGCACTTCAATGTGTGGTGTCTCATTGTTTTCATGCATTTCATGTTATGTGTTTAGAGAATCACTGACACCCATTGGGTGTATGTGAGGGACATGTGTTTGTTTTGGAACTTGCAATTGGTGTTCTGTGATGTAATTGCAGAATATGAGTGGGTGGATGCAATACTCGGGTGGGTGTTTTGCATTTGGGGGCTGACCATAGTGACCAGGGATCCGGACTGTGATGACATGTTGGGTGGGGAACATGAGTTGGACATGGGTGGGGGCCTGCTGGAGGCTGCCCCTGGTGGCTGGGGGTTGGGGGTGGTGGGAGACATGGGTGGGGGCCTGGTGGAGGGTTCCCCTGGATGCTGGGGGGTGGGGGTGGTGGGAGACATGTGTGGGGGCCTGGTGGAGGGTGCCCTGCACTGCTGGTGGGTGGGGGTGATGGGTGACATGAGTGGGGGTCTGGTGGAGGGTGCCCCTGGATGCTGGGGGGTAAGGGTGCAGGGGGACATGTGTGGGGGCCTGGTGGAGGGTGCCCCTGCACTGCTGGGGGGTGGGGGTGGTGGGAGACATGTGTGGGTGCCAGGTGGAGGGTGCCCCTGCACTGCTGGGGGGTGGGGGTGGTGGGAGACATGTGTGGGGGCCTGGTGGAGGGTGCCCTGCACTGCTGGTGGGTGGGGGTGATGGGTGACATGAGTGGGGGTCTGGTGGAGGGTGCCCCTGGATGCTGGGGGGTGAGGGTGCAGGGGGACATGTGTGGGGGCCTGGTGGAGGGTGCCCCTGCACTGCTGGGGGGTGGGGGTGGTGGGAGACATGTGTGGGTGCCAGGTGGAGGGTGCCCCTGCACTGCCGGGGGGTGGGGGTGGTGGGAGACATGTGTGGGGGCCTGGTGGAGGGTGCCCTGCACTGCTGGTGGGTGGGGGTGATGGGTGACATGAGTGGGGGTCTGGTGGAGGGTGCCCCTGGATGCTGGGGGGTGAGGGTGCAGGGGGACATGTGTGGGGGCCTGGTGGAGGGTGCCCCTGCACTGCTGGGGGGTGGGGGTGGTGGGAGACATGTGTGGGTGCCAGGTGGAGGGTGCCCCTGGATGCTAGGGGGTGGGGGTGCAGGGGGACATGAGTGGGGGCCTGGTGGAGGGTGCCCCTGGATGCTGGGGGGTGGGGGTGCAGGGGGACATGTGTGGGGGCCTGGTGGAGGGTGCCCCTGCACTGCTGGGGGGTGGGGGTGGTGGGAGACATGTGTGGGGGCCTGGTGGAGGGTGCCCTGCACTGCTGGTGGGTGGGGGTGATGGGTGACATGAGTGGGGGTCTGGTGGAGGGTGCCCCTGGATGCTGGGGGGTGAGGGTGCAGGGGGACATGTGTGGGGGCCTGGTGGAGGGTGCCCCTGCACTGCTGGGGGGTGGGGGTGGTGGGAGACATGTGTGGGTGCCAGGTGGAGGGTGCCCCTGGATGCTAGGGGGTGGGGGTGCAGGGGGACATGAGTGGGGGCCTGGTGGAGGGTGCCCCTGGATGCTGGGGGGTGGGGGTGGTGGGAGACATGAGTGGGGGCCAGGTGGAGGGTGCCCCTGGATGCTAGGGGGTGGGGGTGCAGGGGGACATGAGTGGGGGCCTGGTGGAGGGTGCCCCTGGATGCTGGGGGGTGGGGGTGGTGGGAGACATGAGTGGGGGCCTGGTGGAGGGTGCCCCTGGATGCTAGGGGGTGGGGGTGCAGGGGGACATGAGTGGGGGCCTGTTTGAGGCTGCCCCTGCAGTGGTGGGGGGTGGGGGTGGGGGGAGACATGGGTGGGGGCCTGCTGGAGGCTGCCCCTGGTGGCTGGGGGTGCAGGGGGACATGCGTTGGTGGGCAGTAGTGCTAGTTGATATGTGGGTTGGCTGGTGGGCATGGCCATGGTGGATGGGGTGCCTGCAGGACATGTGCTGGGTAGGCCCCTGTGGTGTGAGCCACCTGCAGGGGCCGTGGAGGGTGTAGAGGGTACACCTGGGAGGACCCACACGTGCAATTCACGTGTGCTGCTCCCCGCGCACCCCCGGAATACACGTACCCCGCTCAATCGCGTGTGTCACTTCCCGCGCACCCCCGAAATACACGTGCACCGCTCAATCGCGTGTGGAACTTCCCGCGCACCCCTGAAATCCACGTACCCGGCCAACTCGCGTGTGGAACTTCCCGCGCACCCCTGGAATCCACGTACCCAGCCAAATCGCGTGTGGAACTTCCCGCGCACCCCTGGAATCCACGTACCCGGACAAATCGCGTGTGTCACTTCCCGCGCACCCCCGAAATACACGTACCCGGCCAAATCGCGTGTGTCACTTCCCGCGCACCCCCGAAATACACGTACCCCGCTCAATCGCGTGTGGAACTTCCCGCGCACCCCCGAAATACACGTACCCCGCTCAATCGCGTGTGGAACTTCCCGCGCACCCCTGAAATCCACGTACCCGGCCAACTCGCGTGTGGAACTTCCCGCGCACCCCTGAAATCCACGTACCCGGCCAACTCGCGTGTGGAACTTCCCGCGCACCCCTGGAATCCACGTACCCGGCCAAATCGCGTGTGGAACTTCCCGCGCACCCCCGAAATACACGTACCCGGCCAAATCGCGTGTGGAACTTCCCGCGCACCCCTGGAATCCACGTACCCGGCCAAATCGCGTGTGGAACTTCCCGCGCACCCCCGAAATACACGTACCCGGCCAAATCGCGTGTGTAACTTCCCGCGCACCCCTGAAATCCACGTACCCGGCCAACTCGCGTGTGGAACTTCCCGCGCACCCCTGGAATCCACGTACCCAGCCAAATCGCGTGTGGAACTTCCCGCGCACCCCCGAAATACACGTACCCGGCCAAATCGCGTGTGGAACTTCCCGCGCACCCCTGGAATCCACGTACCCGGCCAAATCGCGTGTGGAACTTCCCGCGCACCCCTGGAATCCACGTACCCGGCCAAATCGCATGTGGAACTTCCCGCGCACTCCTGAAATCCACGTACCCGGCCAAATCGCGTGTGGAACTTCCCGCGCACCCCTGGAATCCACGTACCCGGCCAAATCGCGTGTGTCACTTCCCGCGCACCCCCGAAATACACGTACCCCGCTCAATCGCGTGTGGAACTTCCCGCGCACCCCTGAAATCCACGTACCCGGCCAAATCGCGTGTGGAACTTCCCGCGCACCCCTGGAATCCACGTACCCGGCCAAATCGCGTGTGTCACTTCCCGCGCACCCCCGAAATACACGTACCCCGCTCAATCGCGTGTGTAACTTCCCGCGCACCCCTGAAATCCACGTACCCGGCCAAATCGCGTGTGGAACTTCCCGCGCACCCCTGGAATCCACGTACCCGGCCAAATCGCGTGTGTCACTTCCCGCGCACCCCCGAAATACACGTACCCCGCTCAATCGCGTGTGGAACTTCCCGCGCACCCCTGAAATCCACGTACCCGGCCAACTCGCGTGTGCAACTTCCCGCGCACCCCTGAAATCCACGTACCCGGCCAAATCGCGTGTGGAACTTCCCGCGCACCCCTGGAATCCACGTACCCGGCCAAATCGCGTGTGGAACTTCCCGCGCACCCCCGAAATACACGTACCCGGCCAAATCGCGTGTGGAACTTCCCGCGCACCCCTGGAATCCACGTACCCGGCAAAATCGCGTGTGGAACTTCCCGCGCACCCCTGGAATCCACGTACCCGGCCAAATCGCGTGTGGAACTTCCCGCGCACCCCTGGAATCCACGTACCCGGACAAATCGCGTGTGTCACTTCCCGCGCACCCCCGAAATACACGTACCCGGCCAAATCGCGTGTGTCACTTCCCGCGCACCCCCGAAATACACGTACCCCGCTCAATCGCGTGTGGAACTTCCCGCGCACCCCCGAAATACACGTACCCGCCCAAATCGCGTGTGGAACTTCCCGCGCACCCCCGAAATACACGTACCCCGCTCAATCGCGTGTGGAACTTCCCGCGCACCCCCGAAATACACGTACCCGCCCAAATCGCGTGTGGAACTTCCCGCGCACCCCTGGAATCCACGTGCCCGGCCAAATCGCGTGTGGAACTTCCCGCGCACCCCCGTAATACACGTACCCCACTCATTCGCGTGTGTAACTTCCCGCGCACCCCCGGAATACACGTACCCCGCTCAATCGCGTGTGTCACTTCCCGCACACACCCGGAATACACGTACCCCGCTCAATCGCGTATTTTACTTCCCGCGGCGCCACTTTTTTGATGCGCTGGGACTCTACCGCCTGCCTTCGTGTGGCGGACGTGTTTCAGCTTGTGCGCGGCTTTGGCTGTGCGTGGGTTTGCCCTATTCCATTCCATGAATACGTGTGGTTCGTGTGCGTGTGGGCGTTACCTCTGCTTCCGTGCAGTGCATCCCCAGTTACGCCCTTATTTTCGCGTGTTGTTCCCCATTCCGCGCGTTACGCCCCATGTCCCGCCCACTTTCTGCTGTGTGCGCTGAGGTTGTGCGCTTTCACTGTGCGCGTCGCGCACCGTCGCGCACGCCTTTCGCGATGTTGCAGTGACTTGTGCGCCATGCACGGGTTTGGCGCACATCCCGCGGTGAACACGCGCAGGGACTTCCATGAATCGCACGCATGCGCGTCCGCCTGTTTTTTTCCGCTTGCGCATGCTTGCGCATGCTTGCGCCTAGATTTTCGGCGCACGTTGGTTCCATGAATCGGCCCCTAAATGTACTTCATAGAAATTTTAACGCTGCAAAAAACACAATTATTTTAGTGTCAAGATGTCTACATATGTTTCGGCACACAGTTTGCATCAACACCATCCCTGGTGTTCTGCTGTTTTAATTGTGGCCCTCTTCAGGACAGGATGTTGTTTTTCAAAATGACAAAAGTTCAGAAAACCCCAGGTATTCACGCTATTTTCCAGTGCTGTAAGGAATGGAAGTATGGAATTTGTGTTAGTGTTGCGTCTAGAACTCGACTTGCATTAAACACTCTTCTGGTAAAAGTTTATGCGACATGGATACAAATTTCTCCACATTCCCACTTGCCACTGACCTTTATATGCTTTTGTAGTCGGACTCAAGATTTTTAGTTTTATTTGTAGCGACAGGTGGATTCACTGCCATGCCCTTTATGCCGTCATACAGTGGATTGCTTTTTATCTTGTTTGGGCTTAGTAGTTGGTCTTTTCGTCGAAATAATTCAGACTTTCAAGCCTACGGACACAATTCATATATTGAAATTTTGACGAATCGTTATTGCGTTTGTACATATTGGTATTTCCAAGCACAAAAGTCATCTTCATTATTTACTGACCTGATGGTTTCATCGAAGTCATGTAATCCAGTTTGACACTGGTTGTTTTTGTAATTACACGTTTCCCCTGTATGTAATTTCCTAGGGGTACCTTCTTTTTCTATTCAAAAGTCCTGTAAGGACAGATGGAATAGAACCTACGTTAGGGGAAAAAATCTCCACATTGGCTGTAATATGCTATTCTCCGCTCGTTCGTTAGCGTGATTTCGTTGTTGTTTTTAAGTTTCGAATCTTCAGCGTTTTAGTTTTGTTTACCTTCTGAATGATTCAGTAGGACGATCTTTTCTCATCGCAGTGCAGCTCCTCTCAGTTTCGGCGCGGGAAAACCAGCTTGTTTGAATTTGGTGCTGCGAGAGAAAGGATTATATTACTTCCGTGTTTGCATGTCATATGACTGCCACGTACGTGTTTCAAAAAACGCCTATTTCTTTCTTGGTGGCACATGCGGCCATCTTGGAGAGTGTGAGCAAGATGGTGGATGCTCTTTATTTTAGAGGTCTCGGTGATATGTGATTGTATTTTGTTCGTTTGAGTGAAAAGAAATGATACATGAACACACATGGACAGTGTTTTCATACGGTACAGCCCGTGTGTTTGTTGTGGTAGAAAAAAGGGATCTGGAAAAAAGGCCATAAAGACTCAAGGTTTCTCCTCAGAAAAAGATCCCCCACTCAACTGATGAATTAAGACCATTTTTCACTGTATCCAAGTCAAAAATCCACTTCTGTTCACATTTGCGCAGAGCCAAGTCGCGGTCTCCACCTATGTTCGAAATTTGAACTGTTTGAATGATGAACCAGAATATTTCACATGGTTTATGTTTTAATAGGAGATAGTGGGCAACAAGGGGTTTATTAGGTGTTTGGTTCCTGATGTTAGTCCGATGTTCTCCTATGCGTATTTTAATGTGTCTTTTTGTTTTCCCAATATACAGAAGTTGGCATGGGCATTGGATCGCATATACTGCCCATTGTGAGTTGCAGTTTGTGAATGATCTAAGTTGCCAGACTCTTTCTTTCAATTTTATACTTTTCATATTTTTCGTAAGTGGGCAAACCGAACACATACCACATTTGAAGTGTCCTGTTACCGGTGGGAGGTCCCAGAGAGTATTCTGTGAATCTGTTTTTTTTATTTGAGGGTATGTATGGACCAAGTTGTCCTTCAGGTTCTTCTGTCTTTTAAACGCAAATCTTGGGGGTGCTGGATTAAAGTCCTCAGTTTTTATAACATGCCAGTTCTTTAGGACTAGTTTGCGTAACTTGTGGCTAATCGGAGTGAAGGTTGTAATACATGTCATTTTTTCCACAGTGGTTTTATTTGGCGGATTTAGACATGTTTCTCGATTTTTATTTTTCGCACTTTTGTATGCCACGTTTATATACTTTTTCGGATATCCTCTTTGTTCCAGACGTTTTTTAAGTTGTTTGCCATGTGTCCTCTAGATTCGTGCAGTTGCGACATACTCTTAGGAATTGGCCTATCGGAAGGTTGGCCTTTAGGCTTGCTGGATGGTAGCTCTTAAATTCAAGAAGTGTATAAAAAAAAACTACTGGACGTATTTTCACCAAATTTGCAAAAGCACGCTTTCGGGACCAAGCCGCTGCTCCTGGTCTAAATTTGGTGGAAATCCGTCCAGCGGTTTGGGCTGTAGGCGCGAGCAACATTTTTCTACCATTCACTCTATGGAGAGTGAGTATAATGTATACAAATATGAGCATATAGAGGGAAGGTAGAGTGATAAAAATAAAACTATGAGAAAGTGCTGATAACCATAATGATTATCTTCATGCACAGAAAGGATTGCTCTCTTTCAAGCCTGTATCTTCCGCTATGTATATGTTTCATATGATGTGACTGGACCCTAAGTCTACAAATATAGTACCTTTTCAATTTTTACTTCCTGACTGTTACTGAAGAAAACTATGTGGCTTTGATATGTCAGTAAAGGATAAAAAGGGAGAGCCAGCCATGTGATGTCATCAGTGATGTCATCAATGACATTTGTGATGTCATCTTTGATGTCCTGGGTGTTAGTCTTAGCAGTGCACGGTGGTGGCGCCAGTTATTTTTCAAAGCTTACCATAACTTGCGATTTTCAGGGGTCTTTCGGCTGTACTTAGAACCATAACGTCCTTTAAACAAACTTTTTTTAATATCACGCAAACAATATACAAACATGGCGTGCAAAAACCAACTTCTACAGATGGCTTTACACAGAATGTTGCAAAGTAAGAAATTATGCTCGTTCACAGTGAAGGTCAGCTGCTTCCACAACTTCTACAGATGGCTTTACACAGAATGTTGCAAAGTAAGAATTTATGCTCGTTCACAGTGAAGGTCAGCTGCTTCCATTTTTTTCTCGGGCCCCGGAGAGACTCACGAAGCGGACTATAAGGTTGTATTGTGTTTTGACCTTGACAGACAGAGATTGTGATGAAAGACTTCTCTTGAAGGAGTGTTGCTAAAACGTAAGAGAAGATAAAGATGAAATTTCTGAAACGAAACCACTTTTATATATTATATCACTATGCGAAAGATCGTTGGCACACGCGGAGTCGTATTTTGGGACTGCACCACTCGTAGAAAATGGAAATTGCAATTGTACTGTAAGTAACCCTTTAGATTACTTTATACCAAATATAATTACAATAGCATAGCATTAAAGACCGCTCAAGTTGAACTTGTTCGTTGAAAGTGGCATAATGTTTTCTACCGCGCACTATCACCGCCAAATTGATCCCCTGTCGTTTAGAGGGCTCTGAAAAAGGCAGACGACACAGGGTGGGTTAACAGAAATAATTTAACCGGTCTATGGGCGGTCAAGCGCTCTACTCACTGTGCCACTTTACTGTAGCCTGTCAAGTGGCACAGCGAGTACAGCGCTCGCTTTGACATCCGTGCACAGCTTGCTAACGCAAGTTTGAATCCCGGCAAGGCCAAACTCAGCCTTTCATCCTTCCGTGGTCGATAAATGAGCACCACACACCGTGGTTAATAATAAGCACCACTTAGATACCTCACGGTTCTTAGCGCTATATGAATGGGAAAATATTATTATTTTTTTATTAACATACTCTGTTGCACTATCTTCGATAGCAAATATTTTCAGGCCCTAATAAATAAAATGATGATTTTTAATGAAGATCGGCTGGTGAGACTAATTTATGTTTTTTAAAACAGGTATGTGGCTCCATTTTGCCTATGTCACGATTTACAGACTCCAGCGGATGGGGTCTTCAACTGCCAGGTGCAGTTCCAAATATGCAACTTCATGACCCTCACCATTTTATGGGACAATCGCCAAGGACCAATATGCCCTTACGCAGTACTAGCGGCTACAAACAACATACCAACCAATAGGGTGGTCTAGTGGCTCGTTGTTGGAGCAACCTTCCGATTATCAGAGCAACCATTTACTGCTTTTATCATAAACCAACAGCCTATCTACCGCAAAGGAACAACGCGTGGCTCCAAATAAACTTTTGCTGATCGACAACAGAGACAATAGCAAATCGCTGAATATTCACTAAACACTTCATGTGAAATAAATGTACTTTACCAAATGTACAATCCTGCTGTTTACTTTTAAACCACAGTTTCATATTCCGAATTGTGGCGCACTGAGTTGTAAGCTGATCTAACACTCCCTCTACCGCAAAGGAACATCGCGTGTCTCAACATGAACTTTTGCGGATCGACAACAAAGACAAATGCAAATTGCTGAATATTCTCTAAACATTTGATGTCAAATAAATGTACTTTACAACATTTACAATCTTGCTCTTTGCTTTTAAATCACAGTTTCATATTCGGAATTGTGGCTCGCTGTGTTGTGACATAATGTGTGTTGTCTTCCGGGTTCTGTGTAAAGTCGCGTAGTACTGGAGACGACTGGGCGCGTTTCATTACGCACCCTGTAATGTCACGGAGAGAGGCGGGGAATATGAATGCTTTGATAATATCAGGCTTAGGGGCGGGAGATATGATTTAGTGTCGCAAAAGCAAGTCAGCCAGGTCAATAGCGCCAGTCATAGGATTATCACATAATGTCGGCGCACACCAGCCGGATTTATCGTTTCTTTAGTGGACAAAAAGTCGGTTGACGCCCCTAGGAAATTGTACTATTAGCGGACAAAAGGAGTGCTCTTAAAACACTTTCACCCTGACAACGAACAATACAAACAACGTTCTCAGAACACCCCCATTTTGTGTAATTGCAACCATTTCGGGACACTGCGAGTGTTCTTAGAACACATTCAACTAGACAGATTACAATACGGAGAGCGTCCTGAGGACACCCCCAGTTTCTGTATTTACGAACAATTAAGTACACCGCGAGTGTTCATAGCTCATTTTTACCTTCCTTGCGAACAAAAATGACACATACTCCGTCCTCTAAACACCCCACCATTTAGTTTATTTACAAAATGTCAGAACAGCCGTCTTCTCCGCGGACAAATCGAACGCAAAAAAAACGTCTAGCACATAAAAAAACAAAACATTGAACCTATCTCATACTGCCCCACCCTCCCCAAACACTCTTACACACCAACACACGGCACTAAATACAATTTTTTATCCACGTTTCACTGCGCTGTACGCGGTCGACTGCGAATACAAGATGGCGGGCGCCACAGAAAATCTGACGCGCTCCACGCCCCTCGCCGTCCAATCAGCGAACACGTCGCATGTCCGCGGACATGACGCAAGGCCATGGGCCAATCGAGGTGCTGTCCGCGGAGCGAACAGGGAAGTCCGTCCGCGAAGCGAACGCAGATATCACTAATTTTTTTGCCTTACATTTTGGTCATTTTTAAAAAAACTACTGGACAGATTTACACCAAATTTACAAAAGCACGCTTTTGGGACCAGGCCGCCGCTCCTGCCGCAAATTTGGTGTAAATACGTCCAGCGGTTCGGGCTGTAGCCGTGCGCAAAGTTTTTTCCCATTCAGTCTATGGGAAAAAAAAAGTTTTGGGACCCCCCCTATAACTTTCCCCCCCCCCTGGACGAATCCTCACCAAACTTTGCAATAAAATTCAGAGTGACCAAACTACTTTTTTTCCAAAGTTTGGTGAGGATCCGTCCAGGGAGAGCGAAGTTATAAGCCACCCAAAAAGTGTTCTTCCTATGGAAACAGCAACTTAACCATAACTACATGGCTACTACCGGTAGTGGCCATGAAGTTATGGTTAAGTTGCTGTTTCCATAGGAAGAGCACTTTTTGGGCGGCTTATTACTTCGCTCTCCCTGGACGGATCCTCACCAAACTTTGCAAAAAAAAGTATTTGGGTCACTCTGAATTTTATTGCAAAGTTTGGTGAGGATTCGTCCAGGGGGGGCAAAGTTATAGGGGGGGTCCCAAAACTTTTTTTTTCCCCATAGACTGAATGGGAAAAAAATGTTGCTCGCGCCTACAGCCCAAACGCCTGGACGGATTTCCACCAAATTTGGACCAGGAGCAGCGGCTTGGTCCCGAAAGTGTGCTTTTGCAAATTTGGTGAAAATCCATCCAGTAGTTTTTTTTAAAATGACCAAAAAGTAGGTAAAAAAAAATTAGTGATATCTGTGTTCGGTTCGCAGACACGCTTCCCTGTTCGCTCCGCGGACAGTGTCCTGATTGGCCAATCGTCTTGCGTGATGTTCGCGGACATGCAACGTGTTCGCTGATTGGACGGCGTGAAGCGCATCAGATTTTTTGGTAGTGCCCGCCATCTTGGATTCGCGGACGTCCGCGGACAGCGCGGTGAAGCTTTGTTCAAAATGTGTATTTTGTAGAGTGTGTTGGTGTGTAGGAGTGTTTGGGGAGGGTGGGAGTGTATGAGATAGGATGAAAGTTGTGTTTTTTATGTGTTAGACGTTCTTTTTGTGTTCGATTTGTTTGCGGACATTACAGGTGTTCTGAAATGTTCCAAATATACTGATTAGGGGGTGTTTTAAGGACTCAATATGTGTCCGTTTTGTTCGCAAGCAAAGTGAAACTGTTCTAAGAACACTCGCGGTGTCCGGGGAGCGTTTGTAGGGGGTGTCCTGAGGACGCTGTCCGTATTGTTCTCTGTCAAGTTGAATGTGTTCTAAGAACACCCGCGGTGTCCTGAAATGTTCGCAAATAAACAAAATGGGGGTGTTCTGAAGACGTTTTTGAGAACACTCCCGGTGTCCTGAAATGTTCGTAGGGGGTGTCCTGAGGACGCTGTCCGTATTGTTCTCTGTCAAGTTGAATGTGTCCTAAGAACACTCGCGGTGTCCTGAAATGTTCGCAAATAAACAAAATGGGGGTGTTCTGAAGACGCTTCTAAGAACACTCGCGGTGTCCGGGGAGTGTTCGTAGGGGGTGTCCTGAGGACGCTGTCCGTATTGTTTTCTGTCAAGTTGAATGTGTCCTAAGAACACTCGCGGTGTCCTGAAATGTTCGCAAATAAACAAGATGGTGGTGTTCTGAAGACGCTTCTAAGAACACTCGCGGTGTCCGGGGAGTGTTCTTAGGGGGTGTCCTGAGGACGCTGTCCGTATTGTTCTCTGTCAAGTTGAATGTGTCCTAAGAACACTCGCGGTGTCCTGAAATGTTCGCAAATAAACAAAATGGGGGTGTTCTGAAGACGCTTCTAAGAACACTTGCGGTGTCCGGGGAGTGTTCGTAGGGGGTGTCCTGAGGACACTGTCCGTATTGTTCTCTGTCAAGTTGAATGTGTCCTAAGAACACTCGCGGTGTCCTGAAATGTTCGCAAATAAACAAGATGGTGGTGTTCTGAAGACGCTTCTAAGAACACTCCCGGTGTCCTGGAATGTTCGTAGGGGGTGTCCTGAGGACGCTGTCCGTATTGTTCTCTGTCAAGTTGAATGTGTTCTAAGAACACCCGTGGTGTCCTGAAATGTTCGCAAATAAACAAAATGGGGGTGTTCTGAAGACGCTTCTAAGAACACTCACGGTGTCCGGGGAGTGTTCGTAGGGGGTGTCCTGAGGACGCTGTCCGTATTGTTCTCTGTCAAGTTGAATGTGTCCTAAGAACACTCGCGGTGTCCTGAAATGGGGGTGTTCTGAAGACGCTTCTAAGAACAC
This sequence comes from Ambystoma mexicanum, assembly GCF_040938575.1. Classification (NCBI taxonomy): domain Eukaryota; kingdom Metazoa; phylum Chordata; class Amphibia; order Caudata; family Ambystomatidae; genus Ambystoma; species Ambystoma mexicanum. The sequence continues at coordinate 824,871,207 of NC_090936.1, read as the reverse complement.
TCGCGGTGTCCGGGGAGTGTTCGTAGGGGGTGTCCTGAGGACGCTGTCCGTATTGTTCTCTGTCAAGTTGAATGTGTCCTAAGAACACTTGCGGTGTCCTGAAATGTTCGCAAATAAACAAGATGGTAGTGTTCTGAAGACGCTTCTAAGAACACTCGCGGTGTCCGGGGAGTGTTCGTAGGGGGTGTCCTGAGGACGCTGTCCGTATTGTTCTCTGTCAAGTTGAATGTGTCCTAAGAACACTCGCGGTGTCCTGAAATGTTCGCAAATAAACAAGATGGTAGTGTTCTGAAGACGCTTCTAAGAACACTCGCGGTGTCCGGGGAGTGTTCGTAGGGGGTGTCCTGAGGACGCTGTCCGTATTGTTCTCTGTCAAGTTGAATGTGTCCTAAGAACACTCGCGGTGTCCTGAAATGTTCGCAAATAAACAAGATGGTAGTGTTCTGAAGACGCTTCTAAGAACACTCGCGGTGTCCGGGGAGTGTTCGTAGGGGTTGTCCTGAGGACGCTGTCCGTATTGTTCTCTGTCAAGTTGAATGTGTCCTAAGAACACTCGCGGTGTCCTGAAATGTTCGCAAATAAACAAGATGGTAGTGTTCTGAAGACGCTTCTAAGAACACTCGCGGTGTCCGGGGAGTGTTCGTAGGGGGTGTCCTGAGGACGCTGTCCGTATTGTTCTCTGTCAAGTTGAATGTGTCCTAAGAACACTTGCGGTGTCCTGAAATGGGGGTGTTCTGAAGACGCTTCTAAGAACACTTGCGGTGTCCGGGGAGTGTTCGTAGGGGGTGTCCTGAGGACGCTGTCCGTATTGTTCTCTGTCAAGTTGAATGTGTCCTAAGAACACTCGCGGTGTCCTGAAATGTTCGCAAATAAACAAAATGGGGGTGTTCTGAAGACGCTTCTAAGAACACTCGCGGTGTCCGGGGAATGTTCGTAGGGGGTGTCCTGAGGACGCTGTCCATATTGTTCTTTGTCAAGTTGAATGTGTCCTAAGAACACTTGCGGTGTCCTGAAATGTTCGCAAATAAACAAGATGGTGGTGTTCTGAAGACGCTTCTAAGAACACTTGCGGTGTCCGGGGAGTGTTCGTAGGGGGTGTCCTGAGGACGCTGTCCGTATTGTTCTCTGTCAAGTTGAATGTGTCCTAAGAACACTCGCGGTGTCCTGAAATGTTCGCAAATAAACAAAATGGGGGTGTTCTGAAGACGCTTCTAAGAACACTCGCGGTGTCCGGGGAGTGTTCGTAGGGGGTGTCCTGAGGACGCTGTCCGTATTGTTCTCTGTCAAGTTGAATGTGTCCTAAGAACACTCGCGGTGTCCTGAAATGTTTGCAAATAAACAAGATGGTGGTGTTCTGAAGACGCTTCTAAGAACACTCCCGGTGTCCTGGAATGTTCGTAGGGGGTGTCCTGAGGACGCTGTCTGTATTGTTCTCTGTCAAGTTGAATGTGTTCTAAGAACACCCGTGGTGTCCAGAAATGTTCGCAAATAAACAAAATGGGGGTGTTCTGAAGACGCTTCTAAGAACACTCGCGGTGTCCGGGGAGTGTTCGTAAGGGGTGTCCTGAGGACGCTGTCCGTATTGTTCTCTGTCAAGTTGAATGTGTCCTAAAAACACTTGCGGTGTCCTGAAATGTTCGCAAATAAACAAGATGGTGGTTTTCTGAAGAAGCTTCTAAGAACACTCCCGGTGTCCTGGAATGTTCGTAGGGGGTGTCCTGAGGACGCTGACCGTATTGTTCTCTGTCAAGTTGAATGTGTCCTAAGAACACTCGCGGTGTCCTGAAATGTTCGCAAATAAACAAGATGGTGGTGTTCTGAAGACGCTTCTAAGAACACTCGCGGTGTCCGGGGAGAGTTCGTAGGGGGTGTCCTGAGGCCGCTGTCCATATTGTTCGTTGTTAAGTTGAAAGTGTTCTAAGAACTATCGCGTTGTTCTGAAATGTTCGTAGGGGGTGTCCTGAGGACGCTGTCCGTATTGTTCTCTGTCAAGTTGAATGTGTTCTAAGAACACCCGCGGTGTCCTGAAATGTTCGCAAATAAACAAAATGGGGGTGTTCTGAAGACGTTTTTGAGAACACTCCCGGTGTCCTGAAATGTTCGTAGGGGGTGTCCTGAGGACGCTGTCCGTATTGTTCTCTGTCAAGTTGAATGTGTTCTAAGAACATCCGCGGTGTCCTGAAATGTTCGCAAATAAACAAAATGGGGGTGTTCTGAAGACGCTTCTAAGAACACTCGCGGTGTCCGGGGAGTGTTCGTAGGGGGTGTCCTGAGGACGCTGTCCGTATTGTTCTCTGTCAAGTTGAATGTGTCCTAACAACACTCGCGGTGTCCTGAAATGTTCGCAAATAAACAAAATGGGGGTGTTCTGAAGACGCTTCTAAGAACACTCGCGGTGTCCGGGGAGTGTTCGTAGGGGGTGTCCTGAGGACGCTGTCCGTATTGTTCTCTGTCAAGTTGAATGTGTCGTAAGAACACTCGCGGTGTCCTGAAATGTTCGCAAATAAACAAGATGGTGGTGTTCTGAAGACGCTTCTAAGAACACTCGCAGTGTCCGGGGAGTGTTCGTAGGGGGTGTCCTGAGGACGCTGTCCGTATTGTTCTCTGTCAAGTTGAATGTGTCCTAAGAACACTCGCGGTGTCCTGAAATGTTCGCAAATAAACAAGATGGTGGTGTTCTGAAGACGCTTCTAAGAACACTCCCGGTGTCCTGGAATGTTCGTAGGGGTGTCCTGAGGACGCTGTCCGTATTGTTCTCTGTCAAGTTGAATGTGTCCTAAGAGTACTCGCAGTGTCCTGAAATGTTCGCAAATAAACAAGATGGTGGTGTTCTGAAGACGCTTCTAAGAACACTCGCGGTGTCCGGGGAGTGTTCGTAGGGGGTGTCCTGAGGACGCTGTCCGTATTGTTCTCTGTCAAGTTGAATGTGTCCTAAGAACACTCGCAGTGTCCTGAAATGTTCGCAAATAAACAAGATGGTGGTGTTCTGAAGAAGCTTCTAAGAACACTCCCGGTGTCCTGGAATGTTCGTAGGGGGTGTCCTGAGGACGCTGACCGTATTGTTCTCTGTCAAGTTGAATGTGTCCTAAGAACACTTGCGGTGTCCTGAAATGTTCGCAAATAAACAAGATGGTGGTGTTCTGAAGACGCTTCTAAGAACACTCGCTGTGTGCGGGGAGTGTTCGTAGGGGGTGTCCTGAGGACGATGTCCGTATTGTTCTCTGTCAAGTTGAATGTGTTATAAGAACACCTGCAGTGTCCTGAAATGTTCGCAAATAAACAAAATGGGGGTGTTCTGAAGACGTTTTTGAGAACACTCCCGGTGTCTGGAATGTTCGTACGGGGTGTCCTGAAAACCGTGTCCGTATTGTTCGCTGGCAAGTTCAAAGTGTTCTAAGAACACTCACATTGTTCGCGGACATTAAAAGTTTCCCATAGATCATAGTTGAAATGTTTGACTCTATGGATGTGATATGCAACCACCGCAGCATATCACATTCATATTTGCTTATAACTTTGGGTGAAAAACAAATGTATAAGGAACAAAGGTATTAGATACTATGGATGTGATATGCTGCTATGGTTGTCCTTATTATTGTATACTTACTGTTTGGTCTAGTACTGGGAGTCCATGTTTTTCTTCTTCATTTCTGTGATAAAAGAAAATAGCATGTTAGTATTAGTATTTTGTAATGTCTTATTACATTGTATACGCAATATACTTTGATTTTTTTTCGACCCTCATATTTAATAGAGTACAAATCAGAGTACTGTGCAATTTGCTCAGTTTCTGTATTTGTTGCTAAAATCATTGGGTCTGTGGGAGAAAATAAAATCCATGTTGGATTAAAAAAAAAACCTTTTTCTGTTATGCTACAGTTTATTTGTTTGTTTGTTTTCAGTGTTCACTTGTTTCTGGCTAATGCTTTATACTTTGCTTTGTTGTATTTTTTTTTGGAGCAGTAACAGATTCTTCATTTGTTTTGATATTATAAAATTTTGGAGCAGTTAGATACCAAGTGGCGTATTCTAACTGTCTATTTTTTTAATATATTTTAGTGGTTTTGATTTATCTATTTGGATATTGTTAAATTTTGGGACAGTTAGATACCAATTGGCGCATTCTAACTGTGTATTTTTTGGTCTAATTTAGTGGTATTCATTTATCTGTTTAGTTGTTGTAGAATCTTTGAGCATTTAGATAGCTTTTGGAGTATTCTAACAGTTTATATTTTTTAACACAAATTTACTTAAAGGTTTAAATACAGTTTATTTATCAAATTTTGGTTTTAAGAACATCAAATAAGCGTTTGTAAGATTTGCTGGTAATCTCTGCTTTAGAGTAATGGTACTATCATTGCATTCAAACCATCCACATTTCTTTTTTATATATGCAGTGTAGTGCCCTGAATTGGTTGTGGCTCCTGCGTGGTAGATTATACCTATTGTTGTGAAGGTTTTCTTACCAAGTGATATTTGACCATGTGTGAATCCAGTCAGCTTGCAGTTGTTTTTGGTACCATCTGCATTGTAACATAGAAGCATTAGTATTACGTATTACTATGTGTTTGTGTGTTTGTATTACTGACGTGGAGCGATTATCTGAATTGCAGGTAGAGCATAATCTACCATGGTTTGCATTTTGTACAAGTTGCTGAAATGGAATGGATTCACAATTTGGTATTGATATATATATGAAGCGTTCATTGGGGGTTTCTTCTTGTGTCACATTGTTGCAGAGAGTGCATGTATGTTTCCACATGTATGAAATCTGAAAGATTTCATTTATAGGTATGTTTTTGTTTTCCAGTACTTGTAGTAAGTACATTAGAAATTCTAGTGGATCTTCCTGTGAGTTTATAGTGAATTTCACCATTCCAGCACAGTAGTCCAATTGTCGTCTTATTCCAAAAACACTATATGTGTTGTCAGGATTGTTTGCTGCATTTCTGTGAAGTACTAACATTTGCAAACACAATGGGTCTGTACTGTGTAAGTAAATGTTGTCAACAATTGGTGGTAATTGAAATAGAATATGCATTGCTACATTTGCATAGCAACTTACACCAACTATATTTGAGAATTTAAATGGTCCAGGTAGTTCTGTATCTAACTGCTTTTTTTGGATTTTGTCTTCCTTCTTTAAAGAAGTACCTGGTTTACTTTCTCTAATTGATTCTTTTTTATTTGTGGTACTTGATGAAGTATTAGTTTCTTTTACTCTCTTTGGAGGATTTGCAGTGACGTCCTGTTGCATTTCTGTTTGATTTAGTTTTCTTTTACAACGTTTTAGTTTTTGTGGAACAGAATATGTGTTTAGATGGGGAGTGTATAGTGAGCGAAGTCTATTATATTTTAAAATGCAAGGAATATCAGCTTTTACTTTACTTGCATCAAAGTTGATTAGAAATAGACCATCAAGTGTACGTAAGCGTGATAGTGCTACGTAGCTCATGCCTTCTTTAAAGACTGTGTTACCAATATCTATCATTGCTTTGTCTAGGGTAAGACCTTGTGATTTATGAATCGTGACTGCGTATGCAAGAGTTAGAGAAAATTGTTCTCTGCGTACATACATATCTTTGAAGAGAAGGAATCTAGCTGTTGAGCGTCCTATCCGTTTTACTTGTGAAAGTTTGTCAAAGAGTATATTGACAAACTGAATTTTGTGGTCACGTGGGTATGTTTGAAAGCCAACAACTGTACCCAGTGCTCCATTAACTAGTCCTTGGTCCACGTCAAGGTTACGTTTAAGCATTACTCTGCAATTTAAGGATAATTTTAACATCTTTTCTAAGCCTGCTGTGTTTGAGATTGATTTTTCTAAATTATTTAGTCTTGTTGTGGCTTGGTCACACATGGGTAGTGTCATACCATGTACATCTAGTTTGTCTGTGGCGCTAATTTCCATTATTGGTTGCATTTCTTTACTTAACATTATTTCATTGAATTTGAGACAGCTTGCAAGAGTTGGCATTAAGGCCATACAATTGACATTTTGTGGGCTAATTGTTCCATAACATCTGTAGCACATGCATTATCGCCATAAAGTGAATTAATGTGCCAGGTTTTCAATGTTGCTTCTGCTTCTTTAGAAAGTATACCAACTCTCAAACTTTTTAAAATGTTGGCATAAGTTAGATCTGCAGATTGGCACATGTTTTCTGTTAATTCTCTGTATTGGAAATGTTGCCAAAGGTTGACATTTCCAATGCTGCCAACAGTTTTACGGCAGAGTTTGTGCCCTAATGTTTTAAAAATAGGTTCACCTTTTACTGGTGTTAATTGAAGCAGATCTCCAAAAACAATAATGTGTTTTCCTGCAAAGAGCTCTTCATAGTCTGTTTTGAGTACTTCTTGTAATCTGAGGTGAATCAAAGCTAACATCAGGTTGGAGACCATGCTCACTTCATCTATTAGTAGCATTTTCATTTGTTTCAATACTCTGCGTAATTCCATTGCAGCTTCTGCAGAAAGTTTGTAATAGTCTAATTTGTTCTGGTGTTCTACTGGTAATAGTAGTAAACGGTGTAATGTAACACCACCTATGTTGTAGGCAGCTAAACCTGTGGGGGCAGTGACAACAGCTGACAGTTTGTTGTTTGTCAACTGTTGAAGGAACTTACTAATGATTTTGATTAGGAATGTTTTGCCAGAACCAGCTTCACCACTGACGTACAGTAGTATAGGTTTATAATTATGGCAGGAACATTCTTTATTTTCATGTTTTACACCATGTGCAATTTGTTTTGTTACTTCTTGAAAAATACTACTTTGCTCATTGTTTAGTTTTGATTGTAGTATAGTTAAGTCTTCCTTATCTTCATACTGACACATGGTGTTTTCTACTTCTATCATAGCTAATTCTGCCTCATTTGTTATTAGTGGTTCTCCCAGTGGTTCTTGGCTTCCTGTTACAGAAGGTTGACTACTGTTAGGAGTATCCTTATCTAATTGGGCTTGGAGTTCTTCTTCATGTTGCTGTTCATTGTGCAACATTGTTTTGTACTGTGTAAAGTTTACATCAGTTATAGTGCTTTCATTTGCTTTGAAAGCATCCTCATATGTGTCATAGTTATCTAGTAATTGTTCTTCTTTTCTCCATGTTTTGAAGAGTTGTAGCAGGGACATGTAATATACTTCTTTATGTTGAGGAGTCTTCAATGACAATTTGATATGATTAATTAAATTTGGTTTAGTGAGTTTAACTAAACTGCCTTCACAGTCTGTCACTCTATATTTACCTTTTTTTTTTTCATCGGGTTTCATATTATTTTTGTATGTGTAGTTTTGGGCTATTTGGTATAGACACATGTTTTCCAAAGTATTACTTCTGTTTGGGTAGTATGTGTCCAATAAATTGTTTTTTAAAATGTCTTGGCTGTTGGGATCATGTTTGGCTATTGTTTCTATATCTTCATATGATTTTAGAACTCTTTTTCTAGATTTAGCTGGACCAAGACTTAGCCATACTATATTTTCAGATTTACCATACAATGAAGTACCAGTTAAACGATCAGCTGCTTCATAAGATCCACATTCTCTATGGGTGAGCATTTTTATGCCCAAGCTGTATAATTTCTGAGATACTGTTTTATCTGATGACAGGTCATTCCAGAGGTCTTGGAGCTCTGTCTTTTCTGCTTTAGTTAAGTATGCTGTGACATATCATGCAACTGCAGTAGAATTGTCTGCAATGTACTGCACATCTATGTTTGCATTCCATGATTGCATTATAATCATTGATATATTTTTCTTCTTCTTTTCTTTTTATGTAATATGTATTTTTAGGTGATTACCTTTAACACTATGTCTAACTGAAGACATGAGGTTGTTTACTTGACCTGTATTTGTAACTTGTCTAGGGAAACCAAATCGGCATTTGGTGTAGTATTTGCCTTTGTTTTTGTATTTGCGACGACAATATTTTCCACATTTGTGTCTTTGAAATTGTAAAATTTGTGCACGAAGATCACTATTTGTGGCTTCTGATGGAATTTCACAAGTGACATATTTTTCAATAAACTGTAAAACAGTGGCATCACTGTCTTGACCAAATTTAGGAGCATCTTTAATCCATAAAAGCATGTGGATATGTGGTGCTCCTCTGGCTTGGTATTCTTTTCTCCAAAAGAAGTGTTGCACTTCTCTATGGGGAGGAACAGTTTTATTACAAATAAAATGTAGCATAGCAATGAAGCGATGGTGAAAATATCTTGAAACATTAACAGGATCCAAAGAACAAAGTTCTCCAGGTGTTAGAATATCTATGTTTGTTTTGTTTTTATTTGATATGCGTAGGAAATCATGTAAATCTTCCCATGCATATTCTGCACAACTTAATGTAACAAACCAAGTGGGTGGGCCAAGGTTTCTGATCATATAACGTACATCTCCATGACGTCGAAACCAGTACTATTTAGTACCACGCATATTTGTAAATAGATTTGTAATATTTAATTGTAAAACCTCATCCTTTTGTTGCACTTTCTCTAATAATTGTGTAGCTGTCATATTTTGAAAGTGTGATCCTGATTTTAATATGTGTGCAACTCCGTAACATAAAGTTGCTAGTTCACTTTCAAAGAGTAGGTGGAATATGTATTCCACATTTTGTCTAAATCTGGGATCTTCAGAACACATCTGTAATGAGCGGTATTCTGAAGCTGATATTTGAATACTTCTATCATCATACTTTCCTCCTTGGCCAGTAGGAAAGAGTAGAGGAAAAGCACGTGCTTCTATACTTTTTTCCCATATACTGATTGGCGATCCTTTTGTTTGAGGCATTTGGTAAGTTTCCAGTACATCCTGTACGGTGTCATTACAGTGCAAAGGATGAATTGTATAATGGTCTAAAGTATTTGATATTGTAGCAGGATCTAGTAGCTCAAATTGACCAGCTTCTTGTGTTTCTTGAATTATTTCAGTTGTATCTTTCAAGTTTTCTTCAATATTAATTTCTTTGTAATATTCATTATTCTCTTTAAGATATTGGAAGGCTTGTCTAACTTTATATAAATCTACCAGCTGTTGCCATATTTTTTTGTCTTTTGTAGGTACTCCATTTACTAATATAATTAAAGATTGCTGCATTGGACGTTGCACTCCTAGAGTATGCACATTTTCTTTTAGATTTAATGGTAAATAAACTACTTTTCCACAAATGCCTTTTACCAATTCAGAGGGAGGTAATTTTGCTGTTTTTGGTTGAAGGCTTATTATTGCTTGAAATGGGTGTACTGTTTGAATGATGATGCTCTCATATAAATTAAGTTGTTGTAGAGGTTTTGGTACTGGGTATAATTCCAAATTATTTGTGATGGAACGTGAAGGAGTTTGGTTGTTGTCAAGTTTTGTAGTGCAATAACTGCAAAGTATTAAGGGCTCAGTTATTTCATATTTGTTTTCTGCTACAAGGTAGAGAGCTAATTCAAACCATTTAGAATCTTCATTGTCTTCTATTTTGTATGATAGGTCCACAGTTTTTGTGTTACTTTTATAAAAAATTCTACGGCAACATACACATACATGGTTTGGTACTTCAGCTGATGTACTTTTAAATTTTAGTATTTCTTTTTTGTATGTGTTTAGCAAAAGGTTGCCATGTGTAGAATTGTTGCTTAATTGGTTTAAAGCTATTTCATTCTGTAAATGGCTTTCACTTCCAAAATATTTTTTCTGGATATAGTGAATTTCTTCAAGTAGGTCTTTTGCTGTACCATGTAGAAGGATGTTATTTAACTTTGCTAGTGCTAAAGCAGAACTTTTAGCATAGTACAGTTTATAGACTAGATTTCTTATAGTTGAATGATGTGTTGATATCCTTTTGATATCATGGAAAGTGGTTTTACAAGTAGGTCCTGTAATGCAGGCCAATGAATGTCCTTGTAGTCCTGTGTACTTGCGCACTGGACAGGTATCTATATTTTGCAGTAATTTAATTTTGATTTTGTCTTTGCTTTTTACATATTTATTGAGGAATTGGCGTAAAGATTTGAAACATTGTTTGGGAATGTTACACATTGACGTGCATGGCCATTTGTACACTAGACGTTCTGATTCAGTTGAATGGAGGGGTAATTCTAGGTTTTCAGGGCATATTTTTGTAAGAAGTACTTCTGGTTCAATTATGGTATTATTCACTTTTCCATAACCTCGATCACTGCTATGTATGGCAATTGTATTAGTTTGCTTTTGTTTGTACGCTTCTTCATTAAAATATGGTTCTGTGCTTGTAGTGTGATTCCATTCACCTCCGCTGATACTTAAGAAGTTCTTTCTGTTGATATTTCGCTTATTGAGAAGTCTTTTTTGTAATTTAGTTATTAGTTTTGTTAGTGGTTTCATTTTGTTTAACAGTAAAATAAATACATTTCTTTTGAGAAGAATTGCACTGTCCATCAATGCTTCTAAGATTAATTTCCTATGATAGGTTTTAAGCTTTGAACCTGATTTCTCTCCTGTTTTTATAAGATTTTGAAGGACTTTGTGACGGTATATTTTGGCTAAAATACTTTTGTTGGTATGCTTACTTTGCACTATATTAAAATTTGAAGAAGTAGTTTTATCTGTACTGATAGCTGATTTTCTGTTAATTGTTTTTTGGTTTGTTTTACATTTTGATAGAGGAAGCGAAGTTGTTGTACTTGAAACTTCTTGTGTTTCACTAAATGATTGTATTAGCTGTTTTGTTTCATCTTTTTTTTACAAATTCTGCTAGAGATGGATGCTTATGTTGGACACCTTTATTTTCATTTGCTCTACTTTTGCGTTGCTTTCTACGGACTTGACTTTTGGTAGGCATTCTTTAGGGTCTGTTGAAAAAAATAAAGAAGATATGGGTTGGGGTGTTCTGGAATGTATGTGTGCTGTGTGCATGAGTGTTTGAGTAAGATGATAAAGATGTATGTAATGGTGTGTGATTGTGCATTGGGAACTAAAACTAGTAGGGATAGGTATTCTTGAATTTATGTGTTACTAAACTGGGGTTCAGATGACAAAAAAAAGTAAGCTAGTGGTGTGGAAAAGTACAAATAGTAAATCTAATGTATACAATTAAAACAGTTGTTTATTCTATAATATGAAAACTGTAGTGGTTCAGTTGGCTAATTTGTGTGTCCAAAAATAGAAATTTGTGGGCCATTCTGGCTGTAAATCGCTGTTTAAGACATGGACATTTTTGGACAAAATGGTACAAAATCTCTATTTTTAGAAACCGAAATAGCTCGTATTAATGTTATAGTATATTTGATTAATAATACAAATATTATGGTGATATTTTACTTACTTTTTTTTAAAATTAACAGGTAACTTCTTAGTTTTTCTTTCTTCTTCGAATTCGGCTGCTTCTTTTCAGGAAACTGGTCTTCACTGCAATTGTAAAAGCTTCAAATTAGTAACTTTGTTTGTATATAGCACTGTTTTTAATTTAGATATTGATTTTTTAATTGAAATCCTCAGTGCCTTCTGTAAAACCATTAAAATAATTTATTTACATAATATACATTGCATCAGTTCAGTACATATGATATGTTCTTAATGAACAAATTGTATTGAATTACTTACTGTAGCAAAAAATATCTTACTATGTCTTGTGAAATTTATAATATATTAGTGAATACCACTATTTTCTGTAAGTAAACTGTTGTAGGTAATAGCGCCTCAATGTCATGTCTAATTTAAAGTAATTAAGTAAATAAATAAATAAAAACAAAAAATATGAAATTGTATAAGTATTTTTATAAAGGTTTAAACATAGATTGTGTTTGCATGCAATTTTGTTTGAATATATGTAGTCTATATATTTCATTTAAAAAATGTTAGTTTAACATGATTTGAGTGTGTGTGTATAAAGAAAGTAAAAAGTATAAAGGTTTATAAGTGATAGTTGATTTTAGGAAATTGAAAAAAGTACAGTAAATTCATTTTACAGATTTTACAAGGTAAAAGTCTGTTTGAAAATGTGTTCATCTACTATACAGAAAATATGCATACCTGAAGTTTGTGTTCATGCATATGGATATGCATGGAGCTGCAAGTAGAAATCTTGAAGACTTGTACAGTATTTCTGGTAGATGCTGCTTGCCAATGATATGACACTTGTACTCAGAGAGATTCAGAGTACATTTGCAGTGCTGATCTGTGATGATGCAGTTAGATGTAGAGGTCTTGAATGTGATTGGTGCATGGTCATGTGATTTTTGAGGTACATCCAATGAGGGAATGGCAGAGAGAGTGTAGTGGAAATGGTAGAAGGGCTGTTCATGTTACGATATGTCAGCGGACATGGCGGTAGTTCGCGGACATCGGGAGTTACATCCGGGGATTTTTGGGTTCAGAAGTCATGCAAATGAGAATAAGCACTGAAAGGGATTGGTCAGTACACTGGCATGGAGTACGTGGAATGAAGTGGTTGGACTTGCTACCTCTCTGTGCTACTTTGGAGACAGAGCAACATCCAGACATAATTGTAATTCATTGTGGAGGGAACAGTTTAGGACATGTGACTGGAATTTTTTTGCAATTTGCTATGAAAGAAGGACTTAGGAAGGTTATGGACATGTTTCCTAATTCTCAAGTGATATTTTCACAGATTGCGCAGAGACAAATGTGGCTTCGTTCTTCTTCATTTGGTCCACAAATGGAAAAAGCAAGGCGCAATGTTAATAAGGCTGTTTGTGGCTTTCTAAGAGATTTTGGCATGTCTTTTTTTCACAATGAAAATATTATGTTTTGTAGTACATACATTTTTCGCAGAGATGGAGTCCATCTTACTTATGCTGGGAATCAGATTTTTCTGAGAAATATACAAAATGCATTGCAACCTTTTTTGGAATTACAACAATGATTTTGAAGAAGATGTTAAGCATTTACAATTTTTGACTTACAAACACCACCCAAAGGCTCTTTTCAGAGCCACCACTTCTTTCCAGAGAAAATTACAATGTTTGTGATGGAGTAGCAACCCAATTTTTTTAATGTTCGCGAACTGCCCGCAGACTTCTAAAAAATACAAAGAGCCCTGCTTCATTTATTTTCACTTCTATTTTTTAACTGGGAAAGGCGGCTCTGAAAAGAGCCTTATTTTTTTTTTATTTTTGTAATTTTGTATTTTTTTTGGTTTTTCAGACACGACACACTAGGAGAGGAGGGTAAAGGAGGGTAAAGGGGGGACACCAACCACAGGGATAAGAAAGGGCAAGCTGAGAGAGGAAGATGTAGAGTGGGTTTTATTTGGGTAGTGAGCAGGTCTTCTCGTGCTCTGAGACGATAGTCTCAAAAGCACTCCGAAGTCGCTCCCCCCTGCAGGGTACTGGGTCACAGTACATATATACAACTGTGACCCTCGAAAGGTAAGGGTCATCAGCATTCTGTATGGCCTGTGAGGCAGCTTGAGAAAGACGCTGTCCCACAGAGGTGGTCCTTGTGGTGACAGGATCAGAAACAGAAGATGAAGTAGAGGAAATCAACCTGCTACGTTCTTCGCAAGGTACAACCCTGCGAATAGCCCCAGAGTGAAATGACCTCAGGTGTCGCTTCATAGTAGTGGTCCCAAAGCTGTACTTACCGTGCTTCCCGCGACTGAGTATCATTTTGCACTCATTGCAGGTAACACGGTTCGCACGAGCCTTAGGACCATTCCCATGAATGGTAAATAACCGCCACACCCAAGACTCACGCCTAGTGCGGGTAGTAGGGATTTCCTCTACCTCATTCTCATCATCCTCTTCTTCCTCCTCCGCATCCTCACTCCTGTTCCCCTCTTCAGGCCCTTGGGGAGGTGGTGGTGGTGGAGGGGGTGGGGGTGGTGCTTAAGCAGGTACAGCACCAAGTGGCAGTTCAGCAGCCAAGGATGCCATCTCGATGATGGTGTAGTCTGGAGGTGGCAGCAAAAATCACTGTGTTCTGAAGAATAGCCAGAAACACAATGGGAATAAGCTCTTGGGCGTGGACTTTTATAGGGGTGCTTGTGCGTGGTCCGCGGACATGTGCACTGTCCGCGGACAGATCGAACACAAAAAAAGGATCGGAAAGTTTCAAAAGGTATATAGAAACTCAAGATTGCCATGTGGGACTTGTGCCATGGTGAGATTTTATTGAAAAATATTATGGATTAACTGAAAATGTACTTTTAAATTGTTCGGGGACACAAACAGTGTCCGCATTTCAGGACACACGATGAGCGTGGGCGCGGTCATATGATCCGTTTGCGAACTAGTCCGCGAAGGAAGCGCCTGTCCGCAGGACTCCAAGTGCACGGAGATTGGTTAGCGCATGCGCATTGGTGTCCTACGGACACGGTTCGGGTTCTGAAGTAATTAAACGTGCGTCACACGTGAAACAAACATTTCAGGACACCGCGTGTGTTCTTAGAACAGTTTAAACTTGGTAGCGAACAGTAATGACAGATATAGTGTTCTTCAGGACACGTGTAATTTAGTTTATGTACGAACATTTCAGGACACCAATTGTGTTCTTGGAACAGTTTCAATTGGGTAGCGATCACTACGAACATGTATAGTGTTCTTCAGGACACCTCCATTTTCATTTACGTACGAACATTTCAGGACACCAACAGCGTTCTTAGAACAGTTTGAACTTGCTAGCGAACAGTACCGGACAGGTATAGTGTTATTTAGGACACTTTAATTTTTGTTTGTTTACAAACAATTCAGGACACCGCATGTGTTCTTAGTACAGTTTCATGTTGCTAGCGAACACTACGAACAGTTGTACTGTTGTTCAGGACACACCATTTTCGTTTATTTACGAATATCTCAGGACACCAATTGTGTTCTTAGGACAGTTTTAAGTTGATAGCGAACATTACAGACAGATATAGTGTTCTTTAGAACACTTTAATTTTTGTTTCTTTACGAACATTTCAGGACGCCATGTGTGTTCTTAGAACAGTTTCAACTTGCTAGCGAACAGTACGAACAGGTGTGGTGTTCTTCAGGACACCTCCATTTTCATTTATGTACGAACATTTCAGAACACTCGCACTGTCCGCGGACACTTTTATTGTTTTTTTAAAAAAAAAAAGGAAACTATTCACAATACAATATAAAAATTAAACTTTATTTAACATATATTAATAATTTATGACAGAGAAGGTGAGGCAGAAACAGAAACAAAAACAGGAGAATTTGGGGTTTCAACATGATTGGTATTAGGTGAAGAAGGGATGGAAATCTCATCAAAATGTTTTGGATTATGGAGAGGGTTTGGGGATAATTGACTGGGATATGGTGAGGAGGGACAAGTACATGTGGGGCAATGGTACAAGGTTTTTGGTTTGAAATGATTTTCTACAAAAGTTTTTAAATTATTAAAATTAGCCAACAATACATCCATTTTTTCTTCTATATTGTGAAGACTGTTATCCATAACAGGGTTTTCTGAAGTTTTTTATATTCTGGTATGCTCTGTACAAAAAAATAATATATATGTTAAATGTATATAAAAAAAAAATAATAAATAAATGGTTTATATTATAAAGTGTTTACCATTAGTTTCACTATCTTGTGACATTTCTTCATGTGGGAAATTGTCCTCTAGCCATTCCAGAGTACTAGACATTTCTGTGAGAAAAAAAAAAAAAAGATAATATATTTTTTAATCTAATACAGAAAGTTTATAAATATATGAGTAAAATGAAGCACACTTACTATTTCTGGTAAAATAAGTCCTATGTATTCAGTGGGTCTGGTCTTGTTCTCAGTTCTGTTGTGTCTCTGAGGTAATTATGTTGGAAGCCAATTTATCTTCTTGCGGTATATTCCATTTCAGAACATATTGTATTTAAATGAATGGTTAGTGTGTTACATATATGGGTTACATTTCTTATGTATTACTATATATAATGTGTTTGTGTGCTGCTTTTTGAATTTGTTAAATGTTCCTATATTATGATATAACAATCAAACATACCCCCCCATCCCCCCCAGTTTTTAGGTAGTGGTACTGTTCTCCGAACATGTCCGCGAACATTAAATAAGTTCGCGGACATCAAGTTCATAAGAAGAGATCTAGTCAGTTCCATATGACATGTATATAAAGTCAAAGTCATTATTTTTAAGTTGTGCTACTAAAAAACTATGAAATTCAGTGAAAAAACTTTGTTAAAGGGACGTTATGGTTAAGTTGCGCTACTAAAAACCTATGAAATTCAGTGAAAAAAACTTTCTTAAAGGGACGTTATGGTTAAGTTGCGCTACTAAAAACCAGTGATGTCATCTTTGATCTGGGTGTTAGTCTTAGCAGTGCACGGTGGTGGCGCGAGTTATGTTTGCTTAGCTTACCATAACTGGCGAATTTCAAGGGTTTTTCGGTTTTACTTGGAACCATAACGTCCCTTTAACAAAGTTTTTTCACTGAATATATATATATATATATATATATATAAAATATAGATAATGCAAACACATATTATAATAATAAATAAATAAATAAAGAAATACATTTAAAAAAGGAGTTTATGGGATTAGTATGCAGAATGAAAATGGATTGAATGTTAAATGTTGTTTTATGTATGCTTGTTTTTTTTTTTAACTTGTGTTTAATTTCAGGAAAAAAAAAAGAAAAAAAAAAGCGAAATGTTTTTACCAAGCATGTTTTATTTTTGGCAAAAGGGTGAAGTTGGTATTGTGCTATATACTTAATCTGTTTCTTTTCTATTTTGGTTTAGAACATTAACTATTTATACCGGAGGTCACGGGTGTCGATGGAATATGGAGTCCCCTGGATGAAGACCAAAAGATGCCTGCCTCCGGGTGGAGGTGAAGACAAAATAGCCGGAATGGCAAAGAAAAGATGACTTCTATAGAGAAGGATCCAAGAGTACCAAGATAAAAGAGTACCCGAAGAACCAAAAGAGGCAGACAAGAGTCCTGACATATGGAGTTCCACGTATTTATTATTTTAATTAATTGTTTTAATTTGTTATGTTAATTATTTGTTTTAGTTAGTTGTTTTATTTTATTATTTTCAATTGACTTCAAGTATAAAATTGAAATACTGGTCTGGACACTTCCATTGGGAAGGCAAATGTAGAACATTTTATAAGAATTGATAAATTCAGATGAATTTTAATATTATATTGATTGAACAGCGACTTTCAATTTTCATCTTCACAACAAGAATGTTAATTGTATTGGATTGTTACATTTTTGAAAGAAGAAAAGGAACAAGTTGGATTTTTTCCAATTGTGGCTCGGATTAGCCAAATTAAAAAAAAAAGGAGGGTATATGTAGGATTGTTTAGCATGTTTTGGGAGCACAGAGTACAGGATCAATGTATAGCATGTTTTTTTTTTTTTTTTTTAAGTGCAGCGCCACTGCATGGGTTTGGTGCATTGATATAATGTGGTACAGCAAGACATGTGTTATTGAGCATTTTTATGCAGCGCCACTGCATGGGTTTGGTGCATTGCTATGATGCAGTTGCTTCAAGCTATGTGTTGCCAGTGTAACATGGACATATAAGTAAGGGCAGGTTATTCAGTCAAAAACGATTTTTACATATAAAATGCAAATACATTTTTCACAGTTAAAAGCACACATCTGTACCTTCAAAATGCACACCATTTCTCACCTAAAATGCCTATGTTGTAAGAGACACATTTGGTAATTAACAAACTAATCTCACTAACAAGACTAATAATTATAATTCATTAATAAAAGAATGTGTCTTCACTGCAAAATGAGGCCTACTCTGAAAATCAGTTTTAAACACACATTCAAGTTTTTTTTTCTTTTGCCTTTCTGTGCTCTGTCCACAGTAACTGCAGGAAGCAAAGACTTCGAATAAGCAGGAAATCAGTTTGGTTACAGTTGCAACTGTATAAGCCAAGCCATTGTGTACAGAGGGTGGTTAGGGCATGATAGAATTTTATTGGTTAGGATCCTTTGGTAGGAGGGAACCAGAGTTTTTTTTTTGTTTAATCTCGAGGAAGGAGCTAGGGAGAGACATCTTGACACAGCTCGAAGAAGGACGGGGTTGACAGTTGGGGATGCCTGATTCCTAAAGCAGATTCAACTTGGTTGCAGAGACTGGCTTTTCCAGTCAACAAGTCCCAGTTTGAGTGACAGCAGATGCTTGTCCTTGCTGGGTGAATCCCTCCAGAAGGCGACCACCCAAAGAAGTTACATACTGAATAAGCCTGGTAATTATCTCGCTGAGGTGTGGGGGCTGAGTGTGTATGAAAATATTCAGTCAGTGTAGGAAAGGAGATTCCTGTGCTTTACCCACGTGTTTAATGTTACAAATTGAATTCTTGTCTCCGCCACTCTCTTTTCAGTGTATCACAAATAATGCTGTTACTGTGCTATTTCATTTATTTCTGTAAAGAGTGAGATTGTGTTTAAATGCAACTTTTATAATACACAAAAATATCTGAAAGCAGACGGGTGGTGTGTTTAATATTTACCAATACAGTGCTGATGATGTGGGGAGATGTTTAGACAGTGCAATTGTCATTTTCAAGGTAGCTAAAAGTAAGATTTGGCTGCAGCCATTCAGTATGAGCAAATGTCATTCAGTATGAGCAATTATAAATAACTGTGTGTGTCATAGTCTTTTTTGCTGAAGGTACATGAGTCAGCAAAATAGAGACCCGGGACATAGTTCACTACCGTATATAAGTTAGTGAAAAATACCACATGATAGCTCGCTGCCGTAGATAAGACAGCGAGAAATTGCCCATGGTGGCACACTAAAGTGAAAATGTGGTGTTCCTGAAATGCAAGCCTGAGGTCTCTATGGTGATTAAACGAAAAATCTAAACAAAAATAAGGGGTTCTGGATATTGGAGCCACAAATAAAACAAGGGAATTATGCTCACCAAAATATCACCAACCACGCATACCAACCACGCATACCAACCACGCATGTCTGTGTACTGAAATAATGCATTTCCACTGTATTATTGTTATACATAACCCAATCTGAATACAAGGAGTGATTGTTGCTAAATTATTTTTGGCGGTAAGAAAATACTGTCAGGCCCCAAATCTCCACAAAAATACCCAACAGAAGGAAACATCCTGCTATGCTCTATACATTCTTCTCCTGTCTTGGTGCCTGAAAATGGGTGGTCCCTCTCACATGTCGGTCTTTGTGTACGTTCCTGCGATTCACGTCAGCATGCAGGGCCTGGTGTGTATCAAATTGTATGGCCTATCTCTCTTTAGGGAGCATAATTGATTAAAAAGGTATATGTATGTATTGTAGGTTTTAAAAGGGCTTCCTACTGCATTTAAATAGCATCTTTCGTTCATTCCATAAACTTCTATAATCATGTACTATCCCAAAGGCTTAGCAGGAAGCGTTAAAAGCTTTCACTCACTTTTCCTTTGCCTATGGTACATGGACATTTTAATGCCACTATTTCATCTACTTGTGCTGAGTAGACATCAGGTAGCTGCTTGATCTCTGTCACTGTGAAAAGCAATATACTTCATATGCAGATTTTAATCCCACCCTTTTATTCCTCACTCAAGAGTTATCCATGTAAAACTCTTCAACTGGGTTCTGCAAAGCAATTTCTTGCAAATCTTAGCGTTGTTTAGTGAGTTCAGGTGGTTTACACACAAGAGTGTGCTTCTCTTTCTGTTGGGCATTTCCATAGAGAGCATAGGTTTAATACTGAAAACCTGTGGGAGTAACGTTGGTCAAACTCAACAGTATCAACTCACATTTCATAAGATGGTATGTGAACAAATGTTGAGTCTTAGTATTAGCAATAAGATAGTGATTGCATATGGCAGGGTGACAACACGCTTCAATCCCAGTACCATATTTTCAGAACTGTAGACTTCCAGTACAAATGCAGCCACTGTTTGCAAACAATCTGGTAGCCCTAGTATTACTAGGTGAAATGCTGTTCTATTGAATGTTATCTGGTGATATTTTTCGCCAGGTGTTTGTTTGAGCGCTGCCTATACGTAACCTTCTTTTTAGCAGCTAAACAAAATAAAGGTTTTTTTTTATAATCTAGCAAAACAAGAGTAAGGGTGTACCTGCTATGGTGTGTTAAGGATTCTAATCGGGCGTCAGACACCAGATCAGGACTCTTGCCACTAGCCTAGGATGCAGCGCACAACTAAAACACTTTTACTTAATTTCCTAGAATTCGGATTGAGCTGGCACCCAACCCGTCTCACACCCCCTTTTCAAATTCCCTGGGTCAAAATGGACCATGAACCAGGCCGGTGGGTGGTAATACAATATTTATTTATTTTAAATTCAAAGAAAATCACACAAATTTAATATTGGGCAGCAATCACCAATGGGTTGATAATTACAAGGTAAATTGATGAAATACGCTTAGTTTGACCTTCTACCATAACATATCCAAAGCACAAATGAATGGGAGCAATTTTACTGGTCCGGTAGATTGCACCTGAGTTAAGATTTCCCCCTGCAATGCTCCCTTAAACCCCTATTAATCGAATGTTGAGTAGATAGAAAGGAGAAGCAAGGAGTCAGGTATACTACGCAGCAAACAGAATTACAATCTGACCTTCCCCCACGAAATGGGAAGTAAATCAGATTTGAAAACCTTTGCAATTACATAAAATAGCACTCGGAATTACTAAATATTTAATTTAAATGTGCAGTTAAATGAATGAGGTAAATATGAGTTATAACAGTAGAAGGGATGTAAGAACACTAACAACTACAAGGCAAGGTACCAACAATGGGCATACAGTCCAAAAAATCAACTTTGAAGTGACAACACAGTGCAGCCAAATCACATGCATAGAAATTGCATTTGCTAATTTACACAGGTTTAAATGTCAAAACGGTTTGAAAAATGGGTGAAATGGACAGTATCGCAATGCGGTTTTTATGCTGAATAACAGATGCACATCTCAGGGAAAATATGCAAGTGAAAGATTGATTCTAAATTAATCACAGGATGAGATTCTCAATGGGAAATAAAATAAAAGCAGTTGACAGAGAAAATCGATTTGGAAAGCAAAGGGCAAGTTTCACTTAAACGACATTTTAGTGGCTAGAAAAGAGAGCCGCCGCCCGTGACACAGGTTACTTTGCAAGTGTAATCCCTTTGCGCCGTGTGGCTGTTTATGTGGGAATCAATTAGTTTAATCAAAATAGTACTAAGGATTTACACAAGACAGAAATGAGTGGAAGAATGGTGCTAACACTTGGAGATCAAGGACAGGATTCACATAGAAGTTTGGCAGTTTAAAGGATTTATGCTAAGGCAGTTATGGGATTTCTATGCGGTGGAACCTAATCCAAGGTACAGAGCAAATGATGGAGTTTGTGAATGTTGGAGAAGGTGAATGTACTCACAACAAGCTCTTGAATGGGGTATTTGACCCTACAGTTGCAAAGATATCAATAATATGTTTCCTCTGCCTCCTCATCCTCTCTGTTATTAGTCTCAATCCACTGAAATGATAACTTTGTCATGAGAATTGGAGAGGTACAGATCCCTTTAACATTATGCAGTCATATTTTGTCTAGTTTATGACTTATTTTCAAATGTGTTTATTGTAGGTCTTGGATCTTCATTTCGGTTCGATCCCTCAGCAAACTGGCAACCCAATTAGGAACATTTCCCATTTCTGATTCATGCTGGAGCATTTATCTTCTAAGACACTCATTACATGGAGAGAAATTGTCATTGTTCATCCCCTTTTGCAATGGAGCTCAATTTCCCCCAGTAGCTGCATGTGACTGGTCAGTAATTCATGTACTGAACACATATATGCTAAACACACACACCATGTGCCGCAGGTTGGAATCTTTTGAAGATTACTACCTTACTATCTTTAATCCAAATCAATGAGAATTTATAAAATAGATAAGTCAATGAGGGTCTGTACATCAAACCTATATAGACTCTTTATTATTGTATAGTCAATGAAAAAAGGCTATCTCATTCTGCATAGATCAATCCATTTATAGTACATGGGACTATTATAGAATTCTGAACATAAAACACATTTCATCAATAGTGCTTGACAATACACAACTTTAACAACCATCACCTTGAAACGGTATACTTAGAAAACACATATTTTACAATGTGTGGGAACATGTATCACCACACACAATTTTTAATAATGTCAACAGAGTATGTTTCTGCTACACTAGAGTAAATCTATCAAACTCTCTCCATTGACAACGTCCTTCATCAGCAAAATACATATTCACAAAGAACCAGTAAAGGGATCCACCCATGTGATTCATTCAGATTATGTGTGTTAATTCAACTTCCCTACAACTGTAAACATCTATTTTTTCAGAAGACATTTTTTGTCATTCGTTACATCAAGACTTCAATCAAATATTCTGCCAGACACTTATCCGGAGGCTCCAGCCCTTTATACTGATTCCTACCCTTCTTTTCAAGTTAGTTTAACCTCAATTTAATTTTATTATATTTGCTAGCATTTATTTTTTCTCTCACTTAGTGTGTCATTTTAAGAGAGGGCTATAATTTATTTCGGAGGTTTGTGGTTCCTGGTCCCTTCCTCTTTTCCTCCAATGGTCCAATCTAAGCACAAACACACATTTGTTATCCTTTTAAACCTTCATTCTCTGTGTTACCTTAATTTCAAATAATGTTTACCCCCAATCATTACCTAACGATCACTCCTTTTATTCTATCTGCTTTATTACCCGCATCTACTAGAGCTGTCTTTAATTAAATTATAAATGCTTTTACAGAAGCTAAGAATAAAGGCCAACCTTCAAGGGTAGCTGTCCTCCAAAACCCCACTAAAGGTTTCAATTAGGCCTCTTATCTATCCAGCTGTGCACAAGACTTCAAAAGGGAAGTCGTCCCTTCTGTTGCTGTCTCTGCTTGGTATGGCAAATTTAAAGAATGAAGGCATCACATGTTAATTCTGGCAGACTTTCACCAAATATTCCAAATGGGAATCCTAGGCAGCAAATGTAGAGACAAGGTTTATTTCCTTGCAGCTGTGCAGAAATAGTTGGAAAACTAGCACAATACCCCATCCCAAAAGTGTGGCCCACAAAAACAGAAACCACATGCTTCTATAGGTGTATACACAATGAACCTCATACAGAAAGTATGAACTTCCTAACAGTGCCATTTGCAGCTGTAAACATGCTATTGATCACAGGCATACCTCAAATTACATTACATAAACAAGTCCACAAAGAAACAGAATTCTCAGCAGGAAACAACAGGTGTATTCCTCTCGACAGCTGGGTGAGCGATTCCGAACAGCCCTGATGGGGGCAGACGGAAAATGTCTCAACTCCACCTTTACAAGAAGAACCTTTTATAGACATGACTAACAACATCAACATAGAATACATTAACAATAATTAAGACACGTGCATCACATTCATTGGTCAGGCCATCTAAACTATCAATATAGTAACAGGCCAGATGTATTGTTGTCCTGCATGTTTGTCCGATGCAGTCATCACCTGGTGTCACCACTAAAAGAAGCTGTTGCCTTAAGATATGTAGAGACAATGGCCCTCATTACAACACCAGCGCTAAACCATGGCGCTATTAGCACCATGGTTGCTGCTGATATTGTAACAAGTCCACCATGGTGAAATGGGGAAGTAGCACCCCATTCCAATGTTGGCAGGGTGGTACTTCCCCATTTCACCATGGCCCTTCCACATTCCCATTTTTGCCCCATAGGGCATAATGGGAATGGGCAAAGGCGGTAATTACGGTACCGCAAATTGCGGTACCGTAATTATCACCAGGGTCCCTTTGCAGGTCCCTGCAATAATGGCTGGTTCCAGCCGCCGTTATGGGAATTGGGCGCTAAGGGATAACCGTTACCGGTACCCTTACCGGTACCGGTAATCCCTTAGCGCCAGGGTCGTAATGACCCCCAATGACAATTCCAATTCACATAGCTCCACCTGTTGTGACTGCTAGAGGGAGCTAATGCCTAGGAGTGTATCTAATAGGTTTCCAAAAGTAAATACTTGAGGCACAATAAAAGTAAATGATTGGGTAGGCTTCATTTAATGCTCAAGGTAGGACATATGTTTCAAAGTGTAAAGATAGTGTCCTGAATGAAAAGCCATGAAATCATTGCAATGATTTTTTAGGAACCATTTTAAAATCTGTAATTAATCGTGGTTGGCATGAAAATCGACATGTTCTGCATTTCAAACTTCTGGTACTCACAACACGACCTCACTGTAAGAGCAGGCCTTTGCACAGCAGCCAGGGATCCTTTTCAATGTGAAATTTTTGAAATATGGACTCAAGCCAAGTCAAAGCTGCCTAGAAAAACAAGTTCTTCTTTTCAGAGGAAATGGGAAGAAATAATGCCAAAAGTGGGAATAAACATGACCATTCATCCTGATTAACTCACTTACTTTGGCCCATGTACACAGGCTTTTACACTAGTTATAGATTGATCTGCATTGCCCTGCCCTAAATGGGCAGACACCATTAAACACGCATTGTCACTAGCCCCCTCCCTCTCACTTACATCATTATGTGCTGACCTGCAGAAATGTTCGACCAGATATTGCTTGCTGGAAATGAAACCAAGGCAGCACAGGGTACCTCAAGGCCAGTTCACAGTAAACCATTATCCTACTTTCCCTTATCTGTTCTAGGCTTGTTCCAAGTCTAGTAAGAAAAAAGCTCCTTCAACAGTACTGCTGAACTCATATTTTGTTACCATTTAATTTGATTTATTATTGTACTTTCCCATCCAAATTCGCCCCCTGGCGTGCATGCTTTGAGCAACCCCTCCCTAATTTATTTAGCAACCTTTAATGAAGCCTTCATTTTACTGCACAGATTTGCAGGCCGATTCATGGAATAATTAGCGCGGCGCAAGTTGCCAATAACATGCGATTCGCAGTGGAATAGCGAAAATCGCAGTGCAAGTGCGAAAATTGCACGAAAAGCAGCGCACATCGATTCATGGAAGGGCGTGCGCGAGAAAACCATTGGATGTGCGCTAAAAAAGTGCGCGGCGCACGTTGGCGCACAGGCCATCTAACGGCGTGCGCCAGGTCACAGCGAAAATCGCACAGGCCACAGCGAAAATCGCATATAGCGCGGCGCACACAACAAAAGTAGGCGGAACACGAGGCGTAACACTCGGAATGGGGAACAACTTGCCAAAATGTGGGCGTCACGGGGGAAGTACAGGGTGCAAGTGTGCGGAACGCCCACACGCTCGCCTACAACACGTATTCATGGAATTGAATAGGGCAAAAAAGCGCACGGTCAAACCAGCGCACAGGCACAAACACGACCGCCACAAGAAAGCAGGCGGTAGCGTCTCTGCGCCTGTAATAAATGTGCGCCAAAAGGTGCGCCAACAAATAGCACCTATATACAGCTATGATGAATGTCCTATACTGTGGCCCTCCAGGACAAATGACGTGCAAAGGGGTACCCACAAACACGGACATCCGCTGACTGAAAAATAACATGTGCGTGTATTGCGGGGTGCGCAGGAACTTTCACACGCGATTTGGCAGGGTACGTGGATTTCAGGGGTGCGCGGGAAGTTCCACACGCGATTTGGCCGGGTACGTGCGCGGGAATTTCCACACGCAACTTGGCTGGGTTCGTGGATCTCAGGGGTGCGCGGGAAGTCTCACACGCGATTTGGCAGGGTACGTGGATTTCAGGGGTGCGTGGGAAGTTCCACACGCGATTTGGCCGTGTACGTGCGCGGGAATTTCCACACGCGACTTGGCTGGGTACGTGGATCTCAGGGGTGCGCGGGAAGTCTCACACGCGATTTGGCAGGGTACGTGGATTTCAGGGGTGCGCGGGAAGTTCCACACGCGATTTGGCCGGGTACGTGGATCTCAGGGGTGCGCAGGAAGTCCCACACGCGATTTGGCAGGGTAAGTGGATTTCAGGGGTGCGCGGGAAGTTGCACACGCGATTTGGCCGGGTACGTGCGCGGGAATTTCCACACGCGATTTGGCTGGGTACGTGGATCTCAGGGGTGCGCGGGAAGTCCCACACGCGATTTGGCAGGGTACGTGGATTTCAGGGGTGCGCGGAAAGTTGCACACGCGATTTGGCCGGGTACGTGCGCGGGAATTTCCACACGTGATTTGGCTGGGTACGTGGATCTCAGGGGTGCGCGGGAAGTCTCACACGCGATTTGGAAGGGTATGTGGATTTCAGGGGTGCGCGGGAAGTTCCACATGCGATTTGGCTGGGTACGTGGATCTCAGGGGTGCGTGGGAAGTCCCACACGCGATTTGGCCGGGTACGTGCGTGGGAATTTTCACACGCGATTTGGCTGGGTACGTGTATTTCAGGGGTACGCGGGAAATTCTACACGCGATTTGGCTGTGTGCTCCCAGGTATTCCCTGTACACCCTCCACGGCCCCTGCAGGCAGCCGACACCACAGGGGACTACCCTGCACACCTGCTCATGTCACCCAGCACCCCTACCCCCCAGCAGTGTGGGGCACCCTCCACCAGGCCCCCACTCATGTCCCCTATCACCCCCACCCCCCAGCATCCAGGGGCACCCTCCACCAGGCCCCCACTCATGGCCCCCTGCACCCCCACCCCCCAGCAGTGCAGGGCACCCTCCACCAGGCCCCCACTCATGTCCCACTCATGTCCCCCTGCACCCCCACCCCCAGCATCCAGGGCACCCTCCACCAGGCCCCTGCTCATGTCACCCAGCACCCCTACCCCCCAGCAGTGTGGGGCACCCTCCACCAGGCCCCCACTCATGTCCCCTATCACCCCCACCCCCCAGCATCCAGGGGCACCCTCCACCAGGCCCCCACTCATGGCCCCCTGCACCCCCACCCCCCAGCAGTGCAGGGCACCCTCCACCAGGCCCCCACTCATGTCCAACTCATGTCCCCCTGCACCCCCACCCCCAGCATCCAGGGCACCCTCCACCAGGCCCCCACTCATGTCCAACTCATGTCCCCCTGCACCCCCACCCCCCAGCATCCAGGGGCACCCTCCACCAGGCCCCCACTCATGTCTCCCACCACCCCCACCCCCCAGCCACCATGGGCAGCCTCCACCAGGCCCCCACTCATGTCCCCTATCACCCCCAACCCCCAGCCACCATGGGCAGCCCCCACCAGGCCTCCACTCATGTCTCCCACCCACCCCCACCCCCCAGCCACCATGGGCAGCCTCCACCAGGCCCCCACTCATGTCTCCCACCACCCCCACCCCCCAGCAGTGTGGGGCACCCTCCACCAGGCCCCCACTCATGTCTCCCACCACGCCCACCCCTCAGCAGTGCAGGGGCACCCTCCACCAGGCCCCCACTAATGACTCCCACCACCCCCCCCCAACATTGCAGGGCACCCTCCACCAGGCCCACACTCATGTCCAACTCACGTCTCCCACCACCATCACTCCCCAGCATCCAGGGGCACCCTCCACCAGGCCCCCACTCATGTCTCCCACCACCCCCACCCCCCCCAGCAGTGCAGGGCACCCTCCACCAGGCCCCCACTCATGTCCAACTCATGTCTCCCACCACCCCCACCCCTCAGCAGTGCAGGGGCACCCTCCACCAGGCCCCCACTCATGCCCCCTATCACCCCCACCTCCCAGCCACTATGGGCAGCCTCCACCAGGCCCCCACTCATGTCTCCCACCACCCCCACCCCCCCAGCAGTGTGGGGCACCCTCCACCAGGCCCCCACCCATGTCTCCCACCACTCCCACCCCCCAGCCACCATGGGCAGCCCCCACCAGGCCCCCACTCATGTCCCCTATCACCCCCACCCCCCAGCAGTGCAGGGGCAGCCTCCACTAGGCCCCCACTCATGTCTCCCACCACCCCCACCCCCCAGCCACCATGGGCAGCCTCCACCAGGCCCACACTCATGTCCAACTCATGTCTCCCACCACCCCCACCCCCCAGCAGTGCAGGTGACCTGTGCTGCCTCCTGCCCCTGCCCCTGGACTGCACCACTTGCACCAGCAGGGATGCCCCCACCAGGCCCCATGTGTGCTTCAGTGGCGGCCTCCTCCTCCTCTGTGGAAACCACCAACCTGGATGGCTCCTCACCGTCTTCCGCCGTAGCAGGCCCCTGTGGGGGCTCACCCACCCCTTCCGCTGCAGCCGTGGGGGCATCCCCGCCGCCTTGCTCCACAGCGCCGTCTCCGCCCTCTTCTTCACTAGCCGCTGCGTAGAGGGAGACATAGAGCACAAGCATCAGGGTACTGTACAATGGTCCCCTAGACAGGAAGCAATAGCAGATGAGTACCACTGTCAAAGTACACTTCCATCATGTCCCTCCACAACACATGAGTCAGTCCAGGCAAAACACACACAGTAACAGGCATGGTGCATGCCATGGACATTTCCATACATGTCCAATGGACTCTTGAAACATACAATGATATGGAACTCACATGCATCATGGGTCATGCCTATCACATGCACACACTTCACCTCAGTCACATCCATCTGGCCTCATACACCCCAAACACAGCGGATACACGGATAACTAGGCTGCATCAGTGAATCTGTGCATTGTCACACACATGTGTCATGCATCCATGGCATTCACAAGTCACAGACACGCAGGTCAGGCACACAGACATGGCTACCATATATGTACCTGGCATCAGCACCCATCCCTCACCCCCACCCATGTCCAGGAACAGAGACTGGCATGCTCTCATGTGTAAAATCTGCATAGGGCTCCCCATGTCGCATTTAAACACATGCAACAACCATGTGGTTCACACATCACTGGTCGCACATGCATTACCATGATGTCCCTGCACACATACATGCATACATGGCCTATGTCACACATACAGGCAAGTATCAGACAACCAGCACAGCGCAACATGCCCTGTCTCACCCAGCAATGCTTGGCCACTTACCGCTCAACTCCAGATGGGTCTCCCTCTCAAGGATCTGGGCGTGGAGCGCTGGGCATACGCGTTCCAGGACCCTCATCTGGATGGAACTCATGCGGCCTCGGCCCCCCTCCACGAGGCGCCGGGCCTTCACGAGGGTCCTGGACCTCAAGTCCTCCCAGCGCTTCTTGATCTTCTGGACGTCGCGGGTTGCCACCCCCTCCGCGTTGATGGCAACCACACAGTCGGCCCAGATCCTCTCCCGTCCTTCCTTGCTGGCGCGGGACGATCCAAAGAGGGCATCATACTGCCCCAGGACATGCTCCACCAGGACACCAACTTCGGTGGCAGTGAAGCTGGTGCCCCTCTGCCCCTCTGGCCTGGGGTTGCCACTGGTGCCAGATGTTGAAGTGCCCGACATGGCAACCCCAGAGGCAGGAGTGGGTGGGCAACTGGGTCCTGGGGCTGGGCTGTGGAGCGATGTTATCCCAGTCGGGAGTCTTCTGTTCCAGCAGGGGTGGACACAGAAACTGGACCCCTGCAGATGGCTGATGTGCAGGCACCAAATGGCAGGGCACGGTGGCAGCAGGCAGGCAGGCAGGCAGGCAGCAGCAGATGGCTCGTGGGAGGCTGCTCGGGGCACTGGGGGGCAGTAATTCGGCCTTCTGGGCAGGAGCGTGGTCTTCCGTGTGTTTTCGCGTGGCCAGCTTGATACGGAGTGATTTGGCACGTGAAAATCCTGCACGTCAGCGTGAAATTCGAGTAAAGGCCCTTAGCGCGTAAGCGCGTCAGCACGCATACGCGATTCTATTGGACCAAAGGCCCTCAGCGCGTAAGCGCGTCAGCACGCATACGCGATTCTATTGGACCAAAGGCCCTCAGCGCGTAAGCGCGTCTGTGACGTGACCCGCCTGGGTGTTTCCCTGATAGCACGTGATGCTGGAGCACACGTGGAAGGACTGCACGTCAGAGTGTCATCGCGTGTAATTGGACAAAAGTGCGCGTTCACGCGATTGGCCTATGTACGTGTATTTCAGGGGTGCGCGGGCACTTACACACGCGAGTACATCAGCGCACGTCTATTCCGGGGTGCGCGGAAATTTCCACACGCTATTGGCCTGGGTACTGGATTTCAGGGGTGCGCGGGAAGTTTCACACGCTCGCCCACAACACGCGCAAAGAAACACGTACGCCAGTAGGAAGCAGGCATACGTCGACCCACGACGCATAAATTTGCGTGCAAAAAACTAACAAGCTCAGACGCCAGGATGAATATACCATTCCTAGCAGCAGTGGCTGTGGGCTACCAAAGGAGGAGGAGGAGGATAGTCAGGGCCAGAATTTTCACACCCAGAACCAGCCTTTTCGGGATGCCTGATGATCAGGTGTATGGGAGGTACAGGTTTCCACCACACATAATACTGGACCTGGTGAGTGAGTGGGAGGATGACCTCACATCACCCACCCTGTGCTCCCAAGCACTCAGCCCCCTGGAGAAGGTCCTCAATGTACTGCACTTCTTAGCCACTGGATCATTTCAGCGGACAAGTGCTATAGTGGGTGGGGTGTCACAGGCCACGCAGTCACGCTGCCTACACCAGGTCTTGAACATCATCACTGCACGCCCATCAGTCCGCAGGCACATATACCTGCCCAGAACACCTGCAGAAAGGCATGCTGCCGCCCTGGATTTTTACGGTGTGGCACGATTCCCCAAAGTGCTAGGTGCCATCGACTGCACCCATGTGGCCCTACGTCCCCCCAGGGCATCTGAGCACATCTATAGGAACCGCAAGTACTGGCATTCCATCAACGTGCAGGTAGTATGTAATGCCAAGGGAATCATTACCTCAGTATATGCCAACTATGCCGGGTCCACCCACGACAGCTTCATTTACCGAATGTCCACCCTAAGCCGGGACCTAGAAGCTGGGCGGCATGGCGATACATGGCTGCTTGGTGAGTATGAATGCCACTGCACATGCATGCATGTCAGATACTGAGCAAGGTCACAACCCCACCAATGATACCCATCACCACCTCCACAGGCGACAGTGCCTACCCTCTCAGCCCCCACATGATGACGCCAATTCGGAACCCCACCACGCCACCCGAGGTAAGATATAACACAGCCCACATTGCAACCCGGGGCATAGTGGAGCGCACATTCGGAGTGCTTAAGTCACGCTTTCGCTCCCTTGACCGTTCTGGCGGGCAGCTGTTATACTCTCCCCCAGTAGTGTGCAGGATCATAGTGGCAGCATGTGTCCTGCACAACGTTGCAACACGCCGGGGCCTGGCCGTGGACACGGTGGTGCCCCCACATCCCCAACCACATGCACGCCCGCTGTGCATGGGAGGGGAAAGGGCACGGGGGAGGCAGCCCGTACACAGCTAGTGGCTAATTACTTCACATAGAAATCACACCCCTGTGGAGTGCACACTGCCCTGGCACATACCATCTTACAATCAATGATGACTCAACCTGACACTGATCCTGAATGTCTGGAGAATCAACCGTCAAAACCATATCAGCCTGAGATTGTTCACCTGGAAGTGTTACAATGTGTGCATCCCTACCTACACAGACACCACCAATGCAGTTTCGTGAAAAGACACATTCATGCAGCTAAAATGAATACCCACTTGCAAAATGCAACATGAGGACAGTGCCATGTCACCCAACCCATCCCCAGCACCGCCACACGACACACCGTGCCATGTCATGCTATGTGCAGGTAAACAAAGTAATCCCCACAACATGACACAAGTGTCACAAAGTACAGTGTCCCTAATTGAAACTCGCTACACCTGAAATGCTCACAGTAATGCAGGACCAACAATACACTTGAGCAGGTATTTAGCAATAACACTTCACAGCTACTGACCCTCAAAACTACCATTAACATGACATTACGAATCTAAGGAATCAGTAGTCTCATCACCTGGAAATGCCTGCACTCCCCCCACTTCCAACTGTACAGTGTTGCCGCCATGTAGAGTTGTCGGTGCACTGCTGCCAACATGGACCCCATCTCCAAAGTAGAGGGCCTAGTGTAGAAATGAGGAAAGGACCTGCAAATTAGGAGGTAGACATGGATGATGAGTTACACATCAATGCAACATGCAGTGTACGACACAACAGCAATATGCACTAGGAATGTATACACAGTATTGACTAGACTACCCACACATGTAGTGGGAGTCCAATGTCACCATGTACGTCAATGTCACTTGGGCACACCCTTTGCAAGCCCATGGAAACGGGAAGCAGGAGGGGTGTGTGTGACAAAAACCCAAGCATCTGAACCAAATACATGACAAGCCTGCATGTGCCCAGCCACAATGCAGCGTATGCCCACGGGAGCCACACAAGGCAACACAGTGTCCCAAAAAAAAAAAAAAAATCAAAAATGGCCATTAATGGGCCCAGGGGGGTTGGGGAGGCCAGCCAGGAGGTCCGAGGACAGGGTGCACACCAAAACCCACCTGTGTGGATATTGCGAAAAAAAAACACCTCCATGGGCTCATGGCCCACACGGCTACCCTATTGTGGGAGTATCACTGCTGTCGCTATTATCACCCTGTGCAGCTGCATCCGGAGGTGGTGGCACTATGGGAGGCAGCCCACGCAAGGCACTAGTCTGTTCCTCCATGGCTGCAAGCATGCGGGTGTGGTAGGTCTCGTTCTGGAGGATGAGTGTGCAGAGGTCCCCATGCAACAACTCACGGGAGGCCCGGACCTCCGCCCTAGTTGCCTGCATCTCAGCTGAGAGCGTACGGGTGAGACGCTCCAGCTGCTGTTCTGTCCTTCGGTTTGTTGAAGCCTCAAGCTCAACAAGAGTCGTCCTGAGGTGAAGGAGTTCCAGCCTCAGGGCTTCCCTGTGGCCCTGGGACTCTATGGAGATGGCTTCCTGCAGAGTCCCCAGTGCCGCCCGCCTGTCCCTGTTGGACGCCAACATGTCCTCCCTGTGTGACTGGCAGATGGAGTCGGTTGCCTGTTGTAGTCGCTCCATCAGCCTTTCGGGGGGGACAATGGAAGTGGCCACCCTATCCATGGCCTGAGCCATCATCTCTTATGATGCTGCCTGTTGGGTTGCCATACCGTAAATGGATTGCTCCCATGCGGTATTGCCAGGTGGCGTACGGCCACCACGTCGGCGGGCACCACACCTGTCTGGGGCAAGGCGAACTGCGCCTTGCTGTGCCGGCACTGCCTGAGGCTGCAGGACTGCATTCCCCCTCTGATCTGCTGGCCCAGGAACAGGATCAGATGTCGCGGAGTGTGACCCTGCATCCGTAACCACCAAAGGCGTACCTGCCAACACTGACATCCCCATTGAGGGTTCTGACCCTGGTGCAGGTGGGTGGGACAGAACAGAATCCCTCCCAGGAACACTCACCTGCGACGGCACGTAGGTCTCATCATCCGAATCAACACCTGAGTACAGCTCGGGGGAGGTGCAGCCAGAGACACCCCTTGAGAGCACGACCTGCAGCAGTTGTGGGTTCTCACCCACCACCACACCACGTCCCTCACTGGTGGTCGGTCGGCCCTCAGACCCCTCCTGGGTCTGCACCATCTCCACAACCCCAGCAGTATCAGATGTGTCTTCCCCTGCAAAGACATAAAAGCAAACAAATGGAAACAGGCATTAGCACCATGGCACACAATGAGGGCTGAGAAGCAACAGAACCAGTACTTGATTGACACATGTCCCACATGACTAAAACCCTCCCATGCATGCACCCTCACTGCGTATGAAGGGTAGGCAAATGGCTCACACTGATGACACCAAGATGGAAGATGAACACATTTTCTGCATGCTGCCTGGCAGTGGCATCACACATTGGCCTGTGATTGCCAGGTGAAATACACATGCCATCACACAGATGGCATGTACCATTGATATTGAGTGAAGATGGAGAGGAGGCCAGCACTTATTCATTCAGTCCAGTTCCCTCATGTAATAGCTTTTTCAGGTCTGATTTTTCACCTGGAGCTGCCAGTCCAAAATGGTCCGATTGCACAGGGACATGTCTAAACAAATGATATCCAGGTAACAAAGTCACTCCACTTTACCATAGCCATGTCAGACATGTGACTAGAGGACTGAGAAATGCCTAGTAAAAGTGGTGGAATGCAAACAATCTGCCTGAATGAACAGAGACAAATAAGCAACAATGTTGTGGCAAGGTGACACTTCAAGGGCAACTGGCGTGCTGTGGGGCTAGATGTCTACTGTTGGCAGATGGGATATGCTATGGCCAAATGCTGCTGCACAGAATGTATTGCATGAAGCACATGGGTGACCCAAACGACTCAGGCGCACACACCCTCACCTGGCACACAAACAGAAGCCCTCACACACACACCATGCACATGGATGACACACACATGCATGTGCACTCACCGGACAATGCCTCATAATCAGGCAGATCTCCCACGCCTTGGATCTGATCCTCCGTGACGTAGGTCCCAGCGACTGACTCATGTGGAGTGAGTTCCATGTCTTCTACTGGAGACCCACCTCCAGTCACTAGAGTTGCGGCATGACTTGAGGCCAGCTTGGTATTCTTTGCCCTGCGCTTTAGGTCATTCCAGCACTTATAGCAATCGTTGGCTGTGCGCCTCACGATTCCAAGGGCACTTACGATGCCCGCAACGGTCTGCCAGTGTGCCTGGCGTTGTGCAGGTGTGGTCTTGGATCCTGCAACAATGACCATTTCGTTATCATGTGTGGACACATACTCGACAAGTGCATTCGGTTCGGCATCCGTGAAGCTGTGCTTCCTCGACGGGCCGGACTGTGTAGCCGTGTCTGGGGCATCAGCCTGTGCCGGACGAGCATCTTCCTCTTCCACTTGGAAGGTGGTGGTGATCCTGAGTGTCCTACGCCGCTCTGGACACTAGGGGCAGGATCCCTGGTGGACTCTGTATTAGGAGTGTGGGATTGCACACTCAGCATGGGAGTTGGTGCAGGCATTGCCTCAAGTGTAATGGTGTCAGGGGGAATGTCAGCAGGATGGACTAGGACCGACACTGTCCTGGCTGGGTGTGTGAGAGGTGGGGTGGATGGAGCCGCAGCTGCCCCTTCAGCCTCTCCACCCTGCCTATTTGGGGCAGCAGATGACCTTGCTGCCCCTGATCCACATGGCCTGATGACATCAACCTGCACCAGCGCACGTGTCATAGGCCTGCTGACCTGGAAGTCAGCCATGGAGTCAGCCAGGTCTGGTGCCACAATGGGCTGGTCCAACAAGGGCTGAGCATGGATGGTGTCAGCCACATCACCCTCAACCAGGGGGGCGGGGGGGAGATTATGGGTGCCCTTGACTGGTCCTCCACACATGGGGGGACAGGGTCACCCTGCAAGTAACGACCACGTCCCCTACTGGATCGACCACGGCCACCACTTGTGGCTCGTCCACCTTTGCCACCCTTACGGATTCCTCGCCTCCCAACCATGGCACTGATGTTAATGTGCGTATGGGAGTGGCTGTAAACTATTTTCCTGGGCAATTGGGGGTCAAAGGGGTTGGGTACCAGATGGTAATTGTACCCTAGTGCTCTAGAAAGGCTGAATGTGACCCCTGGGGAAAGATGACGTGTCACCAACGCACAGGAAACCCAAAAAAGGGAGATGACGTGCACGCAACCCCTCCTAGACCACGTGTGCGGAAAAAAAAACCTGCACTATGCTGTGGCACCCAGTAACACAAGAATGAACGTATGCGTGTCACACGCAGCCTAGATTGACCTCTGAAGGGGTAGGCTACACACGGGGCAAGCACAGATGTTAGATACGTGCGTGACTCACCGTCTGCCAGGAAAAAGAGCGTGAAAAAGAAGCGCGTGTGCGCTTTGGCAACACCCCCGCCAAAAGAAGAATTGTACTCTGTCTGAGGAGACAGGACAACAGTAGAAGGGAACGCTGTTTGAGGGAACAGGCCCAGGAAAACCAGAAAAAGAGAACAAAGAGAAAAAGCTGTCAAAGGTAACAGGGAGTACGAACTTGAAACGCCGTGAAGTAAATCGCGTGTGAAATGACAAGAAGTACGGATTTCACCCACTCGCTCTCCACGAAAAGCACGTACAAGGAATTGGTGTTCTACACGTACCTTTTATGCAGGCCCACACGTCCAGCGTCACTTCCGCGTGTACGCGCTAGGCCCATTTCAACCAATTACACGCTTTGTCACTTCCGCGTGTACGCGCTAGGGCCATTTCCACAAATTACACGCTTTGTCACTTCCGCGTGTACGCGCTAGGGCCATTTCCACCAATTACACGCTTTGACACTCGGACGTGTCTTTCATTTTTTTTACATGCAACATTTCAAATGTGTGCCATATTCAACGTGCACGTGACTTCATAGACGCGCATACGCTGGTGGCCTTTGGGCCAATGAATGTACAGACGTGTGCTGACGCGCTAAGGGCCTTTCCTCGAATTACTTGCAGACGTGCTGGATTTTCACGTGTAAAATCACTCCGTATCAAGCTGGCCACGCGTTCACACACGGAAGACCACGCTCCTGCCCAGAAGGCCGAATTACTGCCCCCAAGAGCCCTGAGCACGCTCCCACCTGCCATCTGCTGCTGCCTGACTGCCTGCTGCCCACGTGCCCTGCCATTTGCTGCCTGCACATCAGCCAGGGGTGCTGTTGCTGTGACCACCCCTGCTGGAACCGAAGACTCCCGACTGCTTTTCCATCGCCCCACAGCCCAGCCCCAGGACCCAGTTGCCCACCCACTCCTGCCTCTGGGGTTGCCATGTCGGGCACTGCAACATCTGGCACCAGTGGCAACCCCTGGCCAAGGAGGCAAAGGGGCACCAGCTTCACTGCCACCGAAGTTGTTGTCCTGGTGGAGCATGTCCTGGGGCAGTATGATGCCCTCTTCGGAAGGTTGCGCGCCGACAAGGAAGGACGGACTCGGATCTGGATGGACATCGTGACTGCCATCAACGTGGAGGAGGTGGCAGTCCGCGACTACGAACGTGTCAGGAAGCGCTGGGAGGACTTCAGGTCCAGGACCCTCAACAAGGCCCGGCACCTCCTGAAGGCAGCGGATGCTAAGGGGCGCCGGGGCCACTTGTCGGTAGATCAGATGAGGGTCCTGGAACGCATATCCCCAGTGCTCCACGTCCAGGTCCTTGAGAGGCAGACCCGTCTGGAGTCGAGCAGTAAGTGTACATGCATACTGATTGTAAGCTGTGCATGTGGTGTGCCAGGAGTGTGCAGGTTGAACATGTATTTTTATGTGGGCAAGTAGGGGGGGGGTGTACAGGGCCGTGAGGGTGACACATGCGAGGGGTCTCATGTGTGACACATGGATGGTGCTTGTGTGTGTGGGCTTGCATGGCACAGGATGTGGAGGAATGATTGTCAGGTGTGACATGGATGTCGATCGGAACACTGCGACAGTTGGCAGAGGTGTACACATGCATGCAAGTTTGGTGGTGTGTGTGCATGTGTAGTGTACTCCCTATGTTGCATGTGATGTGTGGATGACCTTTGGCTGCTCATGCTGTTGTATGTGAATGGATGGTGCTGGCTGTTGCAATATGGCTGTGGTATGGCTCATGTGTGCAAGTTGAAATGACATGTGTGTTGGGGATTGTGATGCCATGTCTGAGGTTTACCAATGCCACTCATGTATGACTGTCATGTGTGTATGAGTCCATTGAACAGTGCCCTGATGCCTGTGTTTTCTTTCTCCCTGTCTGCAGCGTCAACTGATGAAGAGGGCGGAGAAGGTGCTGTGGAGCACAGCAGCAGGGGTCGCACCACCAGCCGGAGACGCAAGGCCCGGATCCCCTCCCAGGTTCTGATCTTGTCGGGGAGTGAGGAGTCCGGTGCCGTGTCCCAGGCCGCAGCTGCCGAGGGGAGGTCCAAGAGGCCGAGGTTGGAGTTGGACTCCTCGGCAGCAGAAGGGGCAGCTGGGACCCCACAGGGCCCAACGGAGGAAGATGGCACGGAGTCATCCAGGTTGGTGGGGGGTTTGGAGGAGGAGGAGGCCGTGCAAGCGACAGAGGCGGGGTCTGGAGGTGGGGATTCCACTGGTGCTAGTGGTGCAGTGCAGGATCTGGGACAGGAGGCAGCACAGGCTGCCGCGGAGGTGCCTGTGTGCAATCCTGTCCCTGCTCCTGTCACTGCATCATCTTGCACCAGCGGGATGCCTACCTCCAGACCCGTTCTCAGGGAGGGGTTTGGCTTACAGCACCTGGCCTTCCTCTCCCTGCGGATGTGGCTATCCTGCACCAGGTTGAGCCTGTCCAGGGTGGGGTGGCGTTGCGTCAACGGGCCATGCGAGCTGACCTGCAGTCTTTTCATGATGAGTCTGCACGTCTTCTCGCATGGCTGGTTGACTGCGTTGACCCACTGGGACAGCTCACCAGGGCTGGATTCCTCCGTTTCCTGGACCTTGTTCCGACCCCCTCCTCCACTGAACCCCCTATGCCCCAGTCGTCCTCCATGCCATCTTCCCACCCATGTGTCACCTGGGTGCCCTGTGGAGCTGCCTCCGACCGTGCGGCCAGGCTGGTGGATAACAGATCCCTGCCACAGTCGGGAGTCGGACGTCCAGCAGGGTTGGCCACATCAACGACTGCACCCCAGCTGGAGGAGGATGTGCAGGCACCATCGGACAGGGCACATGGACAGCAGCAGCTGCAGCAGCAGGAGGCTGTAGGTGGGAACCACGATAGCTCGGGGCCTTCAACATCGGAGGGGCAGGCATCGGCCGGAGGGCAGGAGGACCCTGGACGGGAAGTGTCTTCCGTGTGGCAGCGGTTGGGCCACGCCATAGATGCGGAGCGGCGGCGAGCGGAAGAGGCGCGGCTCACGATGGTCAGGGCGGAGAACTCTATGCGGAGGGCCCTGAGGCGGGCCGAGTGCCTCGAGGCAATCCGCAGGGAGTTGGAGGTGAACATGTCGGAGTCCCTGCGGACCCTCGGGGCCATGGAACAGGACCGCCTCCGGGACATAGACGAGGAGTTCGATGATGCCCTGGCCCGGAACACCACTAAGTGAGCGGCTGGACTGGCCCGCCGCCATTGTATATAGTTATTTAGTGATAGGTTTCCTTTATAGTTTATTTTTATTTGGAGTCGACAGACACTGCTCCACCTTTTGTATATAGTCCCATTTTAGATAGGTTTTTTGGTAGGTTTCATTTCTTTTGTTGGGATGATGGACCCTGAATACTTTGTACATAGTTGGACTTTGGATTTTGATTTTTTTTTTACTATGAATATTTTTTCCCATGGAGAAATGGTTTTCTATTTCTTTTTTCCCTTCATTTCCTTTTTATGGAGTTGAACTTTGGAAGAAATGTTTTTGGATTATCATTTATTGATTTTAATTTGAAAAGGGACAGCCAGCTTAATTTTGTTTTTTTTTTACTTGTGTATTTTGTTTAATTTTGTTTGCCATTACTGTTGTTATTAATACATTATTTGGATTTTTTAATTCTTCGATGTGTGGTTTCATCTCATTGTTTTCATGCATGTCATGATATGGGTTTTCAGGTTCACTTGCAACCATTGTGTGTGTGTGTGACACATGTGTTGATTTACATTGTTTCCATTGGAGTAGTATCATGGCCGCATGTAATACTTGGTTGTGTCTTTGGGCTGTGGTGGCTGGCCATGAGGCCCATGCTTGAGGATTGTCAGGGCCTGTGGGCAGGGGGACATGAGTGGGGGCCTGGTGGAGGCTGCCCATGGTGGCTGGGGGGTGGGGGTTGTGGGAGACATGAGTGGGGGCCTGGTGGAGGCTGCCCCTGCACTGCTGGGGGTGGGGGTGATAGGGGACATGGGTGGGAGCCTGGTGGGGGCTGCCCATGGTGGCTGGGGGGGGTGGGTGGGAGACATGAGTGGGGGCCTGGTGGGGGCTGCCCATGGTGTCTGGGGGGTGGGGGTGATAGGGGACATGAGTGGGGGCCTGGTGGGGGCTGCCCATGGTGGCTGGGGGGGGGTGGGTGGGAGACATGAGTGGGGGCCTGTTGGGGGCTGCCCATGGTGGCTGGTGGGTGGGGGTGGTGGGAGACATGATTGGGGGCCTGGTGGGGGCTGCCCATGGTGGCTGGGGGTGGGGGTGATAGGGGACATGAGTGGGGGCCTGGTGGGGGCTGCCCATGGTGGCTGGGGGGTGGGGGTGGGTGGGAGACATGAGTGGGGGCCTGGTGGAGGCTGCCCCTGCACTGCTGGGGGGTGGGGGTGATAGGGGACATGGGTGGGAGCCTGGTGGGGGCTGCCCATGGTGGCTGGGGGGGGTGGGTGTTAGACATGAGTGGGGGCCTGGTGGGGGTCTGCCGATGGTGGCTGGGGGGTGGGGGTGATAGGGGACATGAGTGGGGGCCTGGTGGGGGCTGCCCATGGTGGCTGGGGGGGGTGGGTGGGAGACATGAGTGGGGGCCTGTTGGGGGATGCCCATGGTGGCTGGTGGGTAGGGGTGGTGGGAGACATGATTGGGGGCCTGGTGGGGGCTGCCCATGGTGGCTGGGGGTTGGGGGTGATAGGGGACATGAGTGGGGGCCTGGTGGGGGCTGCCCATGGTGGCTGGTGGGTGGGGGTGGGTGGGAGACATGAGTGGGGGCCTGGTGGGGGCTGCCCATGGTGGCTGGGGGGTGGGGGTGGTGGGAGACATGAGTGGGGGCCTGGTGGAGGGTGCCCATGGTGGCTGGGGGGTGGGGGTGGAGGGAGACATGAGTGGGGGCCTGGTGGAGGCTGCCCATGGTGGCTGGGGGGTGGGGGTGGGTGGGAGACATGAGTGGGGGCCTGGTGGAGGCTGCCCCTGCACTGCTGGGGGGTGGGGGTGAAAGGGGACATGAGTGGGGGCCTGGTGGGGGCTGCCCATGGTGGCTGGGGGGTGGGGGGTGGTGGGAGACATGGGTGGGGGCCTGGTGGAGGGTGTCCCACACTGCTGGAGGGGTGGGGGTGGTGGGAGACATGAGTGGGGGCCTGGTGGAGGCTGCCCATGGTGGCTGGGGGGTGGGGGTGATAGGGGACATGAGTGGGGGCCTGGTGGGGGCTGCCCATGGTGGCTGGGGGGTGGGGGTGGGTGGGAGACATGAGTGGGGGCCTGGTGGAGGCTGCCCCTGCACTGCTGGGGGGTGGGGGTGATAGGGGACATGAGTGGGGGCCTGGTGGGGGCTGCCCATGGTAGCTGGGGGGTGGGGGTGGTTGGGAGACATGAGTGGGGGCCTGGTGGGGGCTGCCCATGGTGGCTGGGGGGTAGGGGTGGGTGGGAGACATGAGTGGGGGCCTGGTGGAGGCTGCCCCTGCACTGCTGGGGGGTGGGGGTGATAGGGGACATGAGTGGGGGCCTGGTGGGGGCTGCCCATGGTAGCTGGGGGGTGGGGGTGGTTGGGAGACATGAGTGGGGGCCTGGTGGGGGCTGCAATTGGTGGCTGGTGGGTGGGGGTGGTGGGAGACATGGGTGGGGGCCTGGTGGAGGGTGCCCCACACTGCTGGGGGGGTGGGGGTGGTGGGAGACATGAGTGGGGGCCTGGTGGAGGCTGCCCATGGTGGCTGGGGGGTGGGGGTGGGTGGGAGACATGAGTGGGGGCCTGGTGGGGGCTGCCCATGGTGGCTGGGGGGTGGGGGTGATAGGGGACATAAGTGGGGGCCTGGTGGAGGCTGCCCATGGTGGCTGGGGGGGTGGGGGTGGTGGGAGACATGAGTGGGGGCCTGGTGGAGGCTGCCCCTGCACTGCTGGGGGGTGGGGGTGATAGGGGACATGGGTGGGAGCCTGGTGGGGGCTGCCCATGGTGGCTGGGGGGGGTGGGTGGGAGACATGAGAGGGGGCCTGGTGGGGGCTGCCCATGGTGGCTGGGGGGTGGGGGTGATAGGGGACATGAGTGGGGGCCTGGTGGGGGCTGCCCATGGTGGCTGGGGGGGTGGGTGGGAGACATGAGTGGGGGCCTGTTGGGGGCTGCCCATGGTGGCTGGTGGGTGGGGGTGGTGGGAGACATGAGTGGGGGCTTCCCATGGTGGCTGGGGATTGGGGGTGATAGGGGACATGGGTGGGAGCCTGGTGGGGGCTGCCCATGGAGGCTGGGGGGTGGGGGTGGGTGGGAGACATGAGTGGGGGCCTGGTGGAGGCTGCCCCTGCACTGCTGGGGGGTGGGGGTGATAGGGAACATGAGTGGGGGCCTGGTGGGGGCTGCCCATGGTGGCTGGGGGGTGGGGGTGGGCGGGACACATGATTGGCGGCCTGGTGGGGGCTGCCCATGGTGGCTCGGGGGTGGGGGTGGTGGGAGACATGGGTGGGGGCCTGGTGGAGGGTGCCCCACACTGCTGGGGGGTGGGGGTGGTGGGAGACATGAGTGGGGGCCTGGTGGAGGCTGCCCATGGTGGCTGGGGGTTGGGGGTGGGTGGGAGACATGAGTGGGGGCCTGGTGGGGGCTGCCCATGGTGGCTGGGGGGTGGGGGTGATAGGGGACATGAGTGGGGGCCTGGTGGAGGCTGCCCATGGTGGCTGGGGGGTGGGGGTGGTGGGAGACATGAGTGGGGGCCTGGTGGAGGCTGCCCCTGCACTGCTGGGGGGTGGGGGTGATAGGGGACATGGGTGGGAGCCTGGTGGGGGCTGCCCATGGTGGCTGGGGGGTTGGTGGGTGGGAGACATGAGTGGGGGCCTGGTGGGGGCTGCCCATGGTGGCTGGGGGGTGGGGGTGATAGGGGACATGAGTGGGGGCCTGGTGGGGGCTGCCCATGGTGGCTGGGGGGTGGGGGTGGGTGGGAGACATGAGTGGGGGCCTGTTGGGGGCTGCCCATGGTGGCTGGGGGTGGGGGTGGTGGGAGACATGGGTGGGGGCCTGGTGGAGGGTGCCCCACACTGCTCGGGGGGTGGGGGTGGTGGGAGACATGAGTGGGGGCGTGGTGGAGGCTGCCCATGGTGGCTGGGGGGTGGGGGTGATAGGGGACCTGAGTGGGGGCCTGGTGGGGGCTGCCCATGGTGGCTGGTGGGTGGGGGTGGTGGGAGACATGAGTGGGGGCCTGGTGGGGGCTGCCCATGGTGGCTGGGGGGTGGGGGTGGTGGGAGACATGGGTGGGGGCCTGGTGGAGGGTGCCCCACACTGCTGGGGGGGTGGGGGTGGTGGGAGACATGAGTGGGGGCCTGGTGGAGGCTGCCCATGGTGGCTGGGGGGTGGGGGTGGGTGGGAGACATGAGTGGGGGCCTGGTGGGGGCTGCCCATGGTGGCTGGGGGTGGGGGTGATAGGGGACATGAGCGGGGGCCTGGTGGGGGCTGCCCATGGTGGCTGGGGGGTGGGGGTGGTGGGAGACATGCGTGGGGGCCTGGTGGAGGCTGCCCCTGCACTGCTGGGGGGTGGGGGTGATAGGGGACATGAGTGGGGGCCTGGTGGGGGCTGCCCATGGTGGCTGGGGGGTGGGGGTGGGTGGGAGACATGAGTGGGGGCCTGGTGGGGGCTGCCCATGGTGGCTGGGGGGTGGGGGTGGTGGGAGACATGGGTGGGGGCCTGGTGGAGGGTGCCCCACACTGCTGGGGGGGTGGGGGTGGTGGGAGACATGAGTGGGGGCCTGGTGGAGGCTGCCCATGGTGGCTGCGGG
This sequence comes from Ambystoma mexicanum, assembly GCF_040938575.1. Classification (NCBI taxonomy): domain Eukaryota; kingdom Metazoa; phylum Chordata; class Amphibia; order Caudata; family Ambystomatidae; genus Ambystoma; species Ambystoma mexicanum. The sequence continues at coordinate 824,827,795 of NC_090936.1, read as the reverse complement.
GTGGGGGTGGGTGGGAGACATGAGTGGGGGCCTGGTGGGGGCTGCCCATGGTGGCTGGGGGGTGGGGGTGATAGGGGACATGAGTGGGGGCCTGGTGGAGGCTGCCCATGGTGGCTGGGGGGTGGGGGGTGGGAGACATGAGCAGGTGTGCAGGGTAGTCCCCTGTTTTGTGGGCTGCCTGCCGGGGCCGTGGAGGGTGTACAGGGAACACCTGTGAGGACCCACCCAGCCTAATCGTGTGTGATTATTCCCGCGCACCCCTGTAATACACGTACCCAGCCAAATCGCGTGTGATTATTCCTGCACACCCCTGTCATACACGTACCCTGGCTAATCGCATGTAAAACTTCCCGCGTACCCCTGATATGTACGTTACCCGCTTTGCGTTCCTTGTTTGGCAGCCCTGTAAACTGGTCCAGGGTTAGCGCAGCCCTTTGCGATGATTTAGCGATTTTGATGGCTTTTCCTTGCGCGAGGGCGTTCTTGGGGGCGTTACTGGCGCTGCTGCAGTGTCGCTGCGATACTCTACGCCACGGCTGGTTTGGGAGCCTAAAATCCATTAATACGCTGTGCGCGGAAATCGGTTTTGGCGCACGTGCCTGGCGCAGACAATCGCGCGCGGACACTCTGCGCCAGCCGCTTGCGACACTTTTCTGCAAAATTCTATGAATTACCCTGTTAATCTTTAATACATTCACCATTTTGTGCTCTCTAAAAGTCTTTTGTTTGTTTGTTTGTTTATTTATTTGTATTGCGCACCAGACCCGAGGGTAACAAGGCGCAGAAATGTTACAAGAATATTCACAGCTTAGGTTACAGAAATAAATACAGTAGAGAGTGAGGCACACAGTTACAAGAACAATTCACGGTTTAGGTTACAGAAATAAATACAATGGAGAGTGAGGCACAAAGTCAGGAAGGGTTAGCCATTACAGGTCAGGAAATGTTACATAGATAAATAACGCAAGGCAGATTATGTAGGAGGCGGTAAATATGGCGGGCCTCAGTAGTCAGGAGTCTTAAGCCAAATAATGCAGTTGGATCTAAAGTTCTGGTTATTAGTTATTGTCCACTCAGAGTGATGGCGGCAGGCAATTTTCCAAAGCTGGGCATCTTTAAAAGGAAAGCTGCTGCCCCTAACCTTTGAAAGTTTAAACCTGGGAATAGAGAGGCAGTTAGAGTTAATTAGTCTAGACGGTCTAGAGGAGGTCCTTCTGTGAAACCTTTCAGATAAATAGCTGAGCGCAGAATTATTCAATGATATATGAGTAAACGAGGCAGTTTCAACTGGATTTTGTCCTTAGTAGAGAGCCAGTTGTTTTGTCACCTGATCTGAGAAATCTGTTCTCTCCTGGCTACACCCAGTGCCGCTCTAAGAGAATTATTTTGGAGAGTTGGAGTTTTATAGATGTTGTGTATTAAAGAGGTTGCCTATGGCCTCCATCCCAGACAAAATGGTTGCACCCCACTGATACATGTCCATGCTAGTGAGCTGTGTGTGTGTATAGTTAGTGTTGCATTCTGCTTATACACTGTTTATGATATAATTTCGAGTTTCTGTTAAATGGAGGTAACCTTCTTGTCTAAATGCAGTTTAGCCTAGTGTCCGTGTGACTGCATGGTGAGTACATATCTGCTTCTTGCCTGGTGCATCTTCGTGTTTCAGTCTAGCAGTGCTGTCATTTTGCTTTTGTCATCTTTGGTTGCAGCACGTTGCACCATTTGCTGCATCTGCTTATAGCACGGGTAATGGTTGTCTCTGAGAATAATGCCTCTAATTTTTACAATATTGGGGGAGGGGTAAGAGCTCTGAGGACATGTTCATCTGTCCAAAAACAGGGGGAGGCACAGTAACTATTTGTCTACCCCTTTTCACGACTGTGGACGGTGTGACTTTGCAACACCATTAAAGGGTCTGTACAATTCTTCTTGGCCAACCTAAGTGACATAGACCACCCCTCTTGTAGACCTTCCCACCACATTTACTAGTACCTGGCTCAGCAACTAGAGCCCATTTGATTCTCTATTCTGGACCACAGGTAGTAGCCCTCACACCCTTCACTGATGATACTGAGCCAGTAACTGGGTGCTCCTGTGCCATCGAAAGAGACGTATATAAGAAATGGATTGCCTTCTGAGCTATAGGTGCCACCCAATCATCTTTCTTTCCACACCACCACCATAATCATGGTTGTGGTTTGCTACATCATCTCTTCTCTAAACATGTCTCCTGCTTAGGTCAGTCCATGGATCATGGACTTACTGGACCCTATAAAGAAAAATAAACTGCTTGTTTTGAAAGAGCATTATATTTCTTTAACTGCTTCCTGTTCAATCTCAGGAACATGGAAAATACCCAGATGTCAGGAATGTCATTTAGGCGTAATCAGCGGTAGCTGTTACTACCGCTAAAGGGGTCTGCAAGACTTGTCCCTCTTGGTAATTTGGAATCCAACTCTCATCGGCCATGGCTAGTATAGTAATTGAAGAGGGATCATTGGAGTCAGTGTTGAAAGTATCTGGTGAGCCGCATGTTGCATGCCCCTGCTATTTGACATTCTTTGGTTTCATTGTAGCATTTTCTGCTGCCCCTGATTAACAGCCAATCAGAATGGAGGGGGTGGGTCTGGCTTTAGTGGTGCTGGCAAGTGTTGGCTAAGGAAGCAGGAGCTCTTGCATGGTAGTAGCCTCAGGCAAGAAAAGTTACAAAACGAATTATGCAGTGCTTCTTTTTTGCCACTTCCTACTTAGCCTGTCTCATCTGCTACCTGCCTTTATTATATGCTAACCCTCCAACTCCCACTGCGGTTCCTTCACAGTTCAGGTACCACAGTCACACTGACTTTCAATGCTTAACTGTCTACCTAGTCACCATTGTTGCATGCTTCATAGCGTCAACAACCTCTCAGCATTTCTTTCATTTCAAACCTAACCAATTCCCACCTTCCTTGCACTAGTGTCCACTGCTCCAGTACTCCAGACCCCTATGCTGGAGTCAAGAGTAGTCAAGATCCAGAATGGAGCCCTGATAAACCGAACCTTACAGCCCAGAGCAGATAACATCTGCCTGTCACTCGTGTCACTCTGTTAGGAATCTTTATTTGAACATACTAATTTCTAGAATTACTGTACTGCATGTGTAATTTAAAGAATCATACTACTTGTGAAGTAAGATTTTATTTATTTGTTGTATTTATTTATATATACAGGAGGAACAATGCTCCTTTGAGCACAAAGTAACCTACAATAGATAAGAAATCAGATTTGACGTGAAGCAGTGAGCTTCTTACAATGGGGTAAGTTTGAGATACATTCTGACTAGGTTATGGAGGGGAGTAAATGGAACACTCACTTGGGACAATACATAAGTGGATGTACATAGATTAAGGACAACCTACATTGTAAATGTTTAAGTGCAGGTAGGCGGTATGGCCTGCTGTGCTCGGGACGTGACCATGATGGGTGAAGTGCTAGAATGGAGGCAGAGGAAGTGAGAGACAGGGGCATGTTAGAGGTGTGGGAAACATTTTTGCTAGCAGGCAGCTGGGAGCTAGATTAAGAGGGTAGCTCAGAGGTCGAGGAGCTAAGCCTTTAGTTTGGTTTTGAACAAATCCACGTGGACTGCTTCCCAGATGTTGGCAGGAAGAGAATTCCATGCAAGTGGAGCAAGAAGAGATAAAGCGCTGAACCGAGAAGAAGCACAGAGAGGTCAAGGAGCCACAAGTGTAGTCAAGGAAGCAGGGCAGAGATTACGAGAAGGCTTAAGGAGTTGAATAGGAGGATAGATGCAGATAGATGCAGTGGTGCTTTACCACAGATAGACTTGTGAACACAGAGAAGACATTTAAATCCTGCCCTGTTTTGCATTATCAGCAATCCAGCCTGGTGATGGTACGAAGAAGTAGGTGTGAAGTGAGGGAGTTCAAAAAGAGTCCTTGTAGTGAAGTTAATGATCTTGTTGAGAGGACAAAAAGCATAGTTGGGAAGACCAATAGAATGCTGGCACAGTACTCCACTTTGCGAGAAAACACGAGTGGTTAGGAGATGCTTGGTGGTGTGGAAAGGAAGGATGTGTCTGATTTTCCTAATATTTAGAAGGTTGAGGTGAGCTGCTTATCCGGTTTTGTAGATACAAGGTGTGAGAAGGGTCATAGATGACACTGAGGTTTCTAGCTGGAGATGAGTAGGGGAACTGGATGAGGGGAAGAGATGAGAGAGAGCTTTTTGCAGGGAAGAGGAGTACCTCTGTTTTGGTAGAGCTTAACATCAGAGAATGTGAAGCCATCCAATATTAGAGACAATTTGAAATTTTGATAGAGAGATCAGAGGAGAGTTCAGGAAAAGAAAAGAAGATGTCTCTGTCCTCCATGAAGAGCTGGTACGAGAACCCAAAAGAGGAGATTAGTGCCCCAAGAGCAGAAGTCTAGAGTGTAAAGAGGAGTGGACCCAAAATATAGCCTTCTGAAACAACAACAGTTAGAGGAGTGAGTTGAGAGGTGTCGTTGCTCCAGGAGACTGAGAATTGGAGATGTCCAAAGTAGGATTCAATCCAGGCAAGGGTTTGATTGTGAATCCCAAGAAGAAAGAGAAGAGAAGGATAGAGGATTGGGTTGAGTGCTTAGCAGAGGTGATGAATTTGGACACATTCATGAAAAAAAGGGTGTATTTCAATTTGAATAAAGAAAGAATCATGGGGGGGTTGAAGTAGTTGCCCATACCGGATTTGGGCTAGTGAGAGGAGGGTAGCAAAGTCTGCTATGGAGTGCTGCCCTATTATGTTGGGAAATCAATAGCACTGGAGGTTGTCCCCACCTATGTTTACATAGCAGTGATTGGATTTAGTTTCCTGCTGGAAAATATACACTTGGAAATGCAATCATGCTCTTAGGAGTTATTTTGTAGAGTGTGTATATCCATTACATGGCTTGATGGCTTGATTCCCAGGGAGTGTATCCTGCCATGTGTAACACTGTGCTCTGTGAATTCACATCTATAAAATACTGTTCAGTGACTGCTTTAGTGTATGGATTGTGGACACCAACATCCTGAGCATTCCCTGTTGAATGTCCACATTCTTGGGCCTTCTGCTAATTTAGAGGGAGACCCACTGGACAGTGGTCAATGCTTAAGGTGACATTTCTTTGTTACTGGCTTCTGTCTTCACTAAGTGAAGCAGCTGATGGCTCGAGGAGACTGATTTGTAGAATGTGCAACAACCACCAATAATAATCTGCAGTGTCCTATTTAGACAAGGGAAAGAGAGGGAACGATTAATGTAACATGTTCAAAACGCCTGTATTAGAATCTGTTATTCTCTTTTTTCAGGCTGTAATCATGCAGTATTTCCTGAAATCAGAACACTTCCTCTGGAGCAGGCTTCTCTTCCACCCTGTTTTCCAATGGAAGACCTGGCAAGATTCCTCCTTCTGGGAATGTAGAGGTTCTAGAGTTGTGAGCATCATTGCAGTTACTGCAAGTAAAGGTTTTCAGTGGTCACAGTCCTTAGGTCACTAGTCTAGTCATAATGCTAAGTTTTATTTTGGTTGCAAATTACTGAGACTAGCAACTTGCAGGAGCTATTGTTTTTATTTCATGTAGTCTCTACTGTGTTGGTATGTTATACTATTGTATGTGGTCGCGCTGTATGATGTTTATCCCTCACTTCTGGGGATCTCTTGGATTGACCAATCTCTGGCTGAACACTTCTGTATGCAAAGGATATGGAAAAATAGAAAGTTGATTTCGTAGTTAGTTCTAATTTTACTTGGTACTCTTAATTATGCCTTAATTTTGCTTAATGTGGTTATATGCACAAATATTCTGTAAAGCCGAAAAATGCATGTTTAATCTTATGGTTAATCTTCACAAATTCTGTGGCAAAGTGCTGTTGTGGATGGCAGCCTGATCCTGAGCTCCTGGCTCAGCGTTATAATTTTATTTAACTAATCTGCATAAAATGTAACGGCTCCCTCTGAATGCTTCTAGCTGAGGATTGTCCGGCTCATCAAACGCTTTACTCCTATTGTAGCTGGAGATGTAAGAACACTACGCATATCCGGAGGCGCGGCCTGTGAACAGCAGGATCGCGTTAAGAGAAGGGCGCCAAGTTCTAGCAACTGCTCGGCTGACGCGGCAAAGAGGCTCTGCTGGGTACGATGGAAGCACTTTTTCTCCACAACAAGGGCCAAGCATCTAAATACTGCAAAGCCTCATAATGAAAGGTACTTTTGGCACACAGCTGCCAGGATATTTTAAATAAGAACTTGTTTTCTCTATAATTAGAACTTATAACAGGTGTTATGAGGCTTTGAGGAGAAGAAAGCTTGTTTGGCAAATATTAATCAAATGGGGCTGAAATGTTTTTTTTGGCACATGGCTGCCAGGATATTTGAAACAACAACATGTTTTCTCTATAATTAGAACTCATAATAGTTGTAGGGGAGCCTTGAGGTGAACAAGAGTCCTTGGGTTTATATTACTCAAAACTTGACACATGCTGCCTGGATTGCTTACACAAAAGAGTGCTACTCTGCTTCTTGTAATAATATTACAAATAGAAATGTCAATCCTGCTTTGTTGACACCTGAATTGCAAATGGGTGATGCACCCTCTTTATATTAAGGCACGTTGATGAATTATGAATGTGGATACTGTAAATTAAGACTCTTTTCTTGCTTATAGTCACATAGATCTTTGCAGAGAATGGCTGTTTAACAGCAATTAAAGCATTTCATTGTGCCCTTAGCACAGCTATTTAAGGGAAATCTCTTTAAAAACGTAGCATCCTTCAATTTTCTACAAGGAGCATCATTTAAGTGACATTTTTCTTTACTATCTTAACTGGAAGCAGAAGCTTAGTTTAAACCCAGTGCTGCATACCTTGCCTCAGTATCGCTTCAAAGAAGGGGCAACCTAAGGATATGCAATCAATGTCTACCAGTAATGCTCCCAAAATACAGAAAAGTGACTCTCCCACACCTAAGGATGATATACAAGATCTGGTTATGCAAGCTATTTTAACTGAAATTAAATCCTTTAAACCATTTATGGAAGCTACAACAGCTAAACTGCAAATGCTAGATGACAAGTCGTCGACATTTGAATTGAGAATAAATGAAGTGGAAATAAGGGTTAGTGATGCTGAATATGTTGCAGGAAAGGTGCTGTCTCTTGAAAATACAGTTTCATCACTGCAGAGGCAAGCAGCACATACAGAAAACAAAAATAGGAGGAACAATATACAAATTGTTGGTCTTCCTGAGAGAATTGAAAAAGACAATCCTATTCAATTTTTATACTACATGCTCCCTCTACTTCTGGATCTCCCCACGCCCTTGCAACTTAACATCCAAAGGGCTCGTCATGTAGGACCTAGAAATCCATCTCGGAATGCTCCAAAAACTCGGATCATTGCCTTACTTGACTATACTCACGTGCTACTCATCCTGGACAAAGCAAATCAGAAAAAGTTACTTGCATGGGAAGGCACCAAAATCTTTATTTCTCAGGATGTCTCCAATGCCACCGTGACAAGAAGAAAAGAGTTATTGGCATTTAGACCAGTGTTAAGGCATTCAATGCCAGATATGGGATCTTCCATCTAGCATCTCTAAAGGTCACTCTCAATGGGAAAATGTTCACCTTTCAAAATCCAATGTACTTGCCAAATTCATCCAGAGCCACAGAAGAGTCGAGATGGACACCACCAGACCACCTATATGAATTGGAATATGTACACAAGATGTTTTTTTTCATAACACGACATTCTTGCAGGAATGGGGCATGGGGTGAGCCCATCCAGATGTGAATCTCCACCCCTACTACTTATTGACTTCACTTGGACATGGTTTGGAGTGGCTATTCCTATTTGCCATTTCTCCTTTCTAGTTGGTTTGTATGGAAATTGCAAAACTTCTTGGTTGTCTTTCCCTCTCCCTTGTGTCTCTTTCCTTTACCTGTTTCAACTCTCCAGTATATTACTATAGACTATACGTTTGTATATACTACCCTCTCTGGTATCCATAGCACTTAACATAGCCACACGGAATGTCAAAGGGCTACATAATCCTGTTAAACGGCAGACAGTCCTCTGATACCTCAATAGGGCTAAACCATCCATTGCATGCCTTCAAGAATCTCACCTCTCACAAGCTGTCAAATTGAAACGTCTATGAATGGGTCATGTTTTTTCAAGTGTGGCAGATGGAAAAAAGAATGGAGTTATCAACCTTATCAATAAACATCTTCAATGCAAGGTCTTATCCTCAGAGTCAGATGATGTAGTGAGATTGGTTTTGGTTAGACTTCTTACTGATTCTATAGAATATTCTATTTTAAAGGTATATGGCCCCACCAATGCTGACTGTGCCATCTGGACTCAGTTAAGAAATTATATTTTAAAATTTTGTCCTAATAACCTCATTGTATGTGGAGACTGTAATGAGATCATGGACCTCCTCCTTGACAAAAAGTCTAATGTACGTTTTAAAACTATTAAATCCCATCTACAATTTGCCAACTTTGTCTCCGAATTAGGCCTCATTAATGCATGGAGTATCACTCATCCCTCTGATTTGGACTATACCTTCTATTCCTCTCCTCATAACTCCTTCTCAAGAATGGATTATGTCTTTGGATCCAAATCCTTGGCTAATCATTTATTAGATGCCAAGATAGAATGTATTACCCTGTCGGATCACTCTTGTTTGCATATCTAACTATCCAATGCACAAATTATAAATCAATATAATAAATGGAGATTAAATTCAGCTCTTTTAAGAGATGACCAATTTGTGAGATTCATCCATCAACAGAATACCCGTTTTCTCACAGAAAACTCTCCAGCTGATACAACCGCACAAAATAACTGGAAGTGTTATAATGTGATACTAGGAGGACACATTATATCCTACACTGCCACTAAAAGGAAATAAAAAACTCAAAAAAAGAAACAGGGGATATTCTTAAACAAATCAAATCTTCAGAATCAGAATACATATGTACTAATTCTGCCCCTACTTTTCAAAAAATCATTGAACTCAGAATATAGTACAACAATTTAGCTACACAATACTCTTGTGCCAATCTTTTAAATTATAAATCCAAGATTGATGAGTTTTCTAATAAATCTGGCAAATCATTAGCATCGTATCTCAAGTAAAAAAAAAGATAAATCTAAAATTACTATTATTAAAGATCATGAGTGCAATAGAGTTCTTACTGACAAGGACATTTTACAAGTCTTCTCAGCTTTTTATCAAAAGTTATACTTGTCTGAAGCATTGCCCAATAGTACCCATGCATCAGACTTCCTTCAGCATATACATCGAAACTCAGATGAAAATTCCAATCTCCAATTGTTAAATATTCCCATATCTTTGAGTGAAATCCATAGAGCTATTGAAGACCTCAAAAAAGGTACAGCCCCAGGCCCAGATGGTTTCTCAATTGATTATTTTTCCCATTTCAAAGATATAGTAGTTCCTAAACTTAATGAACTATGTACGTCCTTCATTACTAATGAAAGAGCCTCTGGTGCCTTCTTCAAGCATTGCTTATTGTATTCTTTAAACCCAACAAAGACCCTGAATTGGCTCAAAATAACAGACCCATATACTTAAATAATACTGATTGTAAAAATGTTGCCAACATCCTAGCCAATAGACTTATCCCCTTTCTTCCAAATGTAATTAAAAACAACCAGGTGGGTTATGTCAAAGACAGAGGAGGTCATTACGAGGTTGGCGGTAAGGTGTTAACGGCTCTGGTAATGGTGCCAGTGCCGTTAACCCCTTACCACTGCATTACGAGGTACTTTAGTGGGACCCGCTAAGGGCAGCTGGTTTTACCAGGCGCCCTTAGTGGGAGCCGCTAAAGGACCAGCATGCTAACAACGAGCCCTATGGGGGCTAGAATGGGAATAGGGATGGGTTCCCTGAATGGGGAAATACCAGGTCCACCAAGGATGGAATGGCCCTGTAATTCCCATTCAGGGAACCCGGACCCGGTATGCGGTAAGGGGGTAGCCATGGCGCTAATAGCACCATGGCTCCCTCCAACCTTGTAATGACCCCCAGACTGTCTAGACACAATATTATACTCTTTAAAAATATTCTCAGCATCATTCAAAAGTCTAGTCCATATGCGGCGATAGTACTAGATGCTGAAAAAACCTTTGACATGGTTGAATGGAACTTTATGTTCAAAGCTAATACTTGGCATGGAATTCCCTATCCATTTGTATCTATGTTCAAGGTATTGCATTCTAATCCCACAACATATGTTTTGTTTTAAATAATCACATGTTCTCATTTTTTCCTCTCCATAGGGGCACTCACCAGGGCTGTCCGCTCCCCCTCCCTTCTGTTTATCATGGCATTGGAACCCTTTCTAGAAGCAATAAAACAGGATGACAATATGCTTAGTATTCAGTATAAAGGTATTACGATTAAAACGGCTGCTTATGCGGATGATATGCTACTTTTATTGAATATAATGTATACTTGTTTACACCATCAGACTCACTTTATAACACAATTCTCCCTTGCATCAGGGTACACGCTTAAGACAGACAAGTCTGAAATTCTACCACTTGATTTACATTGCACCAAACACCACATCTTAAGTTCTGGAATGAGATGGTACCTAACAGGTATTAAGTATATAGGTATTCATATATCATCCTCAACCAAGGATGTCACTAAACAACATACAGAAAATATTTTAACCAGGGTAAAGGATCTCACAAATACATGGTCCCCCGTTTTCCTATCTTGGTGGGGTAGACTTGAAACTATCAAAATTATGATCTAACTAAGTGTTCTCTACTCTCTATATATGCTCCCTATTTCTATTCCTGCCTCTTTTTTCAAATCATTAGATTCCTGTATTCTCAAATTTCTCTGGGGAAAAAAGAAACGTAAAATGTCATTGTGTAAACTAAGAACTGAGGCTGTAGATCGCTTCCCGGATTATAAAAAAATATCACTTAGCCGTTGTTCTACAACAGGCACAGTTATGGTTCATTCCCACCAATCCTAATGTGCCAACTGGGTTTCTTATAGAGAAATTGATGGGCTCCCCTATGATTTTATGGACTGTCCCTACATTAAAAGTAACAATATATGCTTTACCAGTACTAGTATTAATGTTTCTATTATGTATCTTCGATCATACTTATTCTCATCAAGTACAAAAAAAATCCCAGTTCATAACAAAGTATATTTGGATGAATCCTCTGAAAAAGGTTAACAAAATAATTATTTGTTGGAGAAATGGCTATCTCTTGGTATTAAATATGTGTGGCAGTTGTTCATTTAGGGTATTCCTCTCGGGATATTCCTCTTACTTTTGATGAGTTCACAATCAAATTTCACACTCCAATGACTTTTCTGCAGCAATATGTAAGTTTAATAGATGCTATTATGGATAATTATGATGTGTTCATTTGTAATGTGAATGGTTATCAAGCACAAAAACAACATCATGTATCTATCCATAATATTACAACATCTATGTTCTATAAAGTATGTTCTTCCATGCCAACAGATGGAATCCTACTCAAATGCCAAGTGGATTGGAGCCAAGATTGCTCCCTAAGTGACTCCCAATTGGCATCGCCTTCAGTGTGGACTAATATATCCAAAGCGATTTTCTCAGCAAGGTTACTTCAAACTCTGTATTTCTTCCACCATAGGGCTTTCATTACTTCACTAATGCTCTTCAAAGGCGGAGTCTCTCAAAATGACAAATGTCGGAGTTGTCATTGATCTCAGGGGGTCTTTCAAGCATATTGTTTTTGAATGTATTTATGTCAAAGTATTCTGGGAGAGGGTTTGGAAGACTCTTGAGTGTATTTTTCGGGTACAATTGGATTTCTCCTTTACTATTTTGTTCCATGGTAGCAAAGTTATTCAACATGCTATTGATAAAAATACATGTTATCTGTTTAACCTGTTCCTTGCCATAGCAATTCAGACTATTACTTCCAATTGGAAAGATCTCAAAGGTGTGCATTTTAAATTATGGTGGAATTCAGTATGCAACATTCATAGAATGGTAAAATATAATGCTGTGCCCCACCCTGTGCAAAATGTAATGCCTAGTTAAAAAAGATAATATTTCACTGTTGTCACATACCTTGATAAATAATGACCCATCCCCTCCTGTTCATGTCAATCCTGTGTGTCTTTGTGCGTATTTAATGTCTGTCATAAATGTGTCATATAACTATGAGTTAAATTGTATTTCATGCATTAGGATATGGCAATTATATATATTATATGAGGTTCCTATATTTTTATAATATGTTGTAGATGGACGTCTTGCTCTAGCCAGTACGTGGTGTTTACTTATCTTTATTGATGTTCTACTTATTGTATGAACCTTGTATACTTACTGATCTTAATAAAAATATTTAAAGACAAAATCATCTTCACAAATTCTGAGGTAGTTTTCTTTATTAGGAGGTGGACATCATTGCTCTTCTACTGTAAGAAATACCTTTCAAATGTTGGCTCAATTATTGTATTAACATCGATTGATTTAAATAATTAATTCAGTAATGAACATTTTTGAAACCATATTGTCTAAGTCATTTGTTTACTTTGTACATGCCCCAACAAAGGATCACAAACACACATTTGTAGTGGTCATCTATAATCCAGTGAAAGGCGCCTGTTTCCACACTGTCCTAATTATAAGTGTTAAATTAGCATGAATGGCTTTGTGGGATCACTTTAAAAACAGGTTGTATGGTGTGGGTGAGGGTGACCCTGCTTGTCAAGGAACAACACCTCCACTACACTATCCCAAATTGTTAAAAGTTGTTAAAATTTAATTTTATCACATGTTATCGTAAAAGAAGCCAGAGTTAACCAATAACATTCTGCTAATGTGTGTTCCACTTACAATAGTAGATTTAGTGCAGGCATCCGTGTCTTTGTTAAACAGTAGTTGAAATTACCACATTGACTTAAAGTAGCAGAGCGGAAATGTATACATTTCTTTGAGAGTATGCTGCAATTATACAATATGCACACGTTGCCTTGGTAATGGCACCTTAGTTAACTAGATACAACAGTCCAATCCAGGTATCAGCATTATTCACATTAATTCGGGATGAATTTCCCAAACAGAACCTGAATCAACAAGTTGCCATGTCCTAGGTCCATGTTTTAGTCCACACAATACCTTTCAACCCTCATCCATGCATTATGATGGTTCTTGGGGCAATCAATCCTTCTAGACAACCATGCTGGTATCTGAGTCTACTGGCACTAAACCCACTGCCTCCCGTTGTGTTCTAGACTTGCATTTAGCCAGGTGTAGTCACAGGCTGCATGTGAAGGATTGTTTTTGGAACTTTTGTTTTTTTATTTTCCAGAAGCTGTTATCACAGGCCATGAAATCATAAGATGTGCTGCCTTCACAGCTGTAAAATGATCCCGTTGGTGCCTGCTCTGCCTGGGAAACTGAATTCTGGCTGCCAATCCCTATGTTGCCTGCTCCTTTGTGCACTAATGATCCACTGACAAACCAGACCCTCCGCTATGTCTGGGGTCTCTGGATGACCCTTTTGCTGAGGATTCGGATGAGGAGCTCCATCCCTGCACTTGGATGGATTGTTGGGTATGGGAAATGTGCTGCACTTTCATGGTCTGTTGGGGGTAAGAAATGTATTACACATAGATGGATTGTTGGGGCAGGAAATGGGTCACACTTGGATGTAATTTTGGGGGCGGGAAATGCGTTGCACTTGGATGGATTGTTGAGAGTAGGGAATGTGTTGCTCCTAACTAACTGTACTAAAAACTCACCATTCTACATACTCACCCTCAAACTCTGAACTAAACACAACCATACCTCTACTGCACCACAAACAGCATACACTTCTCAACACCCATCATTAAACCAAACCATGCACAATCATAACTCAACACCACACGACGTCTAAAAACTGAAAATGCATCAATGCTCAGTGACCGCTCAGCGCTCCGAACTGAAGCTACCAACAGCACCTCAAAGCAATCTTGCTCTTCTCCTTCTCAATCCCACTAACAAACGCCCCAAACTCCCCTTCCACTGCAGATCTGACAGAGTGCCAAGAGACCACAGATGTGGCAACAGTGCATGGTGCAAGACCCCATAACCTAACATAACATAACATGGCATTGGGGATGTTCCAAGGGTAGTGAGTAGCCGGTCAAGTGGCACATCAAGTAGACACTTGCTTTGACATCTGTGCAGGGCCTGCTAGCACAGGTTCGAATCCCGGCCGGGCCAAACTCAGCCTTTCATCCTTCCGAGGTTGATAAATGAGCACCACAAACTGTGGGTAATAATAAGCAGCGCTCAGACACCCGAGGGTTTGTAACTCTATATAAATGCAAAATTATTATTATTAATTATTATTAAAACATGCTCTCATATTCCAGGAGAGGATACATGTTGAGACATTTCTAAACCTCTGGATGCCAACGGACCTGCCCAGTAAACAAAGATGTTAGCCTCAGGTTTCCCTGGGCATACCCAAGCAAAAGGATGTCATGTTAGAAGTGTGTGAAGTGTGTGAAGATTCTGGTTAAATTGCAATACACCTTGACCACTGCTAGTGTGGCTTTGCAAGCAACCTGATGATTAATCTGACGCCATGGTAATATGCCTCCATGGTATTCTGTGGTTGTGCCCTTATTCCCCAGAGTGTCCTTCAGCTATTTCTTCTTGGTCACCTCCCTCTTGGGTAGGAAGACAAGCGTCTGGATGTCCCGGGGGAAAAGTGCAAACACTTCCCTGCACCAAAGGCACCCTAATACCGATGTCTTACTGGCAGCGGACAGTCAAGCCCTTCAGAAAGAGCTTGTCTATATATTTTAGGGCAGTTGCCCAACAGAGAAAAGGGTGGGTTTGGCAGATGCAAAGATCTCAGGAATTTCTGGAAGCATCTGCATGGCACCATGTGGTATTTGTATTGGTGCAGACATGCAAAGGGTGGCAAGTATTACCTCTTCTAAGTTTGCACAGGTTGTTCAGAACAAGATGCTGTAACTCCCTTTGCCGGTGGGTGGGGTGGCGCAGGACGGTATACTCTTCCTTGGATTAGCTAATTATTAGCTCACAATGAAGTCTACTGTTGCAGCTAAATCTTTGATCTTGAAAAAGCATCCTCAGAAGACCTTCCAGTCTAGCCCGAACACTTTATAACTAGGACATCAGATGGCTGCCGAAGGTTCCATGAAAGGAGACTGACTACTGGATAGATCTCCTAGCATACCCAGAAAGAGACTGTGCCCAATGACATAATTTGTCCATCAAGCACCAACCGTCCCTCACCCAGTGAGAACCAAAAATGGCTTGGTTGACTGGGCCAACCCATCTCTGGTGGGAGGCATTTTGTGGCAGGTTGTATCAACCATGTAAAAGACGTGTGGGTTTTTTCTGTGGTATCCAGTGGGTACAGGTTTTACCTTATGATTCTTTCATTAACCTGCCTCAGGCAGGTTTTGGAGTGCCTTTCCAATAAACGTATGGGGAGGAGAGATCTAGAGCATGTTCCAAAGAGCCAGGGATTTAATGCAAGCTCTTCACTGTCCCCAAGTAAAAAACACAGTGGGCCTGAGGATTATGCTGGACTGGTCCACCTCCCCCTTATAACTTTATTTACCCAATGGTGAGTTCAGGGCAATGACACCTGCACACATTGTACTTCCCTTAAGGATGCTTACTTTCACATGCTTATTTGGCTTTTAACCGTCAGCAGCCAACATTAGGTTCTGAACGGTCTATTTGCTCCCATATAGTGGTACTCTGCTCAAACAGGTTTGAGGAACTAAGCAACATGGACGAAATTTTATGATACAGCATCAATATGGGAATCTGAAACATTGGATCTTATTAGATTCAAACAGTTCTCCGCATTGGCAATTGGAAACAGCATGTCTCTACAAAAATGGATGATTAAGACTTCCTAATATCTGTTAGACCTTCAGATGTTGCCCTTATGCAAGAAACATGGGTTGTAATTGCACCAGATTACATTTGTATGCACAAATGCAAAAAGATTCACAAGTGAACAAAATAATTGGGGGATGTCTTTAAATTCGAGTGAAACTGGATATTATTTCCATAGACTCTTTTTAGATGAGATTTAAGTGTTGTTTTACCCTTAGTTTAGTAAACCATATAATGTAACAAAGGGTCCAAATGATGGTAACTCACAATTGTATGCTATCGATTGATGACCCTTAAGAGAATGGGCAGAAAGAAGGAATAGTGATTGGGGGTGGGGGAGGGTGTTAGCTTGAAGACCAGGACCCCTTTGATGAGGAAGAGGATGCCACCTTTAACATACAGCACACTTTGTTGTCTGAGCTCAGAACAAATGGTGAGGATGGGTGAATTTCTTTGCCAGCATTTGACTGTGGATAGGTCCCAATTATGGTCTGTATTGAAGAACAAAGGGATTCCTACTACATTAGTAAACATTCTGGAATGTTTACATTCAGACCATACATATAAGCTAAGTTATTGCCAAAATGGTGATCTATCTGCACCTTTTCCATTGTGGAGAGGAAGATGGCAGGGTTGTGTGCTGCCCCTCTCCTCTTCAACGTTTACATCAATGATCTGCAAGCTGAACTTTCTGCATTGGGGATGTTCCAAGGGTAGTGAGTTTCTTGTGTCAACTACTACTATATTCAGGCAATAGTCTATGTAGCTTGTACCCCAAAGGGGTGGGGTGGAATTGACTATGATCATATGGTGCAAAAGCCAAAAGATGAGTGTGTACCTAAATATTATGAATTGGAGATACCCTTCTCCTGAGCTCTTTCATGGAGAACCCATATTGAAAGTGTATGACGGAAGAGAATGCTTCATTTTGCCATACACATTGGCAATTTTACAATACATCTCATGGTCTGTCTATACAGAACCAACACAATGGCATATGGTGCGGGCACTTGGGCTTATGGGTGTTGAGTGTGGTTTGAAGGCTGGCCTGATAGAGGTCAGCAATGTCATTAGGTTTTTATTGGTGGGGTTGTGGTTCATGAGTGACGTTACGAGTGAGGGGTTGAAGATATTGGGTGCAACCTTGCAGGTATTTCTGACCATTATGGGAATAGGTGTGTGAGTTGGTATGGTCTGGAGGTTGGTTGTATAGAGAGTGAAGATAATCAAAAAAGTGATCTGACCAAGGTAATTCAGTGGTGGACTCATGTTAATGATGGAATTGGCTGTAAGAATCCAATCGAGAATTCTTTCTTTTTTTTTGCGCATGGGAGAGTCAATGAATTGGGAGAAATGCATGTCTTGAAGGACTGATGCTAGTGCAGTGACTTTAGCGTCAGCTGGGTTATTGAATCCAAGCTTAATATCACCTAGGATAATATATTTAGTTAATGGCTTCATTAGTTGTGTGATTGGCAGGGGAATGTCCAGGTCTGGTCGATTTGCATTATTAGGTTGCCAAAAGATCAACAGTATGTTATAAGTGGTTTTAGGGTTTGTGGAGAGCTTCATAAGGAGGATTTAATATCCTGGGATAGTAGGGGAGGGTGTAAGGCTCACCTGGTATCCACGGGGACGTCACTCAGCCTGTTCTGACCTCTTACAACCTTGAACCCTTCCCTGGAGTCTACTCGACTGGAGACTGGGCCTGAAACACAGGATTGGTAGAGTTTAACTCCCTATTGTCTCTGTGTGCTTGAACCCCTTCTTCCCCGGGGTCCAACCCTTCCCTTTGATCCACAGCTCACCTTGTTTTCTTGGAAAGTGTGCTCTCCGTCCTGCTTTCAGCACAGGGGTGTGTTGATTGATGCAGGCTCTTTGCTGCCTAGTTACTTCACTGGCAAGAGTCCGACAGGTAAGTATAATGAGTCTTTTGAACAGTTCTCTAACTTCGTTCCTTTCCTTTCTTAGATGATGGCCAGCGTTTGGGGATGGCGACGTGCTGCTGAGATGAGTAGCGCTGCAGGTGAGTGAGAGCGTGATGCGCGATGCGACCCTTTCATATTTGTATTGAACTGAGTTCTTTTTCTGTGTCGTTTTAGGTGCCGCAACGTTTTCAGCATGGATGCTGGTTATGAAGAAGAAATGTGGTGAGTCAGTGCGGTATGCGGCGCCTCTAGATGTTTCCACTCTAACCTGGAGTGTCTTTTCCCTATTGCAGATGGATGAGAAGTTCCGGAGACAGAGTTCCCCCAGAGCGGCTGGGATTCAGGTGAGTGTTTGAAGCTCGTACAGTCTTTAAAATAAGCAAAGATTTGCTGAATGCTTACTAGTGCCTTTTTTCTGTTCTTTTCCCTTTTCCTTAGGAAACGGCGTGCCGGGATGGGAATGACTCCGCCGGAAATGCCCGCAGAACAGAAGAAGCGGTGAATGATGGGCAGAAGTGCCCCAACGTAAGGCTGTACCTAACAGTGTTTTTGTTCTTGCAGGAGCTGAGCAAAGAAGAAAGATGCAGGCCTGCTGGAGGCCGATCCGAACACGGTGAGTGTCACGCTGCAGGTGCAGAAAACACAAAGCATGTTTCTCAGACTGGCCGTGGCTTAAATAGGGTCTTGGTATCCCAGGTGTCTCTGAGCTGAACCACACCCAAAAGACTAGACTGCACATGCAGTTCTGGGAACCGAAATATGTGGGGGCATCCATCTTATCCCCATCAGTGCACTACAAGTCCAATCCCCAATGTTATCCTATGGGAGTGAGTGAGTCTCGTGCTACAAGCGCCAAGTCTGACTCCAAGTGGGTCTTTGGAGGGATGGAGAGGCCCTTGAGGGCCATGTAGGTGATCGTGGCCTGGCTCCAGCCTGACATCTTGGAGGGCTGGTGACATGAGGGGCAGGAATCATGACAGCACTCCCCCCCAAGGCCCCTCTCAAGGTGGCTCTTCTGTCTAGTCCTGGTTTGTTTGGATGGTTTTGATGAAATCGTCTAAGCAAGAGAGGTGCATGGATGTACTCACAAGGCTCCCACGTCCTGTCTGGTGGACCATACCCCTTCCAGTCTACTAAGTAGTATAATTTGGATCTGATGTACTTTGAATCCAGGATGTCCTTGACTTCGAATTCTGGCTCCCTGGCGACTACTACTGGCTGCGGTGGCGTTGCTACCCGGGTCCCAGGTTGAACAGGTTTAAGGAGAGACACCTGGAACACAGGATGAATCTGCATGTTTGACGGCAAAGCTAGTTTGACCGCCACAGGATTTATCACAGAGGTGACGGTAAATGGACCCAGGTATCCTGGATGGAAAGTTTGGGTTCCTTTAATGGACACGTGTTTAGACGCCAGCCAGACTTTGTCTCCCACTTGGTAGGTGGGGGCCTTTGCTCAGTCTTGATCAGCAAACTTCTTTTGGCGATTCTTAGCTTAAAGTAGGTGTTCAGCTGCCCTTTTAATGGCTTCAGAAATGGTTGTGTGCAAGGTTTTGACTGCTGGCATTTCCAGTGTTGTAGGAACGTCCAACTCAGAAGTACGTGGAAGCCTGCCATACATGGTATAAAAGGGTGTCTGCCCAGTGCTGGTGCGTAGGGAATTATTATAAGCATATTCAGCTATCCATAATAGGTCGAACCAGCTTCCTTCAGCTTGGTGTAACATGCAACGCAGATACTGATCGAGCGTCTGATTTGTCCTCTCAGTTTGACCATCCGTTTGGGGATGGTGACTGGTGGATAGCCGGATGTCGATCTGGTCCATAGAGCAGCATTTTCTCCAGAAGTTAGATACGAATTGAGTACCTCGGTCTGAGACTGAAACTGAAGGAAACCCATGGATCCGTACGATGCCTTCAAGAAATACCTTTGCCAGAGTGGAAGCATTTGGGAGCCCCTTAAGAGGAATGAAATGTGCCATTTTTGAAAGTAGGTCCACGACCACAAGAATACTGTTAAACCCTTGACTGGGTGGTAAATCAGTAATAAAATCGAGGGACAACGTGTGCCAGGGTGCTGGTGGGATTTCTAATGGTTGTTATAGCCCAGCTGGTTTCTGCTTGGATGACTAGTTTTGAGCACACACTCCACAAGATAGGATGAATTGGACAATGTCTTTACGCCACGTGGACCACCAATAATTTCGTTTTACCTTGGCTAGGGTTTTTAGCGATTCCGGGGTGGCCCTCGATCAAGGAATCATGATAACCGGACATGACTTGTTCTCGTAGTTGTTGGTTTGGTAAGAATAAACAATTCCTGAAGTAGGGCAACTGATATTTTATCATGTAATGTTCTCCTTGTGCACTCCACGCTTGTAATTGCACCGGACTCATCAGGTTTTTGATTTCTTCATGTAATTCTTTCTGAGTTATGGTTGCTGTGATTCCTAGGAGCTTGTCACTCGGGATGATTGCTATTGGGTCAGGGGTCTGATATCCTTGCTCTTCCACCCCCATACGGGAAAGGGCATCGGCCTTTCCGTTTTTCACAATTGGTCAAAATTTGATCACATACTCATATTCAGCAAAAAAAAGAGCCCAACGTAGTTGTCATGAGGATTGGGCCTTTGCCATTTTTAGGTACTGGAGGTTCCGGTGGTCAGTTATTACGGTGATTGTGTGTCTGGCGCCCAAGAGGTAGTGCCACCATGCCTTAAAGGCTGACTTAATGGTCAGGAGTTCGTTGTCTGTGATAGCGTAATTGAGTTCAGAGGGTGTGAACTTACGTGACCAGAAGGCACCAGGGTGTAACTGGCCCGTTTCGGGTTCCTTTTGTGAGAGGACGGCTCCCATAGCCATGCTTGAGGTGTCCGTTTCCACCAGGTATGGGAGATCAGGACGAGGGTGGCATAAGATTGGGGCAGATGTGAATCTTGCTTTGAGTTCCTGGAAAGCTTCATCGGCTTCTGTTGTGCACTGGAACTTTTTGTTGCTTTTTCTTAGCAATGACGTGATGGGATGCACAATTTGCGAAAATCCTGGTATGAACCGACGGTAGAAGTTTGCAAAACCCAGCATAATTTGAACCCCCTTGAATGAATTTGGGGATGGCCAGTTCAGGATAGCATCTACCTTGTGTACATCCATTCGGAATCCATTCGGGCTGAGAATAAAGTCCAGGAATTCCACCTCGGAGACGTGGAATGAGCACTTTTAGGGGCTTGGCGTAGAGCTGGTGTTGACAGAGTTTCTCCAATATGGATCGGACGTGTTTAACATGGTCCTGCTTTGATGCGGAATATACTAGAATATCGTCGATGTACACTAGAGCACAGACATCAATCAATTCCCTTAGGACATCGTTCATGAAGTATTGAAATACTGCAGGCGTGTTGCAAAGGCCAAAGGGCATTACTTGATATTCGTAGAAGCCGTATTTAGTGCGAAAAGCTGTTTTACATTCGTCCCCCTGTTTTATGCGAACAAGGTGATATGCCCCCCTCAGGTCTAGTTTTGTGTAGATTTGGGCATCTTTGACTTGGTCAAGCAATTCAGGGATCAGTGGCGGGGGTAGCGTTTTTTTTTATGGTAATCTGGTTCATTGTGCGATAGTCGATGCACGTTCTCAAGTCCCCCTCCTTTTTCAGTACGAAGAATAGAGGACTGGCTACTGGAGACTTCGAGGGACGGATGAACCCGTTGGCAAGGTATTGGTCAAGATAGGCCTTCAGGTGCTGGTTTTCTGGTTCCGTGAGTGCGTAAATTCACCCTCAAGGGATTTGTGCGCCAGGTATCAGGTCGATTTGGCAATCGTATAGTCTATGCGGTGGCAGGGTATTACCCTGTTCTTTCTGAAAGACATCTTGAAAGTCCTGGTATTCACTTGTTAGGGTGCCGATTTCCACAGTTGCAAGCGTGGAGGTTCCGGTGTCTATTGGTTGTTTCTCTTGGCGATAACATGTGTGGACGCAAGTCTCGGGAAAGGCCAATTCTTTTGCTCGCCAATCGATTCGAGGATTGTGAGCTACCAACCATGGCATTCCCAAAATCAACCAGAACTGTGGTGCCTTAATGATGTCGAAAACGATAGATTTTTGGTGTCCATCCTGGCACAGAAGGGTTAAAGCTGCAGTGCATTGGGATACTGGACCAGAAGCTATTTCGGTGCCCTCGACAGTGGTAACAGTGTCGGTGGTTGATTTAGGGCATAACGGAAGCCCCATCTTTGCCGCAAGATCCTGGTCGATGTAATTCCCAACGGCTCCACTGTCAATGTACGTTCTTACTGCGTGCATCCGAGATGGTTGTTGGTGATTGATCAAGACCACAGATAGTGCAAAATGGGAGGTCTGTAGTTCACTTTCTTCTCACGACAAGTGGACCCCTACACTTGCTGGGCTGGGGAGATTTCCGATTCCTTGATGGAATCTTCCTTGTCCGTGGCCTCTACCGTCCTCCTCGGTGGCTTCACAGGGCACTGTTTAAGGAAATGACCTGACCTTCCACAGTACAGACATAACTGCTGCTGCCCCCCCCCCCCGATTGCATTGGTTCTCCTGCACCTTCCGTTGTGCGGGCAATATTGTCCTTTGAACGCACATACATAGGGCAAGGGTCCGGTCTGGTTCGATCTGCTCTTCGGTCCTGCAACCTATGATCCAGTTGAACAGCAAGGTCAATGAATTCTGAGCAGTCTTTTAGGGGGTTCACTACTTGTGCGAGAACATCCTTGAGCTCCCCCCGCAACCCCTGATGAAATAACGTGGTTCTCTTCTCCACTGGCCATTCTGCTTCAACTACGAGTCTATTGAACGTGGCTATGTATGTTAATAGGTCTTGATTCCCTTGGCATAGGGACAGAAGTTAGTTGTCTAATGCCTGCCCATGAGTACGACGGGCGAACAGCTTTTCCATCTCCTGGTGAAAGCCCCTGAAGTCATGCAGCAAAGGATCATCTTGGGCCACAAAGGGTACAGACCAGTCCACAGCGCTACCACTCAGGTAGGATAGCACAAAAGCGACCTGTGATTGGTCATTCGGAAAGGCCCCTGGTCTACAAAGGAAGTGCAGGCGGCACTGGTTCATGAACATTGCAAACCTCTTGGGATCCCCTGTAAATCGTTCATGCGGGGCCAAGGGAACTGCCCCAGGAAAGGTTATCTGAACGGGATTGGCTGATGGTGCTGGCATCGAGGGCACACTTCCTGGCAATGGTGCATGCCCTGCTTGTGACTGGAGAAGTTGCCGGCTTAAATCATCAGTGCGTTCTTTGGCTACTTTCAGCTCTCTCCTCAGGGTGTTGGTCTCCTGCCTGGCTGCATGTACTTCGGAACATAGCGGCCCCAACATGTGGGCTAACTGGTCGGTTTCTGACATTTCCATGACGCCCAGGTGGATTTTGATGTGAGGCTTTGTGTTCTGTAACGCTCACCTGGTATCCACGGGGGCATCACTCAGCCTGTTCTGACCTCTTACGACCTCAAACCCTTCCCTGGAGTCTACTCAATTGGAGACTGGGCCTGAAGCACAGGATTGGTATAGTTTAACTCCCTATTGTCTCTGTGTGCTTGAACCCCTTCTTCCCCGGGGTCCAACCCTTCCCTTTGATCCACAGCTCACCTTGTTTTCTTGGAAAGTGTGCTCTCCGTCCTGCTTTCAGCGCAGGGGCGCGTTGATTGATGCGGGCTCGTTGCTGCCTAGTTACTTCACTGGCAAGAGTCCGACAGGTAAGTATAATGAGTCTTTTGAACAGTTCTCTAACTTTGTTCCTTTCCTTCCTTAGATGATGGCCGGCGTTCGGGGATGGCGACGTGCTGCTGAGATGAGTAGCTCTGAAGGTCAGTGAGAGCGTGATGCACGATGCGACCCTTATGTATTTGTATTGAACTGAGGTTTTTTTCTGTGTCTTTTAGTTGCCGCAACGTTTTCAGCTTGGATGCCGGTTATGAAGAAGAAATGCGGTGAGTAAGTGCGGTATGCTGCCCCTCTAGATGTTTCCACGCTAACCTGGAGTGTCTTTTCCCTCTTGCAGATGGATGAGAAGTTCCGGAGACAGAGTTCCCCCAGAGCGGCTGGGATTCAGGTAAGCGTTTGAAGCTCGTACAGTCTTTAAAAATAAGCGAAGATTTGCTGAATGCTTACTAATGCCTTTTTTTCTGCTCTTTTCCCTTTTCCTTAGGAAACGGCATGCCAGGATGGGAATGACTCCGCCGAAGATACCCGCAGAACAGAAGAAGCAGTGAATGATGGGCAGAAGCGCCGCAAGGTAAGGCTGTTCCTAACGGTGTTCTTGCAGGAGCTGAGCACAGAAGAAAGATGCAGGCCTACTGGAGACCGATCCGAACACGGTTATTGTCACGCTGCAGATGCAGAAAACACAAAGCATGTTTCTCAGCCTGGGCGTGGCTTAAATAGGGTCTGGGTATCCCAGGTGTCTCTGGGCTGAACCACACCCAAAAGACTAGACTGCATATGCAGTTCTGGGAACCGAAATATGTGGGGGCATCCATCTTGTCCTCATCAATGCACTACGAGTCAAATTCCCAATGTTATCCTATGGCAGTGAGTGAGTCTGGTGCCACAAGTGCTAAGTCTGACTCCAAGTGGGTCTTTGGAGGGATGGAGAAGCCCTTGAGCGCCATGTAGGTGATTGTGGCCTGGCTCCAGCCTGACATCTTGGAGGGCTTGGGACATGAGGGGCAGGAATCATGACAGAGGGGCAGAATCTGATTTGCAAATAGGTTAGCGTTGCGGTGGTTTGACCTAAGGATGGTGTAATTAGGTGGGACAGCAAGGGTAGGGCCTGAAGCTGGATGTAACCAAGATTCTGTAATGGCTAGTAGGTCAAGCTGGTGTTCTATTTTCCGGTTGTGGGTATCAACTGCATGTGCTCTTAGGGAGCGAGCATTGATCAGGGTACAGGGCTGGTAGAATGAAATTGGGTAGGTTAGCTTAGAAGAAACTGTGAAGGGTAGCACATGTATCACACTCAGAAGATCTGAGAAGGTTAGAGAGATTTGAAGGTGGGCAGTGTGCTGCACTTAGATTGACTTGGGAATGGGCACATGTGTGGCACTTTATAATGTTAGGATGTCCATAGCGCTCAAGGTTAATGATGATAACCTATCCATTGCACTTAGAAGATCAATATGTTAGCCATTTTAACACACATAGCTATGTGAAAGTATCCTTGATATTGAACTTAGAAGATGCCTGAAGGTAGCCTATTATAGAACCTAGAAGATATATAGCAAGACTATAAGGGTAGCCTGTCTATTGCATTTTAGAGAATCATTTGATGCCAAGATCTTGTGGTAGCCCATCTGTCATACCTAGGAGATGCACAAAGGTAGCCAGTCTAATGCGCTTAGATGACTTGGGCCTCATCACAGTTTGGGCGGAGCAGTCAAAAGATAGCTGTAACGCTATTACTGCTGCATTACCACTCTGCCCAGTGCCGAGTTTGGACAGAAAGTGGGAGGTTTACCTCCAGCTTTTTGCTGGAGGTAAAAACCTCCCGTTTTCGCCCATTTTCAGTACTATTACCACCAGCACTATCACTGCTGGAAGTAATTACACCGAAAAAGCCCCATAGAGTCCTGTAGACTCAGAATAAATAGGGATTAACAGCGCCACTGCAAGTCAGGATCCTGCGAAATTGCATTTTCTGAGCATGTTCCCATACCTTGGTCTTCGGTCCCTGAGGGCGTTCCTGCCACAAAGGGTGTTGAGGCCATATAAATAGGAAAAGGCATTATATAAAAGACAACAGTACCTTGGAATAATACATTTGATTAGTCTGCCTCCAGAATTTTAAGTGATCCATTTGAAGGTTCATCCACAACTCCGACTGACACTAATCATACAAAATAAATATTTGGCGATTTCACATCCAGTGTTTTTTCTGGGCACTAGTTGTGTTCATGCATATGCTCTTTAGCTACCATGTAGTTTAATCTAATACTTACAAATAAACCACTTACCGAGGTTGTGAAAGCCAAGAGGATCATTAAGGTTGATCCCTAACCTTGCAAACAGCATCCTACCACTGGCAGAGGTACAAGGGTTCTTTTGTCTATCAACCAGCTGTAATACCTCGTTGATTCTAGATGAGCTTTTATACTCAGCCAGTAGAACTCAGGGTTTACTCCCTTCAAGATGTTCCTCACCATGAGATGATTGTTCATGGGCACTTGTGACAGGAAGGATCTCGGATACACCCCACCTCCAGTAGGCTCCTGGTCCAGGTGTGCTGTACAGTCATCTGCCTTCCTAGTAGTAATGATGTTTCTCTGGGGTTTCCCCTAAACAGGCCTGCCATTCCAGTCCCTTGAATGTGTGACACTCTCTCTGTCCTCGATAACAATCCGCCTAACCAGGTTCCCACTCCACAAGCATCTATTGCAGTCGAAGCCAATTTTTCACGTCTGAATATAACACACCTGTAGCTACAACAGCTTCCTTGCTTGCATTAGTGAACTTGCCTCAGGTGCTGACAATTCTGTTTATTCATATATTGCTTTCAAGTTAATGCATGATTCTTTTTTCCTACATGGTGTAAGCCCACGGGGAGCAAGGCCGCAGTTCTTTTCTCTGTGGTTTAAAAAGTTACAATAGGGCCAAGTAATAAAGTTCCCTATGTTGCAGAGATTTAAATGATCATTTTACATGATTTATTGGACTGGGATTGGTAAGTTTGACTAGGCTTCCTTTACAAGTTGAGACTACATGTTTGCCAGTTCTCTTATCTGGTGTGGCATTATTATTGTGGGAGTTGTTTTGAACAATGTGGTATAGGCACATGTTTTCCAAAGCAAGACTTCTGTTTGGGTAGTAAGTGTCCATTACATTTTTTTTTCTAAATGTCCTGGCTGTTGGGATCATTTATGTCTATAGTTTCTATCTCTTGGTTGCATTTCAATACTCTTTTTCAAGATGATGCTGGACCAAGGTTTAGTCAGACAATGGGCCTCATTACGAGTTTGGAGGCAGCCATGGAGCTATTAGCTCCATGGCTGCCTCCAAACTGGCCTCCTTTTCCGGGTTCCTACAATGCGGATTTACCAGGTCATTCCGACATAGGAGGACCCGGTAAGTCCTCCTTGCAGGAACCATTCCCCATTCCCATTTGAGCCCCCATAGGGCTCAATGGGAATGGGGATGGAGGTAACAACGGGCACATTATAAGTGTCCCATTGTTACCTCCCTCTTCCCCTCGCGGGACCTGAAAAGATCACCTGGTTTTACCAGGTGTCCGATCCGGGTCCCGCCATGGTAAGCTTGTAATCAGCCCTGACGGAATGAAGTGGGCCGGTCCCGTACCGCCCCCCTTCATTCCGTCAGCGCAAGCCTCGTAATGAAGCCCAATGTGTTCAGAGCTGCCATATAAGGTTGTACCTGTTAAACGGTCTGCAGTTTTCTAGCACCTACATTCTCTATGGGACAGCATTTTTATACCAAAGCTGTACCATTTTTGTGGCAACGTTTTGTCAGATGATATGTCATCCCAGAGTTCTTTTAGCTCTGTTTTCTCAACTTTGGTGAGATAGGATGTGGCATATCTGGCAGAATTGTCTGCAATATATTGTATGTCTATATTTGCATTCCACATGAGGGCAATGATTGCATTGCAATGATTGATGTACTTTGATGATTCATCTATTTTAATGTTGTATGTGTTTTTAGGTGATTTTCTTTTACACTGTGACTAACAGAAGACGTCAAGCTATTTACTTGTCCTTTTTTCTGAAACTGGTCTAGGGAAGCCAAAACTACATTTGGTATAGTATTTACCTTTGTTTTTATATCTACGTCGGCAGAATTTGCCACACTTATGTTTTTGAAAGAGTACAATGTATAGGTCACTATGTGTGGTTTCTGAAGGGATGTTGCACGTAGTGTATTATTAATGAACTATAAAACAGTGCAAACAATGTCAGGGTCAAATTTGGGAGCATGTAGATGTGTCGTGCTCCTCTGGATTGATATTCTATTCTCTAAAAGAAGTGCTCAACTACTCCGAGTGGAGGGGTAGTTTTATTGCAGATGAAGTGCAGCATGGCAATAAAGCGATGGTGAAAGTACTTTGATACATTAACAGGGTCAAGACACCAGAGTTCTCCTGGTGTTTTTATGTCTATTCCTTCTTTATTTTGGTTTACTATGGGTATGAAGTTGGGCAGGTCATCCCATGCGTATTCTGCATACATTAAAGTAACAAACCATGTGGATGGACCTAGGTTCCGTAGCATACAACGCACATCAGCATGATGTTGCAACCATTATTCTTGTGTAACATGCATGTTTGCCAAGAAATTTGTGATACATGACTGCAATACTTCTTCTGGTTCTTGTATCTTTTGAAGCAGTTGTGTAGCGGACATATTGAAAAAATTAGAGCCTGTTTTTAATGTGTGTGCCACTCCATACCACAGAGTCGTTAGTTCACTTTCAAACAGGAGGTGGAAAATGTATTCTACATTTTGTCTGAATTCAGATACATTTATTTATGTGGATGTTTCCTCATATCCTCCTCCTTTTCCTGTAGGAAAGAGAAGATGACAGGAACATGCTTCTACACTTTTCTCCAATATGCTCATTGGAGATCCTTTGGCTTGACACATTTGATATGTTTTTAATGAATCTTCTATGGTATCTTTGGAGTTTAGTGGGTGAATTGTATACTGGTACAAAATGTTGGCCGCAGTAATAGGATCTACACATTCAAATTGGCCAGTTAGTGGTGTATACTAAATTATTTGAGTGGTTTCTCTTAGGTTCTCCTCTATGATTATATTTTTGTAGTATTCATTGTTTTATTTTAGATATTGTAGGACTTGTTTAAGTAGACTAGTTGTTGCCAATTATTGTTGTCTTTTGTTGGTACACCATTAATTAGTACAATCAATGATTGATCTATTGGCTGTTGTATTCTGACAGTTTATACATGTTCTTTAAGATCTAATGGAAAATATACTACTTTGCCACAAATGCCTTCTAGTAACTCAGAAGGAGACAATTTGGCTATCTTGGGTTGAAGGTGTATTATAGGTTGAAATGGGTGTACTTTTTGGATTATAATACTTTCATACAAGTTAAGTTGTTGGAGAGCCTATGCAAATGGGTATATGTCTAAGTTATTAGTGACAACACGTGATGGCATTTGGTTATTGTCAAGCTTTGTATTAAAGTACATGAAAACTATTGAGGGACCAGTTATTTTGTATTTATATTCTTTTGTTAGATATAAAGCTAATTGGAACCATTGAAATTCCTCATTGTCCTCTATTTTGTAGGACATATGCACTATTTTTGTGCAGTTTTTATAAAATGTTCTGCGACAGCAGACAAATAAGCAGATGTGTTTTGAAACTTTGCTATTTCTTTTTTCAATGTGCTTGTTAGGAGGTTGGTGTTTGTAAGGTTTTCACTAATGTTTTCAGAAGGTACTACATTTTCTAAGAGAATATTTACTTTGGATGTGCTCTATTTATTAAATGTGTTGTTTGGCTGTTCCATGTAAGAACATGGTATTTAAATTTTGCAGTGGTGGAGCAAGACTTTTTACATAGTACAATCTAGGCACAAGATTCTGCATAGTGGAATGGGTGTTGCTTACATTTTGATGTTGGTGGAATGTGCTTTTGGAAGCTGTTAGTAGGTTTTTTTTTTGTTTATACATTTTTTTAGCTAAGTTTTTAAAAGAGGGGCCTCACTTTTTTAGTGCTTGCTGGTTCAGTTTTGTTGAGTGACATTACCAGCAGTTTTGTTTTAATGTTTTCTGTACATTGTTTTAGAGGTGGATGACTATACGGCTTGCTTTTATTTGCATCTGCTCTGTTTTTTCTTTGTTGTCTACAGAGTTGGTTTTTAGTAGGTATTCTGTTGTGTCTATTGGAAAAAAGAAAGTTTGGGTGTGGTGAAAGTTGTGGAAAGTATTTGGATGCAGTGTGAATGGGTGTGTCAATATGATGGCAGAGATGAATAGAGTGTTGTGTGATTTTGCAGTGGAATGATTCTTATGGGTGGGAAGGCTGAAAGAGTAAGAGTGTGTAGAGGTGTAAAGGGTTTGATTTAGTGAATAAGAGAGTGGTGATGTGGATAAATAAGTGGGGAGATTATGATGTTTTGTGGAGAACAGTGGGTGTTGTAATGATGGTGTTCAGATGAGAATAGAGTATGCATGTTGAAAGAGTAAGATTGAAATAAATGTTGTTCATTTGAAAGGACTACTGTAGGCCAATATACAGCAAAACTATACTGTTACAATAACAGATGTATTGATACTATAGTAATGTACTTACTTTGTAGGATGTGAAGAGTAATCTTCTTCTGGTTGGTGTCTTCGAGAATTTTCTATGTTCCTGTAATTGTAAAAAAAAGTGTTAGTGGGTATATATGGTAATGATGAAGTACTTTTAGTAAAAGAGGTTGTTATTCATGAATCTAGGAGGCGTTGTTGGGAAAAAGAGTTAGTAAAATTGTGTTATGGATAGTCTATTAACGTATGTTAAATATGTTGTTAGAACAATTGGAATATGAGTAGTGCAATTTTGGGAGGAACAGGGCAAACAATGTGTGTAAGAAAAAGGTGCATTTGTAGGTTAGTTTAGTGCTGCTGATTGTAATGTGTTGCACTGTTTTTAAACAATAGGGAAACTGTGGCTTAGTAGTAATGCAATGGAAAATTGTTTTCACAGCAGTATGTGGTGTCTTATAGTAGAGGTTTTGAAAGAAGAGTACTTCATATGTAAGGGGAAATGTTCAATATAGATACCTTGGTGGTATACATGTATGTGTGAGCAGGTGGATAATGGGGGCAGTGTAAAGGATTTAATGAGTGAGGTTGGAAAGTGTGACTTTTATAAGGAATGAAAAATTAACAATGCAGAGCATTTAAAAAGGTGTGTTTTTAGGAGAATGTTCATGAACGTTAAATGATGAATATGTGAATTTGTAGCAGCACTGTGTGTAACCTTTGTGTAAAAGAAAAGAAAAGAAGATGAAACAATTTATAAAACATTTTTGAAGTGGCACTTGTTGTGCGGGAGTTTAATATGTTGGCAGTACATGTATACTTGTCAATATGATGCATTTTAATATGTAAGTGCTAATGAAGTGTTTGTTTTGTCTTTGTATTGTGTAATTGTAGTTGTTTACTTGTAAAGCGCATATACATATGTGAAGAGCTCACAGTGTATTAGTTTCTATAAGAAAAGTTGGACTACAAGTCCCAGAATGCAGAGAGAAATGTAAGACTGGATAAGCAACTACATACTGGAATGGGATTTGTTAGCAAGTATGCATGTGCTCCCAAGTTATTAAAAATGCACACACCGAGTGGCACTTAAAAACATTGTACACATTGTTTGCATTTGCTTTCTTTTTTTTGTTAAAAAATGATACACACAATGTTGTTAGCTTTAATGAACATGCTGCTAAAAATAAATAATTTTAAATTCACATCATTTTCCATTTTTCATTCAATGTGCATGCCATGCTTTGAAAGCTTTGATGCAGTCCAGGTTTTGACTTTGCATTCTGGGAGTTATAGTCTGAGTTTTATAATGTGATACATGGTATTAGAAGTGACAGTATGCAAAGAAAAGAAAGAGTGGTTAAAAAAGAGAATATGCTTATTGAGAAGCTTATTACAGGGTAAGTAGCAGGAGCCCTCTCTCTCTCTCTCTCTCTCTCTCTCTCTCTCTCTCTCTCTCTCTCTCTATATATATATATATATATATATATATATATATATATACATATATATATATATATATATATATATATATATATATATATGAAATTGAAAGGTAAACACAGACCGCAAGGTAGAGTTCCTTTAGAAGTTGCACTCCCTTTAGTAAACGAAATCCATCAATGTTCAGCAACAGGTGCACGCCGAAAAATAAATCACTGCACTGCCAAAAGTTTGTTTTTTAAAAAGTTATAACTTTTAATTCAATATATATATATATATTTGCAAAAGAGTTACAGAAAATACTTTTAAAAATAAAAGCGTACCTGTAATATTTATTGTATCTGGAAAAAGACATTTTGGAGAGTTTCACAGTTATTTGTGATGCAGATGGCTTTGATTAACAGTAGATATGTACTCTCAGAGTTTAAGTCTACATCTGAAGTGTTGAACTGAGATGACAGTGTTAGGTGTAGAGTTTTTGAATGTGATTGGTGGATGGATGTGTGACTCTTTGAAAGCAGCCAATAAAGGGAGTGTTGAAAACATGAAAGTGGAAAGGGTAGAAGGGGCTGCCCTGTGTTTTAGGGGTACTCGGACACCGCAGTGTTCCGGGGATGGCACGTACCACATCCGGGTCATTTGATGATGCCTGTCATGTAAAGGGGACTGTAGGGATTAACCAATTAGGTGTTCTGGTTGTGGTTTAAAGGAATAGAGAGTAGTCACTGTTTTGATTGTTGTGTGCAGTGAAGATGGCTATGGCTATGGCTTTTTGGGAGAATCTTCAATTCAATCTTCGAAGGTGTATACTGACAATCATGGCATTGTTGGAAGTATTGGATTGGCAGAAGTGGAAGTTTTGTTTCATGCAGTTTATGGCTTAAACTGGGCAAGCTTGTTCTCATTCTGTGAGAGTATGGCTCACTTTAACTGTCCTGACATTGTAATTGTGCATTGTGGAGGGGACAGTTTCTGGCATGTGACTCCAATGTATTTGGAGGTTGGCCTGAAGGATTTCTCGAAAAGCTTAATGGAACTGTTTCCAGCTGCAAAGATTCTTTTTTCAGAAATAGGAGGCAAACATCGAGATGTTCAAACTTTTTCAGTCCACAAATGAATGAATTGAGGCAGCTTGTCAATATAGGTGTATCTGCTTCAGGAATGCCCTCTTTTGAGAATGACAATATAAGGTCTGATGTGAATTTTTTTGCCAAGATGGAGTTAATTTTACAGATGTTGGAAATGTGATTTTTCTTTACAATCTTAGGAATGCATTGAAAAAGTTCCTGTAAGAAAATGGTAAGGCAAGATGTACAATGTACAGTGCTAATGTACATAAAAGCAATACAAGGATAAAAAGGTGTTTGTTAACAAACCTTAAAAAAAATATTTTCAGAGCCACTACTAAAGAATAATTAACAGAAATGCTGTTTAATTTCCACCCCAAACCCTTTGAGTGGCTGTGATGGTCACAAACACCACGGTAGTCCGCAAATGGCACGTGCAACATCTGGGTCTTTTGAGGATGCCTGGCATGGTAAGGGGACTGCAGAGCCCATGGACAGTCATGCTGTCCGCGGACATCAGGAGATCAGCCAATCAGTTTCTTGGGTGTGGTGTACAGCAAGAGAGGGTAGCAGGAGTTGTGTCTGAAGGAGTTTTGAAAGCAGTGAAAATGGCAATGGCTACGTCTATGAGAAGGCAGAGTGTATGGATTTTGGAAGACTCTTGGATCCATTGCCAGGAGGTGTATGCTGAGTAGTGTGGAGTGGGATTTCATGAATTTGAAGTGTCATAGTATGGAGTGCGAGCAATGAAGTGGCCTGACTTAATCCCGTTTTGTAAGAATATTGAGGAGGAGAGAAAAGTCAGCGGAAGGATGGTTCTAGCAATACTATGGTTCAGAATTAAAGATGGGATGGGTTTGAGATTGGGATCATACAATGCAGATATATTATGTGTCACTGTTCATCCTATTAATATTTACAGTCCTTTGTAATTAAATTGGACCATCAGTTCTGGTCATGGATTGGGTCTGTAAAGGGAGGACAGCACATCAGGCGCGGGACTGGATCAGCTTAGCCGGTCACTGGATTTGCACAGGATCTGCCCTTCTTGTTTCTGAGTATTTCAAATCAGCTGGATAGCGAGTTCCTCAGGCAAACCTTGTGGTAGCAAGCCAGAGAGTTTCAGGATATAGTTCGTGAGGCCTTCCCACACCACTACCTTT
Source organism: Ambystoma mexicanum (assembly GCF_040938575.1). Classification (NCBI taxonomy): domain Eukaryota; kingdom Metazoa; phylum Chordata; class Amphibia; order Caudata; family Ambystomatidae; genus Ambystoma; species Ambystoma mexicanum. Next base: position 824,793,989 of record NC_090936.1, on the reverse strand, counting down.
CCGGTGTGATTTGGCATAATGGTGAGGCTGAAGCCCAAGGAGCCCTAGTCATATGATGAACGGACTGCGGAGACATAAGGTGGAGAATCAAAAGACTCTTATGTACTTAGTCCACTAAAACTGTGTTGCTACTCATGTCTCTTAGTGTCTATTAGTGTCGAGTGCCTTGTTTAACGTGACAAAAAAACTTTTTTACATACTCGCAGTTACTTATGCACATACAATTCGGATCTGACTATAATATACGCATGGTTATCATATGCATCTCATGGACCAGTAAAGTCAAGATTGCGCATTGTTATACACATGAGGTAATGTGGCTGTGCATGTATATGCTACAATAAAACTTCAGTATTTAGGACCAAATAAATGTGGTTGTGTCTCTCAGACACGAAAAAAAACACACACAGTTGTAACATACTACAAATGGAATAGCCCACCTAAAAACGGCTGAAACACCTTTGGTGTAGACGCTCTACCCCCAACGACAGCACATTGATGCTGCTAACACAAAGAAAACTAGTTTGTGTCTTTAACATTTCTATGTGATGTTACAATGTTGATTTTTATGTGTGTACTGTAATATGTGATTTTCATGCAAACCATAACTGAGGTTGAGTTTGTCTTACACACACAAGTTGGCTGTTGTCCCAAAAATGTTTGGTGCCGTGTGTTGTAAATATTGCTGTCTGTATTTCTGGTCTAACACCGTTTGATGTCATATTTCTTAAATGTCCATTTGTAGGTTGATTCTCATAACCTTTGATAAAAAACGAGATTTGTTTCACCAACAGAGTATAAAAGAGTGGTTCCTTCTCTACACATGCAGAGGGTGACAAAGATTAGGAGTATATTCTCGTGAGCATATTGGATTGAAATCACTTACATGGTTTTCTTGCAACTGGTGTCAATGAGTGGCAGGCGACTGTTTGCATATGCAATCCAAGCTTTAACAGCTATTTAATAAGGATATTCACAAATTGAAAGTGAAGCTTTGGCTGTCCTATGGGGCTTTCACCACTATCATGTATACATTTATGGGGGACCTATCTCAGTGGTTACTGATCATAAGCCACTACTCCCCATCATGACAGGTATTGATATTGATATTGATATTTTATTTCTATCGTGCTCGTACACAAGTGTTTCAGAGCGCGACAAGGCAAGGGAGGGGAACAGGGGAGAACAAAACAGCAATCTTACTAGGCCCAGTGAGATTGAGAACGTGCAAGTGCATGGGAGAGTGGGAGGGGAAAAGTACATGGATGGGTGGAGAAGTGGAAAGTGCGAAGCAAAGGAGAAACAGATTAATAATAATAAATAAATAAATACATAATGTAGGCAACAAACTGTGGTAATGCAGCTGGCAATTTGCAAGTGCTAGGTTTAAGGCAGCAGACAGGGTAGGTCTGATAAGTGCTGGAAGAAAAAAGGGGGGGCTCTATGGGTACAGATACAGACCCCAGTGCAAGGGGTGGCCCATATGCAATGCGGGAGGGTGACAGGGTAAGCAGGTACCTGGGCCCGGAGAACAGAGGGTGGCCAGGTGGCCAGGTGCATGGTGCCAAGAGAGAACAGATCAGCAGGGGAGAGGGGGAGCGAAGGCAGAAGAAAAGAGGAAGGTCTTGAGGTGCTTCCGGAACCGGAGATGGTGCTCCTCAAGTTTTAGAGTTGCAGGGAGGCTGTTCCAGAGGGAGGCCCCAACCAAAGACAGAGATCTACCCCCAGCTCGTTTCGTTGAAAAATGACTGACCCTGAGGGAGTTAGAGGTAGAGGAGCGAAGAGCTTGAGTGGGAGTTATTTGCGGAGGGATATCTGACAGTATTTTGGACCCACAAAGCCTTGTGGACAATGCAGAGGGTTTTGAATTTAATCATTGCATCCACTGGGAGCCAATGGAGAGATTTTAGAGCTGGAGGGATACGATCCCATGGCTTGAGGCCAAGGACAAGTCATGCAGTCCTGTTCTGGATTAGTTGCAGATGGCGGAGAGTAGAGGCAGGTAGATTTAGAAAGAGGCTGTTAAAGTAGTCCAACCTAGAGAGGACCAGAGCTTGGAATACCAAGAGCTTCTGGGGGAAGGAGAGGAAAGGCAGAGTACCTCTGAGGAGGTGAAGTAAGAAGTTTGACGTTTTAGAGACCTCAGAGATGTGGGCGGAGAAGGAAAGGGTGGAGTAAAAGATGACCCTGAGGTTCTTAGCCTTGCAGGTGGGGGTAGGAGGAGGGCCAAGGGAAGCTGGCCAGAGAGTGAGGGGAAAGGATGGTGAAGGTGTGCCGATGAGGAGGATCTCCATCTTGTTGGCATTCAGACAAAGATCATTGGCGGCACACCAATCTTGAATGCAGGTGCAAATTTACATCCCCTGCATGAATTAAGAAGTGTATGCTGAAGCTGCAAGACTATAATTTGGCATTAACATATAGGCCGAGTGGTGAGAACCCTGTGGATTACCTTTTGATATACCTATCCTCTCATGGAAAGGGTGCAAAGGGCACTGAGAGAGAAACTGAAAATGACATGTGTATTAACCCAAAGAATACTACTCCTTACTCAATGCCATTGAAGGAGATATCAGCAGCCTCAAATGAGAATGAGTGTTTTTCAGATAATTGGACAGGCAATTAGCAGTGCCGATTAGAAGCAATTCCTGCAATCAATGGACAAGAGAATTCAGGAGGCCAAATGACACAATGATACTTGAAAAAACAATAGATGGCGGAAGTATGGTTTCTAAAGCTCGAAGGGAAGTTTAACATATATGTGAATGAGTGTCTGTGGTATGGATCTGGAGAACCAGTGATGAGGGCACTTCACATTCAATCAGAAGCAACAAGTCATGCTCCATTGGAGAAAAAAAATGTTTTTACTTTGGATCCATGAGTGCGCAAAGACATTTTCTTGTGGTTGTCGAACAGTGGTCAAGGTTTCTGGATGTCGAATTTGGGTTACCCAAGGTGATGTCATCCCAATCAATGGGTATCCTACTCAGTTGCAATCAGATAATGGACTCTTATTTCAGAGTGAGAGCATACATCACTCCCTGATGGATAGGAAGATTTGTCATAGGAAACTAGCTCCCATCTGCCCACGAGAAAATGATGATGCAGAGACGTTTGTGAGGACCTTGAATAAGGTTTTCAGGATGGCCCATGTATAGAACACCAGCTTTGATTGAGCTCTGTACCAGTTGTTGAGGTCTTACAGGTTGACATCTATCTCTTCAACGGGTGTAGCCCCTGCAGAGACAATCTTTAGCCATTGTCCCCAAGGGCTCATTCAGCATAATGCATCAAGCATACTGAATAGTTAGGAATATTGATGTGTGATGGGTGGTGGAGTAAGAGAACACAGGAATGTCATCTATGAGCCTCACCCATTTCAGGTGGTGGACCAAAAAGTGTTGATGATTACTGCTTCTGATTGGAAATAAATTGTGGCCAGGAACACCAGTTCCTTCAAGAAGCTCAGTGATTTGTTAGATGTGTCAGAAGGCAAAGTGGCATCTGATGAAGATGAGGATGGTATGATGATCAGTACAGAGCATACACCTAGAATGGGTTCTTCCCTGACTCCTGCCGTGGGACAATTCAAGGCTGGTGATCCCAGTGACGGTTCAGGTAATGTGGGAGTGGGGCTTGCCTCTGCTGATTCTATGTCAAGATATCCTCAAAGAGTATCCTGGAACAAGCCCAAGTATCTGGGTGATTAAGCTTTGGGTTAAGAGTTTGTGTACAAAATATGTCAGAGATGATGATAACCCTGAATCACGCTTGTGTGTTGTTGTGAGTTATTTGTTGTTATGATAAAGAAGGAATGTTGTGATGGAAATCTCAATAAGAAAGAAGGAGTTTTGTGGGTCCCCAGGTTAGGGTAATACATAGGGGTCTAATGATGTGCGCAAGCGAAGCAAGAGCAGATACCCCCTAATCCATACCTGTGGCTCCTGTTTCACTATGTAAATGCTGTTTGCATGAGGTTTATTAGCCATCATGTACGGTCTTGCCTGTACCTCATAACACATAGTTACTATACCTGCAAGTTTCCTATTTGTTATTTTCTATACTAGTTTCAATCTTTTTTTCAGATACCTCTGCAATTAAGGTGCTGATTCAGCACCAGACAGGGGCACAAACCTACCAATTGTGGGAATAATGGGGGTTGGCCGGGACACCACCAATGCGGGAGGGGGGCAATGGGGTCTCTGGAAGCTGTAGCCAGCCCCAGGAACATAGCATGGAGGGGAACAAGGGAGAGAAGGGAGAGGGGATGCTCTGTATATAACACAATGTGGACACAAGGAAACTTGGCACATAAATGTGAGGGAGGCAAAACCACAGATAAAGCACACTCAATGGGGGTGCCGCAGGTGGGCCTCACCCCATAGGCCAGCTCTGAACACATAGCCTGTACACCGCGGCTAAGGGAGGGGGACGCTGAATTCAGGCTGCTTGTCGCCAGCAGATCGCAGTCACTGGGAACAACACCAGGCGATACAATCAAGACCGGTGAGCCAGTACCATGGCTATTCGTGAGAGCTTGGAAAATTGACCCAATCCAGAGATGCACTTACATGGTACCAATGCGGTTTCAAATCACCCCTTGGCCAGCGGATATGAGATCAAGGATATGGTATGGAGGGGTGCTCCAAGAAGAGCCAATAAGATGGTAGGTTTTGGTGTCCCTCGAATGTAACCAGTTTAGAGGGTGTCCCCAATACAGTTTTTGCAAAGGTTATCATCAGGCAGGTGCTGTGTGAATGTCTCCCTTCCCAAAAGTTCAGGGTGTCCCGTGGTCCTTCCTTTCTGGTGCTGGCCAATGGCAGACAAATAAAGATCCAGAGGTCAGCACAATTATGTTATTACTAATTGCAAACTGTTTGCGAGGTGGATCGGGCAGCAATATGGTGGGAGGAGATGAGCCTGGAGGGGGCACAGCTGTTTACTCCAATCATGTCTAACTAATGTATGTCTAAATATATGGGTATGAGGTGGTTTAACCAGTCAGGTTAATGAGAACTGAGAAGATGTGAGAGTTTGAAATGCAACTGTATACACAATGTTTTAGCAATAGAAAATTATTGTCCGCTGTGAGCCAGTTTATCAGCTCCCATCAATCAGTTCCGCTCCAGTGTGCTGTTTGATTGGTGCTTGCCCAGCTTTGATAAACAGCATTACTTCTTGCCTGGTGTCCGCTTCTTTTTGGACTACTATTGGTAACGTATCTATTAGGAGCCCTAACGGACCTCTAATACACCAACACAGTGATGGAATGCAGGCAACATAAAAATAATCTGTGTCCTAGATCCTTGATTATTTGACAATATTTGTGGCATGTTGCAACACAATAAGGTATGCTAAATAGTTGCCTACATTAAATGCATCTGGTCGTTTATTTCCATATTCTCTCTAATATGATGATGCATATTATGCAGAATCCATTTCTGCTTTTCAATTTTTTTTCCTGACCCTTCAAGATGGTGCAGTGGCACATATTCCTTTTACCATCTCATTGAATTACATGAGATGGATTTTACAGATGAGTAAACAAATATGTATTGCACACTGGGAATTAATATTCCACTCATGCATTCTAAATAGGGTTATGGAAGTATGCTCAATGTAATCTGTTTTTAATTGTTCTCTGCGATGAGCATCAATTGGATGGATTTTATGAATTTGAATTAATTTTAATTTTGTCTTCTTCAGTGCTTGTGGAATTGAGACAATGTGTGCTAGTATTGTTAAACACAGTCATGATATTTGACCTATTTTGAGTTATTACAAATTAGGTTTTTCATCGATCAGGACTGACCATGTGATACTAAACTAATCCTGAGGCAGACTCAGGAAGGGGCGATTGACTCCTTAGCCTCTGGAGTCTTCCCTTCCCCCTCAAGCACTCCCTTGTGCACCCTCTTCTCAAGAAACCCTCTTCCGACCCCTCCTGCCCGGCTAACTATCGCCCTATCTCCATCACTCCCTTCCTGGGCAAGCTCCTGGAGAAACTGGCCATCTCCCAGCTTAACCTCCATGCTGAATCTGTTGGTAGTCTTCATGACCATCAATCTGGCTTCAGAGCTGCCAGAAGCACGGAAACTGCTCTCCTGAACATCCGTGAAGACCTGCTCTTGAACCTCAATTCCAACACTCTGTGTGTTCTCATTCTGCTCGATCTCTCCTCTGCCTTTGACACTGTCAACCATGCCATCCTGCTCAACCGTCTCCGGGAAAACCTGGGTATCACTGGTCAGGCTCTGGCGTGGCTGACCTCTTTCCTTTCAAATCGACCCTCCCAGGTCCGACTGGGGTCCTTCCTCTCTGACATCTTTTTCTCCACCTGTGGTGTCCCCCAGGGATCTAATCTCTCTCCCTGGCTGTTCAACCAGTATCTGGCACTCCTTGCCCACCGCATCGCCGCTCTCTGCCCTAATTTCCAGTGCTATGCGGACGATACCCAGCTCATTTTCAGGCTACCCTCAGCCTCCCCCTCTCCTCCCCTCATCTCTGACTGTCTGTCTGCTATCCAAGAATGGTGTGCCGCCAATGACCTCTGCCTTAATGCCAGTAAGACTGAGATTCTACTCATCGGTACTCCCACTCCCTCCTTCCCTGCAGCTCTCTGGCCTGCCTCCCTTGGCCCCCTCCCTGCTCCTACCTGCAAGGCAAAAAACCTTGGGGTCATCTTCGACTCCACACTCTCCTTCTCTCCTCATATTTCTGACGTCGCCAAGAGGTCACACTACCAGCTGCACCTCCTCAGAGGTATTCTTCCCTTCCTCTCCTTCCCCCAGAAGCTAACTGTCTCCCGAGCCCTGGTTCTCTCGAAGCTGGACTACTGTAACAGCCTCTATCTTAATCTGCCTGCCTCCACTCTCCGCCCTCTGCAACTCATCCAGAACAGATCTGCGAGACTTGTCCTTGGCCTCAAGCCCAGGGACCGTATCTCTCCAGGACTGAAATCTCTACACTGGCTCCCAGTGGCTGCGAGGATAAAGTTCAAAACCCTCTGCATTGTCCACAAGGCCTTCTGGGGCCTGGGTCCTAAATACCTTCAACTCTCTCTTCCCAAATATCTTCCTTCCCGAGCCCTTCGCTCATCCGCCTCCAATTCCCTCAGGGTTAGCCGCTTCTCGAAGCAACGAGCTGGGGGTAGATCTCTCTCCGCGGCAGGGGCCTCCCTCTGGAACAGCCTTCCTGCCTCCCTGAAACTTGAGGAGAACCATCTCCGGTTCCGGAAGCACCTCAAAACCTTCCTCTTTGCTTCTGCTTTCTCTCTCCCTCTCCCCTGCTGAACAGCTAATTAATTCTTCACTGAAACTGCACTGATCCTGCAACTGGACCACTCTAAACGGCCTCGGTCCTGGGCCCAGCCACTCTCCACTTGCACTGATGCCCTGGAACCCCTCTGCACTGCGGGACTGTCTCTGTATCCCTACAGCCCCCCCCCTTCCCCAGCACTTGTTCTGCACTTACCTCGCACTTGCCACCAGCTGGCCCTATTTATTTATTTATTACTTTTCGCCACTTACCTTGTACTGCACTTCCCCCCCTCCCCTTCCCCTTGCACTTTTCCCCCTCCCCCACCCCTGCACTTGCGCGATCTGAATGACACCTGGCCTAGTAAGATCGTTGTCTGTCTCCCCTTGTCCCTCCCCTCCCTGCCTCGTCGCGCCTTGAAACACCTGTGTATAGGCGCGTTACAAATACCATATCATATCATATCATATCATATCTGGTATAGTACAGAAGGGATCACAATATCCCTATATCCTTTTCCTTACCATGCGAAGCACGTGGCACCATTGTATGGTTTTGTAAAACATTTGAGCATGCATATAAGCTGATATATGTGCTCATTACGGGTGAGCCTGTCTGGAATAAGTGCTGGAATAAATGTCTGTGCTAATGCCTGTGGCAATTTTTCTGGACCGGCTCCCACTGAGTTTACTGTAAGGTGCAGTGAACTACTGGCAAGCCTGACCTGCCTGGAGTTCAGGCCCCTACTGGTACAAAAAATTGACCCTAGCACCAGTACCATTACTAGAGGTGCCAGTGATAGGGGCAAACCCATTCCATGCAGTCCTATGGGACTCAATGGAATGGGAACTTACAGCTGATGCTGGTAATATCCCAGTAAGACTGGGATATCAGGCACCAATAGCAGTAGGGCAAGTCTGCTGGTAATCCACCAATGGCACTGGCGGTTTAACGGCAGACTCATAATGGGAGCCATAGAGTTTGTTTCTTTTCTTTGTACAACACACTTGGTGGCAGCACAATGTTGATTGTAATCTGTATCTAAATTATTTATTAGTACACAATATAACATTATCAATTTAATGATCACCATGTTTTGCACAGTTGGGTTCTTTTCGCAAATACTTCTTTTGAACATTTGAAAATTAGATGTGGAAAACCTACTGCTTTTTTGTTAACATATTAGTTACTCATATAGCTTTTGCAGTAAGGGTCCTCCATTCATTTTTGCCACTGGTTCTAACATTAATCAAGGGCTGGCACTTGCACTTTGCTCTCCGTTAAGGGCTTTGTAGTATTTACTATTCTGATAGAAGCTGCCTGATCTATGTGGGACATGCCTGATCACATTATGGTATGTAGAATCAGAATACTTGGAACTCAGGTGTTAACAGAGTTCTAGAAGGGAGGACTGTAATTGAATCATAACTGTCCAGCTCCCTTTGCTACTAGTTGTCTCCCTCCTCCTTTTACATACATTGTAATATTCTTATATTATTATACGTATCATTCAATAAATATACTTACGTTTATAACCGCCTCCTGCCGTTTGTACAATATTGTTTGCGGCTACTTCATTTGGCAACGAGGATGGCTCCAGTTGAATTGCTGCTGCATCAAGGTGTACGGAGCTGCTCCGCTCATGCCCGAGCGTAGAAGCGGCCCCGTCTTCCCGTTCCTGAAGGTAACGCTCGGCTTTCGTTTTAATTGTATCGAGTGGGTGCTGTGTTGTATTCACTTCAGTGCGGCACATGAGGAATCTGACGGATTTTGATGGTCCGTGCTACATATCACTGAGCCGCTGCAGCCTTTTTTTTTTGGCTTGTTCCGTCTACATTACCCATCGGATTTCGCGCATGCGTTGAATGCGCTGAAGAAGGAAGACATTCTTAAAGGCGCAGTACGCCGTTTTTTTTTTTTCCAACGCAAGCCTGCATCTCTCATGCACTTTGACAGTGTTGAATAAGCATAACATCATAGGAGGCGGAACCTCCTGTTTTGTTTGTAGTGCAAAATTCAGGGAATATTTATGTTAATTATTATACGAGTGAACACTCACCTTCTGACTTATAGCAATGATTCATCTCTCCACTGATCAAAGGTGCATCGAACAAAACTCTCAATCGAAAATGAATACTCTTATACTGGCGAGGATTGAGTAGGAAGTGCTGCGTCACCACGCTTCTTAGACATTGCTGTACCCTGCACATAGTACTCAAGCACAATCTGAATTGGCGCGGTTTTGCACTTTACTCATATATATATTTTTGTGGTTTTCATAAACACAAACTGTCATGGCATTTAGCAGTGTGCTTCCACCTGCTTTCTTCATGCCCAGCACTGACGAACCTGCTTTACCTTGGAAGAGGTGGATAAAATCTTTTGAACATTATGCAGGGGTGATTTGTGGTCCCAATTGCAGTGCAGAGAAAAGGAAGTCATTACTCTTGCACTGTTTAGGTCCTGTTGGCCAAGAAAAATATGAAACACTTCCAGAATTACCAGAAGAGGAGAGTGTGGACCTAAATGAATACCAGCTAGCTGTAAAGAAAATTGATAAACATTTTGAAAAGAAGGTGAGCATAATTCTAGAACGTTACAAGTTTGGCAAACGCACACAGGAGGAGGGAGAGAGTGTGGAGAAGTGTGTCACTGAATTAAGGAAATTAGCAAAGTCATGCAATTTCAATGAGCAACTGGATGAGAGACTCAGAGACCAATTTATGTTAGAGTGTCACAGTAGCAAAGTGAGGGAAAGATTGTGGTCAGAAAGTGATCCTTCCCTTGACACTGTTCTCCGAGTAGCAAAAGAAGAAGAACACACCGAGGAGTGTGTTAAAGAATTGGAGAATAAGATGAAACAAGTAAAAATAGGAAGCAGTAATAGTAAAATGCATGATACACCTGATGAGGAGTCAATTTCCATGATCAATAATGACACCATTAAGAGGAGATCTGTCACAAAACAATACAATTTGTTGAGAACGGACAAAAGATCAAGCAAATATGGTCAAAAGGGTTCATCATATGAAGTTTCTAAGAAAAACAGTCCAGAGAATCAATTAAGGAAAGTGGAAAAAAAACGCCAAGGAAGGTGTTACAGATGCGGCAATGTGAATCATTGGGCTGATGACCCAGATTGTCCAGCATTAAAGATCATTTGCAACAAGTGCAAAGGAAAAGGTCACTTCTCTAAATGTTGCAGATCTCACGACAATGCCATGAACTGGATAGGGGACAATTCTGATAGTGATCGTAGTGAAAGGGAAATTCAAGACGAATGTGTATGTACTATAACTGATGATGATGATGAAGAAGTGTTGGAAAGTCCCAGGGCGATGGTGTCCATTGATGGCAATGAAGTATGTATGATGATTGATACGGGTGCAAAATATAGGCTCCTGCCGAGACAATTTTGGAACAAGAATAAACATGAATATTTACATGAGATGGATATCAATCCAAGAGCCTATGGAGGTGTGAAAATTAATGTCATCGGTTGGCATTGGGGAAAGTTGAAATTTAAGAACAGAGTTGCCAATGGCAAAATATATATCACAGGTGAAGGGAAAACTGCTCTACTCAGCTGGACCCACCAGAGTAAATTACGAGTGAAAGTGTACTCCACCAGTGTGGAATCAGTCTTGTCTATAAGTAGTGGAGGTGCTGAATCGATTAATGGTGGTGATGTTATACGTAAAGCTGGTTTGCTAAAGGTTTTCCGAGATAAGATAGGATGTCTTCAAGGTTATACTCATCAGATATTACTCAAGCCAGACAAAAAACCTATAGCTCAAAGATTAAGAAGCATTCCTTTAGCTGTACGAGAAGAAGTCAGCAAGGAAATAAAGAAAATGGAAGAAGATGGAATCATAGAAAGTATTGATGCCAGCGAATGGGTTTCTCCACTTGTTGTGATAAGGAAAAAATCAGGAAAACTTAGAATTTGTGTTGATTTACGTGAGTTGAACAAATGTGTCATACCTGATCGCCATCCTTTACCAAATATACAAGAAATTGTTTCTACTATTGGACCCTCTAAAATATTTTCGACGTTAGACTTATCATCTGCTTACCATCAGATTAAATTGCATAGAGGTTCAAGGAAACTGACTGCGTTCATAACTCCTGATGGTTTGCATCAATTTAAAAGAATGCCGTTCGGATTAGTGTCGGCAGCATCAGTCTTCCAGAAGGTTATGCATGGTATGTTCAAGAATACTAATGGAGTGATTTGTTTTCAAGACGATATATTAATTCATGCTGTCACTCAAGAATTACACGACAAGAGATTATTACATGTATGTAAAAAATTGTATGATGCTGGCATGACTTTGAGCAAAGACAAATGTAAGATAAATTGCATGGAAATCGAATATTTGGGACATAAAATTACAGCAGAAGGAATTTTTCCAAAACCACAATTAGTCAATACAATTGTGGGAATGCCGAGCCCGAGTAACAAAGATGAGATTCGTACATTTATTGGCATGGCTGAATATTACTCAAAATTTGTCAAGGATTTTGCCATACACACTGTTCCATTACGAGAGGCACTCAAGAGGAAATTGTTTGAGTGGAACGTGGAGTGTGAAAATGAATTCAATTTTATAAAAAATGCGATAAATTCTGCTCCTGCATTAAAGAATTTTTGTACCAATTACAAGATTATCATCACTACGGATGCCAGCAACATAGGCTTGGGAGCCGTGTTGTCCCAAGAGAAAGATGGTCAGGAAGCAATAATTGCTTTTGCATCGAGATTGCTTAAGGGAGCAGAGATTTCATATGCCACTATAGAGAAGGAAGCTCTAGCTATTAAGTGGCCAGCTGACAAGTTTAGAAGCTTTATATGGGGAAACCAAGTTGAGTTCCGAACTGATCATAAGCCTTTAACTCAAGTGTTCATGTCAAAAGGTCTTAATAAAGTATCCAACAGAATGAGAAGATGGGTCATGATGCTGCAAGAGTTCAACTACACTGTGATATATGTTCCAGGAATAAAGAATGTGTCTGCTGATTGTTTATCTCGCTTAACTAACATTTCTGAGATTGTCGATGAAGATGAAGACATGGAAGTTGTCTTTTGTGTGGAAACTTCTTCCATATCCAAAGATGTTTGGGATCAGGCTGAATCTAATGATAATAACATCAAGAAATTGAAAGAATTAATTCAAAGTCATCATTTTATGAAGAAATCTAAATTTGAGGAGGCCGACTTAAGTGCTTTTTGGACGGTTGCAGATGAACTGCATGTTCACGGTAATTTTGTAATGAGAGGAGATAAAGTCATTCCTCCGACGGATCTGCGTTTGAAGATTATAGAACTGGGTCATGAGGGTCATCAAGGAGTGATAAAGACTAAACAAAGAATTAGGAATGACTATTGGTGGCCTGGTTGTGACCTGCAGATTGAGCGATATATTAGGGAATGTATCCTTTGTTGTGATGATGAAAAAAAATGTGTGGGTTCCAGGCAACCAATGGTTATTACTGACATTCCCAATAGTGTATGGAGGGACATAAGCATGGATATTTTAGGTCCCATATGTTGTAAAGGTGTACAAAAGTATTGCTTGGTAGTCATAGATCTTCTCACCAGGTGGGCAGAGATTTTAATTACTTCTAGTGTCACGGGTAAAACTGTGGTTGAATTTTTATCAAATATATGTGAGAGGGAAGGATATCCAGGAAGTATTCTTTCCGATAACGGTACTCAATTTAAGTCTAAAGAAGTGGCAGACTTCTGTAAAAAATTTGCCATTGAGCACAAGACTAGCTCAATTTATCATCCCCAAACTAACGGAATAGTAGAACGTTTTAATAAAATCTTGAAAGAGACCATCAGAATGGCCTGGGCCAATGGGTTGGATTGGGAGGATGCTCTCAGGGAGAAAGTAATTGCTCATCGTTTTACTCCACACACCAGTACAGGTATTTCTCCTTTTGAGCATAGCAGAGGAAGAAAGGCAAACACCAAATTAGCTCCCATTTGGCTTATTAAAGGGGGTAAAGAAATAGAAAAAAATCTGGTTAACGCAAAGGACAAAATTAGGGAAACACAAAAGAGAAACAAGGTGAATTATGATAAGAAGGTACGTAGCAACAAGTATGATATGTATACAGCTGTTGGTAAGTTGGTTAAAGTGTTACTTCCTCCTGCTCTAAGAAATGGACCATGCAAATGGTCCAATCCTATTAGGGTTATAGAGGCGTTTCGTAATGCTGTCAGGACAGAGGACAAAAGGATATGGAATGTAGAAAGAATTTGGATGTGTGAAGGTAATGATTGTAACAAGAAAGAAATGAAAAATGTAGGCCAGAATACAGTTAGAAATGTTAAGATATCTAGAAATTTAAGCAGTGGTGCGAAAGGTAAAGGTAGTAGTACTGTTGAGAAGAGATATAATGGCAATTCTGAGCAGTTTCAATTTTCCTTGCCAACCACCTCCAGACATGGAGGATGTATGTCCAGATCTGGCAGATCTTATCGTTTAACGAAGAGGATGGAGGACTATGTGGAGTTCAAGTGAACCAGCTGGAACAATTGTTACATCAGTTGTTGTACATAGTTTGTGAACAATGAAAAGGGAATATAGTTTGTTTGGAACAATATAAAGGGAAGGAGATGTGTAGTATTTACTATTCTGATAGAAGCTGCCTGATCTATGTGGGACATGCCTGATCACATTATGGTATGTAGAATCAGAATACTTGGAACTCAGGTGTTAACAGAGTTCTAGAAGGGAGGACTGTAATTGAATCATAACTGTCCAGCTCCCTTTGCTACTAGTTGTCTCCCTCCTCCTTTTACATACATTGTAATATTCTTATATTATTATACGTATCATTCAATAAATATACTTACGTTTATAACCGCCTCCTGCCGTTTGTACAATATTGTTTGCGGCTACTTCAGGCTTTCATCAACTTCTCTGCTTAAGGACGACACCTGAACAGGCTGATCCTTCTGGGACTTGTGACTTGGTGTTTACAACCTCTGTCAGTTCTGCATCCACAGTCTACCAATTTATTTACCAGAAACACGTTTGCTGGGAAATTGCCCTTTAAGGTCACAAGGATTCAGACAGTCTCATCACCAATTAGCAGAATAACAATGACAAAATTATCTTGAGAGCAGTTATCTGGCCTACTGGTCGCTAAAGGTTCTTTAGTAGATTGGTGGGTTGGAGCAGTGTGCAGTTTATCACCAAGAAACTCGCTCCCCTGTTCCTAAGACTAGATGTTCTCAGACCATTAACCAAAACAGTCACTGTGTAGTCACTGGAATCCCCTGCACTTCCTGGTGATGTCTCCATACTGTCATGAAAGCTGGGATTACCTCAAAGATGATGCTCAGGACTCTATCTCAAGATGGAGGGATTTCTGACACCCTGCCATCTCTCAATCTTGGCTTGAAACAGAGGTTCCAGTTCTGTGCTCTAATTCACTATTGTTCCATTATTCTTTGATAATTGTGGTAGCCATTTGCCTTATCACACCAAAAAACAGAGTGCTTGCTAAACTGCAGGTCCCATCCAGTGTGACTTACCCCCACTGTTGGGACTGTGGTGGGGGCATTAAGGGGCATTTTGCTCAGAATTGTCCACTGCGTTGTAATGAAACACCTGTCCTTTCCAATCTTCACAATGGACACTCATTGGTCAGTTGCCTTGACTAACAAGCTGAGGTGGAACGCATTGGAGCAACATACTGGCACAACTCCATGGAGCAAGCATCCAAAAAGTTACTATACAGAGTTATAGTGGCTTACCCTGAAATTCATCAAATATTGCTCTGTGAATGAAATTGCAAAGTGACAGATGTGACTGTACCATTTTACCATGATTGGAATGTTGAATAGAATATAGAATTTAGAACATAAAGTAAGAGATGCAGATTCTGATTAAATTGAAGGATAGAAATTGATGTATCCAGTGGAGTGTACATGAAATTTACAATAAAGGACTAACAGCCACTTACCAGTGTCCTAGATAATTTCAATGGTGACAAGGAGCACAGCGGACACCCCACTGAGCATCCGCTGTGCAATCCGGATCTGTGATTTAATTGCTGTTGGAAAGAAAGCACTGCTGTTTGACATTAAAGAGAATTGAATTGCCTCAGCACGCCGACTGAACGAGGTGAAAGATGCTTCTCTATGCCTTAACACCCTTCCATATTAATCCTTTTATTGGCAAAGTGCTAAGAGTAATTGCGTGCAAAGGGCTGCCCACTGCCAAAGTGTCATACACTGCGTGTACCAGGGAAGGGAGAGCGAGCGTCCAAGCCTGCGCACGCACCATGAAGTAAAGTGAAAGCATCAGCGCAAGCCATCTCACGTGCATTATCCAATGTTGCTACAGCAGCACCCTAGAAGAAAGGACCGCACTACGTGAGACAACATGCCACACCCATTTTAGTTACTTCAGAAACTGAGGTCTACATGGGCTGATGTGCAAGATCGAGCCATATTTATATAGAGACACAGGGGGTCATTCCGAGGTGGGCGGTAGGGGATACCAGGCACTGGTAAGGAGACCGGTGCTGGTAATCCCCTATCGCCCAATTCCGAGGTCCCTTAGCAGGAACCGTAAGGGACGTGTGGTCAGACCACACGTCCTTTACGGGTCCCGCAGGGTGCAAATAACAGGCTTGCCATTTGCGAGCCCGTTATTTGCACCCTCCCCATTCCCATTGAGCCCTATGGGGGCTCAAATGGGAATGGGGAATGGTTTGTTCAATGGGGACTTACCGGTCCCTCCAGGATCGGAATGGACCGGTAAGTCCCCATTGAACCAAAACGGAGTCAGCACCGGTATGGGAGGCAGCCATGGAGCTAATTGCTCCATGGCTACCACCATACTCAGAATGACCCCCACAGATAGAGATTGATGCGCGGCATCGAGTGTTATACATGGAGCCACACTATATTTACTTAAGCCAACATTGTTATACCAGCAACAAAGCAGCACATGTTATACATACATATATATATATATATAAAAAGAAATTATAAAAATGGGAAAGGAAAAGGAAGGAGGAATGCACATGTTTAGTAGATAGTATAATTGGCGATACTACCATGATTGTGGCGGATGGTGATGCTGACATGGAGAAACCCATGCCCACCATTGAAATTGAAGGGATTAACATTGGTATGGTGATCGATTCTGGAACAAGGTATACCTTCTTTCCAATGGCCCTTTTTGATGCCAAGTTTAAGAGTATAATTTCCATTGATACTGTTGATTTCAGACCTGTAGCATATGGATAGAAAATAATAGAACTAGAATGTTGGTTTTGGGCTAACATGAAATGTAAGGATAGGTCAGCCAAAAAGAAAGTCTATATTTCCAAGAAGAGGTATGACACCAGAGAAGATTAAATATTAAACATGCTTTTATTATTAAAGTTGGAGAACCAACCTTTCAAAAATAATTTCATTTTCAGATTAATATTTGTTACAATACATGATTTGAAGATAGGGAGAACAAATAAAGAAAACAGAACATTTTACATATAAAATATTCTAGAAACACAAATTCGTGAAAGTACACAACAGAATATAAAAGTTGAATTAAAATAAGTAAGGGAAATACATAAGAGACTTATCAGTTATAGAAGTATAAAAATAAGATGAAATTCAACAACTTATTCAGTGTAAATTATAAATAAACTTGTATAATTTTGATTGTTCAAAGGAATGTCTGTCTAATACATAGTTCATTTTATCGACAAAAAAAGCATTTCCCTTCTCTAATCAAGATTCAATAGAACTATGTATTTCACAATTGCAATTTGAACCTTTAATGAACGAGTATGGAAACACCTATGACACAGATCTGCAGATGTTAGAATTACAAATTCTTTAAAATAAGGCTGAAAGAATCTCTTTCTTTGATTCAATAAAGCCAGGCATTCTGTCAACAGATGTCGAAGATTCTTGCACTGGTTTTGACTACAATTAAATCTACAAATGTTCTCGATCTCAGAGATTTCATGTCGTCTCATCAAAACTTCTATAGTTTTACAGAGATTTAGATGGAAACGCAGAAATATATTCCTGTATCCCTGACTAGGAAATTTTAGTAAATAGTGTTCAGTTGTGCAAATCTTTTTGGGAAGAAAGGGGCTGTCATTAAATGAATTATACTTATAACATGAATCAATAGTGCATATCCAATCTTAAATGCCAGAGTTTATACTTAGCTCCTGTGGGATTCGTTTTCAGAAGCTCATCAGATATGTTAGCCACGCCTAATGTTAAGATGACATGCTCTCTCCATTCACGAGCGAACTTATGACCAGACTTAAGTATATCATTTGACAATTTGTTTAGTAGGAGATTCCCATTATTTGCTAGCAAATATTTCCTATATAATAAGCAGGCCTTCCAGCTGTACATAATATATAAAGATGGAAGGCCTAGTTCTGCTCTTATGCTAGACATAGGCTGACTTTTTGGTAACCCCAACACAGCCTTCCAATAAGACCCTTCAAGTTTTAACCAGTATGATTTAGGCTTGTTAGGTTTGGTTTGGTTTCAGGTCAATATAGAATTATCGGGACTGCCTTTTGCATTTAATATGTTATTGCAGGGGAATATGATAATTCACTATATTTACCTTGGATTATTCGTGCCTGCGAAGTGGCAGTCTCACAAAAATATTGACAGTCTGACATCTGGTTATTAATATGTATGCCAAAGTATGTATATTGGTCAACGATTTCACGTTTTTCATTATTTAAATGCCAAGTAAAAGATTTTGGCCTCCTTCCTTTATCTGCTGCGCAGTACAAAACTTTTGTTTTTGTTACATTGATCTCGAGTAGATTTTGACTGGCATAAGTCTCTAAGGTGGATAATAATTTAGGTAGACCTCTGGGAATCTTAGACATCGGGACAAGGTCATCCGCAAAGAGTAGCCAAGCTATAATGGCTGTAGTCAATCCTGGAGGATCAGCAGTTATAGAGGAAAAACTGTTATGAATATCAGAAATAAAAAAGTTGAAAAGTATTGAAGCCAATACACACCCTTGTTTCATTCCACGATGCGTAGGTATCAGGGTGGATAACTCCCCATTTGATGTTAATTTTACTTGAATAGTTGTTTTACAGTGTACTTTTGACATAATGGTCAAAAGAGACGCAGGCAGTTTGCTTTTTGAAGTTTTGTCATTAGTAGATATCTTGATATGGAGTCAAATGCAGACTTGAAATCTACAAACGCCACATAAATCGGCTGCTTGATTTGCTTGACCTGGGATATTATCGCAGATATGACAGTCAGACTTACAGCTGTCCCAAGGCCAGGCACAAACCTGTCTAATGGGGTTCATATAGATTATTAGTGTTGATCACTTGGGTAAAGTCTCTACAGAACAGCATCCCTGGGACGTCCAAAAGTGCTATTGGGCGATAATTGCCAGGTAGCTGTCTGTTGCCCTTTTTGAAAACCGGCACAATAACTGACTTACACCACGATTGAGGAATAATCTGTGAGGCTATAACATCATGATAAATCTGGAAAAGTATGTTTGACTAGAGTTCAGGGTTGGCCTTGATGATGTAATTTGTCAAACCATCAGGTTGCAGTGTTCTGGACATACTGAAATATAGAAAAGAAGATCCTCATGGGTGAAGTTTAGCTCAGAAGTGCTATCCACTAAGGAAACAGATTGAGACAAGTCATACGTTTCATGTGCATAGAGATTTGTGAAGTGTTCAATCCATTTTGATTCAGAGACAGCATTAATCTGTAAAGATGCTTGCGAGTTATGAATGGTATGATTAAGTAGGTGCCAAATGGCTCCTGTATTTTTTAATTGAATTGATTGAAGCATGGCTTCTCCATCATGTTGGTACATGAGAACCCGTCTGGACTCAAGCCAATTCTTGTGTTTCAATTTTCGGCATGCATTTGATAGTAGAAATTCGCTCAAACAGTGATAGGTATTTAGTTAATCGTATTGCTTTGCAAAGTAAAAGCTTATTATGATTTACCAATGGATTAAATATGTGTCTATGCATGAATTTAGGTTTGTTTGTTTTTATGTGAATTTCTTGGAAAAGATGAAGAGCAGCAACATACACCCCATCAGTGTAAGCTATTAGTGAAGCAATCAGGGCTTTTGATTTTAAGCATCTATGAAGGTTAATTAGCTAGTTAATATATATTGATTAGTGCAATGACATTGGTGCCGATGAAGATTTTAACCAGCTGAATATACTTGTTGGGTTCAGCCGATTTTTCTAACATACATCCTGTGGACAATTTATAGGCTATAAGAAGCTCAGCCATTGGTCTCCACATCTGTCTCATAGTAGTTGGGATTGTTAGGATTGTAAAGTTATCCCATATTGGAGTTTGTACATACCCCGTTTCTTGCAGCACTATGATGTCATATTGCTCAAGAGCATGCAGGTTTGAGTTTAATAAGAGGTTGTGTCCTCTTGTGTTCCAGCTAATTAGTTTGATGGTCTGGAAATTGGTGGTTTCGAATTGCTAGGATGGCTGCTGAAGTCAGTTTTGATCATAATGATCAGCCGGTCTATATGAGGTCCGTAAATTATCATGTGTACAGCTTCTCAAATGTTTTGTCATACAGTTCATTGGCCTCGCATTGTATTCAAGATTTATTTGGGGTTCAAAAGACCTCTTTGTGTTGTCTTCTCTCATTTTCATGGTTTCGTAATCAAGTATGAAACTAAGATTAAAAAGTAACTGTCTTGTCTGCCATAGTAAGTTAAGCATGATACCAGACCAAATCCATAGTCTGGCTGCAGTAAGGTCGATATCATGCAGGAATTCAACCTGGTCAGTATCAGCCGACGTAAAGTTCTGTAAGCTTGGCACCTCACTAAGAATGTTTAAAATGCAAGTCCTGTTGAGGTCCTAAAAAGGAAAAGAATCAGATCTGCATTGGAGAATGAGGGCATGATAAAGTGATGTATGCATATTGTTTGTTTTCAATCTTCCAACTGAAACCTTCTTTGTCATTTGATTCATGGTCAAATATTGGGCCGGTGTGGATTTTGAAACTATTCGGTTATCACTAGCCATTGCCAGTGACATTGGTGTATTGACTAGTCTTCTTTCTTTAGGTGATTTTTGAAGGTGTTGGTGAATGGATTTCTCCATTTCTACCATTCTTTGCTCTAAGGTGAGGGAAGCAGATCCTTGTCTATTGGATTGATCGACCATTGAAGGTTCAATAGGGGAGTTCTCTACAGTTTGTGCTTTTTGTTTTTGTATGTCACTTAATAATTCATCTAATGGTTCTTGAGCAGGTACATTTTTCATGCTTTGTTTAATACTTTTTTGGGATCTCTCAGCTTGGCAAAATTGATATATTTTTGAGTGATTGCTTTGACAACATCCTTTTGATGTTTTCTAGGTGTAGGCCTACATCTTATGAATTGTGTAGGTGCAACTTGGTTAGAAAACGACACAGATTTAATATTTTTGGTTTGTATTTTGGGGCCTTCTGGTGCTAACTTGACAAGTGGTATCCCAGTAGATTTGGAAAAGATGTAAAGTCTGATTTTGTTTTTCGTGTCTCCATATTTCTTTTAATTACTTTTGGGTTTTTAACAGGATCTTTCTCCGCAGGCTTGATAGAAGTTACAATTGGTTGTTGCTAGTGCTATCTATAGGTTTTGGGGGCAGTATCAGTGAAGTCCGCTCTGAAATTAAGGGTGATTCTGCTAAGTCAGACACAATCTGGGGAATACATTTACTAGAAGTTAAGGGAAAATTAGAGTTTTGAGTGTTAGAAAAAGCACTCATCATACAAATGGAAGGTCCACTATTTGAGTTTGGGACATGGCGTACAACAATTGGTTGCTCTTGAGTATGTGTACGGTGCCCCACAAAATTATTGTTCGCTACTTGCCTGGTTTGATGCTGTGCTATAGTATTTAACAAGCTTGCTTGTTTATTCAGTTTATTATACATAACTTCATATAGCTTTGCGAGGGTAGAGAGAGCTAGAATCATGGTAGCTAAGGTGGAATTTAGTAACGAGTCTGATGGTGGCAAGTATGGAGGTGAGTTAGAAAGCTTAAAACGAGTACATTTTGCACTCTCAACTGGTTGTGAAAACGAAATAGATAGTGTAGAAGAATTATTATGAGGCGCTGTTTCAAACATAATAGGGGATTGGGAAAGACATGAGTGTTGACTGGGTCTTGATTTTGAAATAGGAGTTACCAAAGGATTGGCAATGGGGGACAAAGCAGCAAAATGTGCAGGTGAATTTGACACTGTCAGAATAGCATTTTTAATTCCAAGTTTCGTATTACCCTTTTGGGCAACTTGAGTAGGGGAGTCAATGATAATAAGGTTGTTTGCCACAGCAGAGCCTAGATTTGGGTCACGTATTTGAGCAGCAATTATTATACTTTGCGGTTGAACCTGTTCTGTAATGATGGTAATAACAGGAGCACTTGACGGCATGTTAATGTCTACTTGGGGAGAATCTGAAATTGTTAACTTCTGAGTCAGTAGTTCCATTGTGCTGTCGCTAACATTTTGGACCTCTGACAAGGAAGGTTTTACAGGTTGGTTGACAACAACAGATTGTTGTGCAGTAAAGCCACTGCTGCTCTCACGAGGTGGTTGTTCGAGAAGTAACATGTGAAAGGCGGGGCATCGTTCATGTTTAGATGCTTCCATTGGATAGAAAAGGCGAATATCTGTGGTGGCAGACTGAACTTGCGCTCGAGTCAGAGGAGCATTATTTTTAAATGCAGGTTTTGCTTGGTCCGCTTCAAGCAGCGTTCGTTTCAACCTTTCGGCAAGCCTCAGAGTTTCTATTTTAGCCGGCATTATTGTTTTTGACATGTGCTTTGTGGTTATTTGCGTGACGGCATGCAAACACACAAAAGGCTAAACAAAGTAAGACAAGATTACTACATGATGTAGTTAAAAGAAATGATGTTCAAACAAAAATACAATTCAGTAGATAAATAGCAACGATACTGGCAATTTCAAGGCTTACGGCTTACGCGCCCGCACCTGCCACACAGCCATAACAGCCACAACAGCTCTTGCCAAAAGCTCTTTCAAAAATGCGTGCGCACAAATGCACACACGCTCCAAGTATATGGAATGCTGGGTGATGGAGGCGGGGCTTGCTCTCAATGAGAGTAATATAGCAATAAGGCACCTATAAATGGCAAAGGAAAATGTAGTAAGTGCCACAGTACTATAATATATTAGATATATCCAAGTCCTTGAGCAATAAAATGCTCTATCTCCTCCAATCGTACCTCTGTGCCATTGATGGTGTATTCACAGTCCCAGAGTCAGCCAGCCACAACAGCTCTTGCCAAAAGCTCTATCACAAATGCACGCACGCAAATGTGCGCGCGCTACAAGTATATGGAATGCTGGGTGATGGAAGCAGGGCTTGCTCTCAATGAGAGTAATATAGCAATAAGGCACCACAGTGCAGTTGATTCAGTATTCACGGTCCCAGAGTCCGCCAGCCACAACAGCTCTTGCCAAAAGCTCTTTCACAAATTCAAATAAAGAAACAGCTTACTCTATAGAAAATACACATGATTTGTTGCAACACAAGGCATTTTGTGAAGAGTTTGGCAACCTGAATGGTTTCATGCACAGAATTAGATTAGGACTATGCATTGACCTCAGGTCCGTAAAGTGCTGTGTGATACCTGACAGACACCCTCTACACAATATAACTGAAATGCTAGGAACTATAGGAGGAACACAGGTTATGATTTGAAGTCAGCATATCACCAAATTGTCCCACACCGTTCCTCAAGGAATATTGCAGTGTTCATCACACCAGAGGTATTATTCAAATGTCAGCGCATGCTCTTTGGTTTAGTACCTGCTGCGTCTGTTTATCAGCACATTATGTATCAGCATGATATGGAAGTAGTTCTGTGTTTTCAGGATTAACTTTTGGTGTATGGAGTGAGTCAAAGGGAGCATGATGTACAATTGAGAAACGTCCTTTATCTATGCATGAATGCATGTTTAACTTTGAGCGAAGATAAATGCAAACTTAGTAGGTCCACAATTCAATATCTGGGACATGAGATCTCTGTATTAGGCATTAGGCCAAAAACTGACGTATAAACAATATCAATAATGTTCCCAGTCCTGCAGATATAGAACATATAGTATCATTTTTGGGCATGGCTGAATATTATGCCACATTTATTCCAGGTTTGGCAGGTAAATCTACTCACATGAGGTGTTTGATTAAGAAAGGTGTGATGTTCCTGTGGGATGGGCAGTGCAAACAGGAGTTTCAAGAGGTAATGTTGGCCCTAGCAAAAGCTCCCACACTAAATAATTTAGACCCAAACAGGCACAATATTTTAACAACAGATGCAAGCAATCATGGTTTTGGTGCTGTTCTATCTCAAAAGTGTGAAGTGGGTGAATGCACTGTTGAGCTTGCTTCAAGGGTTTTGAGGGATGCTGAGCAACATTATTCTACCACTGAAAAGGACATTTTAGCCATCAAATGGGCCATTAAAAAGTGTTGTTCCTTTTTCTGGGGTGTGAGATTTATGATGCGATAAGACCAAAATGGATTGCAAGTCTACAGGAGTATAATTGGGTCGAAGAGTATCTGCCCGGTGTTAAGATGTTAAGACCAAGGCGGCTGATTGACTCTCTAGATTCACCAATGTGTTATTAGATGAAGGGGATGAGGAGGATAAAGAGGATCAAGTTTTGAACATCAAACAAGGAGCTGTGATGAAAAGTGAATGGCGTAAAGCCATGTTAACGGATGCATTTATGATAAATGTAAAGGAAAGGCTTATTAGTTCTTTGAAGAGCAGTGAAATGTACATAGGTGTTATTCCTGATGCCATTGCACATGTTTTTGATGTGCTCCTCATTAAATTTAGTTTGGTCCTGAGGGGTGACACATTGTTTCCTCCACTTGGAATTCATTCTAGGATTGTAGATATGGCACATGGAGGACATCAAGGAATATCTAAAACCAAACAGTTACTAAGACAGGACTATTGGTGGCTGGGTATGGGTTCACAAATTGAGAGAGTAATTTGAGAGTGTGCAGAGTGTGAGACTGCAGCCAAAGGAAGTGTTGCAAGAGTGGAACCCTTGACTTTGATGTTAATACGTCCTTTGCCCTGGGAACGGGTAGGATTAGATATTATGGGACCAGTGAGGTCTCAATGTTTGTCCATGTATTGTATAGTTTTGGTTGATATGTTTTCAGATTAGGTAGACATTTCCTGGGTGCATAATGTGGGTACCAAGGAAGTCATTACATTTCTGGATGACATTTTTAAGAGGGAGGGCTATCCCACCACCATTGTAACTGACAATGGTGTTCAGCTAAGTTCTGAGGAAATGGAGATGTTTTTGAAAAGTAATGGAATAGAGTATAGAACTAGTTCCATATATCATCTGGAAATCAATGGAATGGTCAAAAGATTTAATAGCGTGATTAAGGATGGATTCACTGAATATGAATTAATTAAAATATTGTCTTCTTCACTGCTTGTTGAAGTAAGACAATGTGTGATAGTATTTGTTAAACAGAGTCAGGATATTTGACCTATTTTGAAGTATTACAAGTTAGTTTTTTCATCGATCAATACTGACCATATGATACTAAACTAATCCTGAGGCAGACTCAGCAAGGGGACAATTGCTTGGTATAGTAGAGAAAACCTCACAAGATTTCTTTCCTAACCATGCAAAGCACGTGGCCCCAATGTCTGTTTTTGTAAAACATTTGAACATGCATATAAGCTGATATATGTGCTCATTACATGTGAGCTGGTCCGCAAAAAATGCCGGAATATATTTCGGAACTACTGGCACCAGCATTTATTCTGGACCATCTCAGTCCGGGTTTACCGGTAGGTGCAGTGAACTACTGGCAGGCCTGACCTGCCGGGAGTTCAGGCCCCTACCGGCAAAACATTGCCCTTATCACCGGTACCATTACTACAGGTGCCAGTGACAGGGGCAAACCCATTCCATGCAGTCCTATGCAACTCCATGGAATGGGAACTTACAGCTGATGCTGGTAATATCGCAGTAACACTGGAATATAGTGCACCATTAACGGTAAATCAAGTGTGTGGGTAATCCGCCGGTGGCACTGGTGGGTTACCGGAAGACTCATAATGAGAGCCATAGAGTTTTTTTTTTTTTGTATAATACACTTGGTGGCAGCACAATTGATTGTAATCTGTATATTAATGACTTATTAGTGCACAATATAACATTATCATTTATGCACAGTTGGGTTCTTTTCGCAAATACTTGTTTTAAACATTTGAAAATTAGAAGTGGAAAACCTATTCCTTTTTGTTAAAATATTAGCGACTCATTTAGCTTTTGCACTAAGGGTCCTGCCTGCCTTAAGGGTCCCCTTAATACGGGCTGGCACTTGCACTCATCAACTTCTCTGCTGCAGGACCACACCTGAACAGGCTGCTCCTTCTGGGACTTGTGACTCGGTTTTCACAACCTCTTTCCGTTCTGCTCCGCCGTCTACCAATGTATTTACCAGAAACGGATTTGCTGGAACTTTGTCCTTTAAGGTCATAAGGAGTCAGGTAGTCTCATCACCCATTAGGAGAATATCAATGACAAAATTATCTTGAGGGCAGTTAGCTGGCCTAGTGGTCACTAAGGGGTCTTTCGTAGATTGGTGGGTTGGAGCAGTGTGCAGTCTACCACCAAGATGTTCGCTCCCCTGTTCCTAAGAACAGATGTTCACAGACCGTTAAAACAGTCACTGAGTAATGACTGTAATATCCTGCACTTCCTGGTGATGTCCCAAAACTGTCATGAAAACTGGGATTACTTCAGAGGTGATGCTCTGGACTCTATTACTAGATGGAGGGTCTTCTGGCATCCTGCAATCTCACAATCCTGGCTTGAAACAGAGTTCCCTCGTTCTGTGCTGAAATTCACTATTGTTCCACTATCCTTTGGTAATTGTGGTAGCCATTGGCCTTATCACACCAAAAAACAGAGTGCTTGCTAAACTGTTAGGTCCCAGCCAGTGTGCTTACCCCCACTGTTAGGACTGTGGTGGGGACATTAAGGGGCATTTTGCTTAGGATTGCCCACTGGGTTGTAATGAGGCATCTGTCCTTTCCATTTTCTCAATGGACACTCATTGGTCATATGCCTTGACTAACAAGTTGAGGTGAAACACTTTGGAGTCAGCAACATACTGACACAACTCTGTGAAGCAAGCATCCAAAAAGTTACAATACAGAGTTACAGTTACTTACCCTGAAATTCATCAAATATTGCTCCTTGAATGAATTTATATAGGGAAATGTTTGACTGTACCATTTTACCATGATAAGAATGTTGAATAGAATATAGCATTTAGAACATAAAGTAAGAGATGCAGATTCTGATTCAGCTGAATGAGAGAAATGTATGTATCTGGTGGAGTGTACATGAAGCTTACAATAAAGGAATAACAGCCACTTACCGGTGTCCTAGATCATTTCACTGACGACGTGCAATCCGGATCCATGATTTAATTGCTGTTGAAAAGGAAACCCTGCTCTTCGACATTAAAGAGAATTGAAGTGGCTGAGGCACGCCGACTGAACGAGGTGCAAGACGCTGCTCTATGCCTTAACACCCTTCCATATTAAGCCTTTTATCGGCGAAGTGCTAAGAGTAATTATGAGCAATGGGCCGCCCACTGCCAAAGTGCTGCTCACTGTGCGCTCCATTGAGGGGAGAGCGAGCATCCACACCATCAAACTCACTTTGAGGTGGAGAGTGAGCGTCAGTGCGAGCCATCTCACATGCATTATCCAGTTCCCCTACGGCAGCAACTTAGAAGAAAGGACCACACTACGTGAGACAAGATGCCACAACCATTTTAGTTGCTGCAGAAATCTAAGGTTTATAAGGGCTGATGCACAGGATTGAGCGCTATATAAATAGAGACACAGACAGAGACCGATGTGTGACATTGAATGCTAGAAATAGAGCCACACTATTTACTTCACCAACATTGTTATACCAGCAACAAAGCAGCAAAGGTTATACATACATATATACAAAAAGAAATAAAAAAGGGGAAAGGAAAAGCACTAAGACATTGAAGGCACTGTACATATTGTTACACCAGCAGCATGGTTATGCAAAGTGTGCCTCCCCCAAATGACTTCATAGAAGTCCAAGGAGAACCATCCGTCCTGTGGAAAAGATAGAATACACTTTTTGACCACAATGTACTGGCACTGCATGGATTACATTTTTCCTCTGAAAGAAAAAAAAATCTTTTAAAGACCAATTTGAAATTTTGCCCACCATTAATAGAGGATGAGTCGGTAGGCCTTTCAGAATATGAGAAACGCGCGCACCAAGCAGAGTACCAGCGAGTACTGACTGCACGTCTGCACTGGATTTTGCCGCCGGCCGCTTCTGCCTGGATCTTCTGTTTACATTGTACTTAACAACGTGCCTTGGACAATTTGGACTTTGGGTAAATCTCATGCTGAGATTATATATATAACTTTAAGTTAACTTTAAATCACCTCTCAAGTTGCCCAAATACCTAACATTTACCAATTTTTTTCTTATTGAAATTGGCTCTGCCTACTTTTGGCGTTTTTTTCCTTAAATTTGACACCCGCGCGCACCAGCGCGCGCGCACCAAGCAGAGTACCAGCGAGTACTGACTGCTGACCGCTGCCCGCTGTCTAGCGTCGGCATATTACTCTTTTTGCTTTCCTCTGTTCTGGTTTTGGCACGACACACTTCTGATAAGTATTCACGCAACGTATATCGATGCGTTGATAACCCTATCTTCCCTTTTCTAAATTTAAAAAAAAACTAAGCGGGAGCGCCTCCAACAAAGATCAAGATGCTTAGACTAACGTCGGGCATGCCTCGCGTCCCAAGTCTCTTTTTGCAGCGGAAGAGTCTCCCTAAATCCCCTGTAAAGATCAATCCACCTATGGTTGGAGCGAGTTCAAAGAAAATCATCGCTTTCTCCCCGGATATTCGCCATTTCTTAAAAAATAAAGATTCAACGGACATAATATATAGTGACATGTCCACCAAAAAAATGAGTGCTCGAACAGTAGCCAACTTAGCTCTATTAGAAAAAGAAAAAATTCCTGAAACGTTGGATCCATCTAGTGTGTCTGATGCCACCATGTGTAACTGTGATTCGGTGACAAAAATCACTTCAATGAGGAAGCAGTCTAGGGTGCCCGCATACTTACCTGAATTCTCTATCCCGCCCATGCCTGCAGAAGGTAATGCATCAATAAAACAACATTCTCCTTCACCTCTATATTCTCAAGTAGTTGACCCTCTGTTCAGCAAACCAGTTGAAAATAGAGATCAAGTTGATCACGTTCAAGTTTCAGGTAATGATCCTTTTGTAATTCCCATGCCTGACTCGACATCTACCCAAGTGATCAACGTTCAATCGGAAGAGTTAACCCCTCCTTGTCCTATAATTGCCAGAGGCACTAATATTTCAAATTTATCCAACACTCCAGAGCTTTATACTACTGATGGCCCTGATGATATCATCTCACCAGAAAATTCTCAATCATCATCAGTCACGTCATTTTCTAAACCTCTCCCCCGACCATCATTTGGATTTCCATCAATTTCAAATCCTGCTCTTGAAGCAGCATTAACTGCTATCAACACAAGTATATTTTCAATTGTAAAGCTTTTTGAAATTTTAAATCTTAGATCTATGGAGCAACATGAGTCTGTCATGTTGCTCCATAAAAAAATTGATTGGATTGCTATATATTCAAGAAATTGCCCTTCACAAGCCTGGTTAGATGACTCCGTGAATGTAATGCCTTTGGGGAATCCACCAATTGATGAAGTCATTGAAGTAGATTTCACCTCAGTTGCTCAATCTCCAACTCCTAAGCTACTAGAAGCCTCAATGGCTCTTCCCCCAACCTTTAGTCCACCAGAAGCAATTGTTGAGACGCCTGACGTCCAACTAATAGAAAACCGCTTTACGAGGTCTTTACGAATCCTCCACGCCTTAACGGGCGAAAAAGAAGAGGTAATAGAAAAAGAACGTCTCAAAACTTCGACCTCCCAAATTATAATCAGGATATTGAACAAAGACCTCTAAAAAATTCTAAAAATATGAAAAAAAATGCATCAACTTCTAAGACGAAAAATTCCAAATCAAAAATGAAAGAATTCAATGCGAATTTGGTCGCTGCTGAATTATCAATAGCAGAAGCAGAGGACAATTCACCAATGGCAAATTCTATAAGCCAAACTGCGCCTCATCCTGCTACTCCTCTCTCTTCTGAGGTTGACGAATTCCCCAAAGGTAAGAAGCGTGGTCAGTTACCTTCTGTACCCATTAACAATGAAGTATTGCAGGATTCGCAAATGGAACTTATGAATTTATCTGTATATCCTAACGATTCTAATGTTGAAGATGTCTGTTATGGTATTCACAATGGCCTTTCTGTCCATCCTTCGACAAAAACGAGTTTTCATGTGAATTTTGATATCCCCACTCCACAATTTAAAACCTTAGATCAAAGAAGGATGGACATAGGGACTAGAATATCATTAGCGAGTGGAATCTCGACTGTATCGAATTTGTCTCCAAATATCTCAAATGCGATTGTGAGCAAACCTCAGCAACAGGCAATCGCTAAAAGCACTATCCACAACATTCTTAATTCTCCATCAGCCTCACTGTTTGAGACCCCTCTTGATATTATTCATGATGAGGTGAGATCTGTGATACATTTGCCCAACCCTCCAATACTACATGAGGAGCATATTAAAACAACTATGCTTGACAGGATATTTTCTGATCCGTTTCCTAACCACTCTACGCTTCTGTTGATTTTGAACTCTATCCCATCCTTAAGTCAAGTTACATCTGATGATATTGAGCAGGTCTGGTATCCAACCCCTGGCCATCAAGATATTAGCATTATGAGCATCAAGTCAAAGAGTGTTAAAAATGTAATATGGAGTGAAAGGCAAGAGTTATATAATCGAGGTTTATGTCTTGAAGCGTTTTTGAGTCCTCATGCTCAAACCGAATCTACGTCAAATAATCATATCCAAAATGATAATCAAGTAAATCCCTGTGTGCATGTAAGAATGACATTAGACCTTCCATTCTACCTCCTCCATCTAAATGGAATTGGATAACACAGAAAATAAAGGATAGCCAAACTGTTTCGCACCATTAGAATACCCTGTAGGCGTATGTCACTCCTGCTCCTTAATTTCCTGGAACACTCGAGGTTTTAGCCATTTATTATCCAATAACACGTCAAATCTAAATAATTATGATATTGTACTCCTTCAGGAAACCTGGCTTTGTGTTGCCCCAATATGGGAAGACCATCAAATTAATATTGTGCCGGCATCTAACCCTACGAAAGGCCGACCTGCGGCGGGTTTATTGTTAGCCGTTCGCACAGACTCCCAACTATCACTTGTTGCATGGCCCTTGCCCGATGCCGGTATACAAGCAATTGAACTCTCCACTACCAATATAAATCATCCGATATATCCAAGTTATTTAATTATCAATAGTTATTGGAATCCTCTATCCCCATCTGAAACCCAATTTATAGATAAAATTGACAACTTATTAAATCTGGCTTTAACCAAACCCCACATTATGTCTGTGTTAATAGCAGGTGATTTTAACCTAAATTGTTTGAACTCGAAGATGAAATATGATTCTAGAGCCTATAAGTGGACAAAGTTTGCCATAACAAGAGAACTCACAATGTTGAATGGTTCAACGCCTGATGATTGCCCTCCCAAACCGACTTGGACTAGGAATGAAAGCAAATATATTCTAGATTACATATTCATCTCAGATGAGGCCAACAAGATGGTAGCAACTTTTAAAGTAATTCCATCCAAATTGAGTGATCACAATATGTTACATGTCTCTTGGATCCCTCATTCAATACAATATCAAAATTACTATTCACCACATATAGATGTTAACAATACAGGTAACCACCTAAAATGGTATCCTTCCATGGTTTCCAAATTGCAAAAAAAAAAATCTGACCTACAATATCTAACTCCATGTCCAACAGAGACATTTTATAGTGATTGCATTCAAATATTAAGAGCTGAACATCATACAACGTCTCGATCACTGCTTGTGCACAAATACCCTCGATTGATACTGATTTCCGATCTTAAAAAAGAGCTAAAAATGAACTTACGGAAACCTGCAGTCAAGGCGTGCAAAGCATTAACAAATCAATTAAAGAGACAATATCAAAGCCGAACTAGGCAAATTATTCAAAACTTTAAACAAGAACTATCTGAAAAAATGTTAAAAGCAATCATGTTAAAATCATCTGGTGTGATATGGAAAATGTTGAATTTGATGTCCGTCATAGCTCACAGATCTATGCTACTCAGTCCCATTTCCAAAGCGAAGTGGGTAACTCATTTTCAAGAACTTTTATACAAACCTATAGAATCTAATGCTGAAATGAATGTTATGCCTGATTTTGAAGAATTTAAATTTGACGAATTGGATATTTTGATTTTAATTAAAAAATTGAGCTCCTCGAATGCTCCTGGACCCGACCAGCTGACGAACGCAATTCTTAAAGAAAACCCAGAAATGTGGGCATCTGTGCTCTATATGATTTTTACTTGAGTCATAAAGTCAGGACAAATTCCTCCCTCGTGGCAACAAGCTATTTTAATTCCTATATTTAAAAAGGGCGTCCGGTTTAGATGCCCCAGGGAAGATTTTTGCAAAATTAATTTTAAAAGACTTTACAAAATGGCTCGGCGATAACAATCTGATGGATACCAATCAATCCGGTTTTGTCCCAGGAATTGGGACCTCGCAAAATTTATTTATTTTATCTATTTTAAAAGAACAAGCAATTCTAACCAAACATTCACTTTTTATTGCTTTTATAGATTTTAAACAATCATTTGACTCGGTGTCGAGACAGCTTTTATGGAGAAAATTACTTAAAGTAAGATGTCCATCATATATTATCTTTTTAATACATACATTTTACACTAACACAACTATTAAGATCAAACTTACATCCAAGGGCTTGTTATCAGAACCAATTTTGTCTAACAGTGGTTTAAAACAGGGATGTCCATTTGCCTCGATCCTGTTTAACTTTTACATTAATAATGTTTGTAATGCTTTTAGCTCAGTGCGCTCTTTTCCGCTTTTACGGCGCCGTTAACCCCTTAACGCCTGGGTTGTAATGAGGGCCAAGGTATTTTGTGAAGAGTTGGGCGACCTGAATGGTTTCATGCACAGAATTAGATTGAGACTATGCACTGACCTCTGCTCCGTAGTTTACCCAATATAACTGAAATGCTAGAAACTGTAGAAGGAACAAAGGTTATTAGCGCTTTGGATTTTGTAGTCAGCATATGACCAAATTGGCCTACACCGGTCCTCATATTTCAGTGTTCATCACACTAGAGAGCCTGTTCCAATGTCAGCGCATGCCGTTTGGTTTAGCGTCTGCAGCGTCTTTTTTTCAGCACATTATCATCAGCACGATCTGGAAGGTGTTTGCAGGATGAACTTTTGGTGTATGGAGAGAGTCAAAGGGAGCATGATGTACATTTGTGAAATATCGTTTATGTATTGATGAATTCATGTTTAACTTGGAGCAAAGATAAATGCAACATAAAAAGAACACAAAGTAAGAGATGCAGATTCTGATTCAGCTGAAGGAGAGAAATGGATGTATCCGGTGGGCTGTACAAGAAGCTTACAATAAAGGAGTAACAGCCACTCACCGGTGTCCTAGGTCATTTCAGAGACACATAGAGAATTCCTTCACAACTGTTTACTCATATTTTCCAACGCAGGTTATCTGCACATCGTGTTTACAGAGCAATAAAGTCTATGTAACTGTTTTGCATTAGGTGAGAGCTCCAAAGCAACACGATCGTTTAATGTGAGATACCCTTTTACAGCGCGTTGCTTAGGTTTGCCCAGAGAAACTTGTCGCAGCATTCTTTGTGATTTCAAAAATTATATTTAACAAGAAAGCAGACCGCATTCATTTCGTGTGGACAGCCATGATTTACACCCACAGGTTTATAAAAAGGTGCACATTCACAAAATCAATGTTTCCTATACGTCAGATGTTTAATGCCTTTGTTATGTCAGAAGGTCAAACGTGCCACTGCATTTTAAACTGAGGGCTTTGAGTCTGCAGGGGTCTTAAATCGTCATAAAGCCTTAGCTGTCTTGTCAGGGTAATTTTCTCTCCAATAACAGTTACAGACTTTGTTTAGCGGGCATGTTTATTGCGTTTAGCCACAACTCAGGAAAACAGTGCTTGCTAATGGGTTTTAAGTGACATGGACATTACGTAGAGCTGTTAATACATATGTGTGTACTGATGTATATCAGTATCGTTCTTAATTTAAGTATAAATAACAAAAAAGGGGCTATCGTTAGTCACCATTTAGCATCGTCTACATGATCAAATGCATTACAACATGCTTCAAAACCATGGTCATTAAAAAAATATAATAATAATGATGTAAGGTATGGGGAGAGTAGACAAAGACAGCTCCAGATATCTCATTAAAAGACATCTATGGTCATAGTATGTGCTATCCAGTTAAGTTAGGCAATAGTGAAATCTCAATGCCATTGTCTTCTATTGTGATGTTCAGCACTGGTGCAGAATGATACTTATGTTGCCACTTCAGCGGAAAACGACATTCACATATTCACCCAAGCACTTAGACGCCATGCTTTCATGCTGCAACTTCCTTCAGCACCCATGCCTTCATGCTGCAACTTCCTTCAGCATCCATGCATTCAGGCTGCAACTTCCTTTAACACCCATGCCTTCATGCAGCAACTTTCTTCAGCACCCATGCCTTCATGCTGCAACTTTCTTCAGCACCCGTGCCTCCATGCTGCAACTTCCTTCAACACCCGTGCCTTCATGCTGCAACTTCCTTCAGCAGCTGTGCCTTCATGCTGCAACTTCCTTCAGCACCCGTGCCTTCATGCTGCAACTTCCTTCAGCAGCTGTGCCTTCATGCTGCAACTTCCTTCAGGACCCATGCCTCCATGCTGCAACTTCCTTCAGCACCCGTGCCTTCATGCTGCAACTTCCTTCAGCACCTGTGCCTTCATGCTGCAACTTCCTTCAGGACCCATGCCTCCATGCTGCAACTTCCTTCAGCACCCGTGCCTTCATGCTGCAACTTCCATCAGCACCCGTGCATTCATGCTGCAACTTCCTTCAGGTCCCATGCCTTCATGCTGCAACTTCCTGCAGCACCCGTGCTTCCATGCTGCAACTTCCTTCAGGACCCATGCCTTCATGCTGCAACTTCCTTCAGCATCCATGCATTCAGGCTGCACCTTCCTTTAACACCCATGCCTTCATGCTGCAACTTTCTTCAGCACCCATGCCTTCATGCTGCAACTTCCCTCAGCACCCGTGCCTCCATGCTGCAACTTCCTTCATCACCCGTGCCTTCATGCTGCAACTTCCTTCAGCACCCGTGTCTTCATGCTGCAACTTCCTTCAGGACCCATGCCTCCATGCTGCAACTTCCTTCAGCACCCGTGCCTTCATGCTGCAACTTCCTTCAGCACCCGTGCCTTCATGCTGAAACTTCCTTCAGGACCCATGCCTTCATGCTGCAACTTCCTTCAGCACCCGTGCCTTCATGCTGCAACTTCCTTCAGGACCTATGCCTTCATGCTGCAACTTCCTTCAGCACCCATGCCTTCATGCTGCAACTTCCTTCAGCATCCATGCATTCAGGCTGCACCTTCCTTTAACACCCATGCCTTTATGCTGCAACTTTCTTCAGCACCCGTGCCTTCATGCTGCAACTTCCGTCAGCACCCATACCTCCATGCTGCAACTTCCTTCAGCACCCGTGTCTTCATGCTGCAACTTCCTTCAGGACCCATGCCTCCATGCTGCAACTTCTTCAGCACCCGTGCTTTCATGCTGCAACTTCCTTCAGGACCCATGCCTTCATGCTGCAACTCCCTTCAGCATCCATGCATTCAGGCTGCACCTTCCTTTAACACCCATGCCTTCATGCTGCAACTTTCTTCAGCACCCATGCCTTCATGCTGCAACTTCCCTCAGCACCCGTGCCTCCATGCTGCAACTTCCTTCAGCGCCCGTGCCTTCATGGTGCAACTTCCTTCAGCACCCGTGTCTTCATGCTGCAACTTCCTTCAGGACCCATGCCTCCATGCTGCAACTTCCTTCAGCACCCGTGCCTTCATGCTGCAACTTCCTTCAGCACCCGTGCCTTCATGCTGCAACTTCCTTCAGGACCCATGCCTTCATGCTGCAACTTCCTTCAGCACCCAAGCCTTCATGCTGCAACTTCCTTCAGGACCTATACCTTCATGCTGCAACTTCCTTCAGCACCCATGCCTTCATGCTGCAACTTCCTTCAGCATCCATGCATTCAGGCTGCACCTTCCTTTAACACCCATGCCTTCATGCTGCAACTTTCTTCAGCACCCGTGCCTTCATGCTGCAACTTCCGTCAGCACCCATGCCTCCATGCTGCAACTTCCTTCAGCACCCGTGTCTTCATACTGCAACTTCCTTCAGGACCCATGCCTCCATGCTGCAACTTCCTTCAGCACCCGTGCCTTCATGCTGCAACTTCCTTCAGCACCCATGCCTTCATGCTGCAACTTCCTTCAGGACCCATGCCTTCATGCTGCAACTTCCTTCAGCACCCGTGCCTTCATGCTGCAACTTCCTTCAGGACCTATGCCTTCATGCTGCAACTTCCTTCAGCACCCATGCCTTCATGCTGCAACTTCCTTCAGCACCCATTCTTCGTCCTCCCCAAACTTTGTGCGTAGATCACACCACCTTGTGTATGCACGGCAACATCTTTATGAGACTGAGTGCATATCTCTGGGCACTGCTGCTCTACACTCCCCTGTAATATGATGCGGCAGAGACACACATCTTGTCATGGGGAGAGTGTCAGAGACAACAGGTGCTTCATCAGTAAAACCAACGCTAGGGAATGACACAGCAAGTTTAACAAAGTGGGGCATGATCCTGAACTCTGTCAAACGTGCTGAATGTGATGCGCCTTCACTGATACTGCTACTGCCTTCATCTAGCTGTTATCAGGGTACGCTAGTACCTTATTTAGAGGGATAGGGGGCTGATACCCACAGGAGTTGCAATCTGGTAAATGTGCACCCTTATGGTAACCTCATGCAGAGTACTTGGAACCCTCCTTTACCTCCTCCAAAATGGCACTTGGCTTGTGCACTCTGCGTGTAAGCCACCTCATTGGTAGTGCAGAGCACATGTATAGAACCCGATTGCATGTAAACATGCATTTGTTTCCAATCCGATATATATTTATTAATAAGAAGCATGCCACTGGGCGATGGGGGTTCTTTCACTTCCATCGGACATGCTGCCGTGCACATGAGAAAATGCCCTCTTTCAAGTTAGCAGGTGTGCATCTGTCATTGCAGAACGCGGATTACAAACCTTGTATAACACTAATGTGTAACGCACGTAGGTCAGACAGTAGTACTCTGTGTCACTGGCACCATCCCATAATCTTGCATCAGGTATTTCCTCTTTGGCCGTGGTGAGGCGACATGTGGAAGGAGAGGGAGGGTTGCATGGGACAGTTTACATTGTCTTTGTGTTTAAATTGATTGCAAAGAAATGTCATGAAGGGTGTCAAAAGGTAGTACGACCTCTATTAACCCATCTGCCACCCCTTTGCTTTTTATTCCTGGTGACAGTTTGAACAAGCATTGGCAAAGTCAACAGTTTGGGCTCTTGTGTAGGAATGGGGAAGGCACGTGCAAGGCACTGCCGTAGTGGTATTAACTACCATTGTTGCTAGCAGGTGCAAAATGATGTGAGTACCTGAGCATCTAATAGCAAAACGTATGCACAACCCCAAAATGTTGACTTTCCCAATGCTTGTTTTTTAACAGGACTTCATTAAAGGACATGCAGGGTGCTTAGAAATCGATTGGCTGAAGGCACATCTGGTAAGACTTTTTTTATTAGACCAGTAACGTGTTTACAACTCCAATAAAGTCATTAACTCTCAGCAGACTGCTTTGAAAAATCATTGGCATGCACTTCAAGTGCAAGGGTTGATGGTAAGGCTTGAACAAAACAAGCTCAAAGAGTTCACATGAGGAGGTGTTTTTGATGGGCAGAAGCAGGAATGGCAGGGATTGGCCATAGAGATTAACATGGCCATGGGCAGGCAATGGGTGAGAACATAACCAACCAAACAACACCTACTGTTTTTCTGCATTTTTTTATTTACATTCTCTATGGGGGCATATCCTCCTTTCCAGTCTCCACGCCCCTACTCTTCCCCAACCCTGTGACCCACCATATCAAAAATAAGGGTCTGATTAATGGGATATTTCGCACAGAGCGCAGTGCAAAGTCACTTTGCACCAGTGAAAAGTATTCCATGAATCAGGCCCTAAATGTTCCCATACGACACTTGCCCAAAAATGAACCAAAACATGTTTCAAAACGGCATTTCTCCAAATGCAGTGAAACAGGTGCCCACATGGTGGGCGTGTTCTGTCACAGACAGGCGAGGACAGGCACATTAATCTCTGTGTTTTTCCTAAACTGCAGTTTAAATGACTTCTAATGTTTCAACCAAACGTTTTTCTCAAGTTGTTCCATGGAACAGAATCGACGTATGTTAAACACATTGGGGCACATGTCATAAGACCCGACCCTGGAACGTAATAAAAAAGGTGGTCATTGCAGGTATACAATTATTGAGCATTTCTGAAGAACTTTTTTATGCTCAAGGGTTTTGGTTGTCCTTCAATGTGGAGGGGAAGGGCATGAAACGGGAGTTAAGTTCATACCTCATTTTTCTTCAACTCCAAAAACCACTTTGTTTTACAACAGGATTGTATTTTCACGGTGAAGTAACACGTATGGATTCCTATATAATCCACCAGCTTTATACAACAGCAAAAAGCAAACAGATTCATAGGAATCCAATGTAAATGCTGCCTGCCATGTGTAAAAGGCAGGATGTGTATACTTATTTTGCACTGCAAAGTGCAACAATAAGTCAGAAAGGAGATTTTGCACCCCAGCGAAATTGTGTGCCTCACGTCGCAAGCTCAGGCTGCCCCCAGCGTAATCACACGCCTGACCTCGCAAGGCCATGCTGCACCACAGTGAAAACACTGGCCTTCCCTCGCAAGCCCAGGCTACACTTCTTTGAAAACGCAGGCCCTCCCTCGCAAAGCCAGACTGCACCCCAGCGTAATCGCCCGTCTCACCTCGCAAGCCCAGGCTGCACCCCAGTGAAAACGCAGGTCCTCCCTCGCAAGCCCAGGATGCACCGCATTGAAAACACAAGCCCTTCCTCGCAAAGCCAGACTGCAATCCAGTGAAATCGCACACCTCACCTTGCAAGCCCAGGCTGCACCCCAGCGAAAACGCAGGTCCTCCCTCGGAAGCCCAGGATGCAAGCCTGTGAAAACACAGGCCCCCCTCGCAAAGCCAGACTGCATCCCAGCGAAATTGCATGCCTCACCTCGCAAGCCCAGGCTGCACCCTAGCAAAAACGCAAGGTCCTCCCTCACAAGCCCAGGCTGCACCCTCCAGACTGGACACCACCCCTAACCCGCCTCACCTCTGACATGCCCCCAGGCAGCCCCCTCCAGACTGGACACCCCTGAGGCAGCCCACTCCAGACTGGAAACCCCCAGGTGCCCCACTCCAGACTGACCACAACCCCACAGCCCCCCTCAACTGTGATACCCCCCAGGCAGCTCCCTCCAGACTGGACACCCCCCAGGCAGCAGACCCGATCACCTGTGGCACCCCCCCAGGGAGTCCCTCCAGAATGGACACCACCCAACAGCCACCCTCAATGGTGACACCCCCCTATGCAGCCCGCTCCAGACTGGATACCCCCCAGGCAGCCCCCTCCAGACTGGACACCCCCAGGCATCCACCTCCAGACTGGACACACCCCCAGACCCTCTCACGTGTGACACCACCCCAGGCAACCCCCTCCAGACTGGACACCCCCCAGGCAGCCCACTCCAGACTGGAAACCTCCCCAGGCAGCCCCCCTCACCTGTGAGACCGCACACTCCAGACTGGACACACCACCCAACCCCCCTCACCTGTAGCACCCCCCAGGAAGCCCCCTCCAGACTGGACAACCCCCCCAGGCAGCCCCCCTCACCTGTGACACCCCCACGGCAGCCCCCTCCAGCCTGGACACCCCCCTGGCAGCCCACTCCAGACTGGACACCCCCGGGCATCCTGCTACATACTGGACACTACCCTCAGGCAGCCCCCTGACAGTCTCCCACAACACCAGTGCAATGCATGTCTGCAGCTAACCTGAACCTCTGTGGTCTGCCAGCTCCATGAAATGGGACACTAATATGTCCACCGCAAACATGATCAGCAGGAAGCACCAGAGATCCATGCAGGACTGGAGCATCTGCCGAAACACCCCTCAAGACTTTAACCAGACCACCCCAAACACATGTGACAATTGAATGCAATGGCAAGTGTCATGTGCATGTTGGCCATGGCACATTGCAAAGGCATCAAAGCACACTAACTGAATGTGCGCCCACGACAGAAGTAAACATACCAATAAATATGAAATATACATAAACAATGGCCATGCACATCACCGCCTGAGCATCAGTGACCTGGATGTTATCCGACAGGGAACAATAACATGACAGGGCCATGCATGGTGATGGGAGGGCAGTCAGAGAGTGCATGAGTCGCAGAGACTGGAGAATTGTGCTGCCACTCCGCAAGACCAAACATGGCTCAGTACTGCATTCCAGTGTCCGAGGTGGAGCAACACATGACAGAAGGCACTGTGTGACTGCACATGCTGGTGGGCGTGTCTGCATGACATTAACGCAACCATTAACAGGACCATGGAACACCTCCACAGTGAGCACACTTACCTCCACCCCAACAACACTGATGGCAAACACACAGTGATGCTGCACAGCTAATAGCAAATGAAAACATACAGTGCAGACCCAGTTGTCTGATGGACCCACCCCTACATGTCAGACACATGTGCATCCTTCCAGTCACAACCATCACAGCAACAACACATGCATGCATGCTACAAGACACATGACTTGCAATGGAGAGATGCAGTGGCTGAAAGGTGCTGACACACAAATGAACTGCATGACATGTGCAATGTAACAAAATCAAATATGTATTGCATATAAATATTTACAATTAAAACAGGGAATGAAGGTAAAAGCAGTCCAGTGGAAAAAAAGAAAAGAAATAAAAACCCTACGCCTAACTAATTATATACATGAAAAACTGGGAACGAGTCTGGGGAAAATAATAAATAAAAAAGGAAACCTACATCTAAATAAACATTTACAAAGACTAGTCCTCCTCTCAGATCTCAACCAGCCTTTCCCCCAGGGCTGGGTCCCATGCCACATCTCCTCCTCTTCAGGCAGGCCTGCGTTGGCACCTGGAGGGCTTGCAGGTCATCCAGCATCCGTGTCTCTATCGCTTGCGCCTCCCTGCAAGTGGCCTCCAGGATGGCAGCCCGCCTCCTTGCATGATGCAGCACAATCCCAGCCATGGTCATCACCACTCCTGCTTCCTTTTCCTGCTGCCTCTCTGCCATGATCTACTTGTCATAACGGCAGAACACGGAAGACAATCTGTGCCTCATGCATGCCCCCTGCCTCACCTTTGTCACCTGCCTCCTTTAGTTGGTCTGCCCGGTGAAAAATCACCTCTTCCTCATTTCCACCTGCTGGTCCAGTGCCTGCTATGTTGGTACGCCTTCAGAGCTGATGATGATCCCCAGGGACGTACGGCATGTGCACTGCTCATGGGTACCTGCTGTCCCTCCATTGTTTGTTCCCCTGCCGGTGCCCGGGTAGGCATGGTGGCCACCTCAGCTGCTGTGCCTTGGACTCCCAAAGTGGGCTGGGATGTGATCTCCACCAGCCAGGGTGTTGTGGTGGGACCTGGGCCAGAAGGCACCCTGGAGGATGACTGGCCCACAGAGGAGGAAGACGAGGAGGTGGTCACTGCAGGGAACATCCCATGGAGTACAACATGGAACAGGCATGTTGCAAGCCAGGACACAAGGTGGTATAGCTCACTGTAATGATGTGCAAGCCGACTACGAGTAGCCTGCATATCATCACGAATGACACCTGTCTGTCTTGTCAACCCTACCAGAAGGGGCAGCACATAATCCCAGATGTACACCTCACATGGTAAGGGGGTGTCAGTCTGGGTGAACACACCAGCCACCAACGGAAAATGGGTCTGGGTGGAGGCATACCGGCAGGTGCACACTGCTGCATCCAATGGCCCAGGGGCAGGATTTTGCACAGGCACCTTCACAGTACCCTGCACAGCCTCAGGCCCCTGGGACAGGACTGTAGTATGCATGCCCACTTCAACACTGCCACCAGACCCCATTGGCTGGGCTTCAATGGCCACCTCCTCCACCTCCCCCTCTGTCTTCTGCGATGGATGACCCCTGTGTGACATCACCTGGCCCCACCGCTGCTGGGGAGTCCACTCCCACCTTCGCCTTCTTGGACTTACCCTCAGCGACATGCCCGATGTCACTGGTGCCTCTGCCTGTTGGAGGCATCCCTGCTCCACAGCACTGCTTCCACCCTCTTCATCAGATGCAACTGTGGAAAATGAGACACAGAACAGCAACATCAGTGTACTGCACCAAAGCCAGCGTGGCTTCACCAAGATTCACCAGAACATGATATGTCAAGGGAACAACTATAAAACCTCCACACCCACACAGATGGACATGCAAACTACATCCATGCAG
This sequence comes from Ambystoma mexicanum, assembly GCF_040938575.1. Lineage (NCBI taxonomy): Eukaryota > Metazoa > Chordata > Amphibia > Caudata > Ambystomatidae > Ambystoma > Ambystoma mexicanum. Next base: position 824,751,858 of record NC_090936.1, on the reverse strand, counting down.
ATACTTGCCTGGCCATCACTCCACACGTTCATATCAAACTACATGGCATTGTCACAACCAATTTATTGTGTATGCCATACACACATGGATCAATTGAACATGCACAAGTGAGCATGCAATAGCAACAAGCACACACAAAAGTCATGCACACACATACACTTCGTGGGCTCAAGCAGTGCCATGACCAATCACATCAGGTTCTGTGTACAGAATGCCTCAAAGTGACTAAGCCAGACATCCAAATGCACGTGTTGCTTCCAGGCGTGAGTGATGCACAGTCACACATTTCCATTTTGGGCACATACACATTAGCATCATGAATGCACAGGACATCGGCAGCACTACCTCAACTGGCACACTTGCCATCCTGGAACATTTCAGACACAAGTAACATTGCATGTGCATGGTCTGAAAGACCGCACTACAACACACAATGCAAGTAAGAGCACATTTAAAATCCAAAAATGTCTTCACGCACACATGGGGAGCAATGCCTGGGGCATGCATGCAGACATATGTCTTAGAAGCATACTTGCTGCTAGCCTAAGGAGGTCACTGCCAACATGCTGGCACATGCACAACACACATGCACCATAAAGCATTTCAGCATTTATTTTGCCTACGGGCTACAGATGCACAAGGTGTAAGACTTGCCTGACCTTGTCTTTACAATGTGCCTGACCCACGCATGCCGGGCGCATCGCGGCGCCACAACAAGGCTGAGCCTCGCTAACCTTGGCATCATTTGAAATCTTACATCCGCCGGCTGGCGGATACGCCGGCCAACACGAAGGCCATACAAAGGCCTGTTCTGCGCCTGTTACGCGCATGGTGCACGGCTTGCTTGGCCTAACCCACTAAATCCCTTTATACGGCATCTACACCCAGTCTGAGCCCAGTCATGCCAGAGGTATCAAGTGCAAAGGGATCAGCGCTGCATTAATTCTCACCCTACTGGGTTACAAGCTGCATGCCTGCTGTGCATTACATGCTCACCCACGTGCCACTTCTCACGCGCCGCCATTGTGCTGGTGTGCGCCGGTCCATGGAAGAAGGCACTGAACCACAGTGACTAGATGTGCTGTATGTTGCTCCAGGCTTTCAGTCTGCACTGCCTCATCAACCTTCGCTGCTGCCCACAGAACTATCAGCCCATCCTGGACCAATTGGCTTTCCAAAATAGACATTTCGCATCAGGTACGATAATATTGACTAACCAGCCAACACTGCACCCTATCTGCCTAGGGCCATTTAGCCTAAATCTCCAGCAACTGCTATATCTGCCTATCTGCTTCTACCTAGCCATGGCCTAACCTGCACTCACCTAGCTCAAGCTCAATCTGCCCATTGTGTATGCTCCTAGCCTAAGTCGAATTTGCCCATTGTGTATGCTTTTAGCCTAAGTGAAATCTGCCCATTTTGTATACACATAGCCTAAGTCGAATTTGCCCATTTTGGGATATCTGCGCTCTACGCCCCTCCACTATACCAAACACGGCCTCCCACCACTCCAACAGGCTTCCATGCTCTGACTCCATTCCTCCTACCCCGTTCCAACCAGCCCTAATCACATATGAGCGCCATAACCACCTCCCCACAGCCACTCCACCCACCAACGCTGTCCCTAAGCCTAAATCCACTGCCAGAATCACATCCCACATACCACCAGTGCACATAAGAAACACTAGATTAAGAGCCCGCACAACGACAACACACATCAAAACTCACAAACCCACACTGCAGATGCTCCTCCCACCTACCACAATCACTCCTACCTCAAAACCCCAGAATACCACCACCAAACATTACACCAACACCACCAAACGTAGCACACATGAACCCTCCCTAATCCAACTTGATCTCATTAATGCCAAATCACTACAAGCCCATGCCACAGAAATACATGACTTAATTTCCGACCTCGAGCTAGACGCTCTAGCCATTACAGAAACTTGGCTTCATGAAGCTTCTGGACCAGCCATATGTCAGTCCCTGCCCCCTGGGTACATCATCCTCCATCAAGATAGACCAACACACAAAGGCGGAGCTGCAGCCCTAATCGTCAAAGAAACATTGAAGGCTAGACAAATTAAATCTATCACATCTGAGAACTTCGATGCCCGATCAGTAAAAATCTCCTTCACACCTAACGACACCATGACAATGCACCTTATCTACCGGCCTCCAGGCCCACTCCTGAACTTCCAAGCTAACATCCTACACCTCATAGGTAACAACCTCAAACCAAATACTAAAGCCATACTCCTAGGAGACCTGAATCTTGGATTCAATGACACAAAAGACCAACACAGCAAAACCTTTGCTAAAGCCCTTCTGGACTTACTATTCATTCAGAGAGTTGACTCTGCCACTCACACTAAAGGCTGCATACGAGACTGGTTAGTCAACCACAACTGTAGGGTAGACATCAGCTCAAACACCCCACAACCTTGGACCGATCACCATCTCATCCACTTCTACATCCCAACGAATGCAGCAATCACTCAAAACCCCCCCAAGCCAGCTGCCCTAGTTAGATCTAAAAAACTACTTACTAAAGAGAGAATTTGCCCACTCCTAGAAGTCTCAGTAGTCACCCATCTCGAATAACCCTAAAGAACTAGTCGAACTTTACAACACCACTATTTAAGAGGTCATTGGCACAATTGCCCCACTAGAGACCACAAAAGCTAAAAAACTCTTCCATGCCAACTCATGGTTCAACCAGGACCTACAAGATCTAAAAACACTGAAAAGACACGCTCTAAAAAAATGGCAATCCTGCCCATCTGCCCCTCTGCGTGACTCATACCTAACTATTGTTAAACAATACAAAAACACCATAGCCAAAGCCAAAACTGCTACGTACAATACTAGAATCGACAATGCCCAATCACACTTAAACGAACTATTCGCTATATTCAATGAGCTAGTCATACCTCCCACGTCCAAACATCAAACGGTCAAAGACGAGAAATGGTGTAATGACATTCAGAAGGCTATGCTTGACAAAATAGACCTACTCCAAAAGAAAATCAAAACCAACCTTGACAATCTATCCAAGTCCCCCCACAAAACGCGGACCTCCCCTAACCCTAAGCACCCTATCCAACATGATAGCAACCCACCACCGCCATTTACCTTTAGAAAGGTAACCATTTCAGAGGTCTTACTCATTATGAAACAAATAAAACCCTCACTCTGCAAAGGGGACATCTGTCCAGCAAACATATTTAAAGACTGCGCTGAGTCCCTAGCGCCGTTCATTGCAACCTTTATCAATGGATCATTTGCCACCAGCTCAGTACCCTCCTCTCTCAACAAAGCATGGGTACGCCCACTGCTAAAAAAAGCCCACTATAGACCCAGACTCACCTAACAACTACAGGCCAATCACAACAGTGCCATTCTTGCTGAAAATCCTGGACAAGGCTGCTTATCCACAGGTAGAAACCTACCTTGAATTGCACAACATCCTAGGCAAGAGACAGTCCGGTTTTTGTCCACGCCATGGCACAGATTCAGCGCTACTCGACCTAAAAAAACAATTCCTAAGAAATATGGATAAAGGCAAATGTGCCATCCTCCTACTCCTTGACCTGACGGCTACGTTCGACCTAGTCAGCCATAAAATCCTAAAGACACACCTCACCAATATGGCTCACTTCTCTACTGAGGCCACAACTTGGATAACACCCTTCCTGGAGGGCAGAGCTATGAGGGTCTACTCAGACCAAGCATCAGCCTCTCCCTCCCCTATTAACTGTGGAGTACCACAAGGTTCCTGCACCTCCCCCACACTATACACCCTATTCACACTCCCTCTATTCAACGACCTAGACGAATTTGGCATAACATTCACCAATTATGCTGACGATACACACATTTTTCTCCCATTATCTGGTGATTACGAGCAAGACTTAAAAACCCTACAAAACACATATGCTATCATCCAGGCCTGGATGGGAGCCAATGGCCTCTGTCTCATTGGAGACAAGACAGCGATCCTACTGGTGGGACCAAAATAATCTTTACTAGAATCTAAAACTAGACAACAAATACAGTAACTTCTTAATTGAGAACTCTTTAATCTCAGTCTCCTCTGCTGTAAAAACTCTGGGAGTATACCTAGATTCAACCCTGCCCATGGACAGACATGTTAGTTACATCTCCACTTCAGCAGCACTAACAACAAAAATAATCAGTAAAGCCTCAACTTTCCACTGTAAACTGCCTCAACATCGCTAGGGCCACCATAGGTGCCAAATTCGATTATTGCAACGTCCTCCTACTAGGCACCTAAGCCAAAAACATTAATAGAATTCAAATCACACAGAACAACGCCTTAAGAGCAGCCCTCAATATTCCTAGAGGGAACACATCTCCCTAGCAAGACAAAATGTCCACTGGCTCCCAGTCAAAGAGCACATCCAGTTCAAGACTCTCACCATTACCCACAGATGCATATCCCAATCTGCCCTAGCTACCTTACTGAACAAATACAACCAGTACAGACACTCCGAGCCAAAAGGGACCTGTACGCAAACCAACTCTCAGTCCCCAACTTCAACAGAGCTAAAGTTGGCGGTTCGAGTTTCGAAGTTCTAGCTCCAAAACCTTGGAATTTTCTACCTCCCAAACTGAGAGCTGAAACATCCCTCATGGCCTTCAGAAAGGCACTGAAAACCATCTTATTTAAGTGAATCCTACTTAAAACACCACTGCAAAGTGAATAATGGCTATAATATACAACCCTACCTATGCTCACTATGCTAAGTAAACTTTCTTGTAACAGCGCCATGATGCCCGAGGGCAGCTGTGCGCTTTAAAAATGCAAATAAATAAATAAATAAATAATACAGCAGCGCACCACATGGCTACTCACCAGTCGACTCCAGACATTGTGTAATTTGCAGACCTGGGTGTGCAGCTGCAGGTAAAACCTCTCCAGGACCCGCAAGTTGTTCCCCGACTACCGGCATCTGCATGCATGTTGCCCCTCCACGGTAGCACCAGCCTGGATGAATCGCATGGCCTTGCTGTGGGACCTGGATTCAATGCTTGTGTATTGTCTTGAAGTAGCAGACTGCCACCCCCTCTGTGTTGATGGCATCCATAATCCCATCCCACATCTACTGACGTCCTTCCTTGCCACGTTGCAACACAGGGTTGAAGAGGGCAGCATAATGCTCCAGGACCTTTGCCACCAGGATGTTAACTTCCGTGACACTGAAGATGACAGCCCTCTGCCTCACTGCCAAGGGGTTGTCGCTCTGGTCTGATGATGATGGTGCAGACCCCTGAGGCAATTGTGGGTGGGCAAGGTGGTCCTGGAGCTGGGCTGTGAGGCGATGGTGGTGGAATGGCACAGTGGGAGTCCAATGAAGCAGGTGAGGTGGTCACAGGCCCAGAGACAGGAGCATGGGAAATGGTTGGACAACAGGCACTTCAATCGCATTTCAGTGCTGGTGGGCAGCAGGCACACCCAGTGTAAAGGCAGCAGCAAATGGCAAAGTTGGAGGCAAAGAGGGCAGGTGGAGGCAGGTTAAATGGCACAGAGGCAGGAGCGTGGGTCTTCCATGGATCCCAATGCTGCAGACGTGAACAGAGCGTAGACACGTGAAATCAGAGGAAAGGCCCTCGGTGCGTAACTTACGTTGAGCATGCCATACTCAGGGATACATTAGTACGTGCAGAAGCAACTATGAACGTGCATGCAAAGGGAAGGAGACATACGAGTGGCTGTGTATTTTGGGGCACCACGCAATCCATTCACTTCAGGGACCGTACAAACTTCTTATTATGGTGGGGGCATTGCCTCCATGCATTCGCGCATCTACTTTTGATTTTTACAATGCTAACGGTGAGACGTGTATGCATTTTTCAACTCTCAGTGCCCACATGTATCGCGTACCACTATTCTTACCTTTCTGGTAGCTTTCCGTGGTTCACGTACGTATTTTTTGTGTTGCTGGGTGCCATTGCGTATCGCATACTACTTTTTTCTTATTTTCAGAAGCGATCCTGGTATTGGGTACGCATTTATGTTTATGGTGGGGTGCCTGTGCGTTACGCTTACTGTATTTTCCGCACCTGGGGTACAAATGAGCCTTGCTGGACCACAGAACTACATCTTACATTACGTAGACTGCCGCCTCACTCAAATTGCCCAGAACAGTTACTTGGTGTGCCTTTCATACTTCTGTTACACCTGACAAATGAGTGGAAAGGCCCCAAAAGGGAAAGGGGTGGACGAGGCTGAAGCGGCTGTCCCAGCCCCATGGGATCCGGGACGTGCTGTGAAAGCAGCTGTACCAGCCCGAATGGCTAATGGACGTGCTGTGGAAGCAGATATCCCATGCTCGTAAGTCTGAAGTATGTGCTGTGGAAGCAGCTGTCCGAGTCTGAAAGGGTAAGGGACGTGCTGTGGAGGCAGCTGCCCCAGCCCCAGGGAGTAAAGCCATGCTCCAGGTCACTTGTGGTCCACCATCTAGACCCCAAAGTGATCCCACCCACACAGGGGTGGCATCAACACTTTGTGGCAAGAAGGCAAAGCCTGCACAACAGCAACAGGCTCAACCCCATGACACGGCACAGGACACTGTCACGTTGAGGAAGAAGAACTTCCATAATGAAGAACTCAAGATCCTCATGGACTACGTAACCATTCACCACTGTGACATGTGCCAGCATCAGAGGACCACACATACACCAGCTCGGCGTATGATGCATTGGCAGCATTTCACGGATGAGATCAACACCTGAGGGTTTTGCGAAGCAAACTGCTGCAAAAGTAGTGAAGCACTGGAATGATCTGACCCTCACACCAAGCCCAAGCTGAGTGCCAACCTCTCCTCTACTCTGGAAACTGACGGGAGGTCACCAGAGGAGGAGGAGCTGACCGAGCATGAAGAGGCTATGAGCCAATTCATTCTACTGGAGCAGGTGTAAGGCGTAGGAGGCCTGGAAAATTATGAGGAAATGTCCAGTGAGTGCCCAACATTGTACATCATGAGTACGTGAAGTAAAGCATCACCAAGATGTATAATTGTGGTGCACCTCTGGCTGCATTGGAATGACTGCCCCGGGTGAACCATGTCAGGTGTCATGGTGTACTGACTCCTGTCCAGTGTACACAAGAGTGGATACAACCCATGTGTTGTACATCAGTTGACAGTACTCATTCCCCACTAGCATACCTCCCAAAATCTGCAACATGATTCCACAACGTGCACAGTTGTTTGCTGCATCCTTAATGTCAGTGACTAAGCTCTGCTAGACATGTGCATGTGTCCGAAATACGAGTTACACTTCATGGTCTGCAGGGCGTAGAATAGATTTTCACACATGTACACATGTGTTTCCATGCTACATAAAACATCCAATGGCAATGGCTACTGAGACGAATCATTGTGAGACCTGCTCACTGTTACCCTCCCGCTCTGCTCACACTCCATGGGTCCATGCCCCTCTCCCTCTCGTGGGTCACTGTACCCTGTTCCTATCTACAACTCCATTGAGTTACTCTCTCCACTTCACGGACCTTGCCTAGGTGGTACTCTTACAGCCATACCAGTGAAATGGGCACGGGCATGTACATCACATGGCAACAGGCAGATATGTGTGTCTGCCTGTTGCCATGCCTGTTGCCATGTGATGTACATGCCCGTGCCCATTTCACTGGTATTAGTTAACAGTTTGCGGTGCCATTGTCCATGTGCCATAATGTGCTTCTTAACTAGCCTGTTGGTTGGCAATGTGTCCACTGGCAGCATGGCCATGAGCTGGGACTTTTGTTGCCAGTCTGCATATGCCATGCTCAGATAGCTTGTTGTCCTTAGTATGTGGATGCTGTATTTCATATGGCGACATGCCCTGCATGTTGTTGCATGACAGCAAAGTGATACACATGTTTACTGTAGACATGTTGCACATGACTCTACATCTCTTTTTTGTCCATGATGCAGAGGAGGAGAAAGAGGATAAAGAAGAGCCTGTAGTGCTTCAGACCACCAGTGGAGGATGTGCTGTGGCAGGCTGTGAGAACCCACTTCTGCTACAGACCGTCCTGAGCCGTGCTGCAGACACTTCTGACTCTGTGGACTCAAATGGCTCTGATGCTGAACCGGACGTGCAGTCCTCAATGCTGACAGAGGTAAGTGCACCAATGGGTAGAGCAGTTGGAGACTGTGAGTCTGCAGGAAGTCTGGTGCCTTCACAAGGCCAGTCACTGGGGGCACACCTGTCCGTGGTGGTTACGGCTGCAAGGTCACGCTCACATTTATTGGTTTCTGGCCATGGGAGGGATGTCCAAGGGAGTGTTGCAGTCCTGCAGCAATGGACAGGGGCATGACAGCAAGGGCCATGCTCCCTTGGAACAGTCAGGCGTTGGTCCTGCACCGCTGGGGGATGTGTGCAGGTTGGGGAGATAAAGTGGGAGCAGAGGATGTTGCGTTTCGCACACCGATAGGGTCCTGCCTATGAGAGTTTGGCTGAGCGCATGGATAGGGTGGCCACTTCCGTGATCCCCCAACGAAACAGGTCGAGCAACAGTTGCATGTAATGCGGTTCACATGCCGCTAACACAGGCTTTGCATGGAGGCCAACATCATGGGCCGATGGGCAGATCTGAAATATCTGCAACCATCTCTGTTTGCAGAGGGTCAGGCACACAGGGATGCCCTGAGGCGTAAGTTGTTGGCCCAAAGAGGTGAAATGCATGAGGAAAAGGCAGCCAGCAGAAGATTGTTCTGCCAGGAGATGTTATCATTGAGGCAGACAATCTCAGAGGAACTTTGTGCAACCGTTGAGGTTTTGCATTGTAACCTCCAAGCCCTCAGTCTGCTGGTGCATTCATCAGTATCAAGCATGGTGACTGCACTGAGGACCAGGCCAGTGCATCTGTGTCGTGAGCCTGCAGTACCACTTCCACCTTCAGATTCAATGCAGGATGGTGGTGCCAGCACAGACATGCATCTCAGTCCACCATAGCTGTGCATTCTGTGAGCCCATGGAGGGATATTTTTCTTTGCTTTAAATTCTTTTTTTAAAGCCCACACTGCACCTCCCCCACCCTGGGTGGACCCCCCTCATGCCGGTTCATGATGGTAATTTTTGATTTTTTTTTTTTAAATGTTGATACTTTTGTAGACCCCAGGCCAGGACGTTGCCATGCTATTTTTGAGTTGCCCTTTCCAGGTTAATATATATATATATATATATATATATATATATATATATATATATATATATATATATATATATATATATATATATATATATATATATTCAGTGAAAAAAACTTTGTTAAAGGGATGTTATGGTTCAGTTGTGCTACCAAAAACCTATGAAATTCAGGTAAAGCCTTGCTTTTTCCATTTGTGGACCAAATGAAGAAGAACAAAGCCACATTTGTCTCTGCGCAATCCGTGAAAATCTTACTTGAGAATGAGGAAACATGTCCATGACTTTCCCAAGTCCTTCTTTCATAGCAAATTGCAAAGAAATTCCAGACACATATCCTAAACCTTTCCCTCCACAATGAATTACAATTATGTCTGGATGTTGCTTTGTTTCCAAAGTAGCACAGAGAGGTAGCAAGTCCAACCACTTCATTCCGCGTACTCCATGCCAGTGTACTTCCACATGTGGAAATCCAAGATCTACAGCTACTCCACAGCTTTTTGCATGCACCTTCAACCAATGTATCCACGAATCTCCCAAAATCCAAACAATCTGTTTTCTGAAACACACAGCCATAGCTATCTGTTGTTCTCTCAGCAAAAAGAGTATCTGAGAAACTCTCTCCTGGCACAACACACCCACTAAACTTTCCTGACCAATCTCTTTCACTGCTCATTCTCATTTGCATGACTTCTGAACCCAAAAATCCCTGGAAGTAACTCCCGATGTCCGCGAACTACCGCCATGTCCCCGAACATATCGTAACATGAACAGCCCTTCTACCATTTCCACTTCACTCTCTGTGCCATTCCCTCATTGGATGTAGCTAAGAAATCACATGACCATGCACCAATCACATTCAAGACCTCTATATCTAACTGCATCATCATAGATCAGCACTGCAAATGTACTGTGAATCTCTCTGAGTACAAGTGTCATATCATTGGCAAGCACCATCTACAAGAAATACTGTACAAGTCTCCAAGATTTCTACTTGCAGCTCCATGCATATCCATATGCATGAAAACAAACTACATGTATGCATATTTTCTGTACAGTACATGAACACATTTTCAAACTGACTTCTAGTTTGTGTAATCTGTAAAATGAATCTACTGTCTTTTTTCCAATTTCCTAAAATCAACTATCACTTATAAACCTTTATACTATTTACTTTCTTAATACACACACTATCAAATCATGTTAAACTAACATTATTGAAATGAAATTTATAGACTACATATATTGAAACAAAATTGCATGCATGCACACTCTATGTTCCAATCTCAAAAAATAATACTTATACAATTACATTTATTTATTTATTTATTTGATTACTTTAATTTAAGCATGACATTAAGGCACTATTACCTAGAACAGCTTAGTTACAGAAATGGTGGTATTCAGTGGTACATTATGAATTTCACAAGACATACTAAAAATATGTTGTTTGTTACAGCTACTCATTGCAATACAATTTGTTCATTAAGAACATATCATATGTATTGAACTGGTGCGACGTATCTTATGTGATTAAGATAGTTTTAATGGTTTTAAGGAAGTTGCTGAGGATTTCAATTAAAAAAATCAATATCTAAATTAAAAACAATGCTATATATAAACAAAATTACTAATTTGTTTCTTTTACAATTGCAGTGAAGACCATTCTCCTGAAAAGAAGCAGCCACATTTCAAGAACAAAGAAGAACTAAGAATTAAACTGCTCATTTTAGAAAAAAAGGAAGTAGAATATCACCATAATATTTGTATTATTACTCAAACATACTGTAAATGTAATTCATGCTATTTCTGTGCCTAAAAATAGAGATTGTGCACCATTCTGTCCAAAACACCGATTTACAGCCAGAATGGCGCACAAATTCCTACTTTTGGACACACAAATTACCCAACTCAACCGCTAGAATTTTCAGATTATAGAACAAACAACTGTTTTTATTCAATACATTAGATTTACTATTTGTACTTCTCCACACCACTAGCTTATTTTTTTTCTGTCATCTGAGCCTGAGTTTAGTAACATAGTAATTGAAGAATACACATCCCTACTAGTTGTAGTTCCCAATGCACAATCAGACACCATTACATACATCATCTTACTTAAACACTCATGCACACAGCACACATACATTGCAGAACACCCCAACCCATACCTTCTTTATTTTTTTCAACAGACCCTAAAGAATGCCTACCAAAAGTCAAGTCCGTAGAAAGCAACGCAGAAGTAGAGCAAATGAAAATAAAAGTGTCCAAAATAAGCATCCATCTCTAGCAGAATTTGTAAAAAAAATGATGAAACAAAACAGCTAATACAGTCATTTAGTGAAACACAAGTTTCAAGTACAACACTTTGCCTTCTCTATCAAAATGTAAAACAAACGAAACATTAATTAACAGAAAATCAGCTATCACTAGAGATAAATCTACTTCTTTAAATTTTAATATAGTGCAAAGTAAGCATACCAAGAAAAGTATTTTAGCCAAAATGTTCCGTCACAAAGTCCTTCAAAATCTTATAAAAACAGGAGAGAAATCAGGTTCAATGCTTAAAACCTATCGTAGGAAATTCATTTTAGAAGCGTTGATAGATAGTGCAACTCTTCTCAAAAGAAAGTTATTTATTTTAGTGTTAAACAAAATGAAACCACTAACAAAACTAATAACTAAATTACAAAAAAGACTTCTCAATAAACAAAATGTCAACAGAAAGAACTTCTTAAGTATCTGCAGAGGTGAATGGAGTCACACTACGAGCACAGAACCATACTTTAATAAAGAAGCGTACAAACAAAAACAAACAAATACAATTGCCATACATAGCAGTGGTCGAGGTTATGAAAAAGTTAATAATACCATAATGGAACAGGAAGTACTCCTTACAAAAATATGCCCTGAAAACTTAGAATTACCCATCCATTCAACTGAATCAGAACATCTAGTGTACATATGGCCATGCACGTTAATATGTAACATTCCTAAACAATTTTTTAAGTCTTTACGCCAATTCCTCAATCAATATGTAAAAAGCGAAGACAAAATCAAAATTAAACTACTGCAAAATATGGATACCTGTCCAGTGCGCAAATACACAGGACTACAAGGACATTCATTGGCCTGCATTACAGGACCTACTTGTAAAACCACCTTCCATGATATCAAAAGAATATCAACACATCATTCAACTATAAGAAATCTAGTCTATAAACTGTACTATGCTAAAAGTCCTGCTTTAGCACTAGCAAACTTAAATAACATTCTTCTACATGGTACTGCAAAATACCTACTTCAAGAAATTGACTATATCCAGAAAAAATATTTTGGAAGTGAAAGCCATTTACAGAATGAAATAGCTTTAAACCAAATTAGCAACAATTCTACACATGGCAACCTTTTGCTAAACACATACAAAAAAGAAATACTAAAATTTAAAAGTACATCAGGTGAAGTACTAAACCATGTATGTGTATGTTGCCGCAGAACCTTTTATAAACGTAACAGGAAAACTGTAGACCTATCATATAAAATAAAAGACAACGAAGATTCTAAATGGTTTGAATTAGCTCTCTACCTTGTAGCAGAAAACAAATACGAAATAATTGACCCCTTAATACTTTGCAGTTACTGCACTACAAAACTTGATAACAACCAAACTCCTTCACGTTCTATCACAAATAATTTGGAATTATACCCACTACCAAAACCCCTGCAATTTACATGATTTCCTACGCATATCAAATAAAAACAAAACAAACATAGATATACTAACACCAGGAGAACTTTGTTCTTTGGATCCTGTTAATGTTTCAAGATATTTTCACCATCTCTTCATTGCTATGCTACATTTTATTTGTAATAAAACTGTTCCTCCCCTTGGAGAAGTGCAACACTTTTTTTGGAGAAAAGAATACCAAGCCAGAGGAGCGCCACATATCCACATGCTTTTTTGGATTAAAGGTGCTCCTAAATTTGGTCAAGACAGTGATGCCACTGTTTTACAGTTTATTGAAAAATATGTCACTTGCGAAATTCCATCAGAATCCACAAATAGTGATCTTCATGCACACATTTTACAATTTCAAAGACATAAATGTGGCAAATATTGTCATCACAAATACAAAAACAAAGGGAAATACTACACCAAATGCCGATTTGGTTTTCCTAGACCAGTTACAAATACAGGTCAAGTCAACAACCTAATTTCTTCAGTTAGACATAGTGTTAAAGGTAAGTCACCTAAAAATACATATGACATAAAAAGAAAAGAAGAAGAAAAATATATCAATGGTTATAATGCAATCATTGCCCACTTATGGAATGCAAACATAGATGTGCAGTACATTGCAGACAATTCTACTGCAGTTGCACAATATGTCACAGCATACTTAACCAAAGCAGAAAAGACAGAGCTCCAAGACCTCTGGAATAACCTGTCATTAGATAAAACAGTGTCTCAGAAATTATACAGCTTGGGCATACAAATGCTCTCCCATAGAGAAGGTGGATCATATGAAGCAGCTGATCGTTTAACTGGTACTGCATTGTATGGTAAATCTGAAAATATAGTATGGCTAAGTCTTGGTCCAGCTAAATCTAGAAAAAGAGTTCTAAAAACATACGAAGATATAGAAGCAATAGCCAAACATGATCCCAACAGCGACATTTTAAAAAACAATTTTTTAGACACATACTACCCAAACAGAAGTAATACTTTGGAAACCATGTGTCTATACCACATAGCCCAAAACTACACATACAAAAATAATATAAAACCAAATGGCCATGCACCCAACACTCTATGCCCTGGCCACAACCACCGCAGCATATCACACCCATAGAGTAAAACATTTCAACTATGGCCTATGGAAAATTTTAATGTCCGCAGACATTACCAGTGTTCTTAGAACACTTTCAACTTGCCATCGAATACGAACAGCATTTTCAGTACACCCCCTGCGAACATTTCAGGACACCACAAGAGTTCTTAGAACACTTTCAACTCGACAACGAACAATACGGATAGCGTCCTCAGGACACCCCCTACGAACATTTCAGGACAATGCATATGTTCTTAGAACACACCCCCATTTTGTTTATTTGCAAACATTTTAGAACACCAAAACAGTTCTTAGAACACTTTCAACTTGCCATCGAACAATACGGACAGCGTCTTCAGGACAACCCCTACGAACATTTCAGGACAATGCGTGAGTTCTTAGAACACCCCCCCATTTTGTTTATTAACGAACATTTCAGGACACCGAGACAGTTCTTAGAACACATTCAACTTGCCATTGAACAATACGGACAGCGTCCTCAGGACACCCCCTACGAACATTTCAGGACACCGCAAGAGTTCGTAGAACACTTCAGGACAACGCAAGTGTTCTTAGAACACACCCCCATTTTGTTTATGTGCGAACATTTCAGGACAACGCGAGAGTTCTTAGAACACTTTCAACTTGACAACCAACAATACGGACAGCTTCCAAAGAACACCCCCATTTTGTTTATTTGCATACATTTCAGGACACCCTGAGTGTTCTTAGAACACTTTCAACTTGCCATCGAACAAGACGGACAGCGTCTTCAGGACACCCCCTGCGAACATTTCAGGACACCGAGACAGTTCTTAGAACACTTTCAACTTGCCATCGAACAATACGGACAGCGTCTTCAGGACACCCCTTACGAACATTTCAGGACAACGCAAGAGTTCTTAGAACACTTTCAACTTGACAACGAACAATACGGACAGCGTCATCAGAACACCCCATTTTGTTTATTTGCGAAAATTTCAGGATACCCCGAGTGTTCTTAGAACACATTCAACTTGCCACAGAACAATACGGACAGCGTCCCCAGAACACCCCCATTTGTTTATTTGCAAACATTTCAGGACACCCCAAGTGTTCTTAGAGTGTCTTCAGGACACCCCCTACGAACATTTCAGGACACCGCGAGAGTTCTTAGAACACTTCAGCACAACGCGTGTGTTCTTAGAACGCACCCCCATTTTGTTTATGTACGAACATTTCAGGACAACGCGAGAGTTCCTAGAACACTTTCAACTTAACAACGAACAATACGGACAGCGTCCTCAGAACACCCCCATTTTGTTTATTTGAGAACATTTCAGGACACCCCGAGTGTTCTTAGAACACATTCAACTTGCCACAGAATAATACGGACAGCGTCCCCAGAACACCCCCATTTTGTTTATTTTGCGAACATTTCAGGACACCGCGAGTGTTCTTAGAACAGTTTCAGCTTACTTGGAAACAAAACGGACACATATTGAGTCCTCAGAACACCCCCATTCAGTTTATTTAGAACATTTCAGAACACCCGTGATGTCCGCAAACAAATCGAACACAAAAAGAACGTCTACCACATAAAAAAGCACAACATTTAACCTATCTCATACCCTTCCATCCTCCCCAAACACTCCTACACACCAACACACTCTACTGAATACACATTTAGAACAAACTTTCACCACGCTGTCCGCGGACGTCCGTGAATCCAAGATGGTGGGCGCTACCGAAAATCTGACGCGCTTCACGCTTAAAACTGTCCAATCAGCGAACACGTTGCATGTCCGCGGACATCCGCAAGCCGATTGGCCAATCATGACACTGTCCGCGGACCGAACACAGATATCACTAATTTTATTTTACCTACTACTGGACGGATTTTCACCAAATTTGCGAAAGCACGCTTTCAGGACCAAGCCGCTGCTCCTGGTCCAAATTTGGTGAACATCCGTCCAGCGGTTTGGGCTGTAGGCGCGAGCAAACAATTTTTCCAATTCAGTCTATGGGAAAAAAAAAAGTTTTGGGACCCCCCCTATAACGGTAGTGGCCATGGAGTTATTGTTAAGTTGCTGTTTCCATAGGAAGAGCACTTTTTGGGCGGCTTATAACTTCGCTCTCCCTGGACGGATCCTCACCAAACTTTGGAAAAAAAGTAGTTGGGTCACTCTGAATTGTTTCGCAAAGTTTGGTGAGGATTCGTCCAGGGGGGGAAAAGTTATAGGGGGGGTCCCAAAACTTTTTTTTTCCCATAGACTGAATGGGAAAAAAATGTGCGCACGGCTACAGCCTGAACCGCTGGACGGATTTACACCAAATTTGCGGCAGGAGCGGCGGCCTGGTCCCAAAAGCGTGCTTTTGTAAATTTGGTGTAAATCTGTCCAGTAGTTTTTTTAAAAATGACTAAAATGTAAGGCAAACTAATTAGTGATATCTGCGTTTGCTTCGCGGACGGACTTCCCTGTTCGCTCGGCGGACAGCACCCCGATTGGCCCATGGGCTTGCGTCATGTCCGCGGACATGCGACGTGTTCGCTGATTGGACGGCGAGGGGCGTGGAGCGCGTCAGATTTTCTGTGGCGCCCGCCATCTTGTATTCGCAGTGGACCGCGTACAGCGCAGTGAAACGTGGATAAAAAATTGTATTTAGTGCCGTGTGTTGGTGTGTAAGAGTGTTTGGGGAGGGTGGGGGAGTATGAGATAGGTTCAATGCTTTGTTTTTTTATGTGCTAGACCTTTTTGTTGCGTTCGATTTGTCCGCGGAGAACACGGCTGTTCTGACATTTTGTAAATAAACTAAGTGTTTAGAGGACGGAGTATGTGTCATTTTTGTTCGCAAGGAAGGTAAAAATTAGCTATGAACACTCGCGGTGTACTTAATTGTTCGTAAATACACAAACTGGGGGTGTCCTCAGGACGCTGTCCGTATTGTAATCTGTCTAGTTGAATGTGTTCTAAGAACATTTGCAGTGTCCCGAAATGGTTGCAATTACACAAAATGGGGGTGTTCTGAGAACGTTGTTTGTATTGTTCGTTGTCAGGGTGAAAGTGTTTTAAGAGCACTCCTTTTGTTCGCTAATAGTACAATTTCCTAGGGGTGTCAACCGACTTTTTGTCCACTAAAGAAACGATAAATCCGGCTGGTGTGGGTCGACATTATGTGATAATCCTATTACTGGCGCTATTGACCTGGCTGACTTGCTTTTGCGACACTAAATCATATCTCCCGCCACTAAGCCTGATATTATCGAAGCATTCATATTCCCCGCCTTTCTCTGTGACGTTACAGGGTGCGTAATGAAACGCGCCCAGTCGTCTCCAGTACTACGCGACTTTACACAGAACCCGGAAGACAACACACATTATGTCACAACACAGCGCGCCACAATTCAGAATATGAAACTGTGATTTAAAAGCTAAGAGCAAGATTGTAAATGTTGTAAAGTACATTTATTTGACATCAAATGTTTAGAGAATATTCAGCAATTTGCATTGTCTTTGTTGTCGATCCGCAAAAGTTCATGTTGAGACACGCGATGTTCCTTTGCGGTACAGAGAGTGTTAGATCAGGTTACAACTCAGTGCGCCACAATTCGGGATATGAAACTGTGGTCTAAAAGTAAACAGCAGGATTGTACATTTGGTAAATTACATTTATTTCACATGAAATGTTTAGTGAATATTCAGCGATTTGCTATTGTCTCTGCTGTCGATCAGCAAAAGTTTATTTGGAGCCACGCGTTGTTCCTTTGCGGTAGATAGGCTGTTGGTTTATGATAAAAGCAGTAAATGGTCTCTTTGATAATCGGAAGGTTGCTCCAACAACGAGCCATTAGACCACCGTATTGGTTGGTATGTTGTTTGTAGCCGCTAGTACTGCGTTAGGGCATATTGGTCCTTGGCGATTGTCCCATAAAATGGTGAGGGTCATGAAGTTGCATATTTGGACTTGCACCTGGCAGTTGAAGACCCCATCCGCTGGAGTCTGTAAATCGTGACATAGACAAAACGGGGCCACGTACCTGTTTTAAAAAACATAAATTAGTCTCACCAGCCGATCTTCATTAAAAATCATCATTATATTTATTAGGGCGTGAAACTATTTGCTATCGAAGATAGTGCAACAGAGTATGTTAATAAAAAAATAATAATATTTTCCCATTCATATAGCGCTAAGAACTGTGAGGTATCTAAGCGGTGCTTATTATTAACCACGGTGTGTGGTGCTCATTTATCGACCACGGAAGGATGAAAGGCTGTGTTTGGGATTGCCGGGATTCGAACTTGCATTAGCAAGCTGTGCACGGATGTCAAAGCGAGCGCTGTACTCGCTGTGCCACTTGACAGGCTACAGTGAAGTGGCACAGCGAGTAGAGCGCTTGACCGCCTATAGACCGGTTAAATTATTTATATTAACCCACTCTGTGTCGTCTGCCTTTTTCAGAGCCCTCTAAATGACAGGGGATCAATTCGGCGGTGATAGTGCGCGGTAGAAAACATTATGCCACTTTCAACGAACAAGTTCAACTTCAGTGGTCTTTAATGCTACGCTATTGTAATTATATTTGGTATAAAGTAATGTAAAGGGTTACTTACAGTACAATTGGAATTTCCATTGTCTACGAGTGGTGCAGTCCGAAAATACGACTCCGCGTGTGCCAACGATCTTTCGCATAGTGATATAATATGTAAAAGTGGTTTCGTTTCAGAAATGTCATCTTTATCTTCTCTTACGTTTTAGCAACACTCCTTCAAGAGAAGTCTTTCATCACAATCTCTGTCTGTCAAGGTCAAAACACAATACAACCTTATAGTCTGCTTCGTGAGCCTCTCCGGGGCCCGAGAAAAAAATGAAGCAGCTGACCTTCACTGTGAACGAGCATAAATTCTTACTTTGCAACATTCTGTGTAAAGCCATCTGTAGAAGTTGTTTTTTGCACGCCATGTTTGTATATTGTTTGCGTGATATTAAAAAAAGTTTGTTTAAAGGACGTTATGGTTCTAAGTACAGCCGAAAGACCCCTGAAAATAACAAGTTATGGTAAGCTATGAAAAATAACTCGCGCCAACACCATACACTGCTAAGACTAACACCCAGGACATCAAAGATGACATCGCAAATGTCATTGATGAAATCACTGATGACATCACATGTGTATGTACTTTTCATGGAATTTGTGTACTAGGGATTTTCATTATAATGTTCCGAAAAAAGTGTCAAGGATATTGCAATAAATATCATACCGTTATTAGTGCTTTGAACGATGCATTTATATCAATAAATAGCATTGTATTATGGGATTCTATGTAGTATACTGAGCTGCTAATGGAGAAAGATAGCATTGTGTGCAGAGTACAAGATAAAAGTATAATATTTGTAATGTTAATATGTAGAATAATGAAATGATAATTGTCCTGAAATGTTGGAAAATTCACAAAATGGGGGTGTTCTGAGGGCGTTATTCGTATTGTGTGATTGCTTAGCTGTATGCAATGAGGGAATGGTACAGGGAGTAAAGTGGACGCCGTCCGCGGACACAGCGGCTGTTCGTGGACAGGGCGTGGTAAATCTGGGTTTTTCCAGGAAATCCAACATGGAAAGAAGACTGTACGGATCAGCCAATCAGATGTCGAGGTTGTGGATTTGTGTTGAAAGAGACTGTGTGTGGTGAAGATGGCAGAAGTGGAGTAAGTCAGGGTGTTGGTGCTCGGAGATATGTTTGTGCATGGTTTACAGCAGTACGCTGAATGCAGGCATGTTGCAAAGAACTTTGATGTCAAAGGAGTGGAGTGGTGTGGAGCACTGTGCCTGATTGCAATGTACAGGGAATTGTACAAGTTTGTGCGGATATGGCCACGATGAACAGTCCGCATGTGGTAGTTTTGCACTATGGTGCTTTCTATTTGGGCAACGTCAGTGCCCCTACTTTGTTGGCTGATTTGGAACGCTTGGTTCAAGCCGTAGTGAAGATCCTTCCAAATGCGAAAGTAATTTTTTCTGGATTACTACCTAGGGCAATATGGGACAATAGTTCAGTTTTTTGTCCTCAGCAAAACATTGCTAGGTGTGTCATCAACCGAGGCATGTGTGCCTTCATGCTTAGAGCTGGTATGTTCTTCTGTAACAATGAGAATATTGATGCCAGTAATGCTGTTAATTTTAAAGAAGATGGCATTTCTTTATCTTTTACCGGAAATGCCTTTTTATTTTGGAATGTAAGGGTTGCTTTGGAGAAGGTTATGTGAAGATTTTAGGAGTAAAGTAAGAAAAAAAAACAAGAAAAATAATACAAAATAACAGGTGTCTGTCAAGCATCTGTAAAAAAAAAAAACGGCTCTTTTCAGAGCCAACTTCAAAGGGGAAATGGGGCACACTATTTAAATTTACATTCACCACGCTCAGATTTTCGATGTCTCCGCGGACATGGCGGTGGTCCGCGGACATGAAAATCACTACGAGGGGGTTAGTATGTTCTATGTTACATGTCAGGGATATTATGGTTAAGTTGTTTTACTAAAGACCTATGAAATTCAGTGAAAAAACTTTGTTAAAGGGACGTTATGGTTCCAAGTAAAACCGAAAAACCCTTGAAATTCGCCAGTTAGGGTAACATAAGCAACCATAACTCGCGCCACCGTGCACTGCTAACACTAACACCCAGGACATCAAAGATGACATCACAAATGTCATTGATGACATAACTGATGACATCACATGGCTGGCTCTCCCTTTTTATCCTTTACTGACATAACGAAGCCACATAGTTTTCTACAGTAACAGTCAGGAAGTAAAAATTGAAAAGGTACTATATTTGTAAACTTGGGGTCCTGTCACATCATATATGAAACATGTACATAGCGGAAGATACAGGCTTGAAAGAGAGGAATCCTTCTGTGCATGAAGATAATCATTATGGTTATCAGCACTTTGTCATAGTTTTATTTTTATTACTCTACCTTCCCTCTATATGCTCATATTTGTATACATTATACTCACTCTCCATAGAGTGAATGGGAAAACATTTTTGCTCGCGTCTACAGCCCAAACCGCTGGACGGATTTCCATCAAATTTGGACCAGGAGCAGCGGCTTGGTCCCGAAAGCGTGCTTTTGCAAATTTGGTGAAAATTCATCCAGTAGTTTTTTTTAAAATGACCAAAAAGTAGGTAAAAAAAAAATTGTGCTATCTGTGTTCGGTTTGCGGATACACTTCCCTGTTCGCTCCGCGGAAAGTGTCCTGATTGGCCAATCGTCTTGCTTGATGTTCGCGGACATGCAAAGTGTTCGCTGATTGGACGGCGTGGAGCGTGAAGCGCGTCAGATTTTTCGGTTGCGCCCGCCATATTGGATTTGCGGATGTCCCCGGACAGCGCGGTGAAACTTTGTTCAAAATGTGTATTTTGTAGAGTGTGTTGGTGTGTAGGAGTGTTTAAGGAGGGTGGGAGTGTGTGAGATAGGATGAAAGTTGTGTTTTTTATGTGTTAGATGTTCTTTTTCTGTTCGATTTGTTTGCGGACATCACGGGTGTTCTGAAATTTTCTAAATAAACTGACTAGGGGGTGTTCTAAGGAGTCAAAATGTGTCCATTTTGTTCTCAAGCAAAGTAAAACTGTTCTAAGAACACTCGCGGTGTCTGGGGAGTGTTCATAGGTGGTGTCCTGAGGACGCTGTCCGTATTGTTCTCTGTCAAGTTGAATGTGTTCTAAGAACACGAGCGGTGTCCTGAAATGTTTGCAAATAAACAAAATGGGGGTGTTATGAAGACGCTTCTAAGAACACTCGCGGTGTCCGGGAAATGTTCGTAGGGGGTGTCCTGAGGACGCTGTCCGTATTGTTCTCTGTCAAGTTGAGTCTGTCCTAAGAACACTCGCGGTGTCCTGAAATGTTCGCAAATAAACAAAATGGGGGTGTTCTGAAGACGCTTCTAAGAACACTCGCGGTGTCCGGGGAGTGTTCGTAGGGGATGTCCTGAGGACGCTGTCCGTATTGTTCTTTGTCAAGTTGAATGTGTCCTAAGAACACTCGCGGTGTCCTGAAATGTTCGCAAATAAACAAGATGGTGGTGTTCTGAAGACGCTTCTAAGAACACTCCCGGTGTCCGGGGAGTGTTCGTAGGGGGTGTCCTGAGGACACTGTCCGTATTGTTCTTTGTCAAGTTGAATGTGTCCTAAGAACACTCGCGGTGTCCTGAAATGTTCACAAATAAACAAGACGGGGTGTTCTGAAGACGTTTTTGAGAACACTCCCGGTGTCCTGGAATGTTCGTAGGGGGTGTCCTGAGGACGCTGTCCGTATTGTTCTCTGTCAAGTTGAATGTGTCCTAAGAACACTTGCGGTGTCCTGAATTGTTCGCAAATAAACAAGATGGGGGTGTTTTGAAGACGTTTTTGAGAACACTCCCGGTGTCCTGGAATGTTCGTAGGGGGTGTCCTTGGGACGGTGTCCGTATTGTTCGTTGTTAAGTTGAAAGTGTTCTAAGAACTATCGCGTTGTTCTGAAATGTTCATAGGGGGTGTCCTGAAAACGCTGTCCGTATTGTTCGCTGGCAAGTTCAAAGTGTTCTAAGAACACTCACATTGTTCGCGGACATTAAACGTTTCCCATAGATCATAGTTGAAATGTTTGACTCTATGGATGTGATATGCTGCGGTGGTTGTTGCCAGGGCATACAGTCTTGGGTGCATAGCCATTTGGCCATGAACCCAAGACTCTATGTCCTGGCAACAACCACCTCAGCATATCACATTCATATTTGTTTATAACTTTGGGTGAAAAACAAATGTATAAGGAACAAAGGTATTAGATACTATGGATGTGATGTGCTGCTATGGTTGTCCTTATTATTGTATACTTACTGTTTGGTCTAGTAATGGGAGTCCATGTTTTTTTTCTTCATTTCTGTGATAAAAGAAAATAGCATGTTAGTATTAGTATTTTGTAATGACTTATTACATTGTATAAGCAATATACTGGCGTATTCTAACTGTCTATTTTTTTAATATATTGTAGTGGTTTTCATTTACCTATTTGGATATTGTTAAATTTTGGGACAGTTAGATAACAATTGGCGTATTCTAACTGTGTATTTTTTGGCCTAATTTAGTGGTATTCATTTATCTGATTAGTTGTTGTAGAATCTTTGATCAGTTAGATAGCTTTTGGAGTATTCTAATAGTTTATATTTTTGTAACACAAATTTACTTAAAGGTTTAAATACAGTTTATTTATCAAATTTTGGTTTTAAGAACATCAAATAAGCGTTTGTAAGATTTGCTGGTAATCTCTGCTTTAGAGTAATGGTACTATCATTACATTCAAACCATCCACATTTCTTTTTTATGTATGCAGTGTAGTGCCCTGAATTGGTTGTGGCTCCTGCGTGGTAGATTATACCTATTGTTGTGAAGATTTTCTTACCAAGTGATATTTGACCATGTGTGAATCCAGTCAGCTTGCAGTTGTTTTTGGTACCATCTGCATTGTAACGTAGAAGCATTAGTATTACGTATTTACTATGTGTTTGTATTACTAACGTGGAGCGATTATCTGAATTGCAGGTAGAGCATAATCTACCATGGTTTGCATTTTGTACAAGTTGCTGAAATGGAATGGATTCACAATTTGGTATTGATATATATATGAAGAGTTCATTGGGGATTTCTTCTTGTGTCACATTGTTGCAGAGAGTGCATGTATGTTTCCACATGTATGAAATCTGAAAGATTTCATTTATAGGTATGCTTTTGTTTTCCAGTACTTGTAGTAAGTACATTAGAAATTCTTGTGGATCTTCCTGTGAGTTTATAGTGAATTTCACAATTCCAGCACAGTAGTCCAATTGTCGTCTTATTCCAAAAACACTATATGTGTTATCAGGATTGTTTGCTGCATTTCTGTGAAGTACTAACATTTGCAAACACAATGGGTTTGTACTGTGTGAGTAAATGTTGTCAACAATTGGTGGTAATTGAAATAGAATATTCATTGCTACATTTGCATAGCAACTTACACCAACTATATTTGAGAATTTAAATGGTCCAGGTAGTTCTGTATCTAACTGCTTTTTTGGAGTTTGTCTTCCTTCTTTAAAGAAGTACCTGGTTTACTTTCTCTAATTGATTCTTTTTTGTTTGTGGTACTTGATAGAGTATTAGTTTCTTTTACTCTCTTTGGAGGATTTCGAGTGACGTCCTGTTGCATTTCAGTTTGATTTAGTTTTCTTTTACAACGTTTTAGTTTTTGTGGAACAGAATATGTTTTTAGATGGGGAGTGTATAGTGAGCGAAGTCTATTATA
Organism: Ambystoma mexicanum; assembly: GCF_040938575.1. Classification (NCBI taxonomy): domain Eukaryota; kingdom Metazoa; phylum Chordata; class Amphibia; order Caudata; family Ambystomatidae; genus Ambystoma; species Ambystoma mexicanum. The sequence goes on along the minus strand of NC_090936.1, from coordinate 824,727,551 downwards.
TTCTAAAATGCAAGGAATATCAGCGTTTACTTTACTTGCATCAAAGTTGATTAGAAATTGACCGTCAAGTGTAGTAAGCGTGATAGTGCTACGTAGCTCATGCCTTCTTTAAAGACTGTGTTACCAATATCTATCATTGCTTTGTCTAGGGTAAGACCTTGTGATTTATGAATTGTGACTGCGTATGCAAGAGTTAGAGAAAATTGTTCTCTGCGTACATACATATCTTTGAAGAGAAGGAATCTAGCTGTTGAGCGTCCTATCTGTTTTACTTCTGAAAGTTTGTCAAAGAGTATATTGACAAACTGAATTTTGTTGTCACGTGGGTATGTTTGAAAGCCAACAACTGTACCCAGTGCTCCATTAACTAGTCCTTGGCCCACGCCAAGGTTACGTTTAAGCATTACTCTGCAATTTAAGGATAATTTTAACATCTTTTCTAAGCCTGCTGTGTTTGAGATTGATTTTTCTAAATTATTTAGTCTTGTTGTGGCTTGGTCACACATGGGTAGTGTCATACCATGTACATCTAGTTTGTCTGTGGCGCTAATTTCCATTATTGGTTGCATTTCTTTACTTAGCATGATTTCATTGAATTTGAAACAGCTTGCAAGAGTTGGCATTAAGGCCATACAATTGACATTTTTGTGGGCTAATTGTTCCATAACATCTGTAGCACATGCATTATCGCCATAAAGTGCATTAATGTGCCGGGTTTTCAATGTTGCTTCTGCTTCTTTAGAAAGTATACCAACTCTCAAACTTTTTAAAATGTTGGCATACGTGAGATCTGCAGATTGGCGCATGTTTTCTGTTAATTCTCTGTATTGGAAATGTTGCCAAAGGTTGACATTTCCAATGCTGCCAACAATTTTACAGCAGAGTTTGTGCCCTAATGTTTTAAAAATAGGTTCACCTTTTACTGGTGTTAATTGAAGCAGATCTCCAAAAACAATAATGTGTTTTCCTGCAAAGAGCTCTTCATAGTCTGTTTTGAGTACTTCTTGTAATCTGAGGTGAATCAAAGCTAACATCAGGTTGGAGACCATGCTCACTTCATCTATTAGTAGCATTTTCATTTGTTTCAATACTCTGCGTAATTCCATTGCAGCTTCTGCAGAAAGTTTGTAATAGTCTAATTTGTTCTGGTGTTCTACTGGTAATAGTAGTAATCGGTGTAATGTAACACCACCTATGTTGTAGGCAGCTAAATCTGTGGGGGCAGTGACAAGAGCTGACAGTTTGTTGTTTGTCAATTGTTGAAGGAACTTACTAATGATTTTGATTAGGAATGTTTTGCCAGAACCAGCCTCACCACTGACGTACAGTAGTATAGGTTTATAATTATTACAGGAACATTCTTTATTTTCATGTTTTACACCATGTGCAATTTGTTTTGTTACTTCTTGAAAAATGCTACTTTGCTCATTGTTTAGTTTTGATTGTAGTATAGTTAAGTCTTCCTTATCTTCATACTGACACATGGTGTTTTCTACTTCTATCATAGCTAATTCTGCCTCATTTGTTATTAGTGGTTCTCCCAGTGGTTCTTGGCTTCCTGTTACAGAAGGTTGACTACTGTTAGGAGTATCCTTATCTAGTTGAGCTTGGAGTTCTTCTTCATGTTGCTGTTCATTGTGCAACCTTGTTTTGTACTGTGTAAAGTTTACATCAGTTATAGTGCTTTCATTTGCTTTGAAAGCATCCTCATATGAGTCATAGTTATCTAGTAATTGTTCTTCTTTTCTCCATGGTTTGAAGAGTTGTAGCAGGGACATGTAATATACTTCTTTATGTTGAGGAGTCTTCAATGACAATTTGATATGATTAATTAAATTTGGTTTAGTGAGTTTAACTAAGCTGCCTTCACAGTCTGTCACTCTATATTTACCTTTTTTTTCATCGGGTTTCATATTATTTTTGTATGTGTAGTTTTGGGCTATTTGGTATAGACACATGTTTTCCAAAGTATTACTTCTGTTTGGGTAGTATGTGTCCAATAAATTGTTTTTTAAAATGTCTTGGCTGTTGGGATCATGTTTGGCTATTGTTTCTATATCTTCATATGATTTTAGAACTCTTTTTCTAGATTTAGCTGGACCAAGACTTAGCCATACTATATTTTCAGATTTACCATACAATGAAGTACCAGTTAAACGATCAGCTGCTTCATAGGCTCCACATTCTCTATGGGTGAGCATTTTTATGCCCAAGCTGTATAATTTCTGAGATACTGTTTTATCTGATGACAGGTCATTCCAGAGGTCTTGGAGCTCTGTCTTTTCTGCTTTAGTTAAGTATGCTGTGACATATCGTGCAACTGCAGTAGAATTGTCTGCAATGTACTGCACATCTATGTTTGCATTCCATAAGTGGGCAATGATTGCATTATATTCATTGATATATGTTTCTTCTTCTTTTCTTTTTATGTAATATGTATTTTTAGGTGACTTTCCTTTAACAGTATGTCTAACTGAAGACATGAGGTTGTTTACTTGACCTGTATTTGTAACTGGTCTAGGGAAACCAAATCGGCATTTGGTGTAGTATTTGCCTTTGTTTTTGTATTTGCGACGACAATATTTTCCACATTTGTGTCTTTGAAATTGTAAAATTTCTGCACAAAGATCACTATTTGTGGCTTCTGATGGAATTTGACAAGTGACATATTTTTCAATAAACTGTAAAACAGTGGCATCACTGTCTTGACCAAATTTAGGAGCATCTTTAATCCATAAAAGCATGTGGATATGTGGTGCTCCTCTGGCTTGGTATTCTTTTCTCCAAAAGAAGTGTTGCACTTCTCCAAGGGGAGGAACAGTTTTATTACAAATAAAATGTAGCATAGCAATGAAGCGATGGTGAAAATATCTTGAAACATTAACAGGATCCAAAGAACAAAGTTCTCCAGGTGTTAGAATATCTATGTTTGTTTTGTTTTTATTTGATATGCGTAGGAAATCATGTAAATCTTCCCATGCATATTCTGCACAACTTAATGTAACAAACCAAGTGGGTGGGCCAAGGTTTCTGATCATACAACGTACATCTCCATGACGTCGAAACCAGTACTCTTTAGTACCACGCATATTTGCTAATAGATTTGTAATATTTGATTGTAAAATCTCATCCTTTTGCTGCACTTTCTCTAATAATTGTGTAGCTGTCATATTTTGAAAGTGTGATCCTGATTTTAATATGTGTGCAACTCCGTAACATAAAGTTGCTAGTTCACTTTCAAAGAGTAGGTGGAATATGTATTCCACATTTTGTCTAAATCTGGGATCTTCAGAATACATCCGTAATGAGCGGTATTCTGAAGCTGATATTTGAATAGGTCTATCATCATATCTTCCTCCTTTGCCAGTTGGAAAGTGTAGAGGAAAAGCACGTGCTTCTATACTTTTTTCCCATATACTGATTGGCGATCCTTTTGTTTGACGCATTTGGTAAGTTTCTAGTACATCTTGTACGGTGTCATTACAGTGCAAAGGATGAATTGTATACTGGTCTAAAGTATTTGATATTGTAGCAGGATCTAGTAGCTCAAATTGACCAGCTTCTTCTGTTTCTTGAATTATTTCAGTTGTATCTTTCAAGTTTTCTTCAATATTAATTTCTTTGTAATATTCATTATTCTCTTTAAGATATTGGAAGGCTTGTCTAACTTTATATAAATATACCAGCTGTTGCCATATTTTTTTGACTTTTGTAGGTACTCCATTTACTAATATAATTAAAGATTGGTGCATTGGACGTTGCACTCCTAGAGTATGCACATTTTCTTTTAGATTTAATGGTAAATAAACTACTTTTCCACGAATGCCTTTTAACAATTCAGAACCATTTAGAATCTTCATTGTCTTCTATTTTGTATGATAGGTCCACAGTTTTTGTGTTACTTTTATAAAAAATTCTACGGCAACATACACATACATGGTTTGGTACTTCAGCTGATGTACTTTTAAATTTTAGTATTTCTTTTTTGTATGTGTTTAGCAAAAGGTTGCCATGTGTAGAATTATTGCTTAATTTGTTTAAAGCTATTTCATTCTGTAAATGGCTTTCACTTCCAAAATATTTTTTCTGGATATAGTGAATTTCTTCAAGTAGGTATTTTGCTGTACCATGTAGAAGGATGTTATTTAACTTTGCTAGTGCTAAAGCAGGACTTTTAGCATAGTACAGTTTATAGACTAGATTTCTTATAGTTGAATGATGTGTTGATATCCTTTTGATATCATGGAAAGTGGTTTTACAAGTAGGTCCTGTAATGCAGGCCAATGAATGTCCTTGTAGTCCTGTGTACTTGCGCACTGGACAGGTATCTATATTTTGCAGTAATTTAATTTTGATTTTGTCTTTGCTTTTTACATATTTATTGAGGAATTGGTGTAAAGATTTGAAACATTGTTTGGGAATGTTACACATTGACGTGCATGGCCATTTGTACACTAGACGTTCTGATTCAGTTGAATGGAGGGGTAATTCTAAGTTTTCAGGGCATATTTTTGTAAGGAGTACTTCTTGTTCCATTATGGTATTATTCACTTTTTCATAACCTCGACCACTGCTATTTATGGCAATTGTATTCGTTTGCTTTTTTTTGTACGCTTCTTCATTAAAATATGGTTCTGTGCTCGTAGTGTGATTCCATTCACCTCCGCAGATACTTAAGAAGTTCTTTCTGTTGATATTTCGCTTATTGAGAAGTCTTTTTTGTAATTTAGTTATTAGTTTTGTTAGTGGTTTCATTTTGTTTAACAGTAAAATAAATAACTTTCTTTTCAGAAGAATTGAACTGTCCATCAATGCTTCTAAGATTAATTTCCTACGATAGCTTTTAAGCTTTGAACCTGATTTCTCTCCTGTTTTTATAAGATTTTGAAGGACTTTGTGACGGTATATTTTGGCTAAAATACTTTTCTTGGTATGCTTACTTTGCACTATATTAAAATTTGAAGAAGTAGTATTATCTGTACTAATAGGTGATTTTCTGTTAATTGTTTTTTGGTTTGTTTTACATTTTGATAGAGGAAGCGAAGTTGTTGTACTTGAAACTTTTTGTGTTTCACTAAATGATTGTATTAGCTGTTTTGTTTCAACTTTTTTTACAAATTCTGCTAGAGATGGATGCTTATGTTGGACACCTTTATTTTCATTTGCTCTAATTTTGCGTTGCTTGAAGACTTGTACAGTATTTGTGGTAGATGCAGCTTGCCAATGATATGACACTTGTACTCAGAGAGATTCAGAGTACATTTGCAGTGCTGATCTATGATGATGCAGTTACATGTAGAGGTCTTGAATGTGATTGGTGCATGGTCATGTGATTTTTGAGGGACATCCAATGAGGGAATGGCAGAGAGATTGTAGTGGAAATTGTAGAAGGGCTGTTCATGTTACGATATGTCCGCGGACATGGCGGTAGTTCCAGGACATCAGGAGTTACATCCGGGGATTTTTGGATTCAGAAGTCATGCAAATGAGAATAAGCACTGAAAGGGATTGGTCAGGAAAGTTTGGTGGGTGTGTTGTGCCAGGAGAGATTTTCTCAGATACTCTTTTTGCTGAGAGAACAAAAGAGAGCTATGGCTGTGTGTTTCAGAAAACAGATTGTTTGGATTTCAGGAGATTTGTGGATACATTGGTTGAAGGTGCATGCAGAAAGCTGTGGAGTAGCTGTAGATCTTGGATTCCCACATGTGGAAGTACACTGGCATGGAGTACGTGGAATGAAGTGGTTGGATTTGCTACCTCTCTGTGCTACTTTGGAGACAGAGCAACATCCAGACATAATTGTAATTCATTGTGGAGGGAACAGTTTAGGGCATGTGACTGGAATTTTTTTGCAATTTGCTATGAAAGAAGGACTGAGGAAGGTTATGGACATGTTTCCTAATTCGCAAGTGATATTTTCACGGATTGCGCAGAGACAAATGTGGCTTCGTTCTTCTTCATTTGGTCCACAAATGGAAAAAGCAAGGCGCAATGTGAATAAGGCTGTTTGTGGCTTTCTAAGAGATTTTGGCATGTCTTCTTTTCACAATGAAAATATTATGTTTTGTAGTACATACATTTTTCGCAGAGATGGAGTCCATCTTACTTATACTGGCAATCAGATTTTTCTGAGAAATGTACAAAATGCATTGCGACCTTTTTTGGAATTACAACAATGATTTTGAAGTAGATGTTAAGCATTTACAATTTTTGACTTACAAACACCACCCAAAGGCTCTTTTCAGAGCCACCACTTCTTTCCAGAGAAAATTACAATGTTTGTGATGGAGTAGCAACCCAATTTTTTTAATGTTCGCGAACTGTTCGCAGACTTCTAAAAAATACAAAGAGCCCTGCTTCATTTATTTTCACTTCTATTTTTTAACTGGGAAAGGCGGCTCTGAAAAGAGCCTTATTTTTTGTAATTTTGTATTTTTTTTGGTTTTTCAGACACGACACAGTAGGAGAGGAGGGTAAAGGAGGGTCAAGGGGGGACACCAACCACAGGGATAAGAAAGGGTGAGCTGAGAGAGGAAGATGTAGAGTGGGTTTTATTTGGGTAGTGAGCAGCTCTTCTCGTGCTCTGAGATGATAGTCTCAAAAGCACTCCGAAGTCGCTCCCCCCTGCAGAGTACTGTGTCACAGTACATACATACAACTGTGACCCTCGAAAGGTAAGGGTCATCAGCATTCTGTATGGCCTGTGAGGCAGCTTGAGAAAGACGCTGTCCCACAGAGGTGGTCCTTGTGGTGACAGGATCAGAAACAGAGGATGAAGTAGAGGAAATCAACCTGCTACGTTCTTCGCAAGGTACAACCCTGCGAATAGCCCCAGAGTGAAATGACCTCAGGTGTCGATTCATAGTAGTGGTCCCAAAGCTGTAGTTACCGTGCTTCCCGTGACTGAGTATCATTTTGCACTCATTGCAGGTAACATGGTTCGCACAAGCCTTAGGACCATTCCCATGAATGGTAAATAACCGCCACACCCAAGACCAACGCCTAGTGCGGTTAGTAGGGATTTCCTCTACCTCATTCTCATCATCCTCTTCTTCCTCCTCCGCATCCTCACTCCTGTTCCCCTCTTCAGGCCCTTGGGGAGGTGGTGGTGGTGGAGGGGGTGGTGGTGGTGCTGAAGCAGGTGCAGCACCAAGTGGCAGTTCAGCAGCCAAGGATGCCATGTCGATGATGGTGTAGTCTGCTGGTGGTAGCAAAAATCACTGTGTTCCGAAGAATAGCCAGAAACACAATGGGAATAAGCTCTTGGCGTGGTCTTTTATAGGGGTGCTTGTGCGCGGTCCGCGGACATGCGCACTGTGCGCGGACAGATCGAACACAAAAAAAGGATCGGAAAGTTTCAAAAGGTATATAGAAAGTCAAGATTGCTATGTGGGACTTGTGGCATGGTGAGATTTTATTGAAAAATATTATGGATTAACTGAAAATGTACTTTTAAATTGTTCGGGGACACGAACAGTGTACGCAATTCAGGACACACGAAGAGCGTGGGCGCGGTCATATGATCTGTTTGCGAACTAGTCTGTGAAGGAAGCGCCTGTCCGCAGGACACCAAGTGCACGGAGATTGGTTAGCGCATGCGCATTGATGTCCTACAGACAGTGTTCGGGTTCTGAAGTAATTAAAAGTGCGTCACACGTGAAATGAATATTTCAGGACACCGCGTGTGTTCTTAGAACAGTTTAAACTTGGTAGCGAACAGTAAGGACAGATATAGTGTTCTTCAGGACACGTGTAATTTAGTTTATGTAGGAACATTTCAGGACACCAATTGTGTTCTTAGAACACTTTCAATTGGGTAGCGAACACTACGAACAGTTGTACTGTTGTTCAGGACACATCATTTTCGTGTATTTAGGAACATTTCAGGACAGCAATTGTGTTCTTAGGACAGTTTTAAGTTGATATCGAACATTAAGGACAGATATAGTGTTCTTTAGAACACTTTAATTTTGGTTTCTTTACGAACATTTCAGGACACCACGTGTGTTCTTAGAACAGTTTCAACTTGCTAGCGAACAGTACGAACAGGTGTGGTGTTCTTCAGGACACATCCATTTTCGTTTATGTACGAACATTTCAGAACACTCGCACTGTCCGCAGACACTTTTATTGTTTTAAAAAAAAAAACGGAAACTGTTCACAATACAATATAAAAATTAAACTTTATTTAACATATATTAATAATTTATGACAGAGAAGGTGAGGCAGAAACAGAAACAAAAACAGGAGAATTTGGGGTTTAAACATGATTAATATTAGGTGAGGAAGGGATGGAAATCTCATCAAAACGTTTTGGATTATGGAGAGGGTTTGAGGATAATTGACTGGGATATGGTGAGGAGGGACAAGTACATGTGGGGCAATGGTATGACGTTTTTGTTTTAAAATGATCTTCAACAAAAGTTTTTAAATTATTAAAATTGGTCAACAGTAAATCAATTTTTTCTTTTATGTTGTCAAGCGTGTTTTCCATAACAGCTTCTTCAGAGGTATTTTCTATTTTGTTATGCTCTCTATAAAAAAAATATATATATGTTAAATGTATACAAAATAATAATATTTAAATGGTTTATATTATAAAGTGTTTACCATTAGTTTCACTATCTTGTGACATTTCTTCATGTGGGAAATTGTCCTCTAGCCATTCCAGAGTACTAGACATTTCTGTGAGAAAAAAAAAGAAAAGATAATATATTTTTTAATCTAATACAGAAAGTTTATAAATATATGAGTATCATGAAGTACACTTACTATTTCTGGTAAAATAAGTCCTATCTATTCAGTGGGTCTGGTCTTGTTCTCAGTTCTGTTGTGTCTGTGAGGTAATTATGTTGGAAGCCAATTTATGTTCTTGTGGTATATTCCATTTCAGAACATATTGTATTTAAATGAATGGTTAGTGTGTTACATATATGGGTTACATTTCTTATGTATTACTATATATAATGTGTTTGTGTGCTGCTTTTTGAATTTGTTAAATGTTCTTATATTATGATATAACAATCAAACATACCCCCCCCCAAAGTTTTTAGGTAGTGGTACTGTTCTCCGAACATGTCCGCGAACATTAAATAATTTCGCGGACATCAAGTTCATAAGAAGAGATCTAGTCAGTTCCATATGACATGTATATAAAGTCAAAGTCATTATTGTTAAGTTTTGCCACTAAAAACCTATGAAATTCCGTGAAAAAACTTTGTTAAAGGGACGTTATGGTTAAGTTGCGCTACTAAAAACCTATGAAATTCAGTGAAAAAAACTTTGTTAAAGGGACGTTGTGGTTAAGTTGCGCTACTAAATACCTATGAAATTCAGTGAAAAAAACTTTGTTAAAGGGACGTTATGGTTAAGTTGCGCTACTAAAAACCTATGAAATTCAGTGAAAAAAACTTTGTTAAAGGGACGTTATGGTTAAGTTGTGCTACTAAAAACCTATGAAATTCAGTGAAAAAACTTTGTTAAAGGGACGTTATGGTTCCAAGTAAAACCGAAAAACCCTTGAAATTCGCCAGTTATGGTAAGCTTAGCAACCATAACTCGCGCCACCACCGTGCTCTGCTAAGACTAACACCCAGGACATCAAAGATGACATCACAAATGTCATTGATGACATCACTGATGACATCACATGTGCATTTACCTTTCATGAAAAGTCTGTACAAGGGTTAAAGGGACGTTATGGTCCCTTTAACCCTTGCCGCAAATTTGCTGTAAATCCGTCCAGCGGTTTGGCTGTAGGCGTGCGCAAAGTTTTTTCCCACTATGTCTTTGAAAGTGAACTAGCAACGTTATATTACGGAGTTGCACACACATTAAAATCAGGATCCCACTTTCAAAATATGTCAGCTAAACAATTATTACAAAAAGTCCAACAAAAAGATTAGGTTTTACAATCAAATATTACAAATCTATTAGCAAATATGCGTGGTACTAAAGAGCACTGGTTTCGACATCATGGAGATGTACGTTGTATGATCAGAAACCTTGGCCCACCCACTTGGTTTGTTACATTAAGTTGTGCAGAATATGCATGGGAAGATTTACATGATTTCCTACGCATATCAAACAAAAACAAAACAAACATAGATGTACTAACACCTGGAGAACTTTGTTCTCTGGATCCTGTTAATGTTTCAAGATATTTTCACCATCGCTTCATTGCTATGCTACACGTTATTTGTAATTAAACTGTTCCTCCCCTTGGAGAAGTGCAACACTTCATTTGGAGAAAAGAATACCAAGCCAGAGGAGCACCACATATCCGCATGCTTTTATGGATTAAAGATGCTCCTAATTTTGGTCAAGACAGTGATGCCACTGTTTTACAGTTTATTGAAAAATATGTCACTTGTGAAATTCCATCAGTAGCCACAAATAGTGATCATCATGCACAAATTTTACAATTTCAAAGACACAAATGTGGCAAATATTGTCGGCGCAAATACAAAAACAAAGGGAAATACTACACCAAATGCCGCTTTGGTTTCCTAGACCGGTAACAAATACAGGTCAAGTGAACAACCTCATGTCTTCAGTTAGACATAGTGTTGAAGGTAAATCACCTAAAAATACATATTACATAAAAAGAACAGAAGAAGAAAAATATTTCAATGATTACAATGCAATCATTGCCCACTTATGGAATGCAAACATAGATGTGCAGTACATTGCAGACAATTCCACTGCAGTTGCACGATATGTTACAGCATTCTTAACCAAAGCAGAAAAAACAGAGCTCCAAGACCTCTGGAATGACCTGTCATCAGATAAAACAGTGTCTCAGAAATTATACAGCTTGGGCATAAAAAGGCTCTCCCATAGAGAATGTGGATCCTATGAAGCAGCAGATCGTTTAACTGGTACTGCAGTGTATGGTAAATCTGAAAATATAGTATGGCTAAGTCTTGGTCTGCTAAGTCTAGAAAAAGAGTTCTAAAATCATACGAAGATATAGAAACAATAGCCAATAATGATCCCAACAGCCAAGGCATTTTAAAAAACAATTTATTGGACACATACTACCCAAACAGAAGTAATACTTTGGAAACCATGTGTCTATACCACATAGCCCAAAACTTCACATACAAAAATAATATTAAACCTGATGAAAAAAAAAGGTAAATACAGAGTGACAAACTGTGAAGGCAGCTTAGTAAAACTCACCAAACCAAATTTAATTAATCATATCAAATTGTCATTAAACTAGATAACTATGACTCATATGAAGACGCTTTCAAAGCAAATGAAAGCACTATAACTGATGTAAACTTTACACAGCACAAAACAATGTCGCACAATGAACAGCAACACAAAGAAGAACTGCAGGCCCAACTAGATAAGGACACTCCTGACAGTAGTCAACCTTCTGTAACAGGAAGCCAAGAATCACTGGGAGAACCACTAATAACAAATGAGGCAGAATTAGCTATGACAGAAGTAGAAAACACCATGTGTCAGTATGAAGATAAAGAAGACTTAACTATACTACGATCAAAACTAAACAATGAGCAACGTAGCATTTTTCAAGAAGTAACAAAAGAAATTGCACATGGTGAACAACATGAAAACAAAGACTGCACCTGCCAAAATTACAAACCTATACTACTGTACCTCAGTGGTGAAGCTGGTTCTGGCAAAACATTCCTAATCAAAAGCATCAGTAAGTTCCTTCAACAATTGACAAACAACAAACTGTCAGCTGTTGTCACTGCCCCCACAGCTTTAGCTGCCTAAAACATAGGCGGTATCACTTTACACCAATTACTACTCCTGCCCGTAGAACACCAAAACAAATTAGACTATTACAAACTTTCCACAGAAGCTGCAATGGAACTACGCAGAGTTTTAAAACAAATGAAAATGCTACTAATAGATTAAGTGAGCATGGTGTCCAACCTAATGTTGGCTTTGATTCACCTCAGATTACAAGAAGTACTCAAAACAAACTACGAAGAGCTCTTTGCAGGAAAACACATTGTTTTCGGAGATCTTCTTCAATTGACACCAGTAAAAGGTGAGCCTATTTTTAAAACATTAGGACACAAACTCTGCCGTAAAACTGTTGGCAGCATTGAAAATGTCAACCTTTGGCAACATTTCCAATACAGAGAATTAACAGAAAACATGCAGCAATCTGCAGATCTCACTTATGCCAACATCTTTAAAAAGTATTAGAGTTGGTATACTATCTAAAGAAGCACAACAAATATTGAAAACCCGGAACATTCATGCACTTTATGGCGATAATGCATGTGCTACAGATGTTATGCAACAACTAGCCCATAAAAATGTCAATTGTATGGCCTTAATGCCAACTCTTGCAAGCTGTTTCAAATTCAATAATGCAACCAATAATGGAAATTAGCACCACAGACAAACTAGATGTACATGGTATGACACTACCCATGTGTGAGTAAAGATATTACAATTATCCTTAAATTGCAGAGTAATGCTTAAACGTATCCTTGACGTGGACCAAGGACTAGTTAATGGAGCACTCGGTACAGTTGTTGGCTTTCAAACATACCCACGTGACAACAAAATTCAGTTTGTCAATATTCTCTTTGACAAACGTTCAGAAGTAAAAAGGATAGGACGCTCAACAGCTTGATTCCTTCTCTTCAAAGACATGTATGTATGCAGAGAACAATTTTCTCTAACTCTTGCATACGCAGTCACCAGTCATAAATCACAAGGTCTTACCCTAGACAAAGCAATGATAGACATTGGTAACACAGTCTTTACAGAAGGCATGAGCTACGTAGCACTATCACGCTTACGTACACTTGACGGTCTATTTCTAATCAACTTTGATGCAAGTAAAGTAAACACTGATATTCCTTGCTTTTTAGAATACAATACACTTCGCTAACTATACACCCCCCATCTAAACACATATTCTGTTCCACAAAAAGTAAAACGTTGTAAAAGAAAACTAAATCAAACAGAAATGCAACAGGATGTGACTGCAAATCCTCCAAAGAGAGTAAAAGAAACTAAAACGTCAAGTACAACAAACATAAAAGAACCAATTAGGGAAAGTAAACCAGGTACTTTGTCAAAGAAGGAAGACAAACTAAAAAAAAATCAATCAGATACAGAACTACCTGGTCCATTGAAACTCTCAAATATAGTTGGAGTAAGTTGCTACACAAATGTAGCAATGAATATTCTATTTCAATTACCACCAATTGTTGACAACATTTACTTACACGGTACAGGCCAATTGTGTCTGCAAATGTTAGTACTTCATAGAAACGCAACAAACAACCCTGACAACACGTATAGTATTTATGGAATAAGACAACAATTGGACTACTGTGCTGGAATGGTTAAATACACTATAAACTCACAGGAAGATCCACAAGAATTTCTAATGTACTTACTACAAGTACTGGAAAATAAAAACATACCTATAAATGAAATCTTCCAGATTTCATACATGTGGAGACATACATGCACTCTCTGCAACAATGTGACACAAGAACAAATCCCCAATGAACGCTTTGTATATATATCAATCCCTAATTGTGAATCCATTCAATTTCAGCAACTTGTACAAAATGCAAACCATGGTAGATTATGTACTACGTGCAATTCGGATAATCGCTCCACCTCATTAATACAAACACATAGTAAATATGTAATACTAATGCTTCTACGTTACAATGCAGATGGTACCAAAAACAACTGCAAGCTGACTGGATTCACACATGGTCAAGTATCACTTGGTAAGAAAACCTTCACAACAATAGGTATAAACTACCATGCAGGAGCCACAACCAATTCAGGTCACTACACTGCATATATAAAAAAGAAATGTGGATGGTTTGAATGTAATTATAGTACCATTACTCTAAAGCAGAGATTACCAGCAAATCTTTCAAACACTTATTTGATGTTCTTAAAACCAGAATTTATTAACTAAACTGTACATAAACCTTAACAAAACTTGTAGTAAACAAATATAAACTGTTAGAATATTCCAACAGGTATCTAACTGCCCAAAGATTCTACAACAAGTAATCAGATAAATGAATACCACTATATTAGAGCAAAAAATAGATAGTTAGAATACACAAACTGGTATCTAACTAACCCAAAATTTTACAATATCCAAACTAATTAATCAATACAACTAAATTATATAAAAAAATAGACAGTTAGAATACGCCAATTGGTATCTAACTGCCCCAAAATTTTACAATATCCAAACAGATAAATCAATACCACTAAAATATATAAAAAAATTGACATTTAGAATACGCCAACTGGTATCTAACTGCTACAAAATTTTACAATATCCAAACAAATAAATGATATGTAACTGCTCCAAAAATTTGCAACAAGCCAATATATAGAGCATTAGCCAGAAACAACAAGTGAACACCGACAACAAACAAACAAATAGACTGTAGCATAACAAAAAAGGTTTTTTTAAAATCCAACATGGATTTTCTTTTCTCCCACAGACCCAATGATTTTTGCAACAAACACAGAAACTGAGAAAATTGCACAGTACACTGGTTTGTAATGTACTAAATATGAGGGTAAAAAAAAAAATGTTGATTATTCAATGTTATAAGTCGTTACAAAATAAAAATACTAACATGATCTTTTCTTTTATCACAGAAATGAACAAGAAATACATGTACTCCAGTTACTAAACCAAACAGTAAGTATATTATAATAAGTACAACCATCGCAGCATATCACACCCATAGTGGCTTATAACTTTGTTCCTTATAAATTTTCAAACATTTTAACTATGCCTTATGGGAACTTTTAATGTCTGCGGACATAATGAGTGTTCTTAGAACACTTACAACTTACCAGCGAACAATACGGTCAGCGTCCTCAGGACACCCCCATTTTGTTTATTTACGAACATTTCAGAACACCGCGAGTGTTCTTAGAACAGTTTCAGCTTGCTTGCGAACAACACGGACAGCGTCCTCAGGACACACTCTTTTCATTTATTTACGAACATTTCAGGACACCCCGAGTGTTCTTAGAACACTATCAACTTGCCAGCGAACAATACGGACAGCGTCCTCAGGACACCCCCATTTTGTTTATTTACGAACATTTCAGGACACTGTGATTGTTCTTAGAACACTTTCAACTTGCCAGCGAACAATACGGACATCGTCCTCAGGACACCCCCATTTTGTTTATTCACGAACATTTCAGGACACAGCGAGTGTTCTTAGAACAGTTTCAGCTTGCTTGCGAACAACACGGACAGCGTCCTCAGGACACACCCTTTTCGTTTATTTACGAACATTAAAGGACACCGCGAGTGTTCTTAGAACACTTTCAACTTGCCAATGAACAATACGGACAGCGTCCTCAGGACACCCCCATTTTGTTTATTTACGGACATTTCAGGACACAGCGAGTGTTCTTAGAACACTTTCAAGTTGCCAGCGAACAATACAGACACCGTCCTCCAGACACCCCCATTTTGTTTATTTAAGAACATTTCAGGACAGCGCGAGTGTTCTTAGAACACTTTCAACTTGGCAGCAAAATATATGGACTGCGTCCTCAGGACACCCCCATTTTGTTTATTTACAAACATTTCAGGACACCGCGAGTGTTCTTAGAACACTTTCACGTTGCCAGCGAACAATACGGACAGCGTCCTCAGGACACCCCCATTTTGTTTATTTACGAACATTTCAGGACACCGCGAGTGTTCTTAGAACACTTTCAATTTACCAGCGAACAATATGGACAGCGTCCTCCAGACACCCCCATTTTGTTTATTTACGAACATTTCAGGACAGCGCGAGTGTTCTTAGAACACTTTCAACTTGCCAGCAAAATATATGGACTGCGTCCTCAGGACACCCCCATTTTGTTTATTTACGAACATTTCAGGACATCGCGAGTGTTCTTAGAACACTTTCAAGTTGCCACCGAACAATACGGACAGCGTCCTCAGGACACCCCCATTTTGTTTATTTACGAACATTTCAGGACACCGCGAGTGTTCTTAGAACACTTTCAACTTACCAGCGAACAATACGGACAGCGTCCTCAGGACACCCCCATTCTGTTTATTTAAGAACATTTCAGGACACCGCAAGTGTTCTTAGACCATTTTCAACTTGGCAGCGAACAATATGGACAGCGTCCTCAGGACATCCCCATTTTGTTTATTTACGAATATTTCAGGACACCGCAAGTGTTCTTAGAACACTTTCAACTTGCCAGCGAACAATACGGACAGCATCCTCAGGACACCCCCATTTTGTTTATTTACGAACATTTTAGGACACGGCGAGTGTTCTTAGAACACTATCAACTTATCTACGAACAAAACGGACAGAGATACCGTTCTAAGGACACCCCCATTTTATTTATTTATGAACATTTCAGGACACTGCGTTCTCAGGACACCCCCATTTTATTTATTTAACAACATTTCAGGACACCGCAAGTGTTCTTAGAACAATTTCATCTTACAAGCGAACAATACGGACAGCGTCCTCAGGACAACCCCATTTTGTTTATTTACGAACATTTCAGGACACCGCGAGTGTTCTTAGAACACTTTCAACTTACCAGCGAACAATATGGACAGCGTCCTCCAGACACCCCCATTTTGTTTATTTACGAACATTTCAGGACAGCGCGAGTGTTCTTAGAACACTTTCAACTTGCCAGCAAAATATATGGACTGCGTCCTCAGGACACCCCCATTTTGTTTATTTACGAACATTTCAGGACATCGCGAGTGTTCTTAGAACACTTTCAAGTTACCAGCGAACAATACGGACAGCGTCCTCAGGACACCCTCATTTTGTTTATTTACGAACATTTCAGGACACCGCGAGTGTTCTTAGAACACTTTCAACTTACCAGCGAACAATACGGACAGCGTCCTCAGGACACCCCCATTCTGTTTATTTAAGAACATTTCAGGACACCGCAAGTGTTCTTAGACCATTTTCAACTTGGCAGCGAACAATATTGACAGCGTCCTCAGGACACCCCCATTTTGTTTATTTACGAATATTTCAGGACACCGCGAGTGTTCTTAGAACACTTTCAACTTGCCAGTGAACAATACGGACAGCATCCTCAGGACACCCCCATTTTGTTTATTTACGAACATTTTAGGACACGGCGAGTGTTCTTAGAACACTATCAACTTATCTACGAACAAAACGGACAGAGATACCGTTCTAAGGTCACCCCCATTTTATTTATTTATGAACATTTCAGGACACTGCGTTCTCAGGACACCCACATTTGATTTATTTAACAACATTTCAGGACACCGCAAGTGTTCTTAGAACAATTTCATCTTACAAGCGAACAATACGGACAGCGTCCTCAGGACAACCCCAACTTCTTTACTTAAGGACATTTCAGACACCGCAAGTTTTCTTAGAACAGTTTCAGCTTGCTTGCGAACAACACAAACACATATTGCGTCCTCAGAACACCCCCATTTAGTTTATTTAGAACATTTCAGAACAGCTGTGTTGTCCGCAGACAAATCGAACACAACAAGAGGGTCTACCACAAAAAAGAAATACAACATTTAACCCATCTCATACTCTTCCACCCTCCCCAAACACTCTTACACACCAACACACTCTACTAAATACAATTTTTCAACCAAGTTTCACCGCGCTGTACGCGGACGCCCGCAAATCCAAGATGGCGGGCGCAACCGAAAATCTAACGTGCTTCACGCTCTATGCTGTCCAATCAGCGAACACGTCACATGTCTGCGGACATGACGTAAGCTGATTGGCCAATCAGGACACTGTCCGCGGAGCGACCAGGGAAGTGTGTCCGCGGACCGAACACAGATATCACAAATTTTTTGTTGACCTACTTTTTGGTCATTTAAAAAAAACTACTGGACAGATTTTCACCAAATTTGCAAAAGCACACTTTCGGGACCAAGCCATTACACCTGGTCCAAATTTGGTGAAAATCCGTCCAGCGGTTTGGGCTTTAGGCACAAGCAAAGTGTTTTCCCCATTCAGTATATGGGGAAAAAAAAGTATTGGGACCCCCTTATAAATTTGCCCCCCCTGGACGAATCCTCACCAAACTTTGCAAAGAAATTCAGAGCGGGCTATATACTTATTTTGCAAAGATTGGTGAGGATTCGTCCAGGGGGAGCGAAGTTATAAGCTGCCCAAAAAGTGCTCTTCCTATGTAAACAGCAACTTAACCATAACTACATAGCCACTGACGTGGCCATGCAATATATATATATATATATATATATATATATATATATATATATATCAAAAGGCGAGAGGAGAAGGTAACCCGCACTCCCGCGGGCCAGGCGTTAAAAACGCACTCCAAAATACCGGACAAAACTTACAAAGACACTGCCTGGAAAACAGATGTCTTTAATGTTTTTTTTTATAAAAGATAAAAATTGCATTGTACAAAATAATTGACAACACATAGACAGCAACAGGTAGACAGACAGAAGCAGGACGTCATGGTAAGCAGCCTGCAAAACAACGCGTTTCGCGCTAACTCAGCGCTTGATCACGTAAGGGGAGAAGGGATTAACCGGTACATATAAACAATGGAAAAGCAGTCCTACAACTATGTCTGTGACATTGCAAAGTAAAGGATATAGGAGGAAAAGAAGGCGGCCATTATAGAAAGGAGTAGAATACATGGAAAGATATAGTGCAGATGAATATAAGCACTAAAACACGCCCCTAACAGGACGGAAGGAGAAGAGCTGTTCAATGCAGAGATGGTCAGTAGATATGTTAAATCAATTACAAAACAAATAAGAATATATAATTGATGAATCAAACAAAAGTGATCACAGAATTAGCAAAATTTGCATCCATGACAATATACATACATATAAAACAACCCACTCCCCCATATTGATGATTCAATGGTGTAAGAATGACAATTATTCAAAGCTAAAACCATCCAAACATATAATTGATAAGATCTGAGCCACAATATAGATATTAAAACCGCAGAGATAATAATAAAACCTCATCTTATTAATCCTCAGTTAAACTATTCCCATTCATGCAACACGGAGAAGCCAGCCAGAGTTTCAGCCGTGGTGGTCAATAAAAACGGCTAATAAAACACTACATGTCCAAAAGTGCAAGTGCAGAGGAGTTACCCAGCTAAAGTGCGTAGAAAGCAGCCAGACAGCAGTGTGTCTATCCAGCCTCAAACTAATGAGGCTGTACTAAAGTGCAAGTGGTCAAGCAGCGAGCTAACATGTTCAATGTCCAATACCAATGACAAAAATGTCCAGGGACAAGCAGTTATTTTCAAATGAAAGGCCCCAAATGACCCCACGTAAATATACTGCGAAAAAAGGCTGGCGAAACCGGTGTGCAAGCATGAGCAAGAATGACTGGACGGATTTTCACCAAATTTGCAAAAGCACACTTTCGGGACCAAGCCACTACACCTGGTCCAAATTTGGTGAAAATCCGTCCAGCGGTTTGGGCTTTAGGCACAAGCAAAGTTTTTTCCCCATTCAGTATATGGGAAAAACAAGTTTTGGGACCCTCTTATAACTTTGCCCCCCCTGGACGAATCCTCACCAAACTTTGCAAAGAAATTCAGAGTGGGCTATATACTTATTTTGCAAAGATTGGTGAGGATTCGTCCACGGGGAGCGAAGTTATAAGCTGCCCAAAAAGTGCTCTTCCTATGTAAACAGCAACTTAACCATAACTACATAGCCACTAACGTGGCCATGTAATATATATATATATATATTCAGTAAAAAAACTTTGTTAAAGGGACGTTATGGTTAAGTTGCGCTACTAAAAACCTATGAAATTCAGTGAAAAAACTTTGTTAAAGGGACGTTATGATTCAAAGTAAAACAGAAAAACCCCTGAAATTCGGCACTTATGGTAAGATAAGCAACCATAACTCGCGCCGCCATGCACTGCTAACACTAACACCCAGGACATCAAAGATGACATCACAAATGTCATTGATGGCATCACTGATGACATCACATGTGCATTTACTTTTCATGAAAACTCTGTAGGAGGGATTCTTATAATGTTGACCAAAAAGTGTGAAGGATCATTTGAATAAATATCATGAGCTAATTAGTGCATTAAGCAATGCATTGAAATAAATAGCATTCTATTATGAAGTTCTATCCAGTATACTAAGCTACTCATGCAGAAACATAGGCAGTGTGTGCAGCATACATGATGAAGGTGCCATAATCATAATCTTGCCATGTTGAATAGTGAAATAATAACTGCTTTCTTATTAGAGTTTTGCGTACTGTGAAACATGTAATAAGTAGATAATAAAACCCACTTAATACATAATTATTACAGACAAAACACAAAGAGACAACAACACATACAAATATGACTATATACAGGGACAGTGAAGTAAACAAAAAAGCAGAAGTAGTAGCAGAAAGAGTTCATAACCTAACTGATTGTCTTTATGCAGAGAAACTATTGCTCTGTTTCAAAGCTGCTACTTACCATATGTATGTGTATCACATGATGTGACTGCACCCAAAGGAAAGGAGTGTGAGTATAATGTATACAAATATGAGCATATCCAGGGAAGGTAGAGTAATAAAAGTAAAACTATGAGAAAGTGCTAATAACCCTACTGATTATCTTCATGCACAGAAAGGATTGCTCTCTTTCAAGCCTGTGTCTTTCGCTATTTATATGTTTCGTATGATGTGACTTGACCCTAAGTCTACAAATATAGTACCTTTTCAATTTTGACTTCCTGACTGTTACTGAAGAAAACTATGTGGCCTAGATTTGTCATTAAAGGGAAAAAAGGGAGAGCCAGACATGTGATGTCATCAGTGATGTTATCAATGACATTTGTGATGTCATCTTTGATGTCCTGGGTGTTAGTGTTAGCAGTGCACATGGCGCGAGTTATGGTTGCTTATCTTACCATAACTGCCGAATTTCAGGGGTTTTTCGGTTTTACTTTGAACCATAACGTCCCTTTAACAAAGTGTTTTCACTGAATATATGTATATATATATATATTCAGGGAAAAAACTTTGTTAAAGGGACGTTATGGTAAAGTTGCGCTACTAAAAACCTATGAAATTCAGTGAAAAAACTTTGTCAAAGGAACGTTATGGTTCCAAGTAAAACCGAAAAACCCTTGAAATTCGCCAGTTATGGTAAGCTAAGCAACCATAACTCGCGCCACCACCGTGCTCTGCTAAGACTAACACCCAGGACATCAAAGATGACATCACAAATGTCATTGAGGACATCACTGATGACATCACATGGGTATGTACTTTTCATGAAATATGTGTACAAGGGATTCTTATTATAATGTTGCGAAACAAGTGTCAAGGATCATTGCAATAAATATCATACCCTAATTACTGCATTGAACGATGCATTGATATAAATAGCATTCTATTATGGAGTTCTATCTAGTATACTAAGCTACTGATACAGAAACATAACATGGTGTACAGTGTACAAGATGAAGGTATAATATTCGTAATGTTAATATGTTGAATAATGAAATGATAATTGTTTTCTTAATAGATTTTTGTGTATTGTGAAATATGTAATACGTAGCTAATAAAACATTACTATAGACAAAACACAAAGACACAAGAACACATACCAATATGGGTATATACAGGGAAAGTGAAGTTAGCAAAAAATCACAAGTAGTAGCAGAAACAATTCATAACTTAACTGATTATTTTCATGCAAATAAATGATTGCTCTGTTTCAAAGCTGCTATTCACCCTATGTATATGTATCACTTGATGTGATTGGACCCACAGGGAAAGTACAGCCATAAAAAAAAAAAACAGAACTATCAGAAAGTGCTCATAAGTATATTGATTATCTTTATGCACAAAAAGGATTGCTGTCTTTCAAGCTTGTGTCTTCCCGTATGTATATGTTTCATTTGATGTGACTGGACTCTAAAAGAATTACTGTAAGAACCTACTTGAAGGATACATCTACAAATAAAATAAAATGTTTAGTTTCTGACTGTTACTGAAGAAAACCATGTGGCCTAGATATGTCAGCAAAAGAAAAAAGAGTGAGCCAGACATGTGATGTCATCAGTGATGTCATCAATGACATTTGTGATGTCATCTTTGATGTCCTGGGTGTTAGTCTTAGCAGTGCACGGTGGTGGCGCGAGTTATGGTTGCTAAGCTTACCATAACTGGCGAATTTCAAGGGTTTTTCGGTTTTACTTGGAACCATAACGTTCCTTTGACAAAGTTTTTTCACTGAATTTCATAGGTTTTAGTAGCGCAACTTTACCATAACGTCCCTTTAACAAAGTTTTTTCCCTGAATTTCATAGGTTTTTAGTAGCGCAACTTAACCATAACGTCCCTTTAACAAAGTTTTTTCATTGAATTTCATAGGTTTTTATTAGTGCAACTTAACTATAACGTCCCTGTAACATTTTTTTTTTACTAAATTTTAAAGGTTTTTATTAGTATAACGTGACCATAACATCCTTTTCAATAGATGAAGACCACTAACATCTTATGTCCTCAAAGTGGGAATGCCGGGTGGTAAAAAAAACAAAAAGATTTTCCTTCCTACGCCGGGACGCCTGCGGCGTCTCGGTGTAGGAAGGAAAATCTTTTACCAAGATGGCCACCATGGAAACGAAAGGCGCGGTGTATAAAGAACACAACGGCGCATGAGTGGGGTTGGGGGGGCACAGGGGAGACACATGGGCATGAGCGGGGGGTGAGAGGGAACAGGGTACAAACGGGGCATGAGTAGGGGGTGGGGGGAAAGGAAGGAAACACAGGGCATGAGCGGTGGTGGGGGGGAACACGAGAGAGACACGGGGCATGAGCAGCGGGTGGGGAGGAACATGAGGGAGACACAGGGTATGAGCAGGGGGTGGGGAGGAACACGAGGGAGACACAGGGCATGAGCGGGGGGGTACAGGGCACATACGGGACATGAGCAGGGGTGGGGAGGAAAGGAGAGAGACAAGGGGCATGAGCAGGGGGTGGGGGGAACACGAGGGAGACACGGAGCATGAGCGGGGGGCGGGGGGTAACACGAGGGAAACACGGGGCATGAGCGGGGGTGGGGGGAACACGAGGGAGACACGGGGCATGAGCGTGGGGTGGGGGGGCAACAGGAGACAGACACGGGGCATGAGCAGGGGGTGGTGGCAACAGGAGACAGACACGGGGCATGAGCGGGGGGTGGGGGGTACAGGAGACAACACGGGGCATGAGCGGGGGTGGGGGGAACACGAGGGAGACACGGGGCATGAGCGTGGGGTGGGAGGCAACAGGAGACAGACACGGGGCATGAGCAGGGGGTGGGGGGCAACAGGAGACAGACACGGGGCATGGGTGGGAGCAAGAGGAGACAGACACAGGGCATGAGCAGGGGGTGGGGGGAACAGGAGACAGACACGGGGCATGAGCGGGGGGTGGGGGGTACAGAAGACAGACACGGGGCATGAGCGGGGTAGTGGGGGGCAACAGGAGAGAGACATGGGGCATGAGCGAGGGGTGGGGGGGTACAGGAGACAACACTGGGCATGAGCGGGGGTGGGGGGCAACAGGAGAGAGACACGGGACATGAGCAGGGGGGTGGGGGGGTACAGGAGACAGACACGGGGCATGAGCGGGGGGTGGGGGGCAACAGGAGAGAGACACGGGACATGAGCGGGTGGGGGGAACAGGAGACAGACACGGGGCATGAGCAGGGGGGCAACAGGAGACAGACATGGGGCATGAGTGGGGGGGTGGGGTGGTACAGGAGACAGACACGAGCATGAGCGGGGGGTGGGGGGGTACAAGAGACAGACACGGGGCATGAGCGGGGGGTGGGGGGCAACAGGAGAGAGACACTGGGCATGAGCGGGGGGTGGGGGGAACAGGAGACAGACACGGGGCATGAGCGGGGGGTGGGGGAAGGGGGGAGACACACGGGGCATGAGCGGGGGTGGGGGGAGGGAGAGAGACACACGGGGCATGAGCGGTGGGCGGGAGGGAGAGCGACACACAGGGCAAGAGCGGGGGTGGGCGGGAGGGGGGAAGACACAAGGGGCAGAGCGGGAGTGGGCGGGAGGGGGGAAGACACGGGGCAAGAGCGGGGGTGGGCAGGAGGGGGCAAGAGACACGGGGCAAGAGTGGGGGTGGGCGGGAGGGGGCAAGAGACACAGGGCAAGAGCGGGGGTGTGCAAGAGACACGGGGCCAAGAGCGGGGGTGGGTGGGAGGGGGCAAGAGACACAGGGCCAAGAGCAGGGGTGGGTGGGAGGGGGCAAGAGACACGGGGCCAAGAGCAGGGGTGGGCGGGAGGGGGCAAGAGACACGGGGCCAAGAGCGGAGGTGGGCGGGAGGGGGCAAGAGACACGGGGCCAAGAGCGGGGGTGGGCGGGAGGGGGCAAGAGACACGGGGTCAAGAGCGGGGGTGGGCAGGAGGGGGCAAGAGACACGGGCCAAGAGCGGGGGTGGGCGGGAGGGGGAAAGAGACACGGGCCAAGAGCGGGGGTGGGCGGGAGGGGGAAAGAGACACGGGGCCAAGAGCGGCGGTGGGTGGGAGAGGGCAAGAGACATGGGGCCAAGAGCGGGGGTGGGCGGGAGGGGGCAAGAGACACGGGGCCAAGAGCGGGGGTGGGCGGGAGGGGGCAAGAGACACGGGGCCAAGAGCGGGGGTGGGAGGGAGGGGGCAAGAGACACGGGGCCAAGAGCGGGGTCGGGCGGGAGGGGGCAAGAGACACGGGCCAAGAGTGGGGGTGGGAGGGAGGGCGAAAGAGACCCGGGCCAAGAGTAGGGGTGGGCGGGAGGGGGAAAGACACACGGGCCAAGAGCGGGGGTGGGCGGGAGGGGGAAAGACACATGGGCCAAGAGCAGGGGTGGGCGGGAGGGGGAAAGACACACGGGTCAAGAGCGGGGGTGGGAGGGAGGGAGACAGACACACGGGGCAAGAGCTGGGGTGGGCGGGAGGGAGACAGACACACGGGGCAAGAGCGGGGGTGGGCGGGAGGGGGCAAGAGACACGGGGCCAAGAGCGGGGGTGGGCGGGAGGGGGCAAGAGACACGGGGCCAAGAGCGGGGGTGGGCGGGAGGGGGCAAGAGACACGGGGCCAAGAGCGGGGGTGGGCGGGAGGGGGCAAGAGACACGGGGCCAAGAGCGGGGGTGGGCGGGAGGGGGCAAGAGACACGGGGCCAAGAGCGGGGTGGGCGGGAGGGGGCAAGAGACACGGGGCCAAGAGCGGGGGTGGGCGGGAGGGGGCAAGAGACACGGGGCCAAGAGTGGCGGTGGGCGGGAGGGGGCAAGAGACACGGGGCCAAGAGCGGGGGTGGGCGGGAGGGGGCAAGAGACACGGGGCCAAGAGCGGGGGTGGGCGGGAGGGGGCAAGAGACACGAGGCCAAGAGCGGGGGTGGGTGGGAGGGGGCAAGAGACATGGGCCAAGAGCGGGGGTGGGCGGGAGGGGGAAAGAGACACGGGCCAAGAGCGGGGGTGGGAGGGAGGGGGAAAGAGACACGGGCCAAGAGCGGGGGTGGGCGGGAGGGGGAAAGACACACGGGCCAAGAGCGGGGGTGGGCGGGAGGGGGAAAGACATACGGGCCAAGAGCAGGGGTGGGCGGGAGGGGGAAAGACACACGGGGCAAGAGCGGGGGTGGGCGGGAGGGAGACAGACACACGGGGCAAGAGCAGGGGTGGGCGGGAGACAGACACACGGGGCAAGAGCGGGGGTGGGAGGGAGGGAGACAGACACACGGGGCAAGAGCGGGGGTGGGCGGGAGGGAGACAGACACACGGGGCAAGAGCGGGGATGGGCGAGAGGGAGACAGACACATGGGGCAAGAGTGGGGGTGGGAGGGAGGGAGACAGACACACGGGGCAAGAGCGGGGGTGGGCGGGAGGGAGACAGACACACGGGGCAAGAGCGGGGGTGGGGGGTACAGGAGACAGACACGGGGCATGAGCGGTGGGTGGGGGGCAACAGGAGACAGACACGGGGCATGAGCGGGGGTGGGGGGAACAACAGAGACAGACACAGGGCATGAGCAGGGGGTGGGGGCAACAGGAGACAGACACAGGGCATGAGCGGGGAGTGGGGGGCAACAGGAGACAGACACAGGGCATGAGCGGGGGCTGGGGGGCAACAGGAGACAGACACGGGGCATGAGCGGGGGGTGGGGGGGAACAGGAGACAGACACGGAGCATGAGCGGGGGGTGGGGAGAACAGGAGACAGACACGGGGCATGAGCGGGGGGTGGGGAGAACAGGAGACAGACACGGGGCATGAGCGGGGGGCAACAAGAGACAGACACAGGGCATGAGCGGGGGTGGGAGGAACAGGAGACTGACACGGGGCATGAGCGGGGGGTGGGGAGAACAGGAGACAGACACGGGGCATGAGCGAGGGGGTGGGGGGCAACAGGAGACAGACACGGGGCATGAGCGGGGGTGTGGGGGGCAACAGGAGACAGACACGGGCATGAGCGCGGAGTGGGGGGGTACAGGAGACAGACACGGGGCATGAGCGGGGTAGTGGGGGGCAACAGGAGAGAGACATGGGGCATGAGCGGGGGGTGGGAGGGGGTACAGGAGACAGACACGGGACATGAGCAGGGGGTGGGGGGCAAAAGAAGAGAGACACAAGGCATGAGCGGGGGTGGGAGGGTACAGGAGACAGACACGGGGCTTGAGCGGGGGGTGGGGGCAACAGGAGAGAGACACGGGACATGAGCGGGTGGGGGGAACAGGAGATAGACACGGGGCATGAGCAGAGGGGGCAACAGGAGAGAGACATGGGGCATGAGCGGGGGGGTGGGGGGGGTACAGGAGACAGACACGGGGCATGAGTGGGGGGTGGGGGGATACAGGAGACAGACACGGGGCATGAGCGGGGGGGTGGGGGGTACAGGAGACAGACACGATCATGAGCGGGGGGGTACAGGAGACAGACACGGGGCATGAGCAGGGGTTGGGGGGCAACAGGAGAGAGACACGGGGCATGAGCAGGGGGTGGGGGGAACAAAAGAGACAGACACGGGGCATGAGCGGGGGGTGGGGGGCAACAGGAGAGAGACACGGGGCAGGAGCGGGGGCTGGGGGGCAACAGGAGACAGACACGGGGCAGGAGCGGGGGGTGAGGGCAACAGGAGACAGACACGGGGCATGAGCGGGGGGTGGGGAGAACAGGAGACAGACACGGGGCATGAGAGGGGGGTGGGGGGCAACAGGAGACAGACACAGGGCAAGAGACAC
Organism: Ambystoma mexicanum; assembly: GCF_040938575.1. Taxonomy (NCBI): domain Eukaryota; kingdom Metazoa; phylum Chordata; class Amphibia; order Caudata; family Ambystomatidae; genus Ambystoma; species Ambystoma mexicanum. The sequence goes on along the minus strand of NC_090936.1, from coordinate 824,700,289 downwards.
GGGGCCAAGAGCGGGGGTGGGCAGGAGGGGGCAAGAGACACGGGGCCAAGAGCGGGGGTGGGCAGGAGGGGGCAAGAGACATGGGGCCAAGAGCGGGGGTGGGCGGGAGGGGGCAAGAGACACAGGGCCAAGAGCGGGGGTGGGCGGGAGCGGGCAAGAGACACGGGGCGAGGAGCGGGGGTGGGCGGGAGGGGGCAAGAGACACGGGGCCAAGAGTGGGGGTGGGCGGGAGGGGGCAAGAGACACAGGGCCAAGAGCGGGGTGGGCAGGAGGGGGCAAGAGACACGGGGCCAAGAGCGGGGGTGGGCGGGAGGGGGCAAGAGACACGGGGCCAAGAGCGGGGGTGGGCAGGAGGGGGAAAGAGACACGGGCCAAGAGCGGGGGTGGGAGGGAGGGGGAAAGAGACACGGGCCAAGAGCGGGGGTGGGCGGGAGGGGGAAAGCCACACGGGCCAAGAGTGGGGGTGGGCGGGAGGGGGAAAGACACACGGGCCAAGAGCGGGGGTGGGCGGGAGGGGCAAAGACACACAGGCCAAGAGCGGGGGTGGGCGGGAGGGGGAAAGACACACGGGGCAAGAGCGGGGGTGGGCGGGAGGGAGACAGACACACAGGGCAAGAGCGGGGGTGGGCGGGAGGGAGACAGACACACGGGGCAAGAGCGGGGGTGGGAGGGAGGGAGACAGACACACGGGGCAAGAGCGGGGGTGGGCAGGAGGGAGACAGACACACGGGGCAAGAGCGGGGGTGAGCGGGAGGGAGACGGACACACGGGGCAAGAGCGGGGGTTGGCGGGAGGGAGACGGACACACGGGGCAAGAGCGGGGGTGGGCGGGAGGGAGACAGACACACGGGGCAAGAGCGGGGGAGGGGGGCTACAGGAGACAGACACGGGGCATGAGCGGGGGGTGGGGGGCAACAGGAGACAGACACGGGGCATGAGCGGGGGTGGGGGGAACAACAGAGACAGACACGGGGCATGAGCAGGGGGTGGGGGGGCAACAGGAGACAGACACAGGGCATGAGCGGGGGGTGGGGGGCAACAGGAGACAGACACAGGGCATGAGCGGGGGCTGGGGGGCAACAGGAGACAGACACGGAGCATGAGCGGGGGGTGGGGAGAACAGGAGACAGACACGGGGCATGAGCGGGGGGTGGGGAGAACAGGAGACAGACACGGGGCATGAGCGGAGGGCAACAAGAGACAGACACAGGGCATGAGCAGGGGTGGGAGGAACAGGAGACAGACACGGGGCATGAGCGGGGGGTGGGGAAAACAGGAGACAGACACGGGGCATGAGCGAGGGGGTGGGGGGCAACAGAAGACAGACACGGGGCATGAGCGGGGGTGTGGGGGGCAACAGGAGACAGACATGGGCATGAGCGCGGAGTGGGGGGGTACAGGAGACAGACACGGGGCATGGGTGGGAGCAAGAGGAGACAGACATGGGGCATGAGCGGGGGGTGGGGGGAACAGGAGACAGACACGGGGCATGAGCGGGGGTGGGGGGTACAGAAGACAGACACGGGGCATGAGCGGGGTAGTGGGGGGCAACAGGAGAGAGACATGGGGCATGAGCGGGGGGTGGGAGGGGGTACAGGAGACAGACATGGGACATGAGCATGGGGTGGGGGGCAACAGAAGAGAGACACGGGGCATGAGCGGGGGGGTGGGGGGGTACAGGAGACAGACACGGGGCATGAGCGGCGGGTGGGGGCAACAGGAGAGAGACACGGGACATGAGCGGGTGGGGGGAACAGGAGACAGACACGGGGCATGAGCAGGGGGGCAACAGGAGACAGACATGGGGCATGAGCAGGGGGGTGGGGGGGTACAGGAGACAGACACGGGGCATGAGCAGGGGGGGGCAACTGGAGACAGACACGGGGCATGAGCGGGGGGGTGGGTGTACAGGAGACAGACACGAGCATGAGCGGGGGGGTACAGGAGACAGACACGGGGCATGAGCAGGGGTTGGGGGCCAACAGGAGAGAGACACGGGGCATGAGCAGGGGGTGGGGGGGAACAAAAGAGACAGACACGGGGCATGAGCGGGGGGTGGGGGGCAACAGGAGAGAGACACGGGGCAGGAGCGGGGGGTGAGGGCAACAGGAGACAGACACGGGGCATGAGCGGGGGGTGGGGAGAACAGGAGACAGACACGGGGCATGAGAGGGGGTGGGGGGCAACAGGAGACAGACACGGGGCATGAGCGGGCGGTGGGGGGTACAGGAGACAGACACGGGGCATGAGCGGGGGGTGGGGGGCAACAGGAGAGAGACACGGGGCATGAGCGGGGGGTGGGGGGTACAGGAGACAGACACGGGGCATGAGCTGGGGATGTGGGGTACAGGAGACAGACACGGGGCATGAGCAGGGGGTGTGGGGAACAACAGAGAGACACAGGGCAGGAGCGGGGGTGGGGGGCAACAGGAGACAGACACGGGGCAGGAGCAGGGGGTGGGGGGAACAACAGAGAGACACGGGGCAGGAGCGGGGGGTGGAGGGCAACAGGAGACAGACACGGGGCAGGAGCGGGGGGTGGGGGGAACAACAGAGAGACACGGGGCAGGAGCGGGGGGTGGAGGGCAACAGGAGACAGACACGGGGCATGAGCAGGGGGTGGGGGGCAACAGGAGACAGACACGGGGCATGAGCGGGCGGTGGGGGGCAAAAGGAGAGAGACATGGGGCATGAGCAGGGGGTGGGGGGAACAACAGAGAGACACGGGGCATGAGCGGGGGGTGGGGGGCAACAGGAGACAGACACGGGGCATGAGCGGGGGTGGGCGGGAGGGGGAAAGACACATGGGGCTTGAGCGGGGGTAGGCGATAGGGGGAAAGACACACGGGGCAAGAGCGGGGGTGGGCGGGAGGGGGAAAGACACACGGGGCAAGAACGGGGGTGGGCGGGAGGGGGAAAGACACACGGGGCAAGAGCAGTGGTGGGCGGGAGGGGGAAAGACACACGGGGCAAGAGCGGGGGTGGGCGGGAGGGGGAAAGACACACGGGCCAAGAGCGGGGGTGGGCGGGGGGGAAGACACACAGGGCAAGAGCGGGGGTGGGCGGGAGGGAGAAGACACACGGGGCAAGAGCGGGGGTGGGCGGGAGGGGGAAAGACACACGGGGCAAGAGCGGGGGTGGGCGGGAGGGGGAAAGACACACGGGGCAAGAGCGGGGGTGCGCGGGAGTGGGAAGACACACGGGGCAAGAGCGGGAAAGACACACGGGGCAAGAGCGGGAAAGACACACGGGGCAAGAGGGGGAAAGACACACGGGGCAAGAGAGGAAAGACACACGGGGCAAGAGCGGGAAAGACACACGGGGCAAGAGCGGGGGTGGGCGGGAGGGGGAAAGACACACGGGGCAAGAGCGGGGGTGGGCGGGAGGGGGAAAGACACACGGGGCAAGAGCGGGGGTGGCAGGAGGGGGAAAGACACACGGGGCAAGAGCGGGGGTGGGTGGGAGCGGGAAAGACACACGGGGCAAGAGCAGGGGTGGGGGGGAGGGAGACAGACACACGAGGCATGAGCGGGGGGTGGGCGGGAGGGGGAGAGACACACGAGGCATGAGCGGGGGGTGGGCGGGAGGGGGACAGACACACGGGGCATGAGTGGGGGGTGGGCGGGAGGGGGAGAGACACATGGGGCATGAGCAGGGCGTGGGCGGGAGGGGGAGAGACACACGGGGCATGAGCGGGGGGTGGGCGGGAGGGGGAGAGACACACGGGGCATGAGCGGGGGGTGGGCGGGAGGGGAAGAGACACACGGGGCATGAGCGGGGGGTGGGCGGCTGGTGGTGAGAGACACACGGGGCATGAGCGGGCGGCGGGTGGGGAGAGACAACATGGACATGGGCGGCGGGTGGGGAGAGACAACACGGACATGAGCGGGCGGCAGGTGGGGAGAGACAACACGGACATGAGCGGGCGGCGGGTGGGGAGAGACAACACGGACATGAGCGGGCGGCGGGTGGGGAGAGACAACACGGACATGAGCGGGCGGCGGGTGGGGAGAGACACACGGGGCAAGAGCGGGGGGGTGGACGGTTGGGAGAGATGAGCGGGGCACGAGCGGGGCATGAGCGGGGGGTGGGCGTAAGGGAGAAAGACACACGGGCAAGAGGTGGGAGGAACAGGAGACAGACACGGGCATGAGCGGGGGTGGGGGACTTACTGTGCAGGCGGGATACAAAGCCTCTCATGCGAGGAACAAAGATGGCGGGCGTCTCTGAAGCCAGACGCACTGCACGCTTCCACGCATCTAATGAGAGAGCACGTCAGATGTCCGCGGACATCACGCAAGCTGCTGGCCCAATCACCGTCCTGTCCGCGGAGCGAACAGGGAAGTGTGTCCGCGAAGCGAACACAGATATCACTAATTTTTTCACTTACATTTTTGTCATTTTTTAAAAAAACTACTGGACGGATTTACACCAAATAAAGCAAAGCACACTTTCGGGACCAAGCCGCCGCTCCTGCCGCTAATTTGGTGTAAATCCGTCCAGCGGTTTGGGCTGTAGGCGTGAGCAAAGTTTTTTCCCATTATGTCTATGGGAAAAAAAAAAGTTTTGGGACCCCCCCTATAACTTTGCCCCCCCTGGACGAATCCTCACCAAACTTTGCAAGTTCAGAGTGACCAAACTACTTTTTTTGCAAAGTTTGGTGAGGATCCGTCCAGGGAGAGCGAAGTTATAAGCCACCCAAAAAGTGCTCTTCCTATGGAAACAGCAAATTAACCATAACTACATGGCCACTGCCGTGGCCATGTAATATATATATATATATATATATATATGTTTTACCTTGAGTTGTTCAAATGCCCTCTTAAGGCCATGACATTTGCAGTGGTGGACATGTAGGCATGCATAGTGAGGTCAACTTGCATGTTTGCATGATGGTGTGCAGGATGTCATGTGCAGGTAACTATGGGTTCAATGTATTCTCACACATGTGTGCTTTGTGAATGGTACTTCACTATGCCTGTTGTAAGGTCTTCTCCCATGTTGTTTCAGTAATCCGTGATGTGGCGGTAACTGCTGTCCCAGGGGAGACACTGTGCATCCTATGACATTCATGCTCCCCATGCCCTCCACCGGGCACTGGCCCTCCTGTCAATAATTCAGGGACACAGTTCCTGGTGAAGGTGATTCAGGATTCGCACCATGCCGGTATTGTCAGCAGGTAAGCATGAGCACTGCGTCATTGTTCCCCATGTTTGCGGCATGTGCAACTTTACTTATATGAGCTTTGCATTTTACCATGCCAGTATAGTTTTTTAAGTGATACTCATGTCACTGTGTTACCTCCCTCGGTAAACTCATCTATGCCCGAAACTACTGTGTTTTAGTGCATGTCATTGTATATCTACAACCCAGGCAGTGTACTCCTTGATGTATGTTTAACTTGGCCTTCTCTCTCACTGTCACTCTCCCTCTCTCTATTGTGGCTCATGGGCGCATCACAATCTATGTCCTGCCACCCTCATGCATCCTCTGGTGCTTCTGCAGCAGGTGCTCTCTGCATATTTTCAGGATTCAATCATGTGTTGTCGTTAATGTGCATGTTCTTTCTGTTGTCACTATGCATGTAATTGCATTTAGGGGACGTGCCTCCCAATGGGTTGCATCGTATGCAAGGCAGGTGTGTACCCTGTGCAGGTAAGTGAAGGATATTTGCAGATACATGTGTGGTCTTTGGCTGGAAGTCTTGGACTGTGTGTGATCAGTTTGGATTGACTTGTCTTGTGGGGCGCCAGTACTACTTCATGGGTGCATGTTTCACAGTGTGTGGTTCTGGTGATAGGTCTTTGCATGGTGTGGTTTCTATGGTTTAGTGGGGCCACTGGTTTCACGTTCAAAAATGTATGAGTTACAACTGTGTGGGCCTTTCTTGGGGGGTTGGTAGTGGGTGGCAAGGCTGGCTGTTTGTGGCCTGTGACATGTGATGATGGTTTTGCTGGTGTGTGTCTCATTGCACTTTGACCATGTGTAGTGAGTGACACTTCATATCCCTTTCAATGTTTGTGGGGTAATCTTTCTATTGCACATTTGTGCTCTCTTGCTTAGGGTTCCTCAATTATGGTGTGCAGCCCCAGTCACAAGCCACAACCATAGAACCACTGATGCACATTTTGGGATGCTATGTTGTGAACCAGCACATTACGTTGTGCAGTGCTGGTGTTTTCACATGCATGTCCCATGCATGCTGCAACATGGTGTTTGCAGCTTCAAGGTGATCACAGCTGGGTGCATGGTACTGCTGCATTCAATTGAATGCAGAATTGAACCAATTGTATGCTGTCACAATGAAGTCTGCATTGACCTTGCACTTTTACTTTGCATCCTACGTTTAGCAGGCATTTATCCTTGCTTGCAGTATCACGTAGCTTTGTCTTGTCTGCTTATGTCTTCCATGGCAGTTGTCTCGGGGGTCAGCCTTCCAGTCTGACATCGGCCTCTCTGAATTGCTGCATCAAGCATGATCCTGCCTGGAGTGCAAGAGGTGAGTATTTGTGTACTTGCATTCTTGTGCTTTGCATCACAGGCTCCTTGGACTGTGTTCAGTGCACTGTCCCAATACTATGCAGGTAATCTTCTCATGTTGACTGATACGTGTGTTGTGTATGTGCCATTGGCTTGCGAATGGGGATATGTGACATGCACATTTGCCTGATGTCATTGAGGTGGACAGGCAGTGTTGTTGTTGTTGTTTGTCAGTGTGTGTGTTTTGTGTGTTAGATGTGCATGCAGTGTGCAGGTGTTTCTGCATTTGTGGTGGGACACATGTTGATGGATGTCTTGTGAGTTGTTGTTTGCATGTGTTGTATGTCACTGAGGGGGGCCTGTGGGTCTTGAGATTTGGGTGCATGGATGTGCTAGCTGCACTCTGTTTCATTTTGTTCATTGTCTGTAGATCCTTCCATCAGAGGAGAATGATGGCTATTTCACAGGATGAAATTTGACTGTCGACTGCATGCCAAGGGGACACGTAAGATGTGCATTTAACTTGATTGTTATGGAATGGCTACGTTAGTTGCAGCATGTCTGGATGTGGCAATTCTGCTGTGTCACCCTCTTTGTCACAATTGTAAATGACCTCTTGTATAAAGTTTATCAGGGATGGGGTTTATTGTGGTCATGTTGCCTAACTGAATAACCTGTTGATCGATACTGCACTGCTTTTCTACACCCCACAATAGGGACATGTTCGTACACATCATGCACATTCTAGGACATGTGTGCAGCATTATGTCATTGTGCTTGTTGTATTTTGTGTCCATGTTCATTTCTGGGCCATGGATGGTTTGCAGCTCAAACATGATGTTTCTGGATTTTTTGCTGCTTACGCATTTGACAGGTATGTTAGTGATATGGGATATTTTTCTGGTGCCAAAGGGGTGATTTCATGAAATGGCTGGCAGGGGGGTAGTGGTGTCCTCCCTCTTCAATGTGTTTCTTTTGGAAACATAAAAAATCTATTTATTTTTAGTTCTAAGGGAGGCACACACATGTGCACTTCCAAGGGCACTTTCTCAGGGTGGTTTTGTTTGCACAGTTGATTGGCCCATTGTCATTTTTGAATGGCACCTGGCATTTGGCGGGATTGTGTGCACTCCACAGGGGAAGGATTTTATGTTAAATGAGATTGCACAAGCTGGGTACGTACAGCCTCTCCACGTGTCCTTTGCCCAGCCTTGTCCACCGGGACGCCACACCATGTTGCAACATTGTGCAGGACACATGCTGCCACAATGACCCTGCAGCCTACTGGTGGTGCATCTAGCAACACACCACTAGAGTGGTCAAGGGAGCGGAAACTTGACCAATGAGCCATGTGTTGCCATGCTTCCAAGCTTTCAAGACCCGGTGTAGTGAGGACATTCTGAAGATGGAACTATCATGTGTGCTACCAGGATAGTTGGCATACACTGCATACACTTCAGTAATGATGCCCTTGGCATCACACACAATCTGAAAATGTATGGATTGCCAATGTTTCTGGTTGCTGTAGAAGTGCTCTGTCACTCAAGGTGGATGTAGAGCAAAATGGGCGCAATCAATGGCATCTAGCACTTTTGGGAAGTGCACTACCCCATAAAATTCCTGGACCACTGCTTGCTTTTCTGCTGGTGTTCTGGGCATATAGAAATGCCAGCGGACAGAAGGACGTGCAGTTATGATTGCCAACACCTGGTGTAAGCAGCAAGACTGTGTGGCCTTAGAGATGACACCTACTATGGCGGTGGTCCGCTGGAAAGAGCCAGTGGCCAAAAAATACAGAGCAGTGAACACCTTATACAAGGGGTTTAGTGCTTGGGAGCACATGGTGGGTGATGTGAGGTCATCTTCCCACTCTGTGACCAGGTCTAGGATGATATGGTGGGGGAACATATACCTGCCACAGACCTGGTCATCAGGCATCCGAAAAAGGCTGTTACGTGGGTGGAAGATCAGGGCCCTGGCTATCCTCCTCCTCCTGCAGTGTCCGTGGATGACTGCTGCAACAAATGGTGCATTCATTGTGGCTGTATCTGTGCGTTTGTTGATCTAGCCTAAAATCTTGGATTCCCTGAATTGGAAGTGTTCTGGTATGGAGTGCAAGACATGAAGTGGGTGGAACTGCTCCCATTTTGTGAAAATATGGTTCATTTGAAACATCTGGACCTTATTATCATTCATTGTGGAGGGAACAATTTGGGGAACGAGACTGGAATTTCATTGCAGTTTGCAATGTAGGACACATTGGAAAAGTTGAAGGAAATGTTCCCTAATTTGAAAATATTTTTTTCATGCATTGCGCAGATGTGGTTGCCTTCCATTTCATTTGGTCCACAAATGGAAAAAGCGAGGAGCAACATCAATAAAGCTGTGTGTGCTTTTGTTCGAGATGCTGGCATTACATTGTTTCATAATGAGAACATTAAATTTGATAGGGCGAACATTTGTCAGCAAGATGGAGTTAATCTACCGGATGTGGGTAATCAGATTTTTGAGGAAAACATTAAAAATGCTTTGAAGCAGTTTTTGTGAAAGTGAGAAGAAATAATTAAATTCAGTGAAATGTTTTGTTGGTTCAGTTTGTAAAACCAAAAATAAAATAAAAATATCAAAGCTATATCAAAGGTAAAAACACAAAATAAAGGTTATATTAAGAGCCACCCTTTTTAAATGCAAAACAATGAAAATGATTTCAATTGTTTCACCGCTTGACATGTTTAGATGTCCGCGGACTACCGCATTGTCCACAGACTATGCAGGCTGCATAGGGGCCTGTGACTTTTGTTCGCACTTCTATTTTTAACTATGAAAGGTGACTCCTAAACTAACATTTTTTTGTGTGTTTTTTTAGGCTTTGTATTTTTTGGGTCGCTTTTATAGTTTATTTTTGCAGGAGTGGGAAGTTAAGGTGGTGAGAGGAAGGGAGGGAAGGGAAGGAAGTGGCACCAACAACAGAGATGGAGTGGCAGGTGGACAGGCGAAGGTGATGTGGGTGCCTTCAATTTAAGTTAGCGGACACTGTTTCTCGTGCTCTTTGACAACTGCCTCAAAAGCACTGCAAAACTGTTCCCCCTCGAGAGCGATGTGTCACAGTACATGCAGAAAACTGTGACACTTGAAAGGTAAGGATCTACAGCATCCTGTCTGCCCTGCGACCCCGGTGGGATCCTCTGCCCCACAGCAGTCGCCTGTGTCCTGGCAGGAGCATGTGAAGATGGCACAGAGGAAGATAGCATACTCCTACCTGAGAAAGGAACAGACTTTCTCAGTGCAACCAGATGGTTAGAACGGAAGTGGCAGCACATTGATGTGGTCCCTAAGGAGTAGTGCCCCTGTTGCCCACAACTGAGTTTCATCTCACACTCAATGCATTCAACACAGGCAGCATTTGACTTTGAGACCCCACTAACAGTCCTAAAGAGCCATCAGACCCAGGACTCACTCTGGGTGCTGGAGGTAGGCACTTCCGCTACCTCATCTTTTTCTTCCTATTGATCACCCTCTACATCATCACACCTGTTCCCCTCTCCAGACCCTCCAGATGATGATGGTGGTGGTGGTGGTGGGGTGGTGGTTGGAAAGGAGAGATGGTCATAGTAGTTGCCATTCTAGCAGGTTTTCAGCATCTGCAGAGTAGGCGTTTGCCAAATGCTCTCTTCTGGACAGCCAGATTAAGAGTGAGAAAAAGTAATGGGGAGTCCCTTCTGAGGAGCGGTCCATGGACAGTCGTGATGATGTGCTGTCAGCGGACTGCTGAGTCGCAAAAAGGTCTTGAAAATGTGTAAAAAGTTGCCAGATCAACGTAAAATGGATCTGGGAACTGTGCAAGTGTAGATTTTCTGCTTGAAACACCCTAGATTGGATGGCAAAGTACTTTTAAACTGTCTGCAGCCACAGACACAGTTTGCAGACACTGCAATCACGCCACACAGATGCAGTCACATGATGAGGTCCACGGCTGTCCGCAGACCTCACGGCTATTCGCAGACACCCTGCAGGAGGTAATCACAGGGCACATGTGCTGGGTGTCTGTAGATCTGGCGCGGTGTCCGCGGACTAATAAAAAATTCATCACACAGAAACAGACATGTCCGAAATTGCAAGTGTCTGGGAGCACCTCCATTTTGAGTGCGGACACCCTGTACATTCAGAGTGTCTGTGGACTCATAATGGGAGTTTAAAAAAGAATTGGAAACATTACACAACCGTGAACAAAACAGGAACTTTTGTACAATAATTATGATGGGAGGAATGGAGTGAGGTTTCATCAAAATGTATTTCATTAAAATGTTCAGAATTTGCTGGGGATGACTGCTGGGGACAAGGGGGACATGTGCAAAAAGGACAGTGATAGGGAACATTTTTAATTACATGATTTTTCACATACTCTACAAGTTCTTTCAAATAATTACTAAGTTCATCTAATTTGTTGTACAAGTTCATGATTTAATTATATACAGATGGGTATACGACTTCTGTTTGTGATTCTGGGGATTGGGCATAATTCAACTGGGGCATGGTTTCTTCATGAAAACTATGTACTGTAAGAAAAACAGAAATTATTATTTTTGTAATGTGTGTACAAATTACATTATTTGTTTACATTAAAATATGGTTTGTATACCATTACAGATGTTATTGTTACTCATTTATTTTGGGAAGTTCTCCTCTAACCATTCAAGTGTGCTTGCCTTTTGTGTGAGAAAAAAACGGCTCTGTTTTATAACACATGTTTATATAATGAAAGCTAATAATAGTGAAATAAATACAATGCACTTACTATTTAGTGAGGATGTGTTGTCCAATAAGCATCTCGGATTTCTCAATCTTTTTATGTAAGTGTTAATACAATAAGGTATATCTGCATGTTGTAAACATTAGAGGTCATTTTGGATACATCTGTTTGTTGGTTGCTGGGTATATATTTTTTGTTCACTCATATGATTCTGAGCCTTGTAAATGCCGACCGATGGCCGCGTACCCCATATTTGTCCTATTGGGGTGGGGGGCGTATAATATAGGGAATTTGTAACAGAGTAAAGGGGCACTAGTGACAGCCTATGACATTCTGTGAAAAAAACATTGTTAAAGGAACATTATGGTTACAAGTAAAACTGAAAAACTGTTGATTTTTGCCTGTAATGGTACGCTAAGCAACCATAACTCGCACCACCTCCGTGCACTGTTAAGACTCACACCCAGGACATCAAACATGACATCACACATGTCATTGATGACATCTCCAATGACATCACATATGAAATGAATTGTGATAAAAAGTCTCTAAAAGGGGTTGTGTTTATAATGTTAGTAAGGGGTTGTGAGGGGTAATTGGGAGATCCATCATGAACAACTTAATGTATTAAAGAATGTACCCATCGCAAAAACACATAATATTGGAGTGTTGTTAATACAGAACCCTAATCATACATACACATAGGCAATGACTGCAGAATGCACTATAGAAGTACCATATTTTTAATTTGGTAATGTTGGATGGTAAAATAATGAATGATACCTTATCAGAGTTTTCAGTAATGATAAAAATGGAATAAATAGCTAATAGCTGTGGAAGATTTGTACCCATGCCACTGCACCCCTTTACCAATGGGGGGAAGAAACTGCCAAAAATGGAGGCACTAACCCCTGCGAGCGGCAAATCTGCAAAACTGCCCATGGTTCATAAATCACAAAAAGGCTGCATTACCCTGCCATACACAGGCAAAGTTGATGTCAAAACAGAACGCCCTGCAGGAGAATGCCAGTGGGTGCTGTCACCTGTCACCTGCCACATGAAGCAAGGCTAAAATCCGAAAATGCTTTTAAAATCCAGTTTTTTTACTCCATTGCAACCTTCAAAGTGCTGTTTTGGCGCTAATTTCCGTCATTTTCCCAGTGAGCTATTCAAATGAAAAGTGGGCTGAAATCACAAATTCTCCAGTGCAGTCCGAGGAATCCAGGACTCACTGCCAGACAGCTGCATAAGAACACTAGATGTCAAACCCAGTTTAAAAGTGTTTCTTTTTCCTGAAGAAGTGCAAATCTCGCCTGTTTAAAGCATTTTTCTGTGAAGGGCTTAATACCTTTAAAATGTCAAAATCCATTGTAAATGCTGTTCATTTTATATCTTTGATGAATAATAGATTGTAGGTGAATCTTACAGTAACCCAGTGGAAGAAACTGCTTAATTCTGATTGGACAGTGCCTAGCCTGGGAAAGTTGACATTTCAGTTGGCACTCCCTTGATACATGAAGCCTTAATGGTTCCTGCATATTGACAACACGGAGCACAATAGACATCATTAGACATCGGGCCTCATTACAAGTACTCCGGTCCGGAATTAACACTGCCGGTAAAACCATACCGGCACCGTTTCCATGTCCGCCCAATCATGACCGGCGGCCCCGGTAATAGCACCACCCTAAACCGCCACCGCGGAAATAGGGTTCCCGTTAAGTCCGTCTGCACGGAAACCCCTCCGTTACCATTAACACAAAACACTGTGAGCATCACAACTAGCGCGGACACGGAAATACCGGCAAAAAAATGGCGTAAATACCGTGATCACGGTGGCGGAACCACCGCCACCGCGAACATGGCGTTATACACTGCCTGCTGAACTGAATCAGGGCACAGGTGCACCAAATCAGCCCAGCTGGACCTAGCAGGCCACTGGGAGCCTACAAAAGGGCCACACCCAGCCCAACACAACACAGAACCATGCAGGCAGCAGGTCTAGTAGCACTGGGACTGGGCCTACTCAACCAACATGGTGGCAGTAATGGCGCAGAGGAGGAGGCGTAGGCGGAGGAGGCGCAGGCGGCAACCAGCCAACCCTGCAGCTATGGCAAACCCCATTGCCCAGCCAGCCCGACCCCGCCGCCAGCCAGCAATACCACGCATCAGGGCCTCACCCTGGAACCTCACCCCAGGACAGATCCACACACTATACCGGCTGGACCGTGCAACAATCCTGCACATCACCGCCATGATTGAGGACAACATCAGCAGCCTAATTGACACCCCCACCGCCATCCCCCCCCTCTTGAAGGTCATCTCAGTACTGCATTTCCTTGGCACTGGCACCTATCAACATACGGTTGGTGAGCTGCACGGCATATCACAACCCTGTTTCTCCAAAATCCTGGTACAGGTACTGGATGCCCTATTGCGCCATTGTCGGAACACATAGCCCTACCCCGCACCCTCCTCGAGGTCATTGCCACCAAGTTGGCCTTCCATGCCATAGCAGGCATGCCAAATTGCATAGGCGCAGTGACTGCACCCACGTCGAGCTGACAGTACCACATGCAATTGAGGCGGTGTTCCGCAATAGGAAACAGTATCACTCTTTGAATGTGCAGATGGTTTGTGATGCTTTGCAACTGATTACACACTGCTGCGCACATTTCCCAGGCTCATCACATGACTCAATGGTACTGCGGAATTCCACGTTGCCACGGTACATGGAACGCTATGCTGGACAAAGCACATGGCTATTGGGTGAGTACAGCTGACGATGCTACAACCCTGTCGGAGTGGTGTGTGTGTGTCCAGGCCAATGAGCATTTTGAGTGTGCCGCTGTGACCGCACATGCATCACCCCCCTTCCATCTACCAAATACACAGCGGATGCCAAACATCATGAAGGAAGAAATGACAGGGCACCATAATGTGCCCGTGCACACGCTGGCACAGCCAATCCCGTCACTGTCCCATGAACCCTGTGCCACTGCAGACACCCACCCTCAATTGAAACACTGCCTCAAAAAGCACGAGAGGCGTGTTAATGAGACAACGTGAATTTACTACTTCTGTACAGTGGAGTCACTCTGCCATGTGTGGACAGCACTGCACCGTGACATGCACACAATCAAATGTCACCCGCAGGGCACAGTAAACATGCAAGTTAATGTGTAGGCCCATATGCAGTCAGCAACATACATCGTGATGCCCAAAACATACCTCCATACACTGCATGGTACATATGCATGAATGAATGATGATACAAGAATGCACAGCAGCAGATGAGGACATGATGCCACAAACACTGACATGTTCCCCCATCTACATCCCATGTAGATGATGCGGGATATGCACTCACGCCATGGATGATGACACCTGTACGGAGATCAAGGAACAGGCATGAAGAGGCATACAATAGGGCACATATCCGCACACGTGGAATGATTGAGAGGACATTTGGACTGCTGAAGGCCCGTTTCCGCTGTCTGAGCAGATCTGGCGGATCACTGCTGTACAGCCCAGTGAAGACGGGTAAAATCACGCTCGTATGTGCCATGCTGCACAATATATGCCTGCGCAGGGACATCCCAATGCCACCAGACGCAGATGAGGAAGATGGGGATGGGGATGGAGATGGGGATGGGGATGGAGATGGGGATGTGGATGGAGATGGGGATGGGATGGCACCGCCTCCCCCTGGGGGACCACATGATGGCCAGAGAGCACGGGATGCCCTGATTCGCATTTACTTTTGAGTCACAGCACATTCACAGAAATGCACGAACATGGTGACGACAATGAATTAATAGTTGCACTGCAAAATAAATGATCAATGTCCACACATGTATATCTTGATTTGAAATGGTGATGTATTGATGTAATAACAACAGGGAAGGAGGTGCATTGGTTAGGGAAGCTGTACACCCGGGGCCACCCACCACCCAAACGTGCCCACCCCCACCCAGAGCCCATTGTTCAAACCCCCAAAACTACCTACCCCACCACCCAAACGTGCCCACCCCCACCCAGAGCCCATTGTTCAAACCCCCAAAACTACCTACCCCACCACCCAAACGTGCCCACCCCCATCCAGACCCCATTGTTCAAACCCCCAAAACTACCTACCCCACCACCCAAACGTGCCCACCCCTCTCACACCCCTGTAGTCCACATGTGTCCTGCACTGCCCCACACACATGCCATCACTTCCGTGTGCGCTTCTGTGCCTGTGCAACCTTGCCCGAGGGACCCGTTAGCCTACTCGAGCGCCTCCTTGGACTGGCAGTAGTGGAGCTGGATGGGGTGGTTGTGTTTGATTGGCCAGAATCTGGGATTGGGGGCATCCGTGCCAGATTTGCCTGTTGGCCAACCAACATGGCCTCTACAAGCCTGGAGGTGTGGTCGTTGCCCTCCCGCACATGGCGTGCAAGGGTTACTATAGTGCTCGCAAAGAGTCCGATGGACCTCGACAGGCGACGCACTGAGGCGCTGTAGCTCTCCCTCTGCAGCCTGGATTCCTCTAGCTGCCTCTCCACCAGCTGGGTGAGGGTAGCCTGCTGGTCCTCCATCCGCTGCATGCGGGCATTCAGTTCGGCCATGGATGGGGTGGGCGACCTCATGGGACTCCCCAGTGAAGTGGGGCTGAACCCCAGCTCATGGAAGGAGCCCAGGTCTTCCAATGTGGGCATCTCCCCCTGTGGCCCCGTTTCCGAGTGCTCTTGCGGGCACTGTTATCACTGCAGGCCGCCCCCTCTGCAGTGCTGCTGCCTTCGGTGTTGTGTTGGGTGGCCATGATAGGTTCCCGTGGCACCTGTCTAGACTCAGCCAGTGTGGCGACGGTGGGGATGTCGGTGGTGGTGGTGGGCCGCACATCTGTAGTGGTTGATAATGTGGCCAGAGGTGCAGAACTGCCGGCAGCATCCTCCTGTGTGGTGGCGGTGGCTTGTGTACTTGCCGGTGCAGATTGGCTGGCCTGTTGTGCAGTATCACTGATACTTGAAACGGCTGTGGGGACACAAAGGGCATGCAATTAGTGTTGTTGTGGTGGCAGATGGGTGCATCACATGCGTCATTAAGATTGTACATTGAATAGTGTTAGTCACATGCATCTGATTGCTGGTGTATGCATTCTGTGACATTGGTTGCCATACGGATCATGATGGGTCCTTTGGCCCACACATGCACTGCCTGGGGGGGGGTTGTTAATGGGTCCTTTGGCCCGCACATGCACTGCCTGGGGGGGGGGGGTTGTTAATGGGTCCTTTGGCCCACACATGCACTGCCTGGGGGGGGTTGTTAATGGCTCCTTTGGCCCACACATGCACTGCCGGGGGGGGTTGTTAATGGGTCCTTTGGCCCACACATGCACTGCCTGGGGGGGTGGGGGTTGTTAATGGGTCCTTTGGCCCAGTACTCAAAACTGCATATTTACATGTGGCATTCATGTTTGGGCACTTACCGGCATCTGCAGGTGGGCTCACTCCTGCCTCAGCCTGCCCGATCCCATGTATTCTCTCTAGGTGGAGGACGCTGCTGCAACGCTCCTCCCATGCTTGCAACCTCAGTGGGGAAGGGGGTCCTCCGCTTGTCCCACTGCTGCGTTGGCGGTGCGTGGAAATGAGGTTGCGTACCCTCAGCCTCAGGTCGTCCCACCGTTTGTGGCAGTCCTTCACGCTCCTCACTGCCACGCCCACAGCGGTGCACTTGCGTGCAGCTTCGGCCCACACCTCCTTCCTCCGCTGCTGCGTGGCACGCCGTTGGTCGGCGCTGAACAGCATCTCCGCATTGTCCACAATGTGCTCCACCAAGACGGTTAGCTCCGCCTCGCTGAAGCGCTGTTTGCGCTGCCTCTGAGCAGGAATCCTGGCAGACATGCTGGTGGTCCCTTTTGGCGTCCAGAGTTAGGATTGTACTTGTGCTGGCTCTGGATGGCAATGGATTGTGCTTTTATATGATGGCCGCCTCTCTGTTTCCTGTTTTGGCGATCATGGTATTTCCGGTTCCGTGTCCGTGGCGGCGGAGGCAGAAACAGGTTTTGCGCCACTTGTGGCTGCGTTATTTCCATTTCCGTGGGGTTTTCCGTGATGGCGGTAACAACGTTTCTGAGTCCGTGTGGTGCGCGCGACCGACACGGAAACATTTTTACCGCCGTCACAGATTTTGCAAGGTCCTGGACTGGCAGGTTGTAATGAGGCTCATCGTCTTTTGGCTGAGCCAAGAACAAAGGACAGGCCGAGCATGGACATCTGCTGGGGAGGGGCTGGATGCTTCCCTCTACACCCCACCATGATCAAAGGGATATGACAGCTGTTGTTTGTTGAAAGGAGGGAACAAAAACTCTGTTCAAAGAAACTGTGCAACCTAAAGAAAAATAAATCTTAAAATTGGTAGATATTAACCTAAGTTCAGGCCTTTGAGTTGAAGACATTGATGAACCCTGTACCACTTAAGGAACCACAGTTACGGGAAACCATCATTGTAGTATCACTATTAATGTTGCAAGCCTAAGATTGTATATACATGATCCAGTGATAAGCGCCCAGAGATGTACCGAATTAGAAACTATTAATCCAAACTGTTGTGATTAAAATTGATAAAATTCTATAGAATGAGAAAGACAGCTTGCACAGAGATAGGGATTGAATGTAAATATAACCCATCAAATATGCCATGTATATGTCCGATTTTATTAGGAGACATAATTTTAGAAATGTACATTTGTGCAAAAGTTAAGTTTTGGTCCTACATTCCAGCATAAAGATGAGAGCTCTGTTCTTACTGCCAACCAATACAAGACAAGTGCCTGTGGCCACTCACAGCCAAGGGGGTGCATTTTGAAATTCTGCCCACACCATAAACATTGTGATGGATAAATATAGCTGTTTGACCACACATAGCCACACGCTGCTTCCAGAACACATTCAGATTTCCACACAGCATCTTGTTCCTGATTTTTACATCTTGTCCAGAACTCTTCATCTTGCAGCTGACTCCAGACTTCTTGCAGAATCCAGACTTTAGCAGTGCTGAACTCTTTCTAGCTAGACCCAAATTCAATCATCCCAAAAGATTAAGGGATTTAATTCTGATTCAGTCTGGCTTGCTACCATTAGGCTTGCCCGCTGAAACTTGGATCCTGCAATCTACCATGTCCAGTGATCAGAAGGGCCCATCCAAATCCAGTTGAGGTGCCATCCAAAATTGACCAGAACCGCCCTGCTGATCCAATCCTGCCAGATGTGTCCAGCTGCCGGTAGACCTGACCCGATCCCATGACCAGAACCCTGATGGTACAATTTAATTACAAAGGACTGTAAGTATTAATAGGAAGAACAGTGACCCATAGTATATTTGCATTGTCTTATCCCAATCTCAACCTATCTCATCTTTAATTTCAGAACCCTAGTATTGTCAGAACCATTCTTGCACTGTTTTCTTTTCTCAGCTGTGTTACAAAACCATAATTCATTAGTGATTTTGTGTAACTAAAGGAAATCCCAGAAAGAAATCGAGTATCCACCACGTGAATGGTTACGCTGGCCACGTAAATGAAGATTCCCGGGTGGCATTCTCTTTTTCATAGCCATTAATATAGTGTAATAAAACCAATCTGTATTTTAAAACCAAATTTCTGTTTTGATTTTCGTGCCTATTTTACAAAAACGCCTCTCACTAAAACCTCCAAAACTTCTTCAATTGTATAGATAGAAAAGGAATTTCAACTCTCACTGATACCTAAGACCCTGAGCTACATCCACAACCAATAACTGCATCACAGAACAGTGTACTTGACCCGTCTTTATCAAAAATTGCATAGTAAAAGTTTGCAGCGATTTGCAATTTTCAAAAGTTTACACATGTCTTTTCCCATTCAAAGTGCTTCTTCAATCTCCTCCTGATCTAAAGTGTGTACTATTGTTTAGCTGCTAGTTCATGTGTCTTAGGACCTGTTTAGTGTTGCTTTCCGCAGAATTCTTCTCCATTTAAGCATTTTTGCAACCTTTTGCTTTGTTTCACAAAGCCATTTTCACCTGTCATTTTAAAAGTGTCCATTTTAAAAAACGGTTAACTCTCTTGTGTCAGGAAGGAAGATTGCAGTTAAACTCTAGACATTGGGCCTCATCACGACTTCGGCGGTAACCCTTAAATCCGGTGGTAGCGCTATTACCGCCGGATTTAAGGGTCCGCCGAATCAGGGCTGGGGGGAGATCCGCCGAAAATTTGCGCTATTACCACCGGCGGGAAATCCGTCAGTGGTATTAGCACGAAGATTCCCCATTGAGCCCAATGGGGAATGGGACATTCCCGAATGGGCTCAGTGGGGAATGGGGACTTACATTACCGCCAAACTCGTGATCCGGTGCTATTAGCGCCGGGGAGTTCGGCGGTAGGGCTAATACCGCCCGCGCTAAAATAGCGTTACCGTTACCGCCCAAGTCGTGATGAGGCCTATTGTCTTTCATTCCCGAATACCTGCTGATTGCTGACATCTGTGTAGGATTGTTCATTTGTACCTTCAAAAATGTTCAGGGGAATATTAACCTAAACGCTATGGGCCTCATTACACGGATGGTGGTATTAGCACATCGAACAAGGTGCTATTAGCACCTTGGTCCATGCTGGTAAAATACCGGCACCGCCTTGGTGGAAGGGGGAATTACCGCCCTTTCCAAGGTTGGCGGGGCGGTAATTCCCCCTTCCACCACTGCCCTTCCCCATTCCCATTTTTGCCCCATAGGGCATAATGGGAATGGGGAAGGTGCTAATTACGGCACCGCAATTTTGCGGTGGCGTAATTAGCACCAAGGTCCCTTAGCGGGTTGGTTTTTAACGCCTGCAAAAAGCAGGCGTTAAAGCACCAACCCGCTAAGGGACCATGTAGTAAGGCGGTAATGGTTAATTGTCACTGTTACCATTAACGGTGACCGTTAACCATTAACGCCATCCGTGTAATGAGGCCCTATCTGTTCACAAACCAAAATCGTTCTTTTTCCTGTGTTTTCCATTCTACTTTATTATTAGTGAATTCAATTGCTTTACTTATATTCTGAATTGTATTGTCATCGCTTGGTGTTTGCTGCCATGTATATATATGTATATTACATGGCCACGGTAGTGGCCATGTAGTTATGGTTAAGTTGCTGTTTCCATAGGAAGAGCACTTTTTGGGCGGCTTATAACTTCGCTCTCCCTGGACGGATCCTCACCAATCATTGTAAAAAAAGTATTTGGGTCACTCTGAATATTTCTGCAAAGTTTGATGAGGATTCGTCCAGGGGGGGCAAAGTTATAGGGGGGGTCCCAAAACTTTTTTTTTCCCATAGACTGAATGGGAAAAAATGTTTGCTCGCGTCTACAGCCCAAACCGCTGGATCGATTTTCACCAAATTTGGACCAGGAGCAGCGGCTTGGTGAAAATCCGTCCAGTAGTTTTTTTTTTTAAATGACCAAAAAGTAGGTAAAAAAAATTAGTAATATCTGTGTTCGGTCCGCGGACACACTTCCCTGTTCGCTCCACGGACAGTGTCCTGATTGGCCAATCGGTTTGGGTGATGTTCGCGGACATGCAACGTGTTCGCTTATTGGACGGCGTGAAGCGCGTCAGATTTTCGGTAGCGCCCGCCATCTTGGATTTGCGGTTGTCCGCGGACAGCGTGGTGAAACTTTGTTCAAAATTTGTATTTAGTAGAGTGTGTTGATGTGTAGGAGTGTTTGGGGAGGGTGGGAGTGTATGAGATAGGATGAACGTTGTGTTTTTTATGTGTTAGATGTTCTTTTTGTGTTCGATTTGTCTGCGGACATCACGGGTGTTCTGAAATGTTCTAAATAAACTGAATGGGGGTGTTCTGAGGACTCAATATGTGTCCGTTTTGTTCGCAAGCAAACTGAAACTGTTCTAAGAACACTCTCAGTGTCCTGAAATGTTCGCAAATAAACAAAATGGGGGTGTCCTGAGGACGCTGTCCGTATTGTTCGTTGTCAAGTTGAATATGTTCTAAGAACACTCGCGCTGTCCTGAATTGTTCGCAAATACACAAAATGAGAGTGTTCTGAAGACGTTGTCGAACACTCGCTGTGTCCTGAAATGTTCGCAAATATGAATGGGGGTTGTGGCTGACAAGTTGAATGTGTTCTATGAACACTCGCGGTGTCCTGAAATGTTCGCAAATAAACAAAATGGGGGTGTCCTGAGGACGCTGTTCGTATTGTTCTCTGTCAAGTTGAATGTGTTCTAAGAACACTCGCGGTATCCTCAAATGTTCGCAAATAAACAAGATGGTGGTGTTCTGAAGACGCTTCTAAGAACACTTGCGGTGTCCGGGGAATGTTCGTAGGGGGTGTCCTGAAGACGATGTCCGTATTGTTCTCTGTCAAGTTGAATGTGTTCAAAGAACACTCGCGGTGTCCTGAAATGTTCGCAAATAAACAAAATGGGGGTGTTCTCATGACGTTTCTAAGAACACTCCCGGTGTCCTGGAATGTTCGTAGGGGGTGTCCTGAAGGCGTAGTCCGTATTGTTCGCTGGCAAGTTGAATGTGTTCTAAGAACACTCGCAGTGTCCTGAAATGTTCACAAATAAACAAAATTGGGGTGTCCTGAGGACGCTGTACGTATTGTTCTCTGTCAAGTTCAATGTGTTCTAAGAACACTCGCGGTGTCCTGAAATGTTCGCAAATAAACAAAATGGGGGTGTTCTGAAGACGTTTCTAAGAACACTTGCGGTGTCCTGGAATGTTCGTAGGGGGTGTCCTGAAGGCGTAGTTCGTATTGTTCGCTGGCAAGTTGAATGTGTTCTAAGAACACTCGCAGTGTCCTGAAATGTTCGCAAATAAAATAAAATGGGGGTGTCCTGAGGACACTGTCCGTATTTTTCGTTGTCAAGTTGAAAGTGTTCTAAGAACTATCAGGTTTTTCTGAAATGTTCGTAGGGGGTGTCCTGAAAACGCTGTCCGTATTGTTCACTGGCAAGTTGAAAGTGTTCTAAGAACACTCATAATGTCCGCGGACCTTAAAAGTTTCCATAGACCATAGTTGAAATGTTTGACTCTATGTATGTGATATGCTGCGGTGGTTGTTGCCAGGGCATAGAGTCTTGGGTGAATGGCCATTTGCACTGTCTTGTCATTGCCATTTGGCCATGCACCCAAGACTCTATGCCCTGGCAACAACCACCGCAGCATATCACATTCATATTTGCTTATAACTTTGGGTGAAAAACAAATGTATAAGGAACAAAGGTATTAGATACTATGGTTGTGATATGCTGTGATGGTTCTCCTTATTATTGTATACTTACTGTTTGGTCTAGTAACGGGAGTCCATGTTTTTCTTGTTCATTTCTGTGATAAAAGAAAATAGCATGTTAGTATTAGTATTTTGTAATGACTTATTACATTGCATAATCAATATACTTTTTTTTTTTTGGACCCTCATATTTATTAGATTACAAATCAGAGTACTGTGCAATTTGCTCAGTTTCTGTATTTGTTGCTAAAATCATTGGGTCTGTGGGAGAAAAAAAATCCATGTTGGATTAAAAAAAAAAACACTTTTTCTGTTATGCTACAGTTTATTTGTTTTTTTGTTTTCAGTGTTCACTTGTTGTTTCTGGCTAATGCTTTATACTTTGGCTTGTTGTATTGTTTTGTAGTTTTAGTGGTATTGATTTATCTATTTGGATATTGTTAAATTTTGGGACAGTTAGATACCAATTGGTGTATTCTAACTGTGTATTTTTTGGTCTAATTTAGTGGTAATCATTTATCTGATTAGTTGTTGTAGAATCTTTGAGCAGTTAGATAGCTTTTGGAGTATTCTAACAGTTTATATTTTTTAACACAAGTTTACTTAGGGTTTAAATACAGTTTAGTTATCAAATTTTGATTTAAGAACATCAAATAAGCGTTTGTAAGATTTCCTGGTAATCTCTGCTTTAGAGTAATGGTACTATCATTACATTCAAACCATCCACATTTCTTTTTTATATATGCAGTGTAGTGCCCTGAATTGGTTGTGGCTCCTGCGTGGTAGATTATACCTATTGTTGTGAAGGTTTTCTTACCAAGTGATATTTGACCATGTGTGAATCCAGTCAGCTTGCAGTTGTTTTTGGTACCATCTGCATGGTAATGTAGAAGCATTAGTATTATGTATTTACTATGTGTTTGTATTACTAACGTGGAGCGATTATCTGAATTGCAGGTAGAGCATAATCTACCATGGTTTGCATTTTGTACAAGTCGCTGAAATAGAATGGATTCACAATTTGGTATTGATATATATATGAAGAGTTCGTTGGGGATTTCTTCTTGTGTCACATTGTTGCAGAGAGTGCATGTATGTTTCCACATGTATGAAATCTGAAAGATTTCATTTATAGGTATGTTTTTGTTTTCCAGTACTTGTAGTAAGTACATTAGAAATTCTTGTGAATCTTCCTGTGAATTTATAGTGAATTTCACCATTCCAGCACAGTAGTCCAATTGTTGTCTTATTCCAAAAACACTATACGTGTTGTCAGGATTGTTTGCTGCATTTCTGTGAAGTACTAACATTTGCAAACACAATGGGTCTGTACTGTGTAAGTAAATGTTGTCAACAATTGGTGGTAATTGAAATAGAATATTCATTGCTACATTTGCGTGGCAACTTACACCAACTATATTTGAGAATTTAAATGGTCCATGTAGTTCTGTATCTAACTGCTTTTTTTGGAGTTTGTCTTCCTTCTTTAAAGAAGTACTTGGTTTACTTTCCCTAATTGATTCTTTTTTGCTTGTGGCACTTGATGAAGTATTAGTTTATTTTACTCTCTTTGGAGGATTTGCAGTGACATCCTGCATTTCTGTTTGATTTATTTTTCTTTTATAACGTTTTACATTTTGTGGAACAGAATATGTGTTTAGGTGGGGGGTGTATAGTGAGCGAAGTCTATTGTATTCTAAAATGCAAGGATTATCAGCGTTTATTTTACTTGCATCAAAGTTGATTAGAAATAGACCGTCAAGTGTACGTAAGCGTGATAGTGCTACATAGCTCATGCCTTCTTTAAAGACTGTGTTACCAATATCTATCATTGCTTTGTCTAGGGTAAGACCTTGTGATTTATGAATCGTGACTGCGTATGCAAGAGTTAGAGAAAATTGTTCTCTGCGTACATACATATGTTTGAAGAGAAGGAATCTAGCTGTTGAGCATCCTATCCTTTTTACTTCTGAAAGTTTGTCAAAGAGTATATTGACAAACTGAATTTTGTTGTCACGTGGGTATGTTTGAAAGCCAACAACTGTACCCAGTGCTCCATTAACTAGTCCTTGGTCCACGTCAAGGTTACGTTTAAGCATTACTCTGTAATTTAAGGATAATTTTAATATCTTTTCTAAGCCTGCTGTGTTTGAGATTGATTTTTCTAAACTATTTAGTCTTGTTGTGGCTTGGTCACACATGGGTAGTGTCATACCATATACATCTAGTTTGTCTGTGGTGCTAATTTCCATGATTGGTTGCATTTCTTTACTTAGCATGATTTCATTGAATTTGAAACAGCTTGCAAGAGTTGGCATTAAGGCCATATAATTGATATTTG
This sequence comes from Ambystoma mexicanum, assembly GCF_040938575.1. Taxonomy (NCBI): domain Eukaryota; kingdom Metazoa; phylum Chordata; class Amphibia; order Caudata; family Ambystomatidae; genus Ambystoma; species Ambystoma mexicanum. Next base: position 824,675,462 of record NC_090936.1, on the reverse strand, counting down.
TGTGGGCTAATTGCTCCATAACATCTGTAGCACATGCATTATCGCCATAAAGTGCATTAATGTGCCGGGTTTTCAATATTGCTTCTGCTTCTTTAGAAAGTATACCAACTCTGATACTTTTTAAAATGTTGGCATAAGTGAGATCTGCAGATTGCCGCATGTTTTCTGTTAATTCTCTGTATTGGAAATGTTGCCAAAAGTTGACATTTCCAATGCTGCCAACAGTTTTACGGCAGAGTTTGTGTCCTAATGTTTTAAAAATAGGCTCACCTTTTACTGGTGTTAATTGAAGCAGATCTCCAAAAACAATAATGTGTTTTCCTGCAAAGAGCTCTTCATAGTCTGTTTTGAGTACTTCTTGTAATCTGAGGTGAATCAAAGCTAACATCAGGTTGGAGACCATGCTCACTTCATCTATTAGTAGCATTTTCATTTGTTTCAATACTCTGCGTAATTCCATTGCAGCTTCTGCAGAAAGTTTGTAATAGTCTAATTTGTTCTGGTGTTCTACCGGTAATAGTAGTACTCGGTGTAATGTAACACCACCTATGTTGTAGGCAGCTAAACCTGTGGGGGCAGTGATAACAGCTGACAGTTTGTTGTTTGTCAATTGTTGAAGGAACTTACTAATGATTTTGATAAGGAATGTTTTGACAGAACCAGTTTCACCACTGACGTACATTAGTATAGGTTTATAATTATGGCAGGAACATTCTTTATTTTCATGTTTTACACCATGTGCAATTTGTTTTGTTACTTCTTGAAAAATGCTACTTTGCTCATTGTTTAGTTTTGATTGTAGTATAGTTAAGTCTTCCTTATCTTCATACTGACACATGGTGTTTTCTACTTCTATCATAGCTAATTCTGCCTCATTTATTATTAGTGGTTCTCCCAGTGGTTCTTGGCTTCCTGTTACAGAAGGTTGACTACTGTCAGGAGTGCCCTTATCTAGTTGGGCTTGGAGTTCTTCTTCGTGTTGCTGTTCATTGTGCAACTTTTTTTTGTACTGTGTAAAGTTTACATCAGTTATAGTGCTTTCATTTTCTTTGAAAGCATCCTCATATGAGTCATAGTTATGTAGTAATTGTTCTTCTTTTCTCCATGGTTTGAAGAGTTGTAGCAGGGACATGTAATATACTTCTTTATGTTGAGGAGTCTTTAATGACAATTTGATATGATTAATTAAATTTGGTTTAATGAGTTTAACTAAGCTGCCTTCACAGTTTGTCACTCTATATTTACCTTTTTTTCATCAGGTTTCATATTATTTTTGTATGTGTAGTTTTGGGCTATGTGGTATAGACACATCTTCTCCAAAGTATTACTTCTGTTTGGGTAGTATGTGTCCAATAAATTGTTTTTTAAAATGTCTTGGCTGTTGGGATCATGTTTGACTATTGTTTCTATATCTTCATATGATTTTAGAACTCTTTTTCTAGATTTAGCTGGACCAAGACTTAGACATACTATATTTTCAGATTTACCATACAATGCAGTACCAGTTAAACGATCAGCTGCTTCATATGATCCACATTCTCTATGGGTGAGCATTTTTATGCCCAAGCTGTATAATTTCTGAGATACTGTTTTATCTGATGACAGGTCATTCCAGAGGTCTTGGAGCTCTGTCTTTTCTGCATTAGTTAAGTATGCTATGACATATGGTGCAACTGCAGTAGAATTGTCTGCAATGTACTGCACATCGATGTTTGCATTCCATAAGTGTAATATGTATTTTTAGGTGACTTACCTTTAACACTAAGTCTAACTGAAGACATGATGTTGTTCACTTGACCTGTATTTGTTACCGGTCTAGGGAAACCAAATCGGCATTTGGTGTAGTATTTCCCTTTGTTTTTGTATTTGCGACGACAATATTTTCCACATTTGTGTCTTTGAAATTGTAAAATTTGTGCATGAATATCACTATTTGTGGCTTCTGATGGAATTTCACAAGTGACATATTTTTCAATAAACTGTAAAACAGTGGCATCACTGTCTTGACCAAATTTAGGAGCATCTTTAATCCATAAAAGCATGTGGATATGTGTTGCTCCTCTGGCTTGGTATTCTTTTCTCCAAAAGAAGTGTTGCACTTCTCCAAGGGGAGGAACTGTTTTATTACAAATAAAATGTAGCATAGCAATGAAGCGATGGTGAAAATATCTTGAAACATTAACAGGATCCAAAGAACAAAGTTCTCCAGGTGTTAGTATATCTATGTTTGTTTTATTTTTATTTGATATGCGTAGGAAATCATGTAAATCTTCCCATGCATATTCTGCACAACTTAATGTAACAAACCAAGTGGGTGGGCCAAGGTTTCTGATCATACAATGTACATCTCCATGACGTCGAAACCAGTACTCTTAAGTACCACACATATTTGCTAATAGATTTGTAATATTTGATTGTAAAACCTCATCCTTTTGTTGCACTTTTTCTAATAATGGTGTAGCTGTCATATTTTGAAAGTGTGATCCTGATTTTAATATGTGTGCAACTCTGTAACATAAAGTTGCTAGTTCACTTTCAAAGAGTAGGTGGAATATGTATTCCACATTTTGTCTAAATCTGGGATCTTCAGAATACATCCATAATGAGCAGTATTCTGAAGCTGATATTTGAATAGGTCTATCATCATACCTTCCTCCTTTGCCAGTAGGAAAGAGTAGAGGAAAAGCACGTGCTTCTATACTTTTTTCCCATATACTGATTGGCGATCCTTTTGTTTGACGCATTTGGTAAGTTTCCAGTACATCTTCTACGGTGTCATTACAGTGCAAAGGATGAATTGTATAATGGTCTAAAGTATTTGATATTGTAGCAGGATTTAGTAGCTCAAATTGACCAGCTTCTTGTGTTTCTTGAATTATTTCAGTTGTATATTTCAAGTTTTCTTCAATATTAATTTCTTTGTAATATTCATTGTTCTCTTTAAGATATTGGAAGGCTTGTCTAACTTTATATAAATCTACCAGCTGTAGCCATATTTGTTTGTCTTTTGTAGGTACTCCATTTACTAAGATAATTAAAGATTGCTGCATTGGACATTGCACTCCTAGAGTATGCACATTTTCGATCTAATGGTAAATAAACTACTTTTCCACGAATGCCTTTTACCAATTCAGAGGGAGGTAATTTTGCTGTTTTTGGTTGAAGGCGTATTATTGCTAGAAATGGGTGTACTGTTTGAATTATGATGCTCTGATATAAATTAAGTTGTTGTAGGGGTTTTGGTACTGGGTATAATTCCAAATTATTTGTGGTAGCACGTGAAGGAGTTTGGTTGTTGTCAAGTTTTGTAGTGCAGTAACTGCAAAGTATTAAGGGCTCAGTTATTTCGTATTTGTTTTCTGCTACAAGGTAGAGAGCTAATTCAAACCATTTAGAATCTTCATTGTCTTCTATTTTGTATGATAGGTCTACAGTTTTTGTGTTACTTTTATAAAAAGTTCTACGGCAACATACACATACATGGTTTGATACTTCAGCTGATGTACTTTTAAATTTTAGTATTTCTTCTTTGTATGTGTTTAGCAAAAGGTTGCCATATGTAGAATTGTTGCTTAATTGGTTTAAAGCTATTTCATTCTGTAAATGGCCTTCACTTCCAAAATATTTTTTCTGGATATAGTGAATTTCTTCAAGTAGGTCTTTTGCTGTACCATGTAGAAGGATGTTATTTAACTTTGCTAGTGGTAAAGCTGGACTTTTAGCATAGTACAGTTTATAGACTAGATGTCTTATAGTTGAATGATGTGTTGTATCATGGAAGTGGTTTTACAAGTAGGTCATGTAATGCAGGCCAATGAATGTCCTTGTAGTCCTGTGTACTTGCGCACTGGACAGGTATCCATATTTTGCAGTAATTTAATTTTGATTTTGTCTTTGCTTTTTACATATTTATTGAGGAATTGGCGTAAAGATTTGAAACATTGTTTGGGAATGTTACACATTGACGTGCATGGCCATGTGTACACTAGACGTTCTGATTCAGTTGAATGGATGGGTAATTCTAAGTTTTCAGGGCATATTTTTGTAAGGAGTACTTCTTGTTCCATTATGGTATTATTAACTTTTTCATAACCTCGACCACTGCTATGTATAGCAATTGTATTTGTTTGCTTTTGTTTGTACGCTTCTTCATTAAAATATGGTTCTGTGCTCGTAGTGTGATTCAATTCACCTCCGCAGATACTTAAGAGGTTCTTTCTGTTGACATTTCGCTTATTGAGAAGTCTTTTTTGTAATTTAGTTATTAGTTTTGTTAGTGGTTTCATTTTGTTTAACAGTAAAATAAATAACTTTCTTTTCAGAATAATTGCACTGTCCATCAACGTTTCTAAGATTAATTTCCTACGATAGGTTTTAAGCATTGAACCTGATTTCTCTCCTGTTTTTATAAGATTTTGAAGGACTTTGTGACGGTACATTTTGGCTAAAATACTTTTCTTGGTATGCTTACTTTGCACTATATTAAAATTTGAAGAAGTGGTTTTATCTGTAGTGATAGCTGATTTTCTGTTAATTGTTTTTTGGTTTGTTTGACATTTTGATAGAGGAGGCAAAGTTTTTGTACTTGAAACTTCTTGTGTGTCACTAAATGACTGTATTAGCTGTTTTGTTTCAACTTTTTGTACAAATTCTGCTAGAGATGGATGCTTATGTTGGACACTTTTATTTTCATTTGCTCTACTTTTGCGTTGCTTTCTATGGACTTGACTTTTGGTAGGCATTCTTTAGGGTCTGTTGAAAAAAAATAAAGAAGATATGGGTTGGGGTGTACTGGAATGTATGTGTGCTGTGTGCATGAGTGTTTGAGTAAGATGATAAAGATGTATGTAATGGTGTGTGATTGTGCATTGGGAACTACAACTAGTAGGGATAGCTATTCTTGAATTTATGTGTTACTAAACTGGGGTTCAGATGACAAAAAAAAGTAAGTTAGTGGTGTGGAAAAGTACAAATAGTAAATCTAAGGTATACAATTAAAACAGTTGTTTGTTCTATAATATGAAAATTGTAGCGGTTCAGTTGGTTAATTTGTGTGTCAAAAAATAGGAATTTGTGGGCCATTCTGGCTGTAAATCGCTGTTTAAGACATGGAGATTTTTGGACAAAATGGTACACAATCTCTATTTTTAGCCACCAAAATAGCTTGTATTAACGTTATAGTATGTTTGATTAATAATACAAATATTATGGTGATATTCTACTTACTTTTTTTCTTAAATTAACAGGTAACTTCAAAGTTCCTCTTTGTTCTTCGAATTCGGCTGCTTCTTTTCAGGAGACTGGTCGTCACTGCAATTGTAAAAGCTTCAAATTAGTAACTTTGTTTGTATATAGCGCTGTTTTTAATTTAGCTATTGGTTTTTTTAATTGAAATCCTCAGCGCCTTCTTTAAAACCATTAAACTAATTTATTTACATAAGATACATTGCATCAGTTCAGTACACATGATATGTTCTTAATGAGCAAATTGTATTGAATGACTAACTGTAGCAAAAAAAAAATATCTTTACTTTGTCTTGTGAAATTTATAATATACCAGTGAATACCACTATTTCTGTAAGTAAGCTGTTCTAGGTAATAGCGCCTCAACGTCATGTCTAAATTAAAGTAATTAAGTAAATAAATAAATAAAAACAAAAAAATATGAAATTGAAGTATTTTTTTAAAGATTTAAACATAGATTGTGCTTGCATGCAATTTTGTTTGAATATATGTAGTCTATATATTTCATTTAAAAAATGTTAGTTTAACATGATTTGAGTGTGTGTGTATAAAGAAAGTAAATAGTATAAAGGTTTATAAGTGATAGTTGATTTTAGGAAATTGAAAAAAATACAGTAAATTCATTTGACAGATTACACAAGCTAAAAGTCTGTTTGAAAATGTGTTCATCTACTGTACAGAAAATATGCATACCTGAAGTTTGTGTTCATGCATATGGATATGCATGGAGCTGCAAGTAGAAATCTTGGAGACTTGTACAGTATTTCTGGTAGATGGTGCTTGTCAATGATATGACACTTACACAGTACATTTGCAGTGCTGATCTATGATGATGCAGTTTGATCTAGAGGTCTTGAATGTGATTGGTGCATGGTCATGTGATTTTTTAGCTACATCCAATGAAGGATTGGCAGAGAGAGTGCAGTGGAAATGGTAGAAGGGCTGTTCATGTTACGATATGTCCGCGGACATGGCGGTAGTTCGCGGACATCGGGAGTTACATCCGGGTATTTTTGGGTTCAGAAGTCATGCAAATGAGAATAAGCACTGAAAGGGATTGGTCAGGAAAGTTTAGTGGGTGTGTTGTGCCAGGAGAGAGTTTCTCAGATACTCTTTTTGCTGAGAGAACAAAAAATAGCTATGGCTGTGTGTTTCAGAAAACAGATTGTTTGGATTTTGGGAGATTTGTGGATACATTGGTTGAAGGTGCATGCAGAAAGCTTTGGAGTAGCTGTAGATCTTGGATTCCCACATGTGGAAGTACACTGACATGGAGTACGTGGAATAAAGTGGTTGGACTTGCTACCTCTCTGTGCTACTTTGGAGACAGAGCAACATCCAGACATAATTGTAATTCATTGAGGAGGGAACAGTTTAGGACATGTGACTGGAATTTTTTTGCAATTTGCTATGAAAGAAGGACTTAGGAAGGTTATGGACATGTTTCCTGATTCTCAAGTGATATTTTCACAGATTGCGCAGAGACAAATGTGGCTTCGTTCTTCTTCATTTTGTCCACAAATGGAAAAAGCAAGGCGCAATGTTAATAAGGCTGTTTGTGCCTTTCTAAGAGATTTTGGCATGTCCTCTTTTCACAATGAAAATATTATGTTTCGTAGTACATACATTTTTCTCAGAGATGGAGTCCATCTTACTTATGCTGGCAATCAGATTTTTCTGAGAAATGTACAAAATGCATTGCGACCTTTTTTGGAATTACAACAACCATTTTGAAGTAGGTGTTAAGCATTTATAATTTTTGACTTACAAACACCACCCAAAGGCTCTTTTCAGAGCCACCATTTCTTCCCAGAGAAAATTGCAATGTTTGTGATGAGATAGCAACCCGATTTTTTAAATGTTCGCGAACTGTCCGCGGACTTCTAAAAAATACAAAGGGCCCTGCTTCATTTATTTTCACTTCTATTTTTTAACTGTGAAAGGCGGCTCTGAAAAGAGCCTTATTTTTTTTTATTTTTGATATTTTGTATTTTTTTTGTTTTTTTATACACGACACACTAGGAGAGGAGGGAAAGGAAGGTAAAGGGGGGACACCAGCCACAGGGATAAGAAAGGGCGAGCTGAGAGAGGAAGATATAGAGTGGGTTTTATTTGGGTAGTGAGCAGATCTTCTCGTGCTCTGAGACGATAGTCTCAAAAGCACTACGAAGTCGCTCCCCCCTGCAGAGTACTGTGTCACAGTACATACATACAACTGTGACCCTTGAAAGGTAAGGGTCATCAGCATTCTGTATGGCCTGTGAGGCAGCTTGAGGAAGACGCTGTCCCACAGAGGTGGTCCTTGTGGTGACAGGATCAGAAACAGAGGATGAAGTAGAGGAAATCAACCTGCTACGTTCTTCGCAAGGTACAACCCTGCAAATAGCCCCAGAGTGAAATGACCTCAGGTGTCACTTCATAGTAGTGGTCCCAAAGCTGTACTTATCGTGCTTCCTGTGACTGAGTATCATTTTGCACTCATTGCAGGTAACACGGTTCACACGAGCCTTAGGAACATTACCATGAATGTTAAATAACCACCACACCCAAGACTCACGCCTAGTGCGGGTAGTAGGGTTTTCCTCTACCTCATTCTCATCATCCTCTTCTTCCTCCTCTGCATCCTCACTCCTGTTCCCCTCTTTAGGCCCTTGGGGAGGTGGTGGTGGTGGAGGGGGTGGTGGTGGTGCTGAAGCAGGTGCAGCACCAGGTGGCAGTTCTGCAGCCAGGGATGCCATCTCTATGGTGTAATCATCAAGTTGATGGAGAAATAGCTGTGCTCTGAAGAATAGCCAGAAACACAATGAGAATAAGCTCTAGGGCGTGGTCTTTTATAGGTGTGCTTGTGCGCGGTTCGCGGAAATGCGTGCTGTCCGCGGACAGATCGAACACAAAAAAAGTTTGAAAATTTTCAAAAGGTATGTAGAAACTCAGGATTACTATGTGGGACTTGTGCCATGGTGAGATTTTATTGAAAAATATTATGGATTAATTGAAAATGTACTTTTAATTTGTTGGGGGCCCGAACAGTGTATGCATTCAGAACACGCGATCAGCGTGGGCGCGGTCATATGATCCGTTCGCGAACAAGTCCGCGAAGGAAGCGCATGTCTGCAGGACACCAAATGCACGGAGATTGGCTAGCGCATGCGCGTTGATGTTCTACGGACACTGTTCGGGTCCTGAACTAATTAAAATTGCATCACACGTGAAACAAGCATTTCAGGACACTGCGTGTGTTCTTAGAACAGTTTAAATTTGCTAGCGAACAGTAAGGACAGATATAGTGTTCTTCAGGACACGTTCAATTTTGTTTATGTACGAACAATTTCAGGACACCAATTGTGTTCTTAGAACATTTTCAACTTGCTAGCGAACAGTACGGACAGGTATAGTGTTCTTTAAGACACCTCCATTTTCGTTTAATTACGAACAATTCAGGACAGCGCGTGTGTTCTTAGAACAGTTTGAACTTGCTAGCGAACACTACGGACAGATATAGTGTTCTTTAGGACACTTGAATTGTTTTTTTTACGAACATTTCAGGACACTGCGTGTGTTCTTAGAATAGTTTCATCTTACTAGCGAACAGTACGAACAGTTATAGTGTTCTACAGGATACCTCCATTTTTGTTTATTTACGAACATTTCAGAACTCCTGCACTGTCCGCGGACACCTACATTGTTTTTTTTTTTTTTAAAAAAGCGAAACTATTTACAACACAATATAAAAATGAAACTTTATTTAACATATATTAATAATTTATGACAGAGAAGGTGAGGCAGAAACAGAAACAAAAACAGGAGAATTAGGGGTTTCATCATGATTGTTATTAGGTGAAGAACGGATGGAAGTCTCATCAAAACGTTTTGGGTTATGGAGAGGGTTTGGGGATAATTGACTGGGATATGGTGAGGAGGGACAAGTACATGTGGGGCAATGGTACAAGGTTTTTGGATTAAAATGATCTTCCACAAAAGTTTAAAAATTATTAAAATTAGTCAACAATAAATCCATTTTTTCTTCTATACTGTGAAAAGTGTTATCCATAACAGGTTTTTCTGAAGTATTTTCTATTTTGGTATACTCTGTACAAAAAAAAAATATATATGTTAAATGTATACACAGTAATAATAATTAAATGGTTTATATTATAAAGTGTTTACCATTAGTTTCACTATCTTGTGACATTTCTTCATGTGGGAAATGTTCCTCTAGCCATTCCAGAGTACTAGACATTTCTGTGAGAAAAAAAAAAAAGATAATATATTTTTTTATCTAATACAGAAAGTTTATAAATATATGAATAAAATTAAGTACACTTACTATTTCAGGTAAGATATGTCCTATGTACTCAGTGGGTCTGCTCTTGTTCTCAGTCCTGTTGTGTTTGTGAGGTAATTATGTTGGAAGCCAATTTATTTTCTTGTGGTATATTCCATTTTAGAACATAGTGCATTTAAATGAATGGTTAGTGTGTTGTATATATGGGTAACATTTCTTATGTATTAGTACATATAATGTGTTTGTGTGCTTTTTTTTTAAATTTGTTAAATGTTCCTATGTTATGATATAACAATCAAACATACCCCCCCAGAGTTTTTTAGGTAGTGGTACTGTTCTACGAACATGTCCGCGAACATTCATTAAATGAGTTCGCGGACATCAAGTACAGTAGAAGAGATTCAGTCAGTTCCATATGATATGTATATAAAGTGAAAGTAATTATTGTTAAGTTGCACTACTAAAAACCTACGAAATTCAATGAAAAAATCTTTGTTAAAGGGACGTTATGGTTAAGTTGCGCTACTAAAAACCTATGAAATTCAGTGAAAAAACTTTGTTAAAGGGACGTTATGGTTAAGTTGCGCTACTAAAAACCTATGAAATTCAGTGAAAAAACTTTGTCAAAGGGACGTTATGGTTACAAGTAAAACCGAAAAACCCTTGAAATTCGCCAGTTATGGTAAGCTAAGCAACCATAACTCGCGCCACCACCGTGCACCGCTAAGACTAACACCCAGGACATCAAAGATGACATCACAAATGTCATTGATGACATCACTGATGACATCACATGTGTTTGTACTTTTCATGAAATATGTGTACAAGAGATTCTTATTATAATGTTGCGAAAAAAGTGTCAAGGATCATTGCAATAAATATCATACCCTAATTAGTGCATTGAACGATGCATTGATATACATAGCATTCTATTATGGGGTTCTATCTAGTATACTATGCTACTCATGCAGAAACATAGCATTGTGTGCAGCGTACAAGATGAAGGTATAATATTCGTAATGTTAATATGTTGAAAATTGAAATGATAATTGTTTTCTTAATAGATTTTTGTGTACTGTGAAATATGTAATAAGTAGCTAATAAAACCCATGTATTACATAATTGCTTTACTATAGACAAAACACAAAGAGACAAGAACACATACCAATATGGGTATATACAGGGAAAGTGAAGTTAGCAAAAAATCACAAGTAGTAGCAGAAACAATTCATAACCTAACTGATTATTTTTATGCAAATAAATGATTGCTGTTTCAAAGCTGCTATTTACCCTATGTATATGTATCACTTGATGTGATTGGACCCTAAGGAAAGTAGTGAGAGTACAATGTATACAAATATGACCATATACAGGGAAAGTACAGCCATAAAAAAACAACAGAACTATCAGAAAGTGCTGATGAGTCTTTTGATTATCTTTATGCACAAAAATGAATGCTGTCTTTCAAGTTTGTGTCTTCCCCTATGTATATGTTTCATATGATGTGACTGGACTCTAAGGGAATTACTGTAAGAACCTACTTAAAGGATACGTCTACAAATAAAATAAATTTTTTAGTTTCTGACTGTTACTGAAGAAAACCATGTGGCCTAGATATGTCAGCAAAAGAAAAAAGAGTGAGCCAGACATGTGATGACATCAGTGATGTCATCAATGACATTTGTGATGTCATCTTTGATGTCCTGGGTGTTAGTCTTAGCAGTGCACGGTGGTGGCGCAAGTTATGGTTGCTTAGCTTACCATAACTGGCAAATTTCAAGGGTTTTTCGGTTTTACTTGGAACCATAACGTCCTTTTAACAAAGTTTTTTCACTGAATATATATATATATATATATATATATATTACAAAGCCACGGTAGTGGCTGTGTAGTTATGGTTAAGTTGCTAATCCCATAGGAAGAGTACTTTTTGGGTGGCTTATAACTTCGTCGCTCTCACTGGACGAATCCTCACCAAACTTTGCAAAAAAATGTATATGGCCCACTCTGAATTATTTTGCAAAGTTTGGCGAGGTTTGGTCCAGGGGGGGCAAAGTTATAGGGGGGGTCCCAAAATGCCTTTTTTCCCCATAGACTGAATGGGGAAAAAAGTTTGCGCATACCTACAGCCCAAACCGCTGGACGTATTTTCACCAAATTTGCAGCAGGAGCAGCGGCTTGGACCCGAAAGCGTGCTTTTATAAATTTGATGAAAATCCATCCAGTAGTTTTTTTTAAATGATCAAAAAGTAGGTCTTAAAAAATTAGTGTTTTCTTTGTCCGCTCCGCGGACACACTTCCCTGTTCGCTCTGCGGGCAGGACACCGATTGGCTAATCGGCTTGTCCACAGACATGTGACACATTCGATGATTGGATGGTGATGAGCGTGAAGTGCGTCAGATTGTTCCGATGCGCCCGCCATCTTGGAGCCGCCGACAGCGCGGCGCTAAACAGAGGTGAAATGCAGTTTTGGGGAGTGTTTTGGTGTGCAAGAGGGCTTGGGGAGATTTGGGGAGTAAGAGATGGGCCAAATACTGTATTTGGTTAGGTGGCAGGTGCTACTGATGTATTCGCCATGCCTGAGCTGTCCGGGATGTCCGTAATTAGTGAAAATGAGGGGTGTCCTAAGGACAGTATTCCATCCGTGCTGTCCGCAAGCAAGTTGAAACAGTTCTAAGGACATGCACGGTGTCCGCGGACATAAAAATTGCCCATATGCGACAGTTAAAATGTTTGAATCAATGGGTGTGATATGCTGCAGTGGTTGTGGCCAGGGTCTAGAGTCTTGACCCAAGACTGAAGTTATATGCACTGAAGTTATAAGCCACCATGGGTGGCTTATAACTTCGCTCTCCCTGGATGAATTTTCACCAAACTTTGCAAAAAGTGTGATATGGGTGGGCCCATATAGACAGTTAAAATGTTTGATTCTATGGGTGTGATCTATGGGTGTGATATGCTGAGGTGATTGTGGCCAGGGCCTAGAGTCTTGGGTGCATGGCCGCTGAATTTAATGTAACAAACCAAGTGGGTAGGCCAAGGTTTCTTATCATATAACGTACATCTCTGTGATGTTGGAACCAGTACTCTTTCGTACTACGCATGTTTGCTAACAGATTTGTAATGCTTGATTGTAAAGTGGGTTCCTGATATTAATGTGTGTGCAACTCCGTAACATAAAGTTACTAGTTCACTTTCAAAGTATATGTATTACACATTTTGTCTAAATCTGGGCTCTTCAGAATACATTCGTAACAAGCGGTATTCTGATGCTGTTATTTGAATAGGTCTATCATTGTACCTTCCTCCTTTGCCAGTAGGAAAGAGTAGAGTAAAAGCACGTGCTTCTACACTTTATTCCCATTTGCTGATTGGTGATCCTTTGGTTTGTGGCATTTGGTACGTTTCTAGTGCATCATCTATGGTGTCTTTAGAGTGTAATGGATGAATTGTATAATGGTCTAAAATATTGGATACTGTAGCAGGATCTACAAGTTCAAATTGACCAGTTTCTGGTGACTCTTGAATTATTTCAGTTGTTTCCCTTAAGTTTTTTTCAATATTTATTTCTTTGTAGTATTCATTATTATCTTTTAGATATTGCAAGGCTTGTCTAACTTTATGTAAGTCTACAAATTGTTGCCATTTTTTTTGTCTTTTGTTGGTACACTATTTACTAAGACAATTAAAGATTGCTCTATTGGACGTTGCACTCCCAGAGTGTGCACATTTTCTTTCAGAACTAATAGTAAATAAACTACTTTGCCTCAAATGCCTTTCACCAATTCAGAGGGAGTTAATTTTGCTGTTTTTATGTTGAAGGCGCAGTATTGCTTGAAATGGGTGCACTGTTTGAATTATGATGCTCTAATACAAATTGAGTTGTTGTAGGGGTTTTGGTAGTGGGAATAATTCCAAGTTATTTATGATAGCACGTGAAGGAGTTTGGTTGTTGTCAAGTTTTGTAGCGCAGTAACTGCAAAGTATTAAGGGGTCTGTTATTTCGTATTTGTTTTCTGCTATAAGGTAGAGAGCTAATTCACACCATTTGGAATCTTCATTGTCTTCTAATTTGTATGTTACGTCTATAGTTTTTTTGTTACTTTTATAAAAAGTTCTGCGGCAACCCACATACACATGGTTTGGTATTTCAGCGGATGTACTTTTAAATTTTAGTATTTCTTTTTGTATGTGTGTAGTAGAAGGTTGCCATGTGCAGAATTGTTGCTAGTCTGTTGTAAAGCTATTGCATTTTGTAAGTGGCTTTCACTTCCAAAATATTTTCTCTGGATATTGTGAATTTCTTCGAGTAGGTCTTTGGGTGTACCATGTAGAATTTTTATATTGGCTAGTGCTAAAGCAGGACTTTTAGCATAGTACAGTTTATAGACTAAGGGGCCAATTCATAGAATTCGGCGCACAAGTGGCGCACGCGGCTGGCGCACAGTGTGCGCGTGCGGTAGTCTGCGCCAGCCGCGTGCGCCGAAACACATTCAGGCGCACAGTGTATTCATGGATTCCAACATCCACAACCAGCCGTGGCGCAGAGTGGCGCAGCGACCCTGCAGCAGCGTCAGTTACGCCCCCAAGAACGCCCCTTGCGCAGGGAAAAGCCATCAAAATCCCCAATCCAGCGCAAAGGGCAGCAGCAAACGCAGAGCGGGGAGCGTGTATTTCAGGGGTGTGCGGGTGTCCCCACACGCGATAGGCCTGGGTACGTGTATTACAGGGGTGCGCGAGAAAATCTACACGCGATTGGCCTGGGTACGTGGATTTCAGGGGTGCGCGAGAAATTCTACACGCGATTGGCCTGGGTACGTGTATTACAGGGGTGCGCGAGAAAATCTACACGCGATTGGGCTGGGTACGTGGATTTCAGGGGTGCGCGAGAAATTCTACACGCGATTGGCCTGGGTACGTGTATTACAGGGGTGCGTGAGAAAATCTACACGCGATTGGGCTGGGTACGTGGATTTCAGGGGTGCGCGAGAAATTCTACACGCGATTGGCCTGGGTACGTATATTACAGGGGTGCGCGAGAAATTCTACACGCGATTGGGCTGGGTACGTGGATTTCAGGGGTGCGCGAGAAATTCTACACGCGATTGGCCTGGGTACGTGTATTACAGGGGTGCGCGAGAAAATCTACACGCGATTGGGCTGGGTACGTGGATTTCAGGGGTGCGCGAGAAATTCTACACGCGATTGGCCTGGGTACGTGGATTTCAGGGGTGCGCGAGAAATTCTACACGCGATTGGGCTGGGTACGTGGATTTCAGGGGTGCGCGAGAAATTCTACACGCGATTGGCCTGGGTACGTGTATTACAGGGGTGCGTGAGAAAATCTACACGCGATTGGGCTGGGTACGTGGATTTCAGGGGTGCGCGAGAAATTCTACACGCGATTGGCCTGGGTACGTATATTACAGGGGTGCGCGAGAAATTCTACACGCGATTGGGCTGGGTACGTGGATTTCAGGGGTGCGCGAGAAATTCTACACGCGATTGGCCTGGGTACGTGTATTACAGGGGTGCGCGAGAAAATCTACACGCGATTGGGCTGGGTACGTGGATTTCAGGGGTGCGCGAGAAATTCTACACGCGATTGGCCTGGGTACGTGGATTTCAGGGGTGCGCGAGAAATTCTACACGCGATTGGGCTGGGTACGTGGATTTCAGGGGTGCGCGAGAAATTCTACACGCGATTGGCCTGGGTACGTGGATTTCAGGGGTGCGCGAGAAATTCTACACGCGATTGTGCTGGGTACGTGGATTTCAGGGGTGCGCGAGAAATTCTACACGCGATTGGCCTGGGTACGTGGATTTCAGGGGTGCACGAGAAAATCTACACGCGATTGGGCTGGGTACGTGGATTTCAGGGGTGCGCGAGAAATTCTACACGCGATTGGCCTGGGTACGTGGATTTCAGGGGTGCGCGAGAAAATCTACACGCGATTGGGCTGGGTACGTGGATTTCAGGGGTGCGCGAGAAATTCTACACGCGATTGGCCTGGGTACGTGGATTTCAGGGGTGCGCGAGAAATTCTACACGCGATTGGCCTGGGTACGTGGATTTCAGGGGTGCGCGAGAAATTCTACACGCGATTGGCCTGGGTACGTGGATTTTAGGGGTGCGCGAGAAAATCTACACGCGATTGGCCTGGGTATGTGGATTTCAGGGGTGCGCGAGAAAATCTACACGCGATTGGGCTGGGTACATGGATTTCAGGGGTGCGCGAGAAATCCTACACGCGATTGGGCCTGTGCGAGTGGGGCAGTGTATTACGTAGGTGTGCGGGAAGTTGAAGAGGTGAATTGCCAGTGTGGGTCCTCCCAGGTCTCCCCTCTACCCCCTCCACGACCTCTGCAGGCAGCCCACACCACAGGGGACTACCCTGCACCCCTGGTCATGTCCCGCAGGCAGCCCATCCACCATGGGCATGCCCCCCAGCCAAGCCACATGTCCCCTTGCACCCCCACCCCCCAGCAGGCCCCCACTCATGTCCCCCTACACCCCCACCCCCCAGCAGTGCAGGGGCAGCCTCCACCAGGCCCCCACCCATGTCTCCCACCACCCCCACCCCCCAGTCACCAGGGGCAGCCTCCACCAGGCCCCCACCCATGTCTCCCACCACCCCCACCCCCCAGCAGTGCAGGGGCAGCCTCCACCAGGCCCCCACCCATGTCTCCCACCACCCCCACCCCCCAGCAGTGCAGGGGCAGCCTCCACCAGGCCCCCACCCATGTCTCCCACCACCCCCACCCCCCCAGTCACCAGGGGCAGCCTCCACCAGGCCCCCACCCATGTCTCCCAGCACCCCCACCCCCCAGCAGTGCAGGGGCAGCCTCCACCAGGCCCCCACCCATGTCTCCCACCACCCCGCCCCCCAGCACTGTGGGGCACCTGCCAGCAGGCCCCCACCCATGTCCAACCCATGTCTCCCAGCACCCCCACCCCCCAGCAGTGCAGGGGCAGCCTCCACCAGGCCCCCACCCATGTCTCCCACCACCCCCACCCCCCAGTCACCAGGGGCAGCCTCCACCAGGCCCCCACCCATGTCTCCCACCACCCCCACCCCCCAGCAGTGCAGGGGCAGCCTCCACCAGGCCCCCACCCATGTCTCCCACCACCCCACCCCCCAGCAGTGCAGGGGCAGCCTCCACCAGGCCCCCACCCATGTCCAACCCATGTCTCCCAGCACCCCCACCCCCCAGCAGTGCAGGGGCAGCCTCCACCAGGCCCCCACCCATGTCTCCCAGCACCCCCACCCCCCCAGTCACCAGGGGCAGCCTCCACCAGGCCCCCACCCATGTCTCCCAGCACCCACACCCCCCAGCAGTGCAGGGGCAGCCTCCACCAGGCCCCCACCCATGTCCAACCCATGTCTCCCAGCACCCCCACCCCCCAGCAGTGCAGGGGCAGCCTCCACCAGGCCCCCACCCATGTCTCCCACCACCCCCACCCCCCCAGTCACCAGGGGCAGCCTCCACCAGGCCCCCACCCATGTCTCCCACCACCCCCACCCCCCAGCAGTGCAGGGGCAGCCTCCACCAGGCCCCCACCCATGTCCAACCCATGTCTCCCAGCACCCCCACCCCCCAGCAGTGCAGGGGCAGCCTCCACCAGGCCCCCACCCATGTCTCCCACCACCCCCACCCCCCACCAGGCCCCCACCCATGTCTCCCACCACCCCCACCACCCAGTCACCAGGGGCAGCCTCCACCAGGCCCCCACCCATGTCTCACACCACCCCCACCCCCAGTCACCAGGGGCAGCCTCCACAAGGCCCCCACCCATGTCTCACACCATCCCCACCACTCCAGTCACCAGGGGCAGCCTCCACAAGGCCCCCACCCATGTCCCCTTGCACCCCCACCCCCCAGCAGGCCCCCACTCATGTCCCCTTGCACCCCCACCCCCCAGCACTGTGGGGCACCTGCCAGCAGGCCCCCATCCATGTCCCACTCATGTCCCCTTGCACCCCCACCCCCCAGCACTGTGGGGCACCTGCCAGCAGGCCCCCAACCATGTCCCCTTGCACCCCCACCCCCCAGCAGGCCCCCACTCATGTCCCCCTTGCACCCCCACCCCCCAGCACTGTGGGGCACCTGCCAGCAGGCCCCCAACCATGTCCCACTCATGTCCCCTTGCACCCCCACCCCCCAGCACTGTGGTGCACCTGCCAGCAGGCCCCCAACCATGTCCCCTTGCACCCCCACCCCCCAGCAGGCCCCCACTTATGTCCCCCTGCACCCCCACCCCCCAGCACTGTGGGGCACCTGCCAGCAGGCCCCCAACCATGTCCCACTCATGTCCCCTTGCACCCCCACCCCCCAGCACTGTGGGGCACCTGCCAGCAGGCCCCCAACCATGTCCCCTTGCACCCCCACCCCCCAGCAGGCCCCCAACCATGTCTCCCACCACCCCCACCCCTCCAGTCACCAGGGGCAGCCTCCACCAGGCCCCCACCCATGTCTCCCACCACCCCCACCCCTCCAGTCACCCGGGGCAGCCTCCACAAGGCCCCCACCCATGTCTCCCACCACCCCCACCACCCAGTCACCAGGGGCAGCCTCCACAAGGCCCCCACCCATGTCTCCCACCACCCCCACCCCTCCAGTCACAAGGGGCAGCCTCCACCAGGCCCCCACCCATGTCTCCCACCACCCCCACCCCTCCAGTCACCAGGGGCAGCCTCCACCAGGCCCCCAACCATGTCTCCCAGCACCCCCACCCCCCAGCAGTGCAGGGGCAGCCTCCACCAGGCCCCCACCCATGTCTCCCACCACCCCCACCCCCCACCAGGCCCCCACCCATGTCTCCCACCACCCCCACCACCCAGTCACCAGGGGCAGCCTCCACCAGGCCCCCACCCATGTCTCACACCACCCCCACCCCCCAGTCACCAGGGGCAGCCTCCACAAGTCCCCCACCCATGTCTCACACCACCCCCACCCCTCCAGTCACCAGGGGCAGCCTCCACAAGGCCCCCACCCATGTCCCACTCATGTCCCCTTGCACCCCCACCCCCCAGCAGGCCCCCACTCATGTCCCCTTGCACCCCCACCCCCCAGCACTGTGGGGCACCTGCCAGCAGGCCCCCAACCATGTCCCACTCATGTCCCCTTGCACCCCCACCCCCCAGCACTGTGGGGCACCTGTCAGCAGGCCCCCAACCATGTCCCCTTGCACCCCCACCCCCCAGCAGGCCCCCACTCATGTCCCCCTTGCACCCCCACCCCCCAGCACTGTGGGGCACCTGCCAGCAGGCCCCCAACCATGTCCCACTCATGTCCCCTTGCACCCCCACCCCCCAGCACTGTGGTGCACCTGCCAGCAGGCCCCCAACCATGTCCCCTTGCACCCCCACCCCCCAGCAGGCCCCCACTCATGTCCCCCTGCACCCCCACCCCCCAGCACTGTGGGGCACCTGCCAGCAGGCCCCCAACCATGTCCCACTCATGTCCCCTTGCACCCCCACCCCCCAGCACTGTGGGGCACCTGCCAGCAGGCCCCCAACCATGTCCCCTTGCACCCCCACCCCCCAGCAGGCCCCCACTCATGTCTCCCACCACCCCCACCCCTCCAGTCACCAGGGGCAGCCTCCACCAGGCCCCCACCCATGTCTCCCACCACCCCCACCACCCAGTCACCAGGGGCAGCCTCCACAAGGCCCCCACCCATGTCTCCCACCACCCCCACCCCTCCAGTCACCAGGGGCAGCCTCGACCAGGCCCCCACCCATGTCTCCCACCACCCCCACCCCTCCAGTCACCAGGGGCAGCCTCCACCAGGCCCCCAACCATGTCTCCCAGCACCCCCACCCCCCAGCAGTGCAGGGGCAGCCTCCACCAGGCCCCCACCCATGTCTCCCACCACCCCCACACCCCACCAGGCCCCCACCCATGTCTCCCACCACCCCCACCACCCAGTCACCAGGGGCAGCCTCCACCAGGCCCCCACCCATGTCTCACACCACCCCCACCCCCAGTCACCAGGGGCAGCCTCCACAAGGCCCCCACCCATGTCTCACACCACCCCCACCCCTCCAGTCACCAGGGGCAGCCTCCACAAGGCCCCCACCCATGTCCCACTCATGTCCCCTTGCACCCCCACCCCCCAGCAGGCCCCCACTCATGTCCCCTTGCACCCCCACCCCCCAGCACTGTGGGGCACCTGCCAGCAGGCCCCCAACCATGTCCCACTCATGTCCCCTTGCACCCCCACCCCCCAGCACTGTGGGGCACCTGCCAGCAGGCCCCCAACCATGTCCCCTTGCACCCCCACCCCCCAGCAGGCCCCCACTCATGTTCCCCTTGCACCCCCACCCCCCAGCACTGTGGGGCACCTGCCAGCAGGCCCCCAACCATGTCTCCCAGCACCCCCACCCCCCAGCAGTGCAGGGGCAGCCTCCACCAGGCCCCCACCCATGTCCAACTCATGTTCCCCACCCAACATGTCATCACAATCCAGAACCCTGGTCTCTATGGTCAGCCCCCAAATGCAAAACACCCACCCGAGTATTGCATCCACCCAATCACATCACAGAACACCAATTGCAAGTTCCGAAACAAACACATGTCCCTCACATACACCCAATGGGTGTCAGTGAATCTCAAAACACATAACATGAAATGCATGAAAACAATGAGATACCACACATTGAAGTTCAACAAAAAAATAATGTATTAAAGGAAACATGAATAGAATCAAAAATGAAGAAACAGAAATGTGAATGTAAAAAAATGAAAAGAAGCATGTCCGTTCAAAATAAAAAAATAAAAAATATTGAAATCCAAAGTAATGTTGTACAAAGTCAATGTCCACAAAACAAAATCCAATGGGAAATAAAAATAAAAGCCATTGATCCATGGAGAATGTTAAAAAAGAAAGTATGTACAAGTCTACAACTATGTACAATGCAAGAAGCCAGGGTCCATTATCCCAACAAAATAAAGGAAACCTATCTAACTACACTAACTAATAAAAAAAATATATACAAAAATGTGGCCAATGTCCAAAAGGTCCAAATGAAACAAAAACAAAAATGAAACCTAACACTACCTACATAACTATGTACAAGGGCAGCGGGCTAGTTCCACGGCTCACTTCTGGATGTGCCGGGCCAGGGCATCATCGAACTCCTCCTCAATGTCCCGGAGGCGGTCCTCCTCCATGGCCCCGAGGGTCCGCAGGGCCGTCGACGTGTCCACCTCCAAACCCCTGCGGATTGCCTCGAGGCACTCGGCCCGCCTCAGGGCCCTCTGCATGGAGTTCTCCGCCCTGACCATTGAGAGCCATGCCTCTTCCGCCCGCTGCCGCTCCGCATCTATGGCGTGGCCCAACCGCTGCCACACGGAAGACACTTTTTGTCCTGGGTCCTCCTGCCCTCCGGCCGATGCCTGCCCCTTCGATGTCGAAGGCCCCGAGCCTTCATGGCTCCCACCATGGTGCTGCTGCTGCTGTGCCTCTGCCCCTGCACTGCCTCCTGCTGCCTGCACATCCTCCGCAGGCTGGGGTGCAGTCGTTGACGTGGCCACCCCTGCTGGACGTCCGACTCCCGACTGTGGCAGGGATGCCTCCTCCACCAGCCTGGCCGCACCGTCAGAGGCAGCTCCACAGGGCACCCAGGTGACTGATGGGTGGGAAGATGGCACAGAGTATGACTGGCGCGTAGGGGGTCCAGCTGAGGAGGGGGTCGTGGCAAGCCCCATCAGACGGAGGAATCCGGCCTGGGTGACCTGTCCCAGCAGGCTGACGTGGTCAACGAGCCATTCGAGATGACGTGCAGTCTCTTCATGAAAAGACTGCAGGTCACCTCGCATGGCCCGTTGACGCAACGCCACACCAGCCAGGACAGGCTCAACCCGGGCCTGGATAGCCACGTCCGCAGGCAGAGGAAGGCCAGTTGACGTCAGCTCATCCCCTGCCTGAAAACTGGTCTGGACATAGGCATCCCTGCTGGTGCAAGATGATGCAGGGACAGGATCAGGGACAGGATTGCACACAGGCACCTCCGCGGCGGCCTGTGCTGCCTCCTGTCCCTGGTCCTGCACTGCACCACTAGCACCAGTGGGATCCCCACCCCCAGACCCCGTCTCTGGTGCTTGCACGGCCTCCTCCTCCACCAAACCCCCCACCAACCTGGATGACTCTGTGCCATCTTCCCCCGTTGGGCCCTGTGGGGTCCCAGCTGCCCCTTCTGCTGCCGAGGAGTCCAACTGCAACCTCCGCCTCTTGGACCTCCCCCCGGCAGCTGCGGCCTGGGACGCGGCACCGGACTCCTCACTCCCCGACGAGATGACAACATGGGAGGGGAGCCGGGCCTTGCGTCTCCGGCTGGTGGTGGGATCCCCGCAGCTGTGCTCCACAGCACCTTCTCCGCCCTCTTCATCAGTTGACGCTGCAGACAGGGAGAAACAAAACACACGCATCAGGGCAATGTACAATGGACACATACACACATGACAGTTGTACATGAGTGGCATTGGCAAACCTCAGACATGTCATCACGATCCCCAACACACATGTCATTACAACTCGCACACACGAGCCATACCACAGCCATATCGCAACTGCCAACACCATCCATACACATACAACAGCATGAGCAGCCAAAGGTGAGCCAGACATCACATGCAACACAGGAAGTGCACCACACATGTACACACACCACCACACTTGCATGCATGTGTACACCTCTGGCAAGTGTCGCAGTGTTCAGACGGGCATCCATGTCACATCTGCCCATCAGGCTTCCACATACCGCTGTCACATGCATCCATGTTGCATCACTGTTGCACCCTTGTCAAATACACACACATGCACATGTACACAGCGCTGATACATGCTGCTGAAAACAACATACATGCGTGACATCACGGAAATGTCTACTCACATACACATTCATACAAACTTGTGTGCCCACACAACTGCATTTGGCATGCAAGCCCACACACACAGGCACCATCCATGTCTCACACATTACAGCCCTCGCATGTGTCAGCCCCACGGACCTGTACACCCGCACCCATACTCGACCCCATACAAACAGATGTGCAACCTGCACACTACTGAACAATCACCACACGCACTGCTCACAATCAGGATGCATGTACACTCACCGCTCGACTCCAGACGGGTCTGCCTCTCAAGGACCTGGACGTGGAGCGCTGGGGATATGTGTTCCAGGACCCTCATCTGTTCCTCCGACAAGTGGCCCCGGCGCCCCTTGGCATCCGCTGCCTTCAAGAGGCGCCGGGCCTTGTTCAGGGTCCTGGACCTGAAGTCCTCCCAGCGCTTCTTGACATGTTGGAAGTCGCGGACTGCCACCCCCTCCGCGTTGATGGCAGTCACGATGTCAGTCCAGATCCGAGTCCGTCCTTCCTTGTCGGCGCGGGAACTTCCGAAGAGGGCATCATACTGCCCCAGGACTTGCTCCACCAGGACACCAACTTCGGTGGCACTGAAGCTGGTGCCCCTCTGCCTCTCTGGCCGGGGGTTGTCAGTGGTCACAGATGGAGTTTGCCCCGACATGACAACCCCAGAGGCAGGAGTGGGTGGGCAACTGGGTCCTGGGGCTGGGCTGTGGAGCGATGGAATCCCAGTCGGGAGTCTTTGGTTCCAGCAGGGGTGGTCACACCAACAGCACCCCTGGCTGATGTGCAGGCAGCAAATGGCAGGGCACGTGGGCAGCAGGCAGTCAGGCAGTAGCAGATGGCAGGTGGGAGCGTGCTCGGGGCTCTGGGGGGCAGTAGTTCGGCCTTCTGGGCAGGAGCGTGGTCTTCCGTGTGCTTACGCGTGGCCAGCTTGATACGGAGTGATTTGGCACGTGAAAATTCTGCACGTCAGCGTGTAATTCGAGGAAAGGCCCTTAGCGCGTAAGCGCGTCTGCACGCATACGCATTTTCATTGGACCAAAGGCCCTCAGCGCGTGAGCGCGTCTGAGACGTGACGTGCGAGGGAGTATCCCTCATTGCACGTGATGACAGAACACACGTGGATTTCAACCAATCGCGTGTGAAAGTTCAGGGCACCCCGGAACACACGTACCCAGGCCAATGGCGTCACGTACCCAGGCCAATGGCGTGTGGAACTACCCACGCACCCCGAAACACACGTACCCAGGCCAATGGCGTGTGGAACTACCCGCGCACCCCGAAACACACGTACCCAGGCCAATGGCGTGTGGAACTACCCGCGCACCCCGAAACACACGTACCCAGGCCAATCGCGTGTACGCTCGCTCCCCTCCGATCACACGCGATGACACCCGAATACGGGAAACCAACGAGTCCGCCCACACGGAGGCGTCCCGCGCCCGCGCACAGCATAAAAGTGCGCGCAAACAACAAACGCGTATATACAGCGACGATGAATGCCCCATTTGTTGCTGCACTGATTGTGGGACACCACAGGAGGAGGAGAATAGCCAGGGCACGCATTTTTGCACCACGGACAAGCCTTTTTGGGATGCCTGACGACCAGGTCTACGGCAGGTATAGGTTTCCACCCCATATCATCCTAGACCTGGTCAGGGAGTGGGAAGATGACCTCACATCCCCCACCCTTTGCTCCCAAGCATTGAGCCCCTTGGAGAAGCTGCTCAATGTCTTGCATTTTTTGGCCACTGGGTCGTTTCAGCGGACCACTGCCATAGTGGGGGGGGTCTCACAGGCCACGCAGTCACGCTGCCTACACCAGGTACTGGCAATCATGACAGCGCGCCCCTCAGTCCGCAGGCACATATACATGCCCAGAACACCCGCAGAAAGGCAGGCCGTTGTACTGGATTTTTTCAGGGTGGCACACTTCCCCAAAGTGCTCGGTGCCATAGATTGCACCCATGTGGCCCTACATCCACCTAGGGCCACTGAGCACATCTACCGAAACCGCAAGCACTGGCATTCCATCAATGTACAGGTGGTATGCGATGCAAAGGGAATCATCACCTCTGTCTATGCAAACTACCCTGGCTCCACCCATGACAGTTTCATATACAGAATGTCTGCCCTGAGCCGGGCCCTGGAAGCTGGGCAGCATGGCGACACATGGCTCCTAGGTCAGTACAAATGCCCTTGCACATGCATGCAAGTCACACACAGACAAATATCCCAACCCTAATAATCTCAATTATTATCACCTCCCCAGGGGACAGTGCCTACCCTCTGAGCAACCACATGATGACGCCAATCCGGAACCCCACCACACCACCCCAGGTAAGATACAACGCCGCCCATATTGCAACCAGGGGCATAGTGGAGCGCACATTCGGAGTGCTCAAGTCACGTTTCCGCTCCCTTGACCGCTCTGGTGGGCAACTACTCTATGCACCACCAGTAGTGTGCAGGATCATTGTGGCAGCATGTGTCCTGCACAATTTTGCAACACGGCAGCGCGTCCCGGTGGACATGGTGGTGCCCCCACATCCCCAACCACAGGCACAGGCGCTGCCCATGGGAGGGGACAGGGCACGTGGCGAGGAAGCCCGGACCCAGCTTGTGGCCACATTTTTCACCTAAACTCCCACCCCTGCGGAGTGCACACAGGCCTGGCACATACCAGGTGACAATCGATGATGACAAAGTGACAGTCAACTGTCACAACCCTACCACCCTGAGATAGTTGCCATGGAAGTGCCACATCGTCTGCATCCCTAGCTACTTAAACACAAGCTATCCTGTGCAACCAAAATGCACACATATGACATGTGACATGACATGGGCCATACACAAGTATTCCAAGGCGCAATGAGGCAGGGGGGGGAACAAGGGAACACAGAGAACGGTACTACTAGGCCAGGTGTCATTGAGATTGTGCAAGTGCAGGGGTAGGGGGAAGGGAAAAGTGCAAGGGGATGGGTGGGGGGGAGTCCAGTACAGGGGAAGTAGGCCAAAAGAATAATACATAGGTCGCCTGGTGGCAACTGCAAAGATAAGTGCAGACAAGTGCTGGGAAGGGAGGGCTGTAGGGATAGAGAGACAGTACTGCAGTGCAGGAGTTGCCAGGGTGGCAGTGCAAGTGGACAGTGGCTGGGCCAGGGACCGAGGTTGGTGAGAGTGTCCCAGTAGCAGCTCCTGTGCAGTTCCAGTGAAGAATTCTGCAAGGGAGAGGCAGAGAGTAAGCAGAAGCAAAGAGGAAGGTCTTGAGGTGCTTCCAGAACTGGAGATGGTTCCCCTCAAGTTCAAGTCAGGCAGGAAGTCTGTTCCAGGGGGAGGGCCCTGCTGCGGAGAGAAACCTACCCCCAGCTAGTTGCTCTGAGAAGCGGATGACCTGCACATGCAAGGTGTGCATCACACACACCTGCAAAACAGGCCATGGCCATCACTGTCATGTCACTCAAACCCTCCCAAACATCAACATGACATGGCAAGCAATACCCATACACTGACGCAGTAACAATAAGGTACACATTGCCATGTCCTAAATTTACAGTGGCATCGGACAATGATGCCTGACCCGGAATCAGATGAAATGACAGACCAACAAAATGTCCCACCCAAAATAAGTCGTTTCCAAATGCATTGCAACAGTCGTAGACGTAACATCACAATGAATGCCTGTCTATATGCACATTATGCATTGCAAAATCAACACTGCAGCTCATGTGTGCAGTGTCCCACTCCTGCATCACACTGCTCAGCGCACAGCACAGTGAACAGCCATTGCGTGTGATGCACACCCTGAGCATCACATCTAAGTGACAGACTACATCAAACATCAAATTTGGCATGT
This sequence comes from Ambystoma mexicanum, assembly GCF_040938575.1. NCBI lineage: Eukaryota > Metazoa > Chordata > Amphibia > Caudata > Ambystomatidae > Ambystoma > Ambystoma mexicanum. The sequence goes on along the minus strand of NC_090936.1, from coordinate 824,649,197 downwards.
ACCGGAACCATAATCGGTCACAGAACATGTGCTGCCGGGACACAGTGGGCACCAGAAGGCAAACAGTGTACACGTGGATATGCAAGGGTGGGAGTACATGGAGTGCATCCGAGTGCAAGTGTGTGGTTCTGCAGGGACATGCACTCCACATATGCATGTGCACTCAAGTGACCATCAGTGTTCCCTACCCATCACAGGTGAACATCCACCATGTGTACACCCCAGCATGTCAAACCACAACTATCCCCTCGCACCTGAAAGGAAAACACAACACATGAACAGGCATTGATCAGCAGAACACAACATGTACATAGGACAACAACATTACAATGTCAGAGTTCCCATCACACTGCAGGGCAATGCAACTATCAACAACAACCCCCCCTCCCGCGCAAATGACCATGACCCGCTGAACAATTGCACCTGGGTCATGGAGCCTCCAACCCTCATTTCCACCTGGCCACAGGATCACCTTTACCCTTCGTGTCCATCTCCCACCTTGTGTGTAAAAAGATGCCTGAACCCTCAGAATCCACACTCATTTCCAAAATCACAAAATCCAAGGCATGAAAACGAACCCAAACACCCTCCAGTAGATGACTTGACGTAGCAGTACCTCACAAACGCCAAGTACTACCACAATGATGCAACAACCAAGGTAGCACAGCAGAACAATGTCACGACAGGATGTGAGACATGTGTGGTACATGACATAGGATGATGCACCATGAATGGATGTGTACTGTCACAGGTCCCCTGTACAGGCGCGGGAGTCTCATGAAACAACCACCCACACCATGTCCCGGGTGCCTGCAAGGTCAAACTCACACAGGCCCCTGAGATCATGGTGGGGAATGAGGTTCAGGGATATGCAGTCGGGACAGGTGTAGACACACAGGATGACTGGAATGAGTGGCAGGTGAGGGGAGGAGGAATGACACATGAAACTAGGGAATGCACGAAAATGTACAACCTGCATGAACACATACACAATCCAAACAAACTTGGACATCATTGTCATGGCCTTCTGTAGTCCAGGCTCAGGAGTGGTACGAACCAACCACCCCCTCTAGGGTTTTGGCGCCTGCAAGTTCGGGGCTTACACAGGCATCCGCAACCCCAGTGGGGAAAGAGGGTCAGGGAACGTTGCTTGGATAGGCACGGGAAGCAGGAACACCGGGTAGAGGGTACATGTTTCATAATTGCATAGGATCACGGGTGATTAGGGAAAAAAAAACATACCAAATAGGACCACACATACATCCGTGCATCAGTACACTCCCCAGCAAGCCTATGCAGGGCAGTTTGTAAGGAAAACAACAAGACACTTAGCTCTGGTTTTGAGTGCTGGCCTCCTGCCTGCGCACTCTCAGGGCCGGTTACAGGAGCACTGCAATGCTGCAAAGAGAGACACAGTCAACAACCTGTATGTGCCAATTACATGAAAACACAACACAAAACATGCCCCATAGCAACAAACTACTCTACAAACAGACAATCAGTGCTCGATGCTTCGTACCCATATATAACATCACCCCTGTGACAGGTCATACACAGTCAATGCAGTAAGTCAGGCGCTGGTGGGTGCGTGGCAAATGGAACACCAATGTGTCACAATTCACACAACATGCAATGTTCCCTGGGTAAGCAGACAGACCCATATGGCAAGCCATGACTACAGAGCAAGTTGCGTACCACCATGACCAAAACAAAGTTGGCAGTGCATTTATCATGAAGTACGTGGAATAGACATGCACTGCACCCAAGTATGTCCCTTGCTGTATGTCCCTGTGAGCTGCCCCTTTCCATGTCTCGGAAGGCTACATGGTTGATACAAGTGCCTCAATGAACCTTGGTGTACCGCAGGGTATGTGCCACTGCCCCTGCATGTGTCCCAGACAACCCTACTATCAACAGCCATCAGTCCACAAACACATCTGAGCTGCATTGTGTGCTTCAACACCAATATTCGTCTAAGCTCACCCTCAGTGCTGTGACTAAGCCTGCATGTGCAACTCGCCTGGTGCAAGCTTTGCTGTGTCGTGGCCCCCCTGTGATGCTCACCTTGCCTGGAGTTCCTTGGAACATGTCAGCAGTTCTAGGATGTGGGTCTGCAATCACTGTGGCTCTGCTCGTGCACACATGTGCATGTGGGCACCAACAAACGGGTCAGGAATTCCGTCGTCCAATGGGCCATGTCTGCTGGCAAAGGTGCTCTGGTGCCTCATCCCCCTGCAGAAAGTGCATGAAACAAATGATTAATGCATCAAAGTGATCTGTGTGTGTCTCATCAGGCATCTCATTACTTGACCATGTCAGAGAGTCACATCACAAATCACACCATCAGTCCGTCTTTGACTTCCAAAGTGTGGAACACTATCTACAGCATGAATTGCAACAGGCACGTGTACAGGAAAGATATGAGACATAATACACAATGCATAGCAATCAATGTCCACATTAATCATGACACACCCCATCTAGCAAAAGTTGAACAGTGGACAATTACACCTAAATCATCCCCACTAGGGGTGTCAACACAAGTCACAAAGCACCAGACATGCCACAGATATGACAGTCCAAAGCCCTTGTGTAAAATTCTGTAACACCGAACCATCCTTGCGAGCCCATGGATAAGGGAGGCAGGAGTGGCATATGTGAGTCAAGGAACCCAAGCAGCAAACACATACACAAGACAACCATGAAGGGCCCAGCTGGAACAGACAATGGATGCCTTCAAAAACCACAAGGCACCGCACTGTCACATGAAATCACAATAGACTACAAATTTTAAACTAACTCAACTATTAACTAATTACACTAACTATGGAAAACCTACATTACCTATTTAAACTAACTATCAAACAGAAACTTAACTAACTAAACTAAAAGAAAAATCAAAAATGGCCACATACGACCCGGGGGGGGGAGGGGAGGCACCCAGGAGGGGGGAGGTACAGGGTGCTGCTCAGCATCCACATGCGATGATGCTGAGCCAAAAAAAAATACCTCCATGGGCTCAACGCCTGCACAGCACGACCTATGTGGGAGATAGATGGTCGTCCGAGTCTGGCTCATCCTGGAAAGGAGGACGTGGCACAGTAGCCTGGCCACGCCTAGCCGCAGCTTGCCCCTCGTCGGCAGCAAGTCTGCCGGACAGGTGAGCCTGGTTCTGTGTGGCGATGTTACATAGGTCTGCATGCAGAACCTCACGTGATACACGTGCTTCCTCTTGCAAGGTAGCACGTGTAACACGGAGTTCCTCCTGCAAGGCCTAGCTGGACAACCGCTGCACCTCCCGGCAAGCCTGTAGCTCAGCCGAGATGGTGCGCTCAAGCTGTGCAAACCTCTCCTCTGCCTGCTGCCTCTGGGACATCATAAGGACACCCAGAGTGGATCTGAGGGAGGCATACTCCTCCCTCAGGGCATCCATGTGCGCCTCTGCGTGAGCAGCAATTGCTTGACGCAGAGACGACATTTCAGCCTGGCGTGCCCTGTCTGAGGCCGCCATGCCCAGCCTGAGCGAGCGGGCCGTGGACCGTGCCGCCTGCTGCTGGAGAAGCACCTGCCTAGCAGGGGGGAGCACAGATCGGGCCACACGCTCCATGCTGTCAGCGATGTTCTCCATTGCTGCCCCCTGCCGTTCGGAATTGGCAGTCATGTCTTGCTCCCACTCAGTATACAGCGGTTGCGCGCGGCGACCGCGTTGCCGGGCTTGACCCCTGCGGGACCCAAGGACCGGAGGTCCTCGCTGTGTTGGCACCGCCTGCGGCTGCACGACTACATGCCCCCGTCGACGTGATGTCCCAGGCACATCAGTGACTGGTGTGGAGGGTGACCCTGCGTCCCGATCCACCACGGGCGGAGGAGCCAAGACTGTCTGATCCCTCAGTGCAGGTGTCGCAGACAGAGGAGTGTCCACATCAGAATCACTCACCCCTGACACATGGACTTGATGCTCATCCAACTCAACATGGACGTCAGAGTCGTCATCAAGGCTGGACTCATAGGCAGCCAGAGACAGGATGGACTGCAGCACTTGGGGGGTTTTGTGGCCTACCACCCCACGACCCCCACTAGTGCCGGGTTGATGTGGTCTTACCAACCCTGTGTCTGGCATGACAACACCATCCTCTGCATCCATTGCGTCATCACCTGAAAAATAGAGAGGAAAAGGTCACTACACATGTCAGAAGCACACAACACACACACACACCGACAGCAAAGGCATCCGGCAGACATGTGACACACAACATATGACCTGGCATGCATGCTGGGTCTACTTTGAATAGCCACTGTGATCAGACCTGTTGAAAGGTGGCAGTTTGCATGGAAGTGGGTCTATGCAGTGCTGAAAATGTGTACGCCACTCACTACCTACATGTACAAGCACTCCATGGTGTGTGCCAGGAAATGTGAAGGCAGTGCAATGTCAAATTCAGACATCACGTGCATTGTGTATTCAATGTGTACCATGTCTAGCAGCCAAGCACCCCTCCACCCCAGTACCAAAGCAGGGATGCCTAGCATGGTATCAAAAGGCTGCCCATACACCTGTGTATTGACAAGCAGTGTTGACTGGCATCAACAGCTTAATGTGAATCAAATTACAACACTGCTAATGATGCTGGGACAGTGGGCAGGACACATGATGGAAGATCTGGAGGCCAGCCACGTGTGAAGAAGACACGACAAGAGTTGGACAGAGTCATTGGCCATTGAACAGGCTGAGGCCTGTGAGCCACACAGATTGTCATTGCCTAAACATGTGTGCAACGCAGGACTGAGCCACAGTTGACATGGGGAGGCCGATAATATGGCAGGCAATGTATGTAACCAAGGACTCATATTACAGTGATCATCCAGTCAAGGACACATAGGGGCATGCGTGCAATGCACATGGAGCATGAATGGGCACTCATGTCCCTGCGGGACATCTGACCCATGCACAGTACAAGTGGGATACCCTGCATCGAGTACTAAGGCTGTACCACACGGCATATGTCTGGCAGTTTCTAAGCTGGAAGTTAGCATCTACACAGGACACATGAACAAGAAACTACACATTGGCAAGAATGTAGCAGACCAGTGCAAAGGTGGAACTGGGGTGCAGAGTGGCGGAGGAGGGGCAAGGGAGCATGCCCACATGGAGTCCCGCATGCAGGCAGAGGAGACATGCATGACGGTAGCATTGCATTACTTACACATCAGAACCATGTACACGTCACATGTAGCAGCAATCATGCACAACACATCCCACAAGTGAAACACACACGTCCTCAACAACTACGCATCAACACTCACTGGACTGGGCATCAAAGTCCAGCATCTCTCCCACACCTTCGACCAATTCTGGTGGTATGAACTCCGCAACGAGAGCCTCATGCGGAGTGAGTTCTTCCTCCTCTGGTGCAGGCCCACCGCCAGTCACCAGAGTCAAGTTGTAATTTGAGGCACGCTTAGCCTTAGTGCTGCGCTTGATGTCATTCCAGCGCTTTTTGCACTCCTGCGCCGTGCGCACCTCATGGCCGAATGAACTGACATGTTCCGCAACATGCTTCCAGTGGGTGTCACGTTGGGCAGCCGTAGTCTGACTATTGGCACCCACTAGCATGTCACGGCTGTGTCCCCGCACGTAGTCCACGAGGAAGTCCAGTTCCTGCTTACAGAAAGGCTTCTTCCTCGACGTGCAGGAGGTCGTGGCTGTGTGTGGGGTCCCAGCCTGTGCTGCAGGTGCAACCTTCCTCCTCTTGGACTGTGGCGCAGACCCTGGCTGGCTAATGCCGCCCTGACCAGTATGGCCAGTGGGTTCGGTGGATTGAGCCGAGGGAGTGGCAGGTGGAGGGATGACCAAAGGCCTGACTTGTGTCAGTGGCAGCTGGGTGCCCACTAATGGACCCTGCGCAGCAACATCAGCTGTGGCAGGGTCATTGACCGCAACGGTCCTGGTTGGCAGACTCACAACCGGGGTGCTGTTGGGTGCATCTGCCCCTGCACTTGCCAACACCCGGCTGTTCGGGGCAGCAGATGACATGACTGCCCCAGGGACACGTGTCTTGGTCTGAGCAGCCCGGCGTGCCCCTATGGTTTCCCCCCTGGCCTGTTGGAGATCTACCAAGGGCTCTTCAAGTGCCAACGCAGCCTGCGCTGGCAGACCCTGAGCCTGGGTGGCGGTGTCCACAGCTGCACCTGCAGCTACCGCTACCCTTGGGCCCGTGGCAGTCGATGGAACGGACTGCTGGGTCATACGGGTGCCAGTGCCAGATGCAGGAGCTGCATCCCCCGGAACCACAGGGGGTGGTGGCATGGCTGCACCAACACATGGCACAACATTGTGCTCAAGTGGCGCACCCCTGCCTCTTCCCCCTCTGTGGCTGCCCTGGACACCCTGGAGTCCCCCTACTCCCTGGTCACCACGGCCACGTCCCCGACCACGCCCGCCACGAGGAGTACGCCCAGCTGAGGCGCCCCTCACCTTTGGTGGCCTCTCAACCATGGCACAGATGTAATAGTGCTGGCACAGATGGAGTGGTGCCAATGGGAGGTGTACACCACAATTGACCTGGGCAATTGGGGTGAAGGGGGTGGGAAGCAAGATGTTAACAGCCCCCCTGCACCTGCAAGGCTGTATGTGACCCCGGTGATGTGGTGACGGGTCACGCAACGCTCAGGCACCCCAAAACTGCAGTAAAACCGTGCACGCAACCCTGCAGCCTACGTGCGTGGATTTGACCTCCCGCAGTACGCGGTGGCACCCAGTAACACGAATAACGCGTACGCATGGGACACGCAGGCTACGATGACATCGAAAATGGGTGCAATACACAGGGGCACCCGCAGTGGGAAAAGGAGCGTTTGCGACTCACCGTCTGAGTAGCGCGATGCAGAAAAACACGCGTAGCCAATACCCCCGCCAAAAGAAGAGATACGTCCTTGAGAGCTGTGAAGTAGATGGCGCGCGAAACAACTGGAAGCAGCAACACACGTCGGTCTCCACGGAAGGCACGTACAGCGAACTGCTGGGCCCGCTCACCTTTAACCCATGCTGAGGGAAACGCACGCGCGCGTCACGTCACATGCAGACGTGCAGTTTTTCATGCGCGATTACGCGCATTACACGCGGACGTGCAGTTTTTCACGCGCGATTACGCGCATTACACGCGGACGTGCAGTTTTCCACACGCGATTAGCCTGGGTACGTGTTTTTCCGGGTGTGCGGGTAGTTCCACACGCGATTAGCCTGGGTACGTGTGTTCCGGGGTGGCGTGAACTTTCACACGCGATTGGTTGAAATCCACGTGTGTTCTGTCATCACGTGCAATGAGGGATACACCCTCGCACGACACGTCACAGACGCGCTCACGCGCTGAGGGCCTTTGGTCCAATGAAAATGCGTATGCGTGCAGACGCGCTTACGCGCTACGGGCCTTTCCTCGAATTACACGCTGACGTGCAGATTTTTCACGTGCCAAATCACTCCGTATCAAGCTGGCCACGCGAATACACACGGAAGACCACGCTCCTGCCCAGAAGGCCGAATCACTGCCCCCCCAGTGCCCCGAGCAGCCTCCCACGTGCCATCTGCTGCTGCCTGCCTGCCTGCCTGCCTGCTGCCACCGTGCCCTGCCATTTGGTGCCTGCACATCAGCCATCTGCAGGGGTCCAGTTGCTGTGTCGACCCCTGCTGGAACAGTAGACTCCCGACTGGGATACCATCGCTCCACAGCCCAGCCCCAGGACCCAGTTGCCCACCCACGCCTGCCTCGGGGGTTGCCATGTCGGGGCAAGCACCATCTGAGACCAGTGGCGACCCCCAGCCAGAGAGGCAGAGGGCCACCAGCTTCAGTGAGAAGGAAGTTGGTGTCCTGGTGGAGCATGTCCTGGGGCATTATGATGCCCTCTTCGGAAGACCACGCGCCAACAAGGAAGGACGGGAGAGGATCTGGGACAATGTAGTGGTTGCCATCAATGCGGAGGGGGTGGCAACCCGCGACATCAAGCACATCAAGAAGCGCTGGGAGGACTTGAGGTCCAGGACCCTCAATAAGGCCCGGCGCCTCGCGGAGGGGGGCCGGGCACGCCTGAGTGACATCCAGATGAGGGTCCTGGAACGCGTAGACCCAGCGCTCCATGCCCAGATCCTTAGGAGGCAGACCCATCTGGAGTTGGCCGGTAAGTGGCCAAGCATTACTGTGTGAGACAGGGCATGTTGCAGTGTGCTGGTTGTCTGATACCTGCCTGTATGTGTGACATAGGCCATGTACATATGTGTGTGTGCAGGGACATCATGGTCAGGCATGTGAGTACAGTGATGTGTGAACCACATGGTTGGTGCATGTGTTCTATTGCAACATGGGGGGCTCTGTGCGGAATGGACACATGGAAGCATGGCAGTCTCTGTTCCTGGACATGGGTGGGGGTGAGGGATGGGTGCTGGTCCCATGTACACGTATGGTGCCCATGTGTGTGTGTCTGAACTGCGTGTCTGTGACTTGTAACTGCCATGGATGCATGACACATGTCTGTGACAATGTTCAGATTCACTGATGCAGCCTAGTCATCCTTGTATCCACTACGTCTGTGGTGTACGAGGCCAGATGGATGGAACTACGGTGAGGTGTGTGCATGTGATGGCAAGACCCATGATGCATGTGAGTTTAAAACCAACATTGTATGAATCATGAGTCCCTTGGTCATGTATGCCAATGTCCATGGCATGCGCCATGCCTGTTACTGTATGTGTTTTGCCTGCACTGACCCATGTGTTGTGGAGGGACATGATGGAAGTGATGTATGACAGTGCCACTCATCTGCTGTTGCTTCCTGTCTAGGGGACCATTGTACAGTACCCTGATGCTTGTGTTCTATGTCTCCCTCTACACAGTGGCAAGTGAAGAAGAGGGCGGAGAAGGCGCTGTGGAGCAGAGCGGCGGGGATGCCACCACGGCTGCAGCGGAAGGGGTGGGTGAGCCCCCACAGGGGCTTGCACCGGCGGAAGACGGCGTGGAGTCATCCAGGTTGGTGGTTTCCACAGAGGGGGAGGAGGCCGCTACTGAGCCACACATGGGGCCTGGTGGGGGCATCCCCGCTGGTGCAAGTGGTGCAGTCCAGGGCCAGGGGCAGGAGGCAGCACAGGTCGCCGTGGAGGTGCCTGTGCATGTCACTGTCCCTGACACTGTGACTGCACCACCATGCACCAGCAGGGGTGCCCCATCCCAGGCCCGTCCGCAGGTAGGGGAGATGTCCATGTCATCTGACACTCCTCTACCTGCGGACGAGGGGACCCCTGGCCGTGTGGAGAGGGTCCTGATTGGTGTCGCGTTGCGCACGGCTGGCATTCGTGATGAGGTGCATGCTTCCCGGGAGGAGCATGCAAATCATCACGAAGAGCACCGTGCGTACGTGAACCATTTGGGAGCCGCCATGGTCGGGGGTTTCCTACATGTGTGTGGCCTTCTGGCGACCCTCTCCTCCTCTGTGGAGGCTATGCGCCAGTCATGCTCCATGCCGTCTTCCTGCCCAGATGCCACCAGGGCCCCCTGTGGACCTGCCCCGACCAACGCAGCCAGCTCGGTGGGGACCCCATCCCTGCCACAGTCGGGAGTCAAAGGTCCAGCAGGGGTGGACACACCAGCAACTGTCCCCCTGCAGATGGAGGATGTGCCGGCATCATCTGGCAGGGCACGTGCACGACGGCATCGGTGGATTCCATCAGCCTGGATGCCGTCGTGCTGGCAGAGGCAGTGGCGTCGGAGGCAGCAGCAGGCTCGACGTGGGAGGCATCATGGCTCGGGGCCATCAAGATCAGAGGGGCAGGCATCGGCCGGAGGGCAGGAGAACCCTGGGATGGCAGTGTCTTCCGTGTGGGAGCAGTTGGTCCAGCGGATAGGTGCGGAGCGGCAGCGGGCGGAAGAGGAGCGGCTCACCATGGTCAGGGCGGAGTTCTCCATGCGTCGGGCGTTGAGGCGGGCTGAGTGCCTCGAGGAAGCTCGCAGGGAGTTTGAGGTGGACACGGGGTTGTCCCTGCGAGACCTCGGAGCCAGGACAGAGTCCCGCCTCCGGGACATCGACATGGAGTTCGAGGATGCCCTGGCCGGCAACATCACAGAGTGAGCCGCAGGACTTGCCCGCTGCCATTGTATATAGTTCTTTAGTTAGTTAGTGTTAGGTTTCCTTTATTTTTTAAGTTTTTTTTGGACCGCTCGGACAATGGCCACTTTTCTGTATATATTTTTATTATTAGTTAGTAGTAGTAGGTTTAATTTATGGTGTTGGGCTCATGGACCCTGGGATATTCTTGTACATAGTTTGATGTTTGGAAAACATTTGTTGGATTTATATTTGTGTTCACCATGAGGCAATGGTTTTTCCTTATTTTTCCCCCCATTATTTTGCTTTGGACTACATTAGTTTTTGGATTCCTTTGTTTTTTGATTTTTTCTATTAGTTCTCGGACATGGACCATTTGTTTTGTCATCCCCATTGTTGTGTGTTTTATTTCTTTACTTCATTTTCATCTTTAATACATATATTTATTACTTACATTTGTGGTATTTTCTCATTGGTTTCATGCATGTCATGATATGGGTTTTGAGATTCACTTGCACCCATTGTGTATGTGTGTGTGTTAATATGTAAATGACCACGCTTCACGCTGATGCTTGTCTTTATAGAGAGGCTTTATTTCTTTAGTTCATCCAAGAGAAAGGCCCCCAGCTGTGGCTGTCCTCCTGCTCTCAATCCTCTCCCTCTCTGCTGCTAGAATGTGGAACCTTTGCTTAATCATAACAACAAAGGTTCCTTGGTAACTAGGTTACATGGCAGCAGCTGAATTGATGTGATTGTAAACTCAATGAAGTAAATGTAACCACCTCCTAACACCTCCCTTCCTTTTACCAAAATATAAGTATTTGCCTAAACTAGATAATAGATTTCATTGAACATAAGTAGTTCATTATTTACATAGTATCTGATACACCGCTATATGAAGAAATTATTAAATTGCTTTAAATACCTTGCAGTGCAGTTACAAGTTGTTGTTTACCTTTTTGCAAATTGCTATCCTCTCCTTGTTCCAGACCCCACCCCCTTTAACAAGCACCGAAGATCCCAAATCTTTAACAACTTGTTTGGGCTGTGAAAATATGGATGCACCTTTGCGCACCTTGGTGGGAAGTTTGATCTTGATCCAATCACCTTCCTCAAGACTGAATTCTCTACAAGCATTCTTCCTGTCATATTGCTCCTTGGATCTGACCCCAGATTCAAATATCTTCTCTCTCACTCACTCCAGATCTATTCCTACGAATTTTGACCTTCCCATACAGCCTGGACACATGTGTGAGTTAGGTTTCCTCCCTCTTAATAGTTCAAATGGGGATACACCCGTAACACTGTGTGGTGCTAGTCTATATTGGAATGTTCTCTCCATTATGGTCCTGATCCAGTCACCTCCTGTTGCTACCGCAATTCTAATTGCATCCATGAGAGTGCGGTTGAAGCGTTCTACACACCCATTGGTCTGGGGATGATATAATGAAGTGGTTACTTGTTCTATTCCATGGTTACTCAAGAACTCTATAAATTCCTTGGAAACCAATTGGGTCCCATTATCTGATAAACACTTTCTGGGGAATCCCTCTCTCCAAAATAATTGCTCCAAACATTTAATGATGCTACTGCTGGATATGTCTCTTAGTGTAAATATTTCGGGCCACTTGGATAATAAATCTATGACAACCAGTACATAGGTGTCTCTCCCACCCTTGATATTGAAAGGCCCTAGTAAGTCTAAAGCAACCTCATCCCATGGATCTGTGGATGGCTTTCTAACAGTCATGGGTACTTTTTGAATCCTGAGACCCTTATTACCTTCAATGCAATCACAACAATTGTTGACCACTTCTTCAGTGTCTTTGTCAAGATTAGGCCACCAAAATTCTGCTCTAACCAAGCCTTTGGTTCTAGGCAGTCCCAAATGCCCAACATGAGCTAGCTCAATTATTAATTTTCTCATTTTAATAGGTACAACCATCTGATGTCCTCTATGTAAGTATCCTTTATCAATCCAGAGTTCTTCCTTAACTTTGGCAAACCCGCCTAAATCACCAATATAGTTTCTTATTCTGTTCTGCGTCACCAATGTTAAAACTCTCTGGTACAATTCATCCTCTGAACATGCATTGTCCCACTCCTCTTTCTTTACTGACTCATGAACCTGAAATATTTCAACACCTTTCTCACGAGTCAGAGGAGACTCCTCAGACACTGTTTCTCTCACTACTGATCTGGATAAGGCATCAGCAACTACGTTGGTTTCACCACTAATGTGAAGCATATCATATTGCAGGCCTTGTAGGGATGTCACCCACTTCATGATGCGTCTGGAGACTCCCTCCAGACCACCTTTGGTAAATATTCCTATTAGGGGTTTATGGTCTGTACATACTGTGAATTCTCTGCCCCACAAATATCTTTTGAACTTTTCCACTCCCCAGACACAAGCCAATGCTTCCTTTTCTACCACTGAATATCTGTTCTCAGGTCCTTTGAGAGATCTAGAGGCAAATGCTATGGTGTGTAAGCCCTCCTGATCTTCCTGCATTAGGACTTCCCCAATACCATAGTCACTTGCATCCACAAATAGTAATGAATGTCTACTTTCTTCAAACGTTTTCAAGATGGGTGCATTGACTATAGCATCTTTAATCTTACCAAACTCTTCCTCACAAGATTCATTCTACTTGAACGTAACACCTTTACGAGTCAACATCCTCATGTTCCTTGACAAATTTTCCAACCCTCTAACAAACTTGCCATAAAAATCAACCAGACCTAGAAAAGATAGTATATCTGCTTTGGATTTTGGTGCTTCCATCTTGCGAATAGCTTCTATGGCCTTTTCTTTGGGTTTGATCCCTTCACCTGTAATTTCATGACCTAGATATTCAACTTTGTCAGTTTTGAATATGCATTTCTCTAACGATACTGTAAGGCCAGCCTCTTTGAATATGTTCAACACTCTCTCTAACCTTTTATCATGTTCTGCTTCATTTTTCCCACATACTAGCACATCATCCTGGTAACACATGACACCTCTCTCTCCTCCCAGTAATCTGTACATGACGTTCTGAAATACACTAGCTGCTGAAATCAATCCAAATGGCATTCTTATACATCTGAAAAGGCCAATAGGGGTAATGAAAGCTGTGAGATCTCTCGATTCAGGGTGTAATTCTACTTGGTGATATGCAGATTTGAGGTCAATAAGAGAAAATACTTTGGAATCAGACACCCCTGCCAATAAATCATCTATTCTGGGTAAAGGAAATTTGTCAGCCACTACATTTTTATTCAGGTGTCTAAGGTCTATGCATATCCGCAGAGATCCACTGCTCTTTCTCACTATTACAATAGGACTAACCCACTCTGAGGAATCAATTCTCTCTATCACCCCTTCACTTTCCATTTTATTCAATTCACTCTCTACATCTTTTCTCAGGGCCAAGGGAATGGTCCGTAATTTGGCAACTTTGGGAATGGCATCCCTTTTCAAACGAATTTTGTGCACAAATCCCTTCAAGCACCCTAACTTAGTGCCACTCATATGCCCTCTGGCCCCTTCCATAACAATGCTCGAGACCGATTTTCCACCGGATTTTCCACCTTCAACAGTCAAAACCTGTTCTGGGTGGCTTGCTTCAAGTCTTATCTTGAGCTCTGCCTGATCGCTCCAGGACAACAGCTCTCCACCTCTGTTGGCTACATGGATAGTCCCTAACGCCTTCCTGTCTTTGAATTGGAGCTCAGCTTCAAAGCACCCTAAAATTTCTATGGGCACATTTCCATAAGCATTTGCTCTGACTACATTCTCCCACAATGTACAACATCCAAATTTCTCCTTCCACACTTGCACACTTATCAAAGTATAATCTGCTCCACTGTCCATGAGCATTGATACTGGCACCCCTCCAACTAACACAGTTGCATATGGTTTCTTTTTCTTGACCTTCCCATCAATGGCATTGACTGAAAATATAACTTCTCTACCAGCATCATCAATTGATATAAATTCTTGATCTGCATTGACTTCATGTATTTGACTTGGGGCGGTATAAAAATTCCTACAGCATCTAGCCATGTGTCCTCTGACCCCACATTCATTACATATAATGTTTGATGCATAACATTCTTTGTCAGATGCTTTGTGATATAGACTCCCACATCTGAAACACCTCCTAATTGATGCACCTCTAGGATAACCAGAGTCCCTGCCACCCCTGAATGTAACATTCTCACTGGGCGACCCTCTGGTAGATGATCCTTGTCCCCATGCTCTGGTAAAGGGACCTTGGCGACCCTCAGGTCTCCTACCCATTTGCCAAGTGCGACGCGCAGTTGCCGCACCTCTCTGCATCACTCTCGAAACCTTATGTATGGCAGCTTCATTGTCATCAGTTTTGGGCTTATCTTGAGATGTATTATCCACTTGAAGCATTTGTATACATTTGTCTGTGTGTTCTATCATTTTCGCTATCTCAATTGCTCTATCAAGAGAAGGATTTCTTTCCTTCCATAACTCCTTCCTGATGTTATCATTAGAACACTTAATCATGAGTTGGTCCCTGACATGCTCATCTCGACAATGGTCAAATCTACATTTGATGGCTAAACCTCTAAGAGCAGTTACAAATTCCTCAATACTCTCTCCAGTTTTTTGAGTTCTCGTGGCAAATTTGTACCTTTCAAGAATTATATTTTCTTCAACACAGTAGTGTTTGTCTAATTCTGCTAATGTTTTCTCATATGGACCCCCATCAGGAATGTCTGGAGGTTCTGGTAGTTTTTTGACCACTTCCTGTCCTGCGGCACCTAAACAGTGAAATAGGAGCGCCTCTTTGCGCTCATTGGAGAAATTGGGTCCAAATGCTGCCAGTGCATATTTTTGAAAACCCTCTTTCCAGTCTATCCAACGCACTCTGGGCTCACCTGGTGTAGGCAGGAAGAAAATTGGGGCTGGGACGTTTGCCATGTTGTGAATTAATTAATGTCACCCCCAGGTAGGAAACCTTACACAGCCACACTGTCACTTACTTGTACTTAAATTTTATAAGGTGTGATTTCAGGTGGAACCTGTGCTGATATTGTCAGCGCTGTCTGTGGTAGTTGCAATTTGTGATCCACAGGTCAGCCTCCTCCGTAATCCACAGGTGATCCAATTTGTGATCCACAGGTCATCCAACCTCCTCAATATTCGTGCTCAGCTCCAGTATGCTTTTATGGTTCTCTCCACTGCCAGGCACTGACTTCTTTCTTGGTGCTCCGCTCCAAAATGCGCTTTGCTGGTTTACTCCGCTCCAGGAGGATGGCCGTGTTTCTCGCCTGCTATTACACAACACATCTAGTGTAACACTCCGTCCATTTGCATCCAAACTGTAATCAATATTGCTGCAGTGTTGCTGCTGCTGGGGGCCTTTTCTCCTTGATCCCATCCTCGTCGCCAATGTTAATATGTAAATGACCACGCTTCACGCTGATGCTTGTCTTTATAGAGAGGCTTTATTTCTTTAGTTCATCCAAGAGAAACACCCCCAGCTGTGGCTGTCCTCCTGCTCTCAATCCTCTCTCTCTCTGCTGCTAGAATGTGGAACCTTTGCTTAATCATAACAACAAAGGTTCCTTGGTAACTAGGTTACATGGCAGCAGCTGAATTGATGTGATTGTAAACTCAATGAAGTAAATGTAACCACCTCCTAACAGTGTGTGAGGGACATGTGTTCATTTACATACTTGCCATTGGGGTTGTATCATGTAATTGCATCTACTATGTGGGTGGATGCAATCCTTGGCTGGGTGTTTGTGCTGGGTATGCTGCCCATTACTGCCATGATTGCGTTTCGTCAGGACCTGGGGGCAGGGGGACATGAGTGGGGGCCTGCTGGTGGGTGGGGGTGCAAAGGGACATGGTTGGGGGCCTGCTGGCAGGTGCCCCACAGTGCTGGGGGGTGGGGGTGCAGGGGGACATGAGTGGGGGCCTGCTGGGGGGTGGGGGTGCAAGGGGACATGAGTGGGACATGGTTGGGGGCCTGCTGGCAGGTGCCCCACAGTGCTGGGGGGTGGGGGTGCAAGGGGACATGAGTGGGGGCCTGCTGGGGGGTGGGGGTGCAAGGGGACATGAGTGGGACATGGTTGGGGGCCTGCTGGCAGGTGCCCCACAGTGCTGGGGGGTGGGGGTGCAGGGGGACATGAGTGGGGGCCTGCAGGGGGGTGGGGGTGCAAGGGGACATGAGTGGGACATGGGTGGGGGCCTGGTGGAGGCTGCCCCTGGTGACTGGAGGGGTGGGGGTGGTGGGAGACATGGGTGGGGGCCTTGTGGAGGCTGCCCCTGGTGACTGGGTGGTGGGGGTGGTGGGAGACATGGGTGGGGGCCTTGTGGAGGCTGCCCCTGGTGACTGGAGGGGTGGGGGTGGTGGGAGACATGGGTGGGGGCCTGGTGGAGGCTGCCCCTGGTGACTGGAGGGGTGGGGGTGGTGGGAGACATGGTTGGGGGCCTGCTGGGGGGTGGGGGTGCAAGGGGACATGGTTGGGGGCCTGCTGGCAGGTGCCCCACAGTGCTGGGGGGTGGGGGTGCAAGGGGACATGAGTGGGGGCCTGCTGGGGGTGCAAGGGGACATGAGTGGGACATGGTTGGGGGCCTGCTGGCAGGTGCCCCACAGTGCTGGGGGGTGGGGGTGCAGGGGGACATGAGTGGGGGCCTGCAGGGGGGTGGGGGTGCAAGGGGACATGAGTGGGACATGGTTGGGGGCCTGCTGGCAGGTGCCCCACAGTGCTGGGGGGTGGGGGTGCAGGGGGACATGAGTGGGGGCCTGCAGGGGGGTGGGGGTGCAAGGGGACATGAGTGGGACATGGTTGGGGGCCTGCTGGCAGGTGCCCCACAGTGATGGGGGGTGGGGGTGCAGGGGGACATGAGTGGGGGCCTGCTGGGCGGTGGGGGTGCAAGGGGACATGGTTGGGGGCCTGCTGGCAGGTGCCCCACAGTGCTGGGGGGTGGGGTTGCAGGGGGACATCAGTGGTGGCCTGCTGGGGGGTGGAGGTGCAAGGGGACATGGTTGGGGGCCTGCTGGCAGGTGCCCCACAGTGCTGGGGGGTGGGGGTGCAGGGGGACATGAGTGGGGGCCTGCAGGGGGGTGGGGGTGCAAGGGGACATGAGTGGGACATGGTTGGGGGCCTGCTGGCAGGTGCCCCACAGTGCTGGGGGGTGGGGGTGGAAGGGGACATGAGTGGGGGCCTGCTGGGGGGTGGGGGTGCAAGGGGACATGGTTGGGGGCCTGCTGGCAGGTGCCCCACAGTGCTGGTGGGTGGGGGTGCAAGGGGACATGAGTGGGGGCCTGCTGGGGGGTGGGGGTGCAAGGGGACATGAGTGGGACATGGTTGGGGGCCTGCTGGCAGGTGCCCCACAGTGCTGGGGGGTGGGGGTGCAAGGGGACATGAGTGGGGGCCTGCTGGGGGGTGGGGGTGCAAGGGGACATGGTTGGGGGCCTGCTGGCAGGTGCCCCACAGTGCTGGGGGGTGGGGGTGCAGGGGGACATGAGTGGGGGCCTGCTGGGGGGTGGGGGTGCAAGGGGACATGGTTGGGGGCCTGCTGGCAGGTGCCCCACAGTGCTGGGGGGTGGGGGTGCAGGGGGACATGAGTGGGGGCCTGCTGGGGGATGGGGGTGCAAGGGGACATGGTTGGGGGCCTGCTGGCAGGTGCCCCACAGTGCTGGGGGGTGGGGGTTCAGGGGGACATGAGTGGGGGCCTGCAGGGGGGTGGGGGTGCAAGGGGACATGAGTGGGACATGGTTGGGGGCCTGCTGGCAGGTGCCCCACAGTGCTGGGGGGTGGGGGTGCAGGGGGACATGAGTGGGGGCCTGCTGGGGGGTGGGGGTGCAAGGGGACATGGTTGGGGGCCTGCTGGCAGGTGCCCCACAGTGCTTGGGGGTGGGGGTGCAAGGGGACATGAGTGGGGGCCTGCTGGGGGTGCAAGGGGACATGAGTGGGACATGGTTGGGGGCCTGCTGGCAGGTGCCCCACAGTGATGGGGGGTGGGGGTGCAGGGGGACATGAGTGGGGGCCTGCAGGGGGGTGGGGGTGCAAGGGGACATGAGTGGGACATGGTTGGGGGGCTGCTGGCAGGTGCCCCACAGTGCTGGGGGGTGGGGGTGCAGGGGGACATGAGTGGGGGCCTGCAGGGGGGTGGGGGTGCAAGGGGACATGAGTGGGACATGGTTGGGGGCCTGCTGGCAGGTGCCCCACAGTGCTGGGGGGTGGGGGTGTAGGGGGACATGAGTGGGGGCCTGCTGGGGGGTGGGGGTGCAAGGGGACATGAGTGGGACATGGTTGGGGGCCTGCTGGCAGGTGCCCCACAGTGCTGGGGGGTGGGGGTGCAAGGGGACATGAGTGGGGGCCTGCTGGGGGGTGGGGATGCAAGGGGACATGAGTGGGACATGGTTGGGGGCCTGCTGGCAGGAGCCCCACAGTGCTGGGGGGTGGGGGTGCAAGGGGACATGTGGCTTGGCTGGGGGGCATGCCCATGGTGGATGGGCTGCCTGCGGGACATGACAGGGGTGCAGGGTAGTCCCCTGTGGTGTGGGCTGCCTGCAGAGGTCGTGGAGGGGGTAGAGGGGAGACCTGGGAGGACCCACACTGGCAATTCACCTCTTCAACTTCCCGCACACCCACGTAATACACTGCCCCACTCGCACAGGCCCAATCGCGTGTAGGATTTCTCGCGCACCCCTGTAATACACGTACCCAGGCCAATCGCGTGTAGATTTTCTCGCGCACCCCTGAAATCCACGTACCCAGGCCAATCGCGTGTAGATTTTCTCACGCACCCCTGTAATACATGTACCCAGGCCAATCGCGTGTAGCATTTCTCGCGCACCCCTGAAATCCACGTACCCAGGCCAATTGCGTGTAGATTTTCTCGCACACCCCTGAAATCCATGTACCCAGGCCAATCGCGTGTATATTTTCTCGCGCACCCCTGTAATACATGTACCCAGGCCAATCGCGTGTAGCATTTCTCGCGCACCCCTGAAATCCACGTACCCAGGCCAATCGCGTGTAGATTTTCTCGCGCACCCCTGTAATACACGTACCCAGGCCAATCACGTGTAGAATTTCTCGCGCACCCCTGGAATCCACGTACCCAGGCCAATCGCGTGTAGATTTTCTCGCGCACCCCTGTAATACACGTACCCAGGCCAATCACGTGTAGAATTTCTCGCACACCCCTGAAATCCACGTACCCCGCTCAATCGCGTATTTAACTTCCCGCGCGCCACTTTTTTGATGCGCTGGGACTCTACCGCCTGCCTTCGTGTGGCGGCCGTGTTTCAGCTTGTGCGTGTCTTTGGCTGTGCGTGGCTTTGCCCTATTCGATTCCATGAATACGTGTGGTTCGAGTGCGTGTGGGCGTTCCGTCTGCTTCCCTGCAGTACATCCCCAGTTACGCCCTTATTTTCGCGTGTTGTTCCCCATTCCGCGCGTTACGCCCCATGTCCCGCCCACTTTCTGGTGTGTGCGCTGAGGTTGTGCGCTTTCACTGTGCGTGTCGCGCACGCCTTTCGCGATGTTGCAGTGACTTGTGCGCCATGCACGGGTTTGGCGCACATCCCGCGGTGAACACGAGCAGGGGCTTCCATGAATCGCACGCGTGCGCGTGCGCCTGTTTTTTTCCGCTTGCGCCTGCTTGCGCCTGCTTGCGCATAGATTTTCGGCGCACGTTTGCTCCATGAATCCGCCCCTAAATTTCTTATAGTTGAATAATGCGTTGATATTATTTTGATAGGAAGGAAGGTGCTTTTGCAAATAGGTCCTGAAATGCAGGCTAATGAATGTCCTTGTAGTCATGTGTATTTGCGCACTGGACACGTATCCATATTTTGCAGCACTTTCATTTTGAATTTGTCTTTGCCTTTCACATACTGATTGAGGAACTTGCGTAAAGATTTGAAAGATTTTTTGGGAATGTTACACATTGACGTGCATGGTCATTTGCATACTGGACGTTCTGGTTCAGTCGAATGGAGAGGTAGTTTTCTGGGGATATTTTTGTTCCATTATGGTTTTTTTAATTTGTTCATAACCTCGTCCACTGCTATGGATGGTAATTGTGTTTGTTTGGTTTTGTTTGTGTGCTTCTTCATTAAAATATGGTTCTGTGCTCGTGGTGTGACTCCATTCACCTCCACAGATATTTAAGAAGTTATTTTTGTTGACATTCTGTTTATGAGAAGTTTTTTTTTGTAATTTAGTAGTTAGTTTTGTTAGTGCTTTCATTCTGTTTAACACTAAAATGAATAACTTTCTTTTGAGAAGGATTGCACTGTCTATCAAAGCTTCTAAGATTAATTTTCTATGGTAGGTTTGAAGGGTTGTGAATGAGTTGTCTCCTGTTTTTATAGGATTCTGAAGGACTTTGTGGCGGAACATTTTTGCTAAAATACTTTTTTTGGTATTGTTACTTGCTAGTATTTCAAGATTTATAGGAGCAGTTTTAGCAGCAGTGGTAGCCAAATTCTTGTTAAGCATTTTTTGTTTAGTTTTACATTTTGATAGAGGAGGCAAAGTTTCTGTACTGGAAGCTTGTTTTGTTTCGCTAAATGACTGTATTAGCTGTTTTGTTTGAACGTTTTGTACAAACTCTGGTAGAGATGGATGCTTATTTTGAACACTTATTTTCATTTGCTCTATTTCTGCATTGCTTTCTATGGACTTGCTTTTTGGTAGGCATTCTTTGGGGTCTGTTGAAAAAAAAAAGAAGGTATGGGTTGGGCCGTTCTGCAATGTATGTGTGCTGTGTGCATGAGTGTCTGAGTATGATAGGAAAGATGTGTGTGGTGGTGTGTGATTGTGCATTGGGCAGTTACAATTAGTTGGGATGGCTATTCTTCTATTTGTGTGTTACTAAACTGCGGTTCAGATGAGAGTAGAAAGTGAGCCAGTGGTGAGGAAAATCAGTAATAGTAAAGCTAATGATATAAAATTAAAACAGTTCTTTGTTTTGTAGTACTAACATTTTAAGGGTTGAGCATGTTATTAGTGTTCCAAAAAACAGGGATTTGTGTGCCATTCTGCCTGCTATTCTTTGTTTAATAAATGGGGATTTGTGGGCAGAATGGTTCAGAAATCACTGTTATTTTTGGTGTGCAAATTACATGAATGAACCACACAGTGTGTTTGAGGATCAGTAAGAATATTAAGGTAGTATTCTACTTAGAAGAGTGGTCTTCACTGCAATTCTAAAAGAAATAAGTTAGTAATGTTGTGTGTTTATAGCACTGATGTTAATGTAGATGTTGATTTTTATGTTTTTGTAGTAGTATCTTTGTTTGATATCTGAACATAGTGTATGCATGCATTTCATTTGACTATGTGCAGGCTTTATATTTTATTTACAATATGTTAGGTCAACATGCTTTGCAAATTAGTAGAATTTTAAGTGTATGAAACTCACTTGGTTTTTCAAAGCTGTGTTGCAGATAGCAGACAGGTTTGGAAGTGACAGTTGATTATAGTAGATGGGAAACATTTCAATAAGTTCATTTTATAGGTAGACATGCCAACAATCGGGAGCCCCTGAGAGGGAGATTTCACCAAAGCAATCGGGAACATGTATTTTTCCCATAGGATTGCATTGGGATTAGCATTAATTTAGGCGGGAGACAGTAAAAAATAGTGTGATTTTTCAATGAAAAATCGGGAGTCTCGCGCCTAAATCGGGAGGGTTGGCATGCATGTATAGGTTATGCGAGAGACAGTAAAATATAGTGTGATTTTTCAATGAAAAATAGGGAGTCTCGCGCGTAAATCGGGAGGGTTGGCATGTATGTATAGGCTATGCAGGTTTAGTGGCATTACTCTGTTTATATGGATTCATAACAGTTGTGCATGTACTGTGAATAAAATATGCATACCTGTAGTTTGTATTCATGCACGTGGATATGAATGCAGCTGTAAGTAGAAACCTTGGAGACTTGTAGAGTAGTTTTTGTAGTAGGTGCTTTCCAAATATATGAGACTTGTACTCAGAGTGATCAACAGTACATTTGAAGTGCGGAACTCTGATGATGGAGTTAGATTTAGAGGTCTTGGATGTGATTTGTGGATGGTTGTGTGACTGCTTAGCTGTATCCAATGAGGGAATGGCACCGAGAGTGATGTGGAAAAGGCCGAAGGGCTGGCTAAGAGTTACGTGCTGCGCGGACACCGCGGCTGTCCATGGATAGGGCGTGCCACATCCGTGGTTTTCCAGCAAATCCAGTATGGAAAGGGGACTGTAGGGATCAGCCAATCAGATGTTGACGTTGTGGATTTGTGTAGAAAGAGAGTGTGTGTAGTGAAGATGGCAGAGGTGGAGAAAGTCAGGCTGTTTGTGCTCGGAGATATGTTTGTCCATGGTTTACAGCAGTATGCTCAAAGCAGGCATGTGGCAAACAATTTCGATGTTAAAGGGGTGGAGTTGGTGTGGAGTGCTGTGCCTGATTGCAATGTAGAGGGAATTCTACAAATTTGTGAAGATATGTGCAGGATGACCAGACCCCATGTGGTAGTTTTGCACTATTGTGCTTTCCATTTGGGCTACGTCAGTGCCCCTACTTTGTTGGCAGATTTGGAACAGTTAGTTCAAGCAATAATGAACATCCTTCCAGATGCAAACTATTTTTTTCTGGATTACTTCCTAGGGCAATATGGGACAATAGTTCTGTTTTTGTCCTCAGCAAAACATTGCTAGGTGTGCAATCAATCGAGGCATGTGTGCTTTCATGCTTAGAGCTGGTATGTTTTTCTGTAATAATGAGAATATCGATTCGAGTAAGGCTGTTTATTTTGAAGAAGATGGCATTTCCTTATCTTTTTTGGGAAACGCCATGCTGTTTTGGAATGTAAGGGTTGCTTTGGAGAAGGTTATGTGAAGATTTTAGTAGTAAAGTAAGAAGAAAAAAAAAAATAACAGGTGTCTGTCAGGAATCTGCAAAAAAAACAAAATAAACAGCTCTTTTCAGAGCCCACCTCAAAGGGGAAATATGGCACACTACTTAAATTTACTTTCACCACGCTCAGATTTTTGATATGTCCGCGGACATGGTGGTAGTCTGCGGACAGCGCGTATTACATACAGGGATTTTTGGGTGGAGAGGCATACACATGAGAATGAGCGGAGCTAGGGATTGGTCAGTAAAGTTTACTGGGTGTGTTGTGTAAGGAGAGATATTGTCAGAACATCTTTTTCCTGAGAGAAGAACAGATAGCTATGGCTGTGTGTTTCCGAAAACAAATTATCTTGATTTTTGGGAGACTCATGGATACATTGGTTGGAGGTGCATGCAGAACGTTGTTGAGTAACTGCATATCTTGGATTCCCTCATGTGGAAGTGCACTGGCATGGAGTGCGTGGAATGAAGTGGCTGGACTTGGTACCTCTCTGTGCTACTTTAGAGACAGAGCATCATCCATCCTCTGATGGTACTCTTGTTCAGAGGAGAATTGCCTAGCATTTCGGCGCTGGACTGCCCCTGGGCAGGACAAAGGCTGATATGTGGGGAAATTTCTTCTCTGTGAAAAGGACAGTGAGCTAAAGACTTGGTAGAGTCTCTCCCAGGGGTTATTCACCCAAGAACAGGTCATTGGGCTGTGTTCGTGCTGGTAGAGAGATTCCCAGACCCCCCTTTGTTTGCATACATTAACTTTGGGTTTCACCCTAAGTTAACAGGGCAATCCAGACGTGGACCCCTTGCTCACTGTTCTTAGAGAGGCAACAGTTTCACCTCACTGATGATGCCCAACAAGGCTGAAACACGTGTATGGGGTTACTGATGGTACTCTTGTTCAGAGGAGAATTGCCTAGCATTTCGGCGCTGGACTGCCCCTGGGCAGGACAAAGGCTGATATGTTGGGAAATTTCTTCTCTGTGAAAAGGACAGTGAGCTAAAGACTTGGTAGAGTCTTTCCCAGGGGTTATTCACCCAAGAACAGGTCATTGGGCTGTGTTCGTGCTGGTAGAGAGATTCCCAGACCCCCCTTTGTTTGCATACATTAACTTTGGGTTTCACCCTAAGTTAACAGGGCAATCCAGACATGGACCCCCTGCTCACTGTTCTTAGAGAGGCAACAGTTTCACCTCACAGATGATGCCCAACCAGGCTGAAACACGTGTATGGGGTTACTGATGGTACTCTTGTTCAGAGGAGAATTGCCTAGCATTTTGGCGCTGGACTGCCCCTGGGCAGGACAAAGGCTGATATGTGGGGAAATTTCTTCTCTGTGAAAAGGACAGTGAGCTAAAGACTTGGTAGAGTCTCTCCCAGGGGTTATTCACCCAAGAACAGGTCATTGGGCTGTGTTCGTGCTGGTAGAGAGATTCCCAGACCCCCCTTTGTTTGCATACATTAACTTTGGGTTTCACCCTAAGTTAACAGGGGAATCCAGACGTGGACCCCTTGCTCACTGTTCTTAGAGAGGCAACAGTTTCACCTCACTGATGATGCCCAACAAGGCTGAAACACGTGTATGGGGTTACTGATGGTACTCTTGTTCAGAGGAGAATTGCCTAGCATTTCGGCGCTGGACTGCCCCTGGGCAGGACAAAGGCTGATATGTGGGGAAATTTCTTCTCTGTGAAAAGGACAGTGAGCTAAAGACTTGGTAGAGTCTCTCCCAGGGGTTATTCACCCAAGAACAGGTCATTGGGCTGTGTTCGTGCTGGTAGAGAGATTCCCAGTCCCCCCTTTGTTTGCATCATCCAGACATAATTATAATTCATTGTGAAGGGAACAGTTTAGGACATGTGTCTGGAATTTCTTTGCAATTTGCAATGAAAGAAGGACTTGAGAAGGTCATGGACATGTTTCCAAATTCCCAAGTAATTTTTTCTCGTATTGCGCAAAGACAAATGTGGCTGCATTCTTCTTCATTTGGTCTACAAATGGAGAAAGCGAGGCACAATGTCAACAAGGCTGTTTGTACCTTTCTAAGAGATGTTGACATGTCCTCTTTTCATAATGAAAATATTATGTTTCGTAGCACTTACATTTTTCTCAGACATAGAGTCCATCTTACTTATGCTGGTAATTAGATTTTTCTGAGAAATGTACAAAATTCATTGCAACCTTTTTTGAAATTAGAGTCATCTATTTTGCAGTAGATGTTGATGATTTCAAGTTTTTCAAACACACAAAAACACCACCAAAAGGCTCTTTTCAGAGCCACCACTTCCTCCCAGAGAAAAGACATTGGTTTTGCTAGAGCAGC
The DNA here is from genome assembly GCF_040938575.1 of Ambystoma mexicanum. Lineage (NCBI taxonomy): Eukaryota > Metazoa > Chordata > Amphibia > Caudata > Ambystomatidae > Ambystoma > Ambystoma mexicanum. Next base: position 824,623,901 of record NC_090936.1, on the reverse strand, counting down.
ACCCTAAAATTTTATATGTCCTAGGACTGTCCACTGACTTCCAAAAAATGCACAGGGCCCTGAACTGTTTATTTGCCACTTCTATTTTTAAATTGTGAAAGGTGGCTCTGAAAAGAGCCTTTTTTATTTTTGTTGTTTTATATATTTTTTGTTTTTTTACACACGACACACTAGGAGAGGAGGGGAAAGGAGGGTAAGGAAGGGACACCAACCATGGGGATATCAAAGGGCAGGTGGAGAGAGGAAGATACCTTAATTAGGTAGGTAGCAGGTCTTCTGGTGCTCCTTGACTGTAGTCTCGAAAGCACTTTGAAGACTCTCCCCCCTGCAGAGTACTGTGTTGCACTACATACACAATATAGTGACCCTCGAAAGGTAAGGGTCAACAGCATTGTGAATGGCCTGTGAAGCAGCTGTAGGGATATGCTCTCCCACAGGAGTGTCTCTTGTGGTGAGAGGAGCAGAAACGGAGGATGCTGTAGAGGAACTCAACCTACTAAGTTTATCACAAGGTACAACCTTGCGAAAGTCCGCACTCGGGAACGACGTTAGGTGTTGCTTCAGGGATGTCGCACCAAAGCTGTACAAACCACGTCTCCCATGACTCAGCACCATTTTGCACCGTTTGCAGGTGACATTGTTCGCACATGCTTTTGGTACGTTACCATGAATGGTAAACAACCGCCACACCCAAGACTCCCGGCGAGTGCTTGTAGTAGGGAGTTCCTCGACCATATTCTCTTCATCCTCGTTCTCTACATCCTCACGCCTGTTCCCGTCTGCAGGCCCTTGGGGAGGTGGTGGTGGTGGAGGATTTGGGGCTGGTGCTGAGGCTGATGTAACAACAGCAGCCATGGATGCCATCAGGGTTGATGAGATAATCTCAGCAAGAGCAGCAAAGGCAGCAAAAGTCAATCTGCGATAGCCAGAAGTACAATGAAGATCAGCTCTGGGGCGTGGCCTTTTATAGGGGTGGAGGGGTGCGCTTCGCAAACAGATCGAACACCCAAAAAGGTTCAAAAAGTTCCAAAAAGTATGTGGAAAGCCAAGGTCATTGTCTGGGACATGTGCAATGGTGAATTGTTACTGTAAAATAATTTGGAATGTCTGAATAAGTTATTTTTAAATGTTGGGGAACCGGACAGTCTCCGCAAATTAGGACATACGCTCAGCGTGGGTGCAGTCACATGATGTCGTCGGAAACATGTCAGCGAAGGGAATGGGTATCCGCAGGACATCAAATGCACTGGAGCGGTCGTGCGCATGCACGCGGGTGTTCTACGGACAGTGTTCGGGTCCTCAAACAAATTAAAAGTGCGACACAAGTGAGATGGACAGTTCCGGACAGGCGCGGTGTTCGCAGGACTTACGGGTGTGGTGCGCATGTGCGTAGAAGTTCTGCAAACTGTACAGACAGGTATAGTGTCCTTAGGTCACATCCATTTTGTTTGACTACGGACATCCCGGACACCGTGCATGTTCTTAGGGCAGTTTCAACTTGGCTGCGGACGGTACGGGCAGGTATAGTGTCCTTAAGATTCCCCCATTTTGTTTATTTACGAACATGCCGGACACCGAGTGTGTTCTAAGAACAGTTCCATCTTGGCTGTGAATGGTACAGACAGGTATAGTGTCCTTAGGACATCCCCATTTTGTTAATTACGGACAGCCCGGACAGGCACGCTGTCCGCGGACATTTTAACTGCTTTTTTTTTAAAATCAGACACAAAGAATTTCATTAAAAGAAACATATTTTTTTTATTATATACATATACACAATTTATGAAAGAGAGGGGGAATCAGAAACTGATACAAATACAGGGGAATTAGGGGTTTGTTGAGGATGGATGGGAGGGGATGAAGGGATGGAAGTCTCATCAAAACGTTTTTCTTGGAGGTGAGGGTTTGGGGATAGTTCACTGGGACATGGAGAGGGGGAACAGGTACATGTGGGACAATGGTATTTCATTTTTTCTTTTATGTGGTCCTCCATAGACTGTTTCAAAACATTGACATTTTCCTTCAGCATGTCTATTTTCTTTTACATGTGTTGCAGAGTCTTTTCAAATGTGTCTTTTGGTGTATTATTTTCAATGTTTGTATGTCTGTTAAAAATAAATATATATATGTTAAGCACACATAAAGTAATGATTGTTACTGAATTTCATAGGTTTTTAGTATTGCAACTTAGCCATAACATATATAACGTATATAAAAATGTATGTGTGATTTGAATGTTAAATAAATAAATAAATGTTTACCTTTACAAACTAGCCTGATTCCTGATCCAGTGTGACCTGGGGGGGTATTTTGAGATGGGTGGGATATGAGTGGTATATCATTCAGAATATTGAACTTATAGACACAAATAAATAAGTATTTCATTGTGCACTACATGCTAGGCGAGACCTGGGTGTGTGCCTGATTGAAATCCTTAACATAGCTAATAGCTAATAATTGAAGACTTACTACATACGTGTGTTAGTTCAAACAATATACAGCAAGACCTACAGTGCATACAAATCTGAGGCACATGCACAGAAACTTAGGTAAGGAGGAAAGAAACAACACCACCATCATGAAGTACATACACGTGTGTGTTTGAGGCTTGTTTATTTCGCCATGTATGTGTACCATGAACTCAGGCCAAATCCTAAAGGAAAGTGCCTTAACAACATCCAAGAAGGTTAATGTCTACATATGTAACACCTTTTAATTTGTAAAATTGTCTCCATCAGTGGACAGAATCACATGACCTGAATATGTCAGTGAACAAAAAGAAGTGAGGCATATATGTGATGACATTTGTGATGTCATGAATGACATTTGTGGTGTAATTTTTGATGTCCTGGGTGTTAGTCTTAGCAGTGCACAGTTGTGGCACGAGTTATGGTTGCTTAAGGGTTTTTGATTTTACTTGTAACCATAACGTCCCTTTAACCATGTTTGTTCACTGAATTTCATGGGTTTTTGTTAGTGCAACTTAACCATAATGTCCCTTTAAGAAAGTTTTTCAGTGAATATATGTATGCATTTAAATAGTATACATACATACTCAATGTATACATATAATTAATAAATACAACATATATCAATATTTCCTATACACATAGTGTAATCTCATACAGATGTACACACATCATTATGACTTGCATAATCTAAATACAATAAGCCTTTTTTTCCAGAACTTTGCCTTCTTCACAAAACGTTATTAAGTGTTTCAAATTGTACAATAAACTCAGTGAAGTGTGTGAAGGTGACATCTCTTTAAGCACTTCCTTGTCTAAATACACCACTTCGAATAAGGGCAGAGACACCCTTCTGTACCTAAACAGGGGTTACTCGAACACAGGATTTTCTAACATTCAACTATGCCAGGTTTAAACAGCTCAACATGTTCACAATACAGGAAAGGAACAACCCATTACTGTTGCATGTTTCTTTTTTAACATGCACAAATATCTCTAAATGTATTTTCAGAAGTTGTCTTCATATTTTACATTATGTGAATACATCTGTTGCTTCTAGTATATTTTTCTATCGAGGCTTGACATTTTGAATGTTCAATCTGTTACATTGTCGACCTGCGAACATCTGGGAACACTGACCATTTGAGTAAATACCCATGAATTGAAATGTCCTTATAACTGGATCAGCCTCCTCGTTCTTGCATCAATCTATTGTTGGTTGTATGCTTTTTCCTCTAAGTGTGTTGCATTCAGTGGACATCACTGTAACACACCTTGTTGTGGAACTGTACTGTAAACGACTAACGAAGATTGATTACATAGTTCCTAAAACCTATTTTCATTCCTTGAATTGCACGAAAACATGTTGCTCATAGCCTTACAACTTAAATTAAAGGGTAGAAGAATAGAACAGAAAAAACAGTGCCAAACATTAAGATCCAATAAGAAAATGCAAATACCCACGCCTTTGAATGCATGGGGGTACTGTAGCCAGAACTGTTAGAGACAGATACATGCACACGTATTTTCAAATAAATGAATTTACTGCGTACCAATAAAGAAGCAAGAGTTCATTACTGATGAAAAATGTCTTCAATATGTATTTTGTAAAATTACAAAGACATAAACACCAGAGGCAGTAACATGAACAACATAGGCAGGAGTGCCAGATGGCAAACGTTTCTCCTCAGGGTGAAACAACTTTTATTTGTCCCATGTATCATACATACACTGAACATCATGCAGTACATTCCAGAGGGATGCAGTCTCTTCAGTTATCAATTCTGGAGCTCCGTGTTTCTTCTGAAATGATGTTGTCCCAACATATATTTGAGGGCTACTTAAAATAGAGGATTCACTTGGGCATTAACTCACGTTGATTGACTGCCGCCACTGCCTGGATTTCTGCACCTTAGCCGGAAGTCCATGCTCATCACTGACAGACAATACAGACTGCTCATCGTAATGCTGTCCAGAGTTCTCTTTGAAGACGTTTCCCGAAATATGGAATTATCCGGATGTTGTGTTAAGTTTGTATTCTACTAAATAACATTTAATTTCGGTTCTGCAAGAGATCAGAATTGCTTTTGAATTAACTGTACACTATCTACTAAGGCGACTTGCTCCATTTGTTAGTACGCAAACAGATGGGAAACGAGGGAACATCCGTTAGCATCAGTGTTGCCGTTGTGCCTGGGTTTATGTTATATGGTACAGACAAATTTGAGTTCAAAAGCTGTTTGCCACATTCCATATAATGACTGATGCAACAGATGGAGAAAATTGGTGCCTAACTTAATGTCTGTCATGTAAAGCTGTAAAGGCGCTTGGCGTAAACATATTCTGATGCAAAGCTTTGAATCAACATGTTTTATCAGGTTGCACAAAGGACACTACAAATGCAGAGGTCCACTTTTGAACAAACCTAGATTGACAACCAGAACTAGGAAACTAAGACTGTGCATGTCACATATACCCATTCACAAGACAATGGGCCTCATTCCGAGTATGGCGGTAAGGGGTTTACGGCAGCGTAAACAGCGCCGACCCTTACCGCCTGATTCCGAGGTCCCTTAGCGCCATGGAGGATTTAACACCTGCAGGTGTTAAAATCCATGGCGCTAAGGGACCTTTTTGTTAATTACGCCACTGTAATTTACGGTGGCGTAATTAACGCCTTCCCCACTCCCATTATGCCCTATGGGGCAAAAATGGGAATGGGGAAGGGTAAATGGGGATTGGGGACTTACCGCCCCGCCAACCTCGGAATGGGGCGGTAAGTCCGCCAACCACCATGGCGTAAACGTAGTTTACGCCATGGTGGTAAAGGTACGACCCAGGCGGTAATTTACCGCCTGGGTCGTAATGAGGCCCAATGTCACATACACAACGCACAACACAACAGACACATCAGTTAACATGCTGCATGAAAATGAGAAGACATAACTGATGCAGATAAATGAGACCACCAAAAAGCAGGGACACCACTGGAAGACTACCAATGACATGACAAGGCATGCCAGCACTGTTAGGGATAATTCTCATTCTACGGCTAAGTTCCCTCACCTAGTGAGTCCCCCAGCAGCTTTGCTGGATTTCGGAAGTTGTTTTTTTTTCCACTTGGTAATAGTGTGAGCCTCTTTCCCACTCTTACATGTGTTTTGCCATGTGTATTTCTACTGTTTGTGTGATCTTGGGATCTGGAGCACACCACTCCATGAGCCCCCCTTTTTGTGTGTTACACAGCACCTTCAGTGCTGTGACACAGGGTTGTCTTTGAGACTTCCCTCTGACTCCATTTTTCTGGGGCTGACTACTGTCCCCCAGAAACAGGTAAAGTTGCCATTTACTTTATGTAGTCATTTAAAACTGCAAACCCAGTACACCCCATCTTACATGGAGTACTGGAAAGGGTTAATTCCTAGCCTTTTCTGTCTGTGCCTCTCTGAGCTTTGTTTTGCTCTTTTAACATTTAAACTTGGCTGGTGGCAGTGGTATCTACCCTAACTTTTCTACCGCGATTATACTATATAAACGTGGTACTCTTTTAGGCTATAGTATTAGCCTCGAACATAAACCCGCTTGACCAAATACTCTTTCTTTTGTCTCCGGTCGGGTTTATTCGCCATTTCTTTTTGTTAAAGTCCTTCTTGTGTTTTACCTTGCGAGGCAAACCAGGTTTGCCTTCTTTGTTCACCATCTTTTGGCAGGCCTCTGCAAAGAAGCCCTCCTCTTGGCACCTGGGTGTCTAGGTGGGCTGAATGTGAGGAAGGGGTGTAGTCACCTCCTGCACATGGTATCCTTGGAGACCCAAGTTGCACTTCCTGTCCATTGGCTGGAGGGGTTGTCCGGGCTGGACAACCCCCCTGCTGTGTGATTGACAGCCAGGCTGTGTGAATGGGGGATTTTTGCATAAAAGCCAGGACTCTTGGGCTGGAAGTCAGAGTTGCCACTGGAACTGCAAGGAACCAAAGAGAAGCGGAGAAGAAGATGGCTGCTGCAACCCAGAATCCTGGTGAAGCCCTGCTGCAGTCCTGAGCTATCTATCCTTCAACGACCAGAGAAGATCCAGCCTGGAGTCTTCTTCCCTTGAGCCTGGTGGGGTCAACCAGCTCATCTTCCACATCCAGAGGATCCTCTTCATGGTCAAAATCACTGCACACTGCTGTAGTGGTCCAGATAGCCATCTGAAGAGACTCTCCTGTTTTAAAGGAGCACACCTTTTATTCACTGTCGCTGCTGCTGGCCTCATCCCTGGGTAGTTCATATCCCTGCAGACGTCCTCCCTCTTGTCCCCATGACTGAAGCTCCAGGAACCGTGGGTCTGCAGGAAACTACCAGGAACAATTGCCGTGGGACCAGCTTCTTCAAAGAATAAGGTACTGTGTCCGACTTCGAGGAACTAGGGTGAACCCTTTTCTCCTCACTAAAGGCTTGTCCTTTTCTTCCTTCCCTCTTATAGCTTTTGCTTCCTCTTTTGACAATATCCAAGTACTCCTGGCAACCTTGAATCCTGATCTGTCTGACTCTGTGATCCTCGACAACAGGGACCCTGTTCCACTTGAAACTGGCGCAGGCCTATTGACTTTTATCTTCTTGTTAGAAAGTGTTCTCTGATTTTTTCTGCCTTGACAAAAGTATTGCCTATGATTTTTTATCCCCAACTCTCTTGTGTTAACTAAGGTGCTAATTGTGTTTTAACTCCGGTAACTTTCCTTCCCCCGGGTACGCGTATCTTTGGTAAGACCGAATTGTCATTACTGTCAAAAAGTGATCGCATATGTATTCCCGCTAACGTCTTTTGTTTCATAACACCGGTCTGTCAAATCCTAAGGTACTTACCTTGAGTGGTTCTGCACAAGAGGAATTGGTTGTCTGTAGTGTATTTGAAGTGTGGTTTTAATTTAATAGAAGTGAAGTGTTTTGTGAGCAGATGGTTTAAAATAAATGTACTTTTACTTTTTAACCAACAACCTTGAGTCAGTGTTTGCTTGAGTCACAGTAACCTTTGGGTAATCTCTACTACTGCTCATTTTCTCTTGAGATAAGTGTGGCTGCTCCGCTAATGCTACCACTTTAACAGTGTAGTACAGGCTTGTACCAAAGGTGAACTTGTATTACCACTTGTAGTCTTAACTGTGTGCCATGGTCCCTAAGGGCACTGCGTAGGATTCTGCCTAACAAGCACCTGCGTAGTATTGGGACAGTGCACTGAACACAATCATGACTGCCCATTTATTTATTTATATATTGTTCACTTGTTAGGCGCTTATACAATAAGCAAATCTGTTTCAAAGCACTGACAGGGCAACAGGGTGGGACAGGGTAAGGTAGACAATAAATTACAACAGAGATACATAATTGAATGAATAGTGCAAACAAATAATGAGAATAACAGGGAGGGGAGACAAGCCTATTATGCCTTGTGAGTGTTCAGAACGTGCAAGTGCAGAGGGGAGGGGGTAATGGAAAAGATGCTGAGGTTTTCATGGAGAAGTGCTTGGGATGAAGTGCTAGGAAAAGAAAAGACAAACAAGTGCATCCTCCCGTAGGGAGGCTGAGCCTGAGCAAGTGCAGTATATAGACAGCGGCTTGGAGGAGAGATGTGAGGGGTCAGGATCCCGAGCATACATAATGTCCCTGCACATCAGGCATGCTACTGTATGATTAGAAGGGAAGAGAAGAGGAGAAGGAAAAGGAGAAGAGGAAGGTCTTGAGGATATATATGAATTTAAGGAGGTCCTGCTTTAGAAGCAGAGGGAGACCAAGGCTATTCCACAGAAAGGAGCCCGCCGGGGAAATTGATCAACCACCAGCTCTCTGTTTAGCAAACCACTTCACACGCAGGGAGTTGGTGCCAGAGGAAAGCAGGAGTCTAGAAGGGGATTATTTGGTCAGGAAGCATTGAAGATAGTGTGGTACTTGGCCCCAGATAGCCTTGTGGATGATACAGAGGGATTTGAATTTAATCTGTGCTGAGACCGGGAGCCAGTGAAGGCTTTGAAGGGCAGGAGAGATGTAGTCCTGTTTGTTGGGCTTGAGGCCAAGGATAAGTCTCTCTGCCCTATTCTGGGTAAACTGGAGGGGTCGCAGGGTGGAGGAAGGAAGATTAAGCAGGAGGTTGTTGCAGTAGTCTAGCCTAGAGAGAACCAGAGCATGGGTAACATTGAGTCTCTAGGGGAAGATGAGGAATGGTAGAGTCCATTTGAGAAGCAAGAGCAGAGAGTGGAACTTCTTGACAATGTCCTGAATATGAGCGATGAAGGAAAGGGAGGAGTCAAAGATGACTCCAAGACTCTTATCTTCAGAGGAGGGTGCAGCGGGGGAGCCCATGGAGGAAGGCCATGAAGGGAAGGAGTAGGGTGCAGCGGATCCAATAGGGAGTATCTCTGTTTTGCTGGCACTCAGGCAGAGGCCATTAGCAGTGCACCATGCCTGGATGGCGAAGATGCAGTCAGGGATAAAGGAAGGTGCAAGGATATCAGTATGAAGTTTGAAGAAGAGTTGTGTGTCATCAGCGTAGCACTGGAAGCTGGGAGAGAAGGAGGCAATGAGGTGTGCCAGCAGGGAAAGGGTCTATGTTAAAGAGCCAGGGTGAAAGAATGGAGCCCTGGGGGACGCCACAGGTGGAGGAGGAAGTAGGGGAAGAGGCCCACAATAGTTTTTGAGGAACGTTCAGTTCGGAACGAGGTAAGCCAGTCTAGTTGCTGCTCCGAGATACCAAGGGTATCATGGTGCTTTTTTATTAGGATGGAATGGTTCAGTGTGCCAAATGCAGAAGAAAGATCAAGGAGGATGAGGACAGCAGGGGAGTTGGAATTGAGGGATGCAATCAGTTCTTCACAGGTGTTAAAGAGAGCAGTTTTTGTATTTTGGGAAGCTCGGAATCCAGACTGGTGGTCATGTAGACCACCAACAAGTTCAGTATGGGTGGTGGGTTGGGGGTGGGCTAGCTTCTCTAGCAGTTTCCCCAGGAAGGGTGTAATGGAAAAGGGGTGGTATTTGGCTGGGCAGGAAGGTTCTGTGGATGGTTTATTAAGGAGGGGGCGCGCAAGGGAGGGCTTGAGGGAGGATGGAAATGAACCTGTAGCAAAGGAATGGTTGCAGAGATCAGCAAGAACAGGGGCGAGAGAGGAGATGTTGTCCTTGATGTTTCTGAAGGAGCATGTGACAAATTGTTTGGAAGAAACCTTTATGCAGTTGACAACTCTGGTGACTTCTTCAGGGGAAACAGGTGCAAAGGAGGAGAAGGAGGAAGGAGGAGGGTGAGTGGTGTGGGGCAGTGGTTGGAAGAATGTGTACAAGGATGTTCAGTATGTCTTGGGGTTTGGAAAATAAGTGAAAGCCGAGTGCATTACAAAGGGCCTGGGAAGGAGTAGGGGCAGAAGATACTGCAGACGGGTTGGCAAGTTCCCTACATATTTTGAAGAGTTCAGCCTTGATGCAAAATACAAGAATGCAAGTACACAAATACTCACCTGTTGTAGTTCTGGCAGTATCATGCTTGATGCAGCAATTAACAGATGCCGATATCAGACTGAGAGGCGGGCCACCGAGGTAACTGCCATGGAAGACATAAGCAACCAAGACAAAGAAATGTGATACTGCAAGCAAGGATAAATGCCTGACATTGTGACAGCACACAATTGGTCCAATTCTCCATTCAATCGAATGCTGCAGTACCATGCACCCAGCTGTTGTCAACTTGCATTTGCAAACACCTTGGTGCAGCATGCATGGGACATGCATGTGAAAACACCAACACTGCTAAACAAAATGTGCTGGTACACAACATAGCATCCCATAAATATGCATCAATGTTCCCATGGCTGTGGGTTGTAACTGGGGCTGCACACCATAATTGGGGAACCCTAAACAAGAGAGGCCTAATGTTCCATCAAACCATTACCCCACAATCATTGCAGGGGATGTGAAGTGTCACTCGGTACACATGGTCAAAGTGCAATGAGACACACACCAGCGGAGAAACAGATAAATAATAATAAATAAATAAATAAATAATAAAGGCAACAAAACAGTGGTAGTGCAGCCAGCAATTTGCAAGTGCTAGGTTCAAGGTAGCAGACACGGTAGGTCTGATAAATGCAGGAACAAAAAAAGGGAGGGCTGTGTGGGTACAGATACAGACCCCAGTGCAAGGGGTGGCCCGGAGGCAGTGCAGGAGAGTGGCAGGGTGAGGAGGTACCTGGACCCGGAGGACAGAGGTTGGCCAGGTGCACAGTGCCAAGAGAGAGCAGATCAGCAGGGGAGAGGGCGAGCGAAGGCAGAAGAAAAGAGAAAGCTCTTGAAGTGCTTCCGGGAACTGGAGAGGGTTCTCCTCAAGTTTTAGAGAGACAGGGAGGCTGTTCCAGAGGGAGGCCCCAGCCGAATACAGAGATCTACCCGCAGCTCGTATCTTTGAAAAACAACTGACCCTGAGGGAGTTGGAGGTACAAGAGCGAAGAGCTTGAGAGGGGAGGTATTTGCAGAGGGATAGTTGAAGGTATTTTGGACCCAGGCCCCAGAAAGCCTTGTGAACAATGCAGAGGGGTTTGAATGTAATCCTTGCATTCACTAGGAGCCAATGGAGAGATTTCAGAGCTGGAGAGATACGATCCCAGTATACTAAACAGAGAGGATGCCCTATGTTCTGAAAAATCAATAAATGTGTTTCGAAAAGCGCATGCTGAGGACCAGAGAGTGCGTTCTTATTAAAATTATATCATTTTATTCTCTTACAATTTCATAAAATACATAATTTTTGAACAATTATAAGACAACAATTCATTTCCAATCAACATATAATTTTGTGAACAAGTTTTTTTTGGCAAATAGCGCATTTTTGTGTAGACATTTCTCCTATGTGTATATCACTAACAGACCATTCTACCATTCGTCTTCACAATCAAATCTAGTTTGTATAGAGACATTCTAAATAACTTTTACAGTAGTAATATTCCTACTTTGACAGTCCACCATTATGAATCCAAGGCCAAGGGCAAGTCTCGCAGTCGTGTTCTGGATGAGTTGCAGAGGGCGGAGAGTAGAAGCAGGAAGATTTAGAAAGAGGCTGTTACAATAGTCCAACCTAGAGAGAACCAGAGCTTTGGATACCATGAGCTTCTGGGGGAAGGAGAGGAAAGGCAGAGTATCTCTGAGGAGGTGCAGTAGGAAGTTTGACTTTTTAGAGGCCTTAGAAATGTGTTCGGAGAAGGAAAGGGTGGAGTCAAAGATGACACTGAGGTTCTTAGCCTCGCAGGTGGGAGTAGGAGGAGGGCCAAGGGAAGTCGGCCAGAGAGTGAGGGGAAAGGGTGGTGAAGGTGTGCCGAAGAGGAGCATCTCCATCTTGCTGGCATTCAGACAAAGGTCATTGGCGTCACACCAATCTTTAATGGCAGTTAGGCAATCAGAGATGAGAGATGGAGAAGAGGTGGCCGAGGGCAGCCTGAAAATGAGTTGAGTGTCGACAGCGTAGCATTGGAAATTTGAGAAGAAAATGGCAATTCCATGGGTGAGAGTTGGCAGGTATTGGTTGAAAAGCCAGGGCGAGAAGTTAGAACCCTGGGGAACACCACAGGTAGAGAGGAAGATAGATGATAGGAAGGACCCAAGTTGGACCTCGGAGGCTCGATCAGAGAGGAAAGAGGTCAGCCAGGTCAGAGCCTGATCAGTGATACCCAGGTTTTCACAGAGACAGTTGAGCAGGATGGTATGGTTGACCATGTCAAAGGCAGAAGAGAGATCGAGGAGGATGAGGACAGAAGAAATGTTACAGTCAAGGTTGGAGAGCAGATCTTCACGGATGTTCAGGAGAGCAGTTTCTCTGCTTCTGGCAGCTCTGAAGCCAGATTGGTGGTCATGGAGACAGCAAAAGAATTGGAATGAAGGTTAAGCTGAGAGATTGGCAACTTTTCGAGGAGTTTGCTGTTAGGGAGAATTCTCTGTTTAGGCTGAATTTCCTAACCTAGTGAGTCCCCCAGCAGCTTTGCTGGATTTCTGGAGTTTTTTTTTTCCATCCTGCCAAGAGTGGGACTCTTTTCTCCCGCTCTTGGACATGTATGTGTATAATTCCTTTGAATGTCAATGTGTTCTATGGGCTATGGGGTCTTTTACTCCATAGGGTCTCATATGTTTTTCTATGTGTGTTACACCGCACCCTACGTGCCGTAGCACTGGGGCGTCCTAGCGGACACCCACCATAGACTCCATACCCAGGGACTGACTACTGTCTCCCCGGGCATGTAAAGTCACCATTGGCTTTACTAGACCTAAATTTACTAACAGAACTAGTACAAACCATCTTATTGTGGACGTACTAGTAGGGGTAATTCGATCACTCCTGGATCTGTTACTCGAGGGGGCACTGTCCCGTCCCCCCTCGTCGAGTTTTGGCTGGTGGTAGTGGAAACTAATTGTTATGTTTGACCCTGAACATAACCCTATGGGATTTGTCCCATTGTTGGAGATTGATACTTTTCCTCGTTAATCTCTAACGTACCACCGGTCTTCTTATCGTAAATAAGTTTATCGGATGGTATTTTCTGCCAGAAATCGGTTTTTAAAATGGCATCTGTGTTCGTCTCTGTGACTCCTAAACCAAAGGTTTAGCCCTTTGTTCCACTTTTGGCGGGCTCTGTACAGAGACCCTCCAAAGTGGTGCCATTCTGTCTGGGTTACCACAGGGGTGTGGGAGGGGGTTTAGGCACCCTGGACCGAATTGCCTTGCCAACTCCGGTCACACTCTGGAGTGATTGGCCCAAGTGGTGAGCCTCCCCGCTCACCACTTAGCATGTGTTGATTGACAGCTAGGCTGAATGAATGGGGGTTTTCTGCATAAAAGCAGGGCTTTTGGGACTGGATCTTCAGAAGTCACCACAGGACCTAAGAATCCGACGAGGGTAACGCTGAGCCGACCTGCACGACGACACCTCCGGTGGAGCCCTGCGGAACCGACTCACCACTTCCCGACGACAGAGGAGATCTCCCTGCCGGAGAGTCTCTTCCCCTGACTGGTGGGAACAACCAGTCCCCTTTGCTTTTTATTCGCCTCAGGACGCAGTGGTCGAATTGCCCGTGCAGAGCACCTCGGCAACCGGATAGCCACTACCCCTGTACCGCGACCAAAAGGTGGTGCCTTGTGACAGAGCACTCCGCGACTGGTCTCCTCCCTGGTGGTGCACCGGACTTCACTTTTCTTCGACGAAGAGAACATCTCTACTCTTGGCAAAGACCCGACGTGCATCCACCACCAGGAACAACTGCCCCCGCCGGAGCTGCCCTCCACAACAAGGTACCGTGTCCGCCTGGCTTCCCTTTCGATCGGTTCGAGTGAGGTGTCTTAATCCTCTCCTTTCCGTTGGGTCGCCTCCAAGCTTTCTCCCGTATTGTTCTGAACTGGTTCAATCTGCCGATAACAATTTGCCACAAACACTCGAACGCATTTCCACTAGAGACTTTTGGGACATATCGCCTTGCCTCTCTCCGAGTGGGCCTGGCCTCTGAACTTTATTATCTATTGTGATTCTTGCCTTCTTGCCTTGCATTTTTTCCCCGTGAAGTGTTGCTTTCATAACCTCCCTATTTTTCTCTCCCGTCCTAACTAATATTAGAGTGCCATCTAGGTTGAGGCATACACCTCTGTCTGTAAATAAGTGGTGCCGGTAAAACCTAGACTTGTCGAAATATTACTAGGGGGATTGATCGTTTCTTCTTCGTAGAGTAATTGTGTTTGATTTGTTTGCCGTGATAGTGCCATAGTGTTTTTGATAGATGTTTTGTTATAAATAAATACCTTAATATCTTTACACTGAGCCTCGTTGCGTGTTTGCTTGTCTTACTGTGAAGAATTGCCCTATCTTGTATACTCCACATACTGCTTAACTCTACTTGAGAGAAGTCTGACTGCTCAGCCACAGCTACCTACAGTGAATCTGTGTGGTGCAGACTGCTACCAAGTGGGTTTACTGCCAAACACCTGTAGTCCTAAATCTTTTGCAGTGGTCCCAGAGGGAACTGCACAGGTTACCGCCTAACATTTGCCCAGAAAGGGAGTAATGGCCAGTGACATGCACTAAACCACAGTCAGGGTGGCCATAGATGAATTGACTGAGGGAGTTAGCACAGCAACATGAGTACCACTTAAATAGCCAGACAGTGCCTGGTGGAGGGCATGGGGAGCATGGACGTCAAAGGGTTCACAGTGTCTCCCCGGGAAAGCAGTCACCGCCAGATCATAGATTACTGAAACAACATTGGAGAAGACATTACAGCAGGCATAGTGAAGTATCATTCACACAACACACGTGTGCGAGGAAATACTGAACCCATAGTTACCTGCACATGCCATCTTGCCCACCATCATGCTAACATGCACATTGACCTCACTAGTCATGCCTGCATGTCCACCACTGCAAACATCATGGCCTTGAAAGGTTAACAGCAAAACTCAAGGAAAACCTAAGTAAAATAATAAAAATATATAACCTGGAAAGGGCAATTCAAAAATAAAATGCCAACATCTGGGCCTGAGGTCAACTAAATTATCAAAAAATTAACAAAACAATCAGAAATGTCCATCATGGACCAGGAGGGGGGGGTCCACCCAGGAGAGGGAGGGGCAGGGTGCATGTCAACATCCACATGGGTAGATGTAAACAAATAAAAAATAAATTATAATAATCCCCTCCATGGGCTCACGGACTGCATGGCTACGGTGGACCGGGAGGCATGTCTCTGCTGGCACAACCATCCTGCATTGAAGTGGTGCTGGAGGCTCACCACGCAATGCCCTGGCCTGGTTCTCAGTGGCAGCAGCCATGCATTAAACTGATCAATGCACCAACAGACTGAACGCTTGGAGGTCACTATGCACAACCTCACAGGCTGCATAGAGTTCCTCTGCGATTGTCTGCCTCAATCATAACATTTCCTGGCAGAACAGTCTTCTGCTGGCTGGCACTTCCTCATAGATTGCATCTCTGTGGGCCAACAACTCACGCCTCAGGGCTTACCTGTGTGCCCGACCCTCTGCAAGCAGTAATGGCTGCAGACACTGCAGATCTGCCCATCGGCCCCTGATGTTGGCCTCCATGCGCAGCCTGTGGGAGCGTCATGTGGACCGAATGACCTGCAGCCATGGCTCTGTGACTCTGTGATGCTGGGGGGATCATGGAACTGCCCACCCTATGTCCAAGCACTCAGCCAAACTCTCATAGGCAGCACCCTATCAGTGTGTGGCATGCAACATCTGCTGCCCCCAAACTGTCAACCCACCATGCACACGTCCCCCACGTGTGTGAAATCCACGCCTGCCTGATCCAAGGAAGCATGTCCTTTGCTGTGATGCCACTGTCTCTGGCTGCAGCACTGCAACCCTCCCTTGGACATCTTCCCCTGGACCAGAAACCAATACTATGGGAGCGTGGCCTTGCAGCTGTAACCACCACAGATGGGTGTGATACCACTCACTGGCCTTGTGAAGGCACCTGATCCCATGCAGACTCACAGGCCCCAACTACTCCACCCATTTTACACTCACCTCCACCAGCATTGAGGATTGCACATCCGGTTCAGCATCAGAGCTACTGGAGTCCAAAGAGTCCGAATCGTCTGTAGCATGGCTCAGGATGGTCTGTAGCGCCAGTGGATTCTCACAGCCTGTCACGCCACTTCCTCTACTGGTGGTCTGAAACGCCACATACTCTTCTTCCTCCTCTTCCTCCTCCTCTGCATCTGGTGCCTCCTCACCTGCACATGGAGAGAAAAGGACATTTAGAGTCATGTGCAATGTGTCTACAGTAAACATGTGTATCACATTGCTGTCATGCAAACAAGTGTAGGGCATGTCACCATAAGAAATACAGCATCCACACACCAGTACAACAAGCTATCTGATCATGGCATATGCAAACTGCCAACAACATTCGCTGCTCAGGGCCATGCTGCCAGTGGGAACATTGGAACAGCTAATTGTTAACTAATACCAGTGAAATGGACATGGCCATGTGGCTCTGTGATATGCAATTACATCAGATGGCAACAGGCAGACATACATATCCACATCCAGGGCTGCATCCATCACATGGCACACCAGTGTTGACCCAATACAAGGACTGTACACAATGGGAACATGCCGTAAGTGTGTGAAAAAGGAAAGAGTCCCAGTTGATGTATAGCTTTAAGAGTAGCACCTATCCAAGGTCTGTGAAGTGGAGAGAGTAAGCCAATTGAGCTGTAAATAGGAACAAGGTACAGTGACCCACAAGAGGGAGAGGGGCATGGACCCATGGAGTGTGGGCTGAGTGTGGGAGGGTAACAGGGATCAGGCCTCACAACAATTTGCGTCAGGATTCATTGCCATTTGGGCAGCAAGGATGTGCACAGTCTAGACATATGCACACTCAATCAGGGCACGCTGTAAGGTGTGTTGGTTGTCACCTTGTATGTTCTATGTAGCAGGGAAGCACCTACATACAAGTGTGAAAAGAGAATCTATACCCTGCAGGGCTTGAAGTGTATCTCATATTTCGGATACAAGCACATGTCTAGCAGAGCAGAGTCACTGACATCAACGATGCAGCTAACGAGAGTGCACGTTGTGGTATCATGTTGCAGATGTTGTGGGGGTATACTAGGGTGGGATAAGTACTGTCACACAGGTAAGCCCTGAGGCGTGAGTAGTTGGCCCACAGCCATGTTGAACTGATGTACAACACACGGGTTGTATCCACTCTTGTGTACACTGGACATGAGTCAGTACACCATGACATGGTTCACCCGGGGCAGTCATTCAAATGCAGCTAGATGTGCACCACAATTATACATCTTGGTGATCCTTCAATACACGTACTCAAGATGCACAATGTTGGTCACTCGCAGGACGTTTCCTCATAATTTTCCAGGCCTCCCATGCCTTGCTCCAGTAGAATTAATTGGCTCATAGCCTCTTCATGCTCGGTCAGCTCGTCCTCCTCTGGTGACCCCACCTCCAGTTGCCAGTGCAGAGGCTAGGTTGGCACCCAGCTAGGACTTGGTATGATGGGTTAGGTCATTCCAGTGCTTCACTACCTGTGCAGCAGTGCGCTTCTCAAACCCTAAGGCGTTGATCTCACCTGTGACATGCTGCCAATGCACCATACAATGAGCAGGTGTATGTGTGCTCCCCGGTCAGTCGCACATGTCATGGTGGTGAATGGCGACGTAGTCCATGAGGATCTTGAGTTTTTCATCATGGAAGTTTGTCTTCCTCAACGTGCCAGTGTCCTGTGCCGTGCTATGGGGTTGAGCCTGTTCCTGGTGTGCAGGCTTTGACTTCTTGCCACGAGATTTGGTTGCCACCCACCCATGGAATTACTCACTGACGCTAGTGCAGCTGCTTCCGCAGCATGGCCCTTACCCTTTTGGGCTGGGGCAGATGCTTCCGAAACACATCCCTTACCCTTTTGGGCTTGGGAAGCTGCTTCTGCAGGATATCACTGAACCCTTGGGGCTGGGACAGCTGCTTCCGCAGGACGTCCCTGAACCCCAGGGGGTGGGACAGCTGCTATCACAGGACGTCCCTAAACCCTAGGGGCTGGGTCAGCTGCTTCCGCAGGACATACCTGACCACGGCCACGTCTGCCCCCTTTCCACTCATGTTCCAGGTGTAAGAGAAAAATGGAAGGCACACCAGACAATTGTCCTGGGCAATTTGAGTGAGGGGGCAGTCTGAGTAATGGAAGATGTAGTTCTGTGGTCCAGCAGGCCTCAAATGTACCCCAGGTGTGAAAAATATGGTATGCGTAATACACAGGCACCCCCAAAAAAAATAGAAACGCACGCAAGACCGGGATAGCTTCCGGAAAAAGAAAAAAGCGGTACGCGATAGGCAGTGGAACCGAGCAATACAAAAATGTGTATGTGAACTCCAGAAAGCTATCCAAAAGCTAAGAATAGAGGTACGCGATACACAGGGGCACCCAGAGTTGGGAAAAATGCATACATGACTCACTGTTAGCCTCACAAACATCAAAAGTAGATGCACATATACGTGGAGACAAATCGCCCACCAAAATAAGAAGTTTGTATGGTCCCTGGAGTGAACGGATTGCGTTGCGCCCCAAAATACTCACTAATCCACTCGTCCATATCCTCCCCTTCGCACACACATTCAGAGTTGCTTTTACACATACTAAAGTATCCCTGAATATGGCATGCTGAACACCTGCGTTCAGCGCGTGTCTTGCAACTTACGAGCTGAGAGCCTTTCCTCTGATTTCACATGTCCACGCTTTCTGAACAGAGTCACTCTGTTCACGTCTGCCAGCTTTTAAATACAGGGAAGACCCAAGTTCCTGCATCCATGTAATTTACCTGCCTCCACCTGCCCTGTGCTGCCTCCAACTTTTCCTGTTCAGTGTGTGTGCCTGCTGCCCACCTGCACTGCGTTTGGAGTGCCTGCTGTCCAGCCATTGCCTATGCTCCTTTCTTTGGCCCTGTTACAACCTCAGCTGTTACACTGGACTCCCACCGTGCGATTCCACCACCACCGCTCCACAGCCCAGATCCAGTAACACCTTGCCCAGCACACCTGCCTCAGGGGTTGCAATGTCTGCACCATCATCATCATACCAGCGCAGCAACCTCTTGGTATCGAGACAGAAGGCTGTCAACGTCAGGGTCAGGGAAGTTGACATCCTGGTGGCGAAGGTCCATGAACCTTATGATGCCCTCTTCGACCCTGTGATGCAGCACAGCAAGGACGGATGTCAGCAGACAAGAGACCGGATCACGGATGCCATCAATGCAGAGGGGGTGGCAGTCCACTGCTTCAAGACCATGCACACCTGCTGGGAGGATCTTAAGTCCAGGACCCATGGCAAGGCCCTGTGATTCATCCAGGCTGTTCTACCACAGAGGTGCACCGTGTGCGCTGTTGCCGGATGTCGGGCAATAAAATGCAGGTCCTGGAGAGGTTTTACCTGGTGCTGCAGACCCTGGTCTGTGAATTACGGGAACGTCTGGAGTTGATTGGTGAGTAACCATGTGCTGCACTGCTGTACGGTGCATGTGTGTTGTGCATGTGCCAGTATGTTGACATTGACCCCCTTGTGCTTGCAGCAAGTATACTTAAGAGATGGATGTCTGCATGCATGCCCCCAACATCGCTCCTCATGTGTGAATTGAGACATGTGTTGAATTAAAATGTTCTCTTTCTTGAATTGTGTGATGTAGTGTTGTCTTGCAGACCGTGCACCTGCAATGTTACTTGTGTCTGCAAAGTTCCAGGATGGCAAGTGTGCCAGTTGAGGTAGTGTTGTCTACGTCATGTGCATGCATGATGTTCATTTGTATGTGCAATTGATGCATGTGTGTATGGCATACACATTCAATTGGTTATGACAGTGTTATGTAGTTTGATGTGATTGTGTGGAGTGATGGCCAGGCAGGTGTCTGCATGAATGTGGAATGCATGTCTTCCTGTGTGGATGTGGTGGTTTATGGTTGTTCCCTTGGCAAGTCATGTTCCTGTGAATGTTGATGATGTCACGCTACCTTTGGTGCTGTACACTGATGTTGCTGTTCTGTGTCTCCATTTGCACAGTTGCATCTGATGATGAGGGTAGAAGCAGTGCTGTGGAGCAGGGATGCCTCCACCAGGCAGAGGTGACAGTTCATCTTCAGGTAGCGATGTGGCTGGGGCTTCGCTGGTGACATTGGGCATGGCTGCTGGGGTTATGTCAAGGAAGGTGAAGGTGGGAATGTACTCCTCAGCAGCGGTGGGGCCAGGTGATGCCACACTGAGGCCATCCATGGTGGAAGACACCCTGGATCATCCAGGTTGGTGGAGGGGGAGGTGGAGGAGGTGGCCAATGAAGCCTAGCACCTAGGGTCTGGTGGGAATGTTGACTTAGGCATGCATACAGCAGTCCTGGCCCAGGGGAATGATGCTGTGCAGGCCACTGTGGAGGTGTCTGTACAAAATCTGGTCCCTGTACTATCAAATGCAGCAGTGTGCACCTGCCGGGATGCCTCCACCCAAACCCATCCCCCGTTGTCGGCTGGTGCGTCCACCCAGACCGACACCCCATTCACATGTGATGTGTACATCCCGGATTATGTGCTACGCCTGCTGGCCGGATTGACAAGGTGGATAGGTGTCATTCACGACGTTCTGCAGGCAACTCATAGTCTACTAGCACACCATTACAGTGAAATATTTTGCCTCGTGACATTGTGCCTTGAAACACGTGTATATAGGCGCATTATAAATGACATATCATATCATATCATGGCTCGCAACATGCCTGTTCTGTCTTGTGTTCCATGGTTTGTTCCCTGATGCAACCACCTCCTCAACTTCCTCCTCTGTGTGCCAGTCATCCTCCAGGGTGCCTTCCGGTACAGGTACCAGCAGGGGCACCCGGTACACCAGTCCCGACCCCAATGCCCCATCTGGTGGAGATCACATCCCCGCCCAAGTTGGGAGTGAAAGGCACAGCAGCTGAGGTGGCCACCGTGCCTACCCAGGCACCGACAAGGGCATATGCAACAGGTGCCATACAATTGCGGGTATCATCATCAGCTCGGTGGCCGCACCTATGTAGCAGTCAACTGGCACTGGATCAGCAGTGGGAAATAAGGAGGAGGCCATTTTTCACAGGGCAGACCACTCAAAGGTGGCAGGTGGCAAGAGTGAGGCAGGTGGCATGCCTCACGCACAGATTGTCTTCCGTGCTCAGACATTATGACAGGCAGATCATGGCAGAGAGGCAGCGAGAACAGGAAGCAGAAGTGGTGATGGCCAGGGCTGTGATTGCACTGCATCATGCAAGGAGGCGGGTTGCCATCCTGGAGGCCACTTGCAGGGAGGCAGAGGTGATACAGACAAGGATTCTGAAGAATCTGAAAGCCATCCAGGCAAGAACAGATGTCAGCCGGAGGGGGGGGGGGTGGGGGCGTGGCATGAACCGATCCCTCGGGGAAAGGGTGATTAAGATCTGGAAGGAGGACTAGTCCGCTGCCTATGTAAATAGTAATTTAGATGTAGGTTTCCTTTTTTAAATTATTTTCCCCGGACTTGCAAGACTTTCCTTCCCAGTTTTTCATGTATATAGTTAGTTAGGAGTATGTTTTTTATCTATTTTCTTTTTTTCCCCTGGACTGCTTTCAACTTCCTTCCCTGTTTTTATTGTAAATATTTCAATACAATATATATTTTATCTGGTTACATTCCACATTTCATGCAGTTCATTTTTGTGTGTGCAACTTTGATACTTAACTTTTCAGCCTGTGCATCTCGCAATTGCAAGTCATGTGTCTTGTGGCGTGCATGCTTGCATGTGTGTTGTTGTTGCTGTGATGGTTGTGGCTGGAAGTATGCACATGTACCTGACATGTGGAGGTTGGTCCATCAGACGGCTGTGTCTGCACTGTGTGTTTTCATTTGCTTTTAGCTGTCCAGCATCACTGTGTGTTTGCCCTCATTGTGGTTGAGGTTGAGGCAGGTGGGCTCACTGTGGAGGTGTTCCATGGTCCCGTTAATGGCACTTTTGTTTTGTCATTGCTGTGTTAATCCCATGTCATGCAGACACACCCTCCAGCATGTGCAGTCATACACTGCCTTTTCTCTTGTGTTGCTCCACCTCGGACACTGGAATGCAGTAGTGAGCCATGTTTGCTATTTTGCAGTGGCATCACAATTCTCCAGTCTCTGTGACCGATGCACTCTCTGAGTGCCCTCCCATCACCCATGCATGGCCCTGTCATGTTAATGTTCCCAGTCTGGTAATTTGACGCACCTTACACCCAGGTCACTGATGCTCAGGTGGTGTTGCACATGAGCGTTGTTTGTGCATTTTTCATTTTTATTAGTATGTTTACTTCTGTCGTGGGCACACGTTCAGTTAGTGTGCTTTGATGCCTTGCCAATGTGACATGGCGAACAGGCACATGCCATTGCATTCACTTGTCACATGTGTATGGGTTGGTCTGTTTAATGTCTTAAGGGGTGTCAGCAGATGCTCCAGTCCTGTATGGATTTCCGGTGCTTCTGGTTGATCATGTTTGCAGCTGACAGATTGGTGTTACACTTTATGTAACTGGCAGACCACGGAGGTTCAGGTAAGCTGCAGACATGAATTGCACTGGTATTGTGGAATACTGTCAGGGGCCTGCCTGGGGTTGGGGTCCAGTCTGGAGTGGGCTGCCTGAGGGAGTATCCAGTCTGGAGTGGGCTGCCTGTGGGGTTGTCCAGTCTGGATGGGGCTGCTTGTGGTTGGTGCCTAGTCTGGAGTGGGCTGCCTGGGGGTGTGTCCAGTCTGGCGGGGGCTGCCTGGGGGGGATCCAGTCTTGAGCGGGCTGCCTGTGGGTGGTGTCGAGTCTGGAGGGCCTTCCTATGGGGGTGTTCAGTCTGGAGAGACCAGCCTGTGGGTTTTATCCAGTCTGGAGTGGGCTGCCTGAGGGTGATGTCCAGCCTGGAGGATGGGCTGCCTGTGGTGGGGGGCCAGTTTGGAGTGTGCTGCCTCTGGGGGGTGTCCAGTCTGGAGTGGGCTGCCTGTGGGGTTTCATAGGTGAGGGGGGTTAGGGGATGGTGCCCAGTCTGGAGGTGCCTGTCTGTGTGGGGTATCCAGTTTGGAGGGACCTGCCTGTGAGGGGTATCCAGTTTGGAGTTGGCTGCCTGCGGGGAGTGTCCAGTCTGGAAGAGAGCTGCCTGTGGGAGATGCTCAGTCTGTACAGGCGCAGGTGAGGGGGATGGAGGGTGGTGCCCACTCTGGAGGGCCTGACGGTCGGCCTGCCGGTCGGTGGTATCCAGTCTGGTGGGGGCTGCCTATGGGGGTGTCCAGTCTGGAAAGACCTGCCTGTGGGGGGTGTCCAGTCTGGAGTGAGCTCCAAGTGGGGGTGTCCAGTCTGGAGGAGGCTACCTGGGGTGTTTCCAGTCTGGGGGTGCCTACCTGTGTGGGGTATCCAGTCTGGAGGGACCTGCCTGGGGGGGGGGGAGAGTCTGGAGTGGGCCTGAGGTCAACTAAATTATCAAAAAATTAACAAAACAAACAGAAATGTCCATCATGGACCAGGAGGGGGGTCCACCCAGGAGAGGGAGGGCCAGGGTGCATGTCAACATCCACAT
Organism: Ambystoma mexicanum; assembly: GCF_040938575.1. Lineage (NCBI taxonomy): Eukaryota > Metazoa > Chordata > Amphibia > Caudata > Ambystomatidae > Ambystoma > Ambystoma mexicanum. The sequence goes on along the minus strand of NC_090936.1, from coordinate 824,600,327 downwards.
GGGTAGATGTAAACAAATAAAAAATAAATTATAATAATCCCCTCCATGGGCTCACGGACTGCATGGCTACGGTGGACCGGGAGGCATGTCTCTGCTGGCACAACCATCCTGCATTGAAGTGGTGCTGGAGGCTCACCACGCAATGCCCTGGCCTGGTTCTCAGTGGCAGCAGCCATGCATTAAACTGATCAATGCACCAGCAAACTGAAGGCTTGGAGGTCACTATGCACAACCTCACAGGCTGCATAGAGTTCCTCTGCGATTGTCTGCCTCAATCATAACATTTCCTGGCAGAACAGTCTGCTGCTGGCTGGCACTTCCTCATGGATTGCATCTCTGTGGGCCAACAACTCACGCCTCAGGGCTTACCTGTGTGCCCGACCCTCTGCAAGCAGTAATGGCTGCAGACACTGCAGATCTGCCCATCGGCCCCTGATGTTGGCCTCCATGCGCAGCCTGTGGGAGCGTCATGTGGACCGAATGACCTGCAGCCATGGCTCTGTGACTCTGTGATGCTGGGGGATCATGGAACTGCCCACCCTATGTCCAAGCACTCAGCCAAACTCTCATAGGCAGCACCCTATCAGTGTGTGGCATGCAACATCTGCTGCCCCCAAACTGTCTACCCACCATGCACACGTCCCCCACGTGTGTGAAATCCACGCCTGCCTGATCCAAGGAAGCATGGCCTTTGCTGTGATGCCACTGTCTCTGGCTGCAGCACTGCAACCCTCCCTTGGACATCTTCCCCTGGACCAGAAACCAATACTATGGGAGCGTGGCCTTGCAGCTGTAACCACCACAGATGGGTGTGATACCACTCACTGGCCTTGTGAAGGCACCTGATCCCATGCAGACTCACAGGCCCCAACTACTCCACCCATTTTACACTCACCTCCGCCAGCATTGAGGATTGCACATCCGGTTCAGCATCAGAGCTACTGGAGTCCAAAGAGTCTGAATCGTCTGTAGCATGGCTCAGGATGGTCTGTAGCACCAGTGAATTCTCACAGCCTGTCACGCCACTTCCTCTACTGGTGGTCTGAAACGCCACATACTCTTCTTCCTCCTCTTCCTCCTCCTCTGCATCTGGTGCCTCCTCACCTGCACATGGACAGAAAAGGACATTTAGAGTCATGTGCAATGTGTCTACAGTAAACATGTGTATCACATTGCTGTCATGCAGAAAAGTGTAGGGCATGTCACCATAAGAAATACAGCATCCACACACCAGTACCACAAGCTATCTGATCATGGCATATGCAAACTGCCAACAACATTCCCTGCTCAGGGCCATGCTGCCAGTGGGAACATTGGAACAGCTAATTGTTAACTAATACCAGTGAAATGGGCATGGCCATGTGGCTCTGTGATATGCAATTACATCAGATGGCAACAGGCAGATATACATATCCACATCCAGGTCTGCATCCATCACATGGCACACCAGTGTTGACCCAATACAGGGACTGTACACAATGGGAACATGCCATAAGTGTGTGAAAAAGGAAAGAGTCCCAGTTGATGTATAGCTTTAAGAGTAGCACCTATCCAAGGTCTGTGAAGTGGAGAGAGTAAGCCAATTGAGTTGTAAATAGGAACAAGGTACAGTGACCCACAAGAGGGAGAGGGACATGGACCCATGGAGTGTGGGCTGAGTGTGGGAGGGTAACAGGGATCAGGCCTCACAACAATTTGCCTCAGGATTAATTGCCATCTGGGCAGCAAGGATGTGCACAGTCTAGACATATGCACACTCAATCAGGGCACGCTGTAAGGTGTGTTGGTTGTCACCTTGTATGTTCTATATAGCAGGGAAGCAACTACATACAAGTGTGAAAAGAGAATCTATACCCTGCATGGCTTGAAGTGTATCTCATATTTCGGACGCAAGCACATGTCTAGCAGAGCAGAGTCACTGACATCAACGATGCAGCTAACGAGAGTGCACGTTGTGGTATCATGTTGCAGATGTTGTGGGGGTATACTAGGGTGGGATAAGTACTGTCACACAGGTAAGCCCTGAGGCGTGAGTAGTTGGCCCACAGCCATGTTGAACTGATGTACAACACATGGGTTGTATCCACTCTTGTGTACACTCGACATGAGTCAGTACACCATGACATGGTTCACCCGGGGCAGTCATTCAAATGCAGCTAGATGTGCACCACAATTATACATCTTGGTGATTCTTCAATACACGTACTCAGGATGCACAATGTTGGTCACTCACAAGACGTTTCCTCCTAATTTTCCAGGCCTCCCATGCCTTGCTCCAGTAGAATTAATTGGCTCATAGCCTCTTCATGCTCGGTCAGCTCGTCCTCCTCTGGTGACCCCACCTCCAGTTGCCAGTGCAGAGGCTAGGTTGGCACCCAGCTAGGACTTGGTATGATGGGTTAGGTCATTCCAGTGCTTCACTACCTGTGCAGCAGTGCGCTTCTCAAACCCTAAGGCGTTGATCTCACCTGTGACATGCTGCCAATGCACCATACAATGAGCAGGTGTATGTGTGCTCCCCGGTCAGTCGCACATGTCATGGTGGTGAATGGCGACGTAGTCCATGAGGATCTTGAGTTTTTCATCATGGAAGTTTGCCTTCCTCAACGTGCCAGTGTCCTGTGCCGTGCTATGGGGTTGAGCCTGTTCCTGGTGTGCAGGCTTTGACTTCTTGCCACGAGATTTGGTTGCCACCCATGTGTGGCTGGGACCACACTGGAGTCCAGATGCCGGACCACAAGCGGCCTGGGGCATGGAATTACTCACTGACGCTAGTGCAGCTGCTTCCGCAGCATGGCCCTTACCCTTTTGGGCTGGGGCAGATGCTTCCGAAACACATCCCTTACCCTTTTGGGCTTGGGCAGCTGCTTCTGCAGGATATCACTGAACCCTTGGGGCTGGGACAGCTGCTTCCGCAGGACGTCCCTGAACCCCAGGGGGTGGGACAGCTGCTATCACAGGACGTCCCTGAACCCTAGGGGCTGGCAATATTCACATAACAAGGGTTTCAAAAGCCGTAAAGACTAAATTTGAAAATTTATGAAATGATTTTAAATGGTATCCAGCAGGATATCCTACTTATTCCAACTTAGAACAACCCAAGGTCACCATTTCCAACAGACTGAGCGGACGACGCCTGATGCACACGTAGCATAGGGGCAGAGGAAGAGTTGTAAAACGCACGCTGACAACAATTAGCAGCAGGCTTGTTCGAGAACCACGCTGCTCCCCGTTCCACACAGACCACCAACTACCATCAGGTATTCGTTACCGCAACATCCATTTTGATACCAACGTTGCTTCATCACAGGGTATCATTTCCTCCACTCTGAAGAATGTTCATGATCATCGGGTTCTATTAATTTAAGATCCGTACGCGATAATTGCAGAAGAGCACATAACATCTTTTAGAGACTCAGTGTCCTGCTTCAGTCACTCCTGCTCATGCTCTGCACCAGGGTCTTGTTTGACGTCTTGACCTCCTGCCTTTGAAGTTTTCCCCCTCATTCATTTAGGGGAATTTCACTACTTACTTTGCCCCGAGGAAGGCGGTTTTCCAACACCAGTGGCCTCACAGGTGGCCCGCCGAAACGTCCTAACGGTCTCAATGTCGAATGGAACTTAAATTCTGTTCCCAATTGCTTATTGATTTATTCTCTTTGAGACCTTTTTCTTTCTTTTCTCTTCATATACCAAGTGAAAAGTGGACGTTGGCAGACCTGTATATTGCTTACAAGTGCATTTATATTTTGCCTAGACCAATTGGCGGACTTTCATAAAATGCACTTAGATTTTGCTTAAACCGTAATTGCACTTAGATTTTGCTCAAATTATAATTGTATGTCTTTGTTGAAAGCAATGAATTTTATGTATTTGTTAAACACACTCTCTCTTTTTTGTGAAATAAATAAGTCAGAAAGAAAATACGTTTTTCTTTGTGTAAAATGATGTTGCTCTATGCTTCTTATGGTGACCTTGGGTTGTTCTAAGTTGGAATAAGTAGGATATCCTGCTGGATACCATTTAAAATCATTTCATAAATTTTCAAATTTAGTCTTTACGGCTTTTGAAACCCTTGTTATGTGAATATTGGTGACCCCATCATTAGCTGTACCACGTTTGGGTCAGTCCCCATTTTGTGTACCCTAGGGGCTGGGTCAGCTGCTTCCGCAGGACATACCTGACCACGGCCACGTCTGCCCCCTTTCCACTCATGTTCCAGGTGTAAGAGAAAAATGGAAGGCACACCAGACAATTGTACTGGGCAATTTGAGTGAGGGGGCAGTCTGAGTAATGGAAGATGTAGTTATGTGGTCCAGCAGGCCTCAAATGTACCCCAGGTGTGAAAAATATGGTATGCGTAATACACAGGCACCCCCAAAAAAAATAGAAGCGCACGCAAGACCGGGATAGCTTCCGGAAAAAGAAAAAAGCGGTACGCGATAGGCAGTGGAACCGAGCAATACAAAAATGTGTATGTGAACTCCAGAAAGCTATCCGAAAGCTAAGAATAGAGGTACGCGATACACAGGGGCACCCAGAGTTGGGAAAAATGCATACACGACTCACTGTTAGCCTCACAAACATCAAAAGTAGATGCACATATACGTGGAGACAAATCGCCCACCAAAATAAGAAGTTTGTATGGTCCCTGAAGTGAACGGATTGCGTTGCGCCCCAAAATACTCACTAATCCACTCGTCCATATCCTCCCCTTCGCACACACATTCAGAGTTGCTTTTACATATACTAAAGTATCCCTGAATTTGGCATGCTGAACACCTGCGTTCAGCGCGTGTCTTGTAACTTCCGAGCTGAGAGCCTTTTCTCTGATTTCACATGTCCACGCTTTCTGAACAGAGTCACTCTGTTCACGTCTGCCAGCATTTAAATACAGGGAAGACCCAAGTTCCTGCCTCCATGTAATTTATCTGCCTCCACCTGCCCTGTGCTGCCTCCAACTTTTCCTGTTCAGTATGTGTGCCTGCTGCCCACCTGCACTGCATTTGGAGTGCCTGCTGTCCAGCCATTGCCTATGCTCGTTTCTTTGGCCCTGTTACAACCTCAGCTGTTACACTGGACTCCCACCGTGCGATTCCACCACCACCGCTCCACAGCCCAGATCCAGTAACACCTTGCCCAGCACACCTGCCTCAGGGGTTGCAATGTCTGCACCATCATCATCATACCAGCTCAGCAACCTCTTGGTATCGAGACAGAAGGCTGTCAACGTCAGGGCCAGGGAAGTTGACATCCTGGTGGCGAAGGTCCAGGAACCTTATGATGCCCTCTTCGACCCTGTGATGCAGCACAGCAAGGACGGATGTCAGCAGACAAGAGACCGGATCACGGATGCCATCAATGCAGAGGGGGTGGCAGTCCACTCCTTCAAGACCATGCACACGTGCTGGGAGGATCTTAAGTCCAGGACCCATGGCAAGGCCCTGTGATTCATCCAGGCGGTTCTACCACAGAGGTGCACCGTGTGCGCAGTTGCCGAATGTCGGGCAATAAAATGCAGGTCCTGGAGAGGTTTTACCTGGTGCTGCAGACCCTGGTCTGTGAATTACGGGAACGTCTGGAGTTGACTGGTGAGTAACCATGTGCTGCACTGCTGTACGGTGCATGTGTGTTGTGCATGTGCCAGTATGTTGACATTGACCCCCTTGTGCTTGCAGCAAGTATACTTAAGAGATGGATGTCTGCATGCATGCCCCCAACATCGCTCCTCATGTGTGCATTGAGACATGTGTTGAATTAAAATGTGCTCTTTCTTGAATTGTGTGATGTAGTGTTGTCTTGCAGACCGTGCACCTGCAATGTTACTTGTGTCTGCAAAGTTCCAGGATGGCAAGTATGCCAGTTGAGGTAGTGTTGTCTACGTCATGTGCATGCATGATGTTCATTTGTATGTGCAATTGATGCATGTGTGTATGGCATACACATTCAATTGGTTATGACAGTGTTATGTAGTTTGATGTGATTGTGTGGAGTGATGGCCAGGCAGGTGTCTGCATGGATGTGGAATGCATGTCTTCCTGTGTGGATGTGGTGGTTTATGGTTGTTCCCTTGGCAAGTCATGTTCCTGTGAATGTTGATGATGTCACGCTACCTTTGGTGCTGTACACTGATGTTGCTGTTCTGTGTCTCCATTTGCACAGTTGCATCTGATGATGATGGTAGAAGCAGTGCTGTGGAGCAGGGATGCCTCCACCAGGCAGAGGTGACAGCTCATCTTCAGGTAGCGATGTGGCTGGGGCTTCGCTGGTGACATTGGGCATGGCTGCTGGGGTTATGTCAAGGAAGGTGAAGGTGGGAATGTACTCCTCAGCAGCGGTGGGGCCAGGTAATGCCACACTGAGGCCATCCATGGTGGAAGACACCCTGGATCATCCAGGTTGGTGGAGGGGGAGGTGGAGGAGGTGGCCATTGAAGCCCAGCACCTAGGGTCTGGTGGGAATGTTGACGTAGGCATGCATACAGCAGTCCTGGCCCAGGGGAATGAGGCTGTGCAGGCCACTGTGGAGGTGTCTGTACAAAATCCGGTCCCTGTACTATCAAATGCAGCAGAGTGCACCTGCCGGGATGCCTCCACCCAAACCCATCCCCCGTTGTCGACTGGTGCGTCCACCCAGACCGACACCCCATTCACATGTGATGTGTACATCCCGGATTATGTGCTACGCCTGCTGGCCGGATTGACAAGGTGGATAGGTGTCATTCACGACGATCTGCAGGCAACTCATAGTCTACTAGCACACCATTACAGTGAAATATTTTGCCTCGTGACATTGTGCCTTGAAACACGTGTATATAGGCGCATTATAAATGACATATCATATCATATCATGGCTCGCAACATGCCTGTTCTGTCTTGTGTTCCATGGTTTGTTCCCTGATGCAACCACCTCCTCAACGTCCTCCTCTTTGCGCCAGTCATCCTCCAAGGTGCCTTCCGGTACAGGTACCAGCAGGGGCACCCGGTACACCAGTCTCGACCCCAATGCCCCATCTGGTGGAGATCACATCCCCGCCCAAGTTGGGAGTGAAAGGCACAGCAGCTGAGGTGGCCACCGTGCCTACCCAGGCACCGACAAGGGCATATGCAACAGGTGCCATACACTTGCGGGTATCATCATCAGCTCGGTGGCCGCACCTATGTAGCATTCAACTGGCACTGGATCAGCAGTGGGAATAAGGAGGAGGCCATTTTTCACAGGGCAGACCACTCAAAGGTGGCAGGTGGCAAGAGTGAGGCAGGTGGCATGCCTCACGCACAGATTGTCTTCCGTGCTCAGACATTATGACAGGCAGATCATGGCAGAGAGGCAGCGAGAACAGGAAGCAGAAGTGGTGATGGCCAGGGCTGTGATTGCACTGCATCATGCAAGGAGGCGGGTTGCCATCCTGGAGGCCACTTGCAGGGAGGCAGAGGTGATACAGACAAGGATTCTGAAGAATCTGAAAGCCATCCAGGCAAGAACAGATGTCAGCCGGAGGGGGGGTGGGGGCGTGGCATGAACCGATCCATCGGGGAAAGGGTGATTAAGATCTGGAAGGAGGACTAGTCCGCTGCGTATGTAAATAGTAATTTAGATGTAGGTTTCCTTTTTATAATTATTTTCCCCGGACTTGCAAGACTTTCCTTCCCAGTTTTTCATGTATATAGTTAGTTAGGAGTATGTTTTTTTATCTATTTTCTTTTTTTCCCCTGGACTGCTTTCAACTTCCTTCCCTGTTTTTATTGTAAATATTTCAATGCAATATATATTTTATCTGGTTACATTCCACATTTCATGCAGTTCATTTTTGTGTGTGCAACTTTGATACTTAACTTTTCAGCCTGTGCATCTCGCAATTGCAAGTCATGTGTCTTGTGGCGTGCATGCTTGCATGTGTGTTGTTGTTGCTGTGATGGTTGTGGCTGGAAGTATGCACATGTACCTGACATGTGGAGGTTGGTCCATCAGATGGCTGTGTCTGCACTGTGTGTTTTCATTTGCTTTTAGCTGTCCAGCATCACTGTGTGTTTGCCCTCATTGTGGTTGAGGTTGAGGTAGGTGGGCTCACTGTGGAGGTGTTCCATGGTCCCGTTAATGGCACTTTTGTTTTGTCATTGCTGTGTTAATCCCATGTCATGCAGACACACCCTCCAGCATGTGCAGTCATACACTGCCTTTTCTCTTGTGTTGCTCCACCTCGGACACTGGAATGCAGTAGTGAGCCATGTTTGCTATGTTGCAGTGGCATCACAATTCTCCAGTCTCTGTGACCGATGCACTCTCTGAGTGCCCTCCCATCACCCATGCATGGCCCTGTCATGTTAATGTTCCCAGTCTGGTAATTTGACGCACCTTACACCCAGGTCACTGATGCTCAGGTGGTGATGCACATAAGCGTTGTTTGTGCATTTTTCATTTTTATTAGTATGTTTACTTCTGTCGTGGGCACACATTCAGTTAGTGTGCTTTGATGCCTTGCCAATGTGACATGGCGAACAGGCACATGCCATTGCATTCACTTGTCACATGTGTATGGGTTGGTCTGTTTAATGTCTTAAGGGGTGTCAGCAGATGCTCCAGTCCTGTATGGATTTCCGGTGCTTCTGGTTGATCATGTTTGCAGCTGACAGATTGGTGTTACACTTTATGTAACTGGCAGACCATGGAGGTTCAGGTAAGCTGCAGACATGAATTGCACTGGTATTGTGGAATACTGTCAGGGGTCTGCCTGGGGTTGGGGTCCAGTCTGGAGTGGGCTGCCTGAGGGAGTATCCAGTCTGGAGTGGGCTGCCTGTGGGGGGTGTCCAGTCTGGATGGGGCTGCTTGTGGTTGGTGCCTAGTCTGGAGTGGGCTGCCTGGGGGTGTGTCCAGTCTGGAGGGGGCTGCCTGGGGGGGTTCCAGTCTTGAGCGGGCTGCCTGTGGGTGGTGTCGAGTCTGGAGGGCCTTCCTATGGGGGTGTTCAGTCTGGAGAGACCTGCCTGTGGGTTTTATCCAGTCTGGAGTGGGCTGCCTGGGGGCGATGTCCAGCCTGGAGGATGGGCTGCCTGTGGTGGGGGGCCAGTTTGGAGTGTGCTGCCTCTGGGGGGTGTCCAGTCTGGAGTGGGCTGCCTGTGGGGTGTCATAGGTGAGGGGGGTTAGGGGATGGTGCCCAGTCTGGAGGTGCCTGTCTGTGTGGGGTATCCAGTTTGGAGGGACATGCCTGTGGGGGGTATCCAGTTTGGAGTGGGCTGCCTGCGGGGAGTGTCCAGTCTGGAAGAGAGCTGTCTGTGAGAGATGCTCAGTCTGTACAGGCGCTGCCTGGGGGGGTGTCACAGGTGAGGGGGATGGAGGGTGGTGCCCACTCTGGAGGGCCTGCCGGTCGGTGGTATCCAGTCTGGAGGGGGCTGCCTATGGGGGTGTCCAGTCTGGAAAGACCTGCCTGTGGGGGGTGTCCAGTCTGGAGTGAGCTCCAAGTGGGGGTGTCCAGTCTGGAGGGGGCTGCCTTTTGTGGGTGTCCAGTCAGGAGTGGGCTGCCTGTGGGGGGTGTCCAGTCTGGAGGAGGCTACCTGGGGTGTTTCCAGTCTGGGGGTGCCTACCTGTGTGGGGTATCCAGTCTGGAGGGACCTGCCTGGGGGGGGAGAGTCTGGAGTGGGCTGCCTGGGGAGGTGTTCAGTCTGGAGGGGGGCTTGGGAGGGAGGATCCACATTTTCACTGGGGTGCAGCCTGGCCTTGTGAGGGAGGACCCGTGTTTTCGCTGGGGTGCAGTCTGGACTTGTGAGGTAGGACCCTCATTTTAGCTGGGGTGCAGTCTGGGCTTGTGAGGGAGGACCTGCATTTTCGCTGGGGTGCCGCCTGCGCTTCACAGGTGAGGTGCACAATTTTGCTGTGGTGCAGTCTGGGCTTGCGCGGGGAGGCATGCGATTTTGCTGGGGTGCAGTCTGGGCTTGTGAGGGAGGACCCACGTTTTCACTGGGGTGCAGCCTGTGCCTGCAAGGGAGGACCTGCATTTTCGCTGGGGTGCAGCCTGGGCTTGCGAGGTAGGACCCAGAATTTTTGGTGGGCTGCAGCCTGGGCTTGTGAGGGAGGACCCACATTTTCGCTGGGGTGCAGCCTGGGCTTGCCGGTTGAGGCACGCAATTTCACTGTGGTGCTGTCTGGGCTTGCGGGGGAGGACCCACGTTTTCGCTGGGGTGCAGCCTGAGCTTGCGATGGAGGACCTGGCATTTTTGCTGGGCTGCAGCCTGGGCTTGCGTAGGAGGACCCAAATTTTCACTGGGGTGCAGCCTCGGCTTGCGAGTTGTGGTGCACAATATCACTGTGGTCCACTATGGGCTTGCACGGTGAGGCCCGCGATTTCACTGCGGTGCAGTCTGGGCTTGCGGGGGAGGACCCACGTTTTTGCTGGGGTGCAGCCTGTGCCTGCAAGGGAGAAGGGAGGACCTGCATTTTGGCTGGGGTGCAGCCTGGGCTTGCGAGGGAGGACCCAGCATTTTTGCTGGGCTGCAGCCTGGGCTTGCGAGGGAGGACCCACATTTTCACTGGGTTGCAGCCTGGGCTTGCGAGTTGATGTGCGCAATTTCACTGTGGTGCAGTCTGCGCTTGCGAGGTGAGTCCCGCGATTTTGCTCCGGTGCAGTCCGGGCTTGCGAGGGAGGACCCACATTTTTGCTGGGGTGCAGCCTGTGCCTGCAAGGGAGGACCTGCCTTTTCCGTGGGGTGCAGTCTGGGCTTGCAAGGGAGGAGCCGCACTTTCGTTGGGGTGCAGCCTAGCCTTGCGAGTGAGGACCCGCGTTTCTGCTGGGGTGCAGCCTGGGCTTGCAAAGGAGTACCCATGTTTTCGCTAGGGTGCTGCCTGGGCTTGAGAGGGAGGACCGTGTTTTTTCTGGGGTGCAGCCTGGGCTTACGAGGTGAGGCATGCTTTCTCACAGGGTTACTGGATGGTGGGCTAGGGGTGGCACATAAGCTTGTGGCGTGTTTGTCAGTTGCTAGCTTTTTGGTGTGCTTGGGGGCGTGCTGTGGGCATTCCTCGTGCAGCTAGTTTTTACTTGCAAGATGGCTAGTAATACGTTTTTAATTCCATGAATACGTGTGGCGCGCAAAAGATTTCTGCACCACAGACCACGCAGGATCCTTCTCTGCGCACGGACATTGCGCCATTTCTGCACAACATTCAATGAATCAGGCCCAATGTGTTTTCATATTGTAATCTGTTAAACTAATGCCAATAGTACCCAGCACAACGAGCGTTGAACACAAACAGTAAACATGCTCTGCTGTGCTCATTCTGTACACAGCTCTACTCAATCCATGGGAAATGTATATGAATATCTGTTGGAAATCCTGAGAATTGGGCAAGAACTTGGCACTTTCATGCCATTCACTGGCAATGGGTGAGTACCTTGGTTTTCAATGGCAATCTTTGGAAATTTTGAGGTTTCTGGCCATTTGATAGTAACCCCTGGCAATGGGACAGACACCTGCAGGCATCAGTGAAAGCAAGACAAGTGCGCTGCGTTTGATGATTATCTTTGGTAACGGGTTTTTCCCTGGAAATAGAATACCATAGCAATCAATGCTAATAGAGTGATTAATTGGCCCAGTCGAGGGCAATCTCTGTTAATGTAATTCGTACTTAGGCATTTAATGGCAATTCTTGGCAATGGATCATGTGGCAGGAATTTCTTGCTCTCTGGGAACTGTCAAAGATGGCAACATTTCATCAGCTATGGATGTACATGAGCCATGGGCAGAGCAAAGCTGCACTATAATCACAAAGCAGGTGTACACAATAGTTTTGTCATCTCTTTTCACCAATGTAAGGATTTCCATATAAGAATTACCTAATCCTCTGGTGTATATGGGATGCACCAACTAGGGTAAATTGGTACTTTTAATCAATTACCCCTCACATCCTGCAGATGACATGTCAGCCAAAGCCATGATAGGGGGAGGTGGTGCAGAGAGAAAGTCGATTGATTGTCACACACATAGAAGGCATAAGGCTGTGCATATGTTACACCAGTCTCTGTCTAGGGCTTAGGTATGGTCAGATTCCAAACTTAACTTCATCATTGAAGATGGGCTGTACAACCTAAGAACCAAAACAAGAGTCACGTGCGCACAAGGTTTCGTTATTTGGCTGTGCCGCTTAGGATAGACAGATAAACAATTGATGGTGGGCTGTACCACATGACTAGGAAAAGCAGAATTGTACAATGCTTGAATGGTGTTGTAAAGCCAGGCCGTCCAAGGCCTGAGAACGTGCTGTTAAGAAGTATATTGTTAATGCAACTAAATGTATCATATTGCCTTTCCAGTAGAATGCTCGTTATGTAAAAACCTATACAAAGCTACATAAACCCAATGATGCCTGTGCTCAAGGACCACACTTTTGGGCCGGGAATAACCTTTTAGTTTCTTTGCCCATTTCTGCACATCTGTATGGAAACAAAACCTATTACTACCTTTGCTGCCTAGTTTCCCTATTGGATTTCTTGATGATACACTTGCAGTGAGTAGTTGGAAATTTCATGGTAAACTCGAGAAAAAGAGAGATAATCTGGCCATTTGCTGACCATGTCTGTCTTCTGTGACTATCAGAGAATGTTAGGGACAGCTTGAAGAATCCAGTTAGTAACCAGGCGTTTGATTGCAATGAGTGACAATGAGATGAGATGAACACCTGACTAATTGACTAATTGAAGGCTATCTCTGGAAATGTGTGTATAATTGCTTTATCTAACAAGACAGAAAACACTCACGCTATACTGAAGCCAAACTTGCTATGTTTGACAGAGCTTGTGTTTGAGGTGCAGATATTCTTGAGCTTCAGTTTACATTCTTTATTAGTGAGGGTAATACTTAGAATTATCAGAGAAACATGTTTTTATTCTGTTCGAATACCTATGGTTATACAGTTAAAATTCAATTCAATTTGTGACATTTAGGGTAACCCGCTTCTTCCTGAAAGCTTGCATTATGAATTGTATTTTACCCGAAGCCAATATTTGAAAGGTGAATGTTTGCACAACATGTGAAAAGTGTCATGTACAAATGGCTACCGAGGGAAATATAAGGTGAAGTAATTATTCTCATCAGTAACAGCTTCACAATGGAACAAAGAAGAAAGACAGATTCACTGTGCCCTCAAAACAGGGTCCAACAAGAAAATCAATACATCTCCCTTCTAGTAACATAGCAACCATTTATCTGAATGATTCAGCATTCTAGACACCATATATTTCTTGAAAACAAGGATTTTCTTTGGCTTTTTTCTATATTTCAATTTGTTTAAGAGTCAAGTTTAGTGGAATGTAAAATAAGTAGAAACGAACGATAATTACAAACTTACATAGCAAAGGATGCAATCATAGAGATTTTAAATGTCCATACACATGTTGTGGCAGTAGAAAACGGTTTTTAACAAACACGTTCAAAGCAAGAATACGGGTTTTATTATAGTATTGACTTCTGTTTAACGTGCAACTGCATTACTTTTTGAGCTAAGCATTCGGTATAACGAAATCCTTTGCAGACAAGAAGGAGTAGCAAAACTGTGACATACTGTCAGTATTAGAACGTGTTCAGGTAGAGATTGTGCACGATCGAGGAAACTCCATAAATATGTCACTGGTAAATGATTTCTGAATCGAGAAAAAAGCAAAATGGAAATACTACGCATACCCAAAATTCTATGACAAATACAAGCCCCACTTGGTGAATGAAACATTGACAATTATGTTCCTTGAATGTCTGTATCGTTCTGCTATGTCGCTATGACTATTGCTCACATTTCGTTTTCTTTTCCCTTTCACACTTTCGTTCATGGGTGCTCTAAAGTGTCTTGTTACACATGTGGCTCATTACACAACACTGACATAAATAAATTAACACAACAAAAACTAATAGTTACTGAAAAGGGAAATATATGCCGGCATTCATGTAGCAGCACAAAGACATACAATGACATTGAAAGATTGGCTTCCATTGGCAGACTAATTACACCCAAAATCAAAAGACTTAAAAAAGGCAGGGAAACCACGTGCTGCCAAAGGGGTTGTCATCTAGAACAATGTCACCCCTAACCTGAGAAATCAAAAAAATAATCTTTTAATCCAGACTAAAAAAAGAATTACACTCCCCCAGACTTTCTGGAGCCGCAGCTCTGTCTATGACTATTTTCTGGTCCTATTTACGCGGTTGGCCACTATTTACACTCACCCCCCCTTTTGTAACAATGTGACTTATTTTTTTTGTCGCAGTGATAGGAGAGGTATGTTGCTGTCATCTGACAGCACAGTTCACCAGACACCTGAAAACATGAACATGGTCGGGAGGACTCCTACGAAAACAAAGTTGTGCTTAGCAAACACATTAAAAAACAGGAAATAAGCATGTTTATACAGTTCAAATGGACAACTGAAAAGACTTAACTCGCCCACTGCGACTCTCCTTGTAGGGAATACAATATTGTCAATTTTCGATGACAAACACTACCTAACTATCTTAGACAATGCCGTCTGCTGAAGGAATGTCCCCAGGGCTTCTTATTCGCACACTGGTGAGGCATGGGGACAAAGTTCAAAGTAGGGTATGCAAGCACAGTTCCAGAGGAAAGGGGAGAGGCCGCTTCTTGAGGGCACTTAAAAAGAAAAAATGGCAGCAGATTTTAATGTCATTTGTGAAATAGGGGCGACAGTAGCTAGAAGCTAAAACAATTTTCTAAAAGACCTCTTCAACCATACAGAGGATCAGTGTGTCGATGCTCTGACTCCCATAAAAGAAGGCACACTACACCGTTCATCTTCTTTCCTTGAACATGTGTCAACTCCGAATGGAAAACCTTGTCTGCTCTGGTGCCGATCCTGGCTTAATCAACTTCAAAATGGAACATGGCCATCATCTGACCTTTAAGCTGAAGCAATAATAGCAGAAGGGTCTGTGTGGGCCATGAGAATTTAGTAAGAGCCCAGTGAGAAATAATGCGAGCATCCAAAGTCTTAATATAACCTACATGTTTTTTGATACCCTAGCAAAATTACCATTTAGTGGCCGATCATGACCTCTTCCTATTAGGCAACTTCAAAGATTAGATAACACCACCAGCCCAATAGGCTTCGGAAGCCAAAGAGCACCTTGAAGAATGTCTGGCGATGGATGACCAATCAATTCCTGCCAGAGACATGACCCAAAATGTCCTAGCTATCCAAAGTTAGCAATGACAGAACCGTGTCAGGTTTCCAATAGGACATTTCCTGGGGTCATTGGTCAATGTTTCATAACGTTTGAGGGGACAAACCACACGCAACATTTGAAACAAAAAAAAGGCTGAAAACATCAATGGCCTGCAACCTGTCTTAATTTTTTGCAAGATACAGAAGACCCCAGGGGAAAAAAGTGTCCCTTCAGATCTAAGGGCCTGACATCCAAATTCCTCTGAAAACATAGATAAAAGAGTAGCCAATTTAGCCGAGAGTGCCTACAGATAGATATCCTCTTTGAACTCATCCTCCTTCTTGAAAAAAATGTCCACATTGATGAGGAGAAATATGGTTGAACCATATTCCTTGCAATGATCTACAACCCAAAGGCTGCTGACCTATAGGAACCCCATGAACCCTCATTAGCTGTGCTCCGAGGGCAATTCCATTTACATTGACCACACAATATGAGTGAGACAAATCCAAGTCCCCAGGTAGGTTCACTAGGTCCACCTCATTAGTTGTAAATTCATTTTTGTCCAGATTGGCATAAGGGAATGAAGAATTCCCAAGCAAAACATATTCGCTTCCTGGTGCCTGCAGGGCAGAAATCCTTTATGGGTCCCTGCCAGAAACTCTGCTTGTGCTCTGTGGGATGTCTTAACACACTTTTGCTCTGCCATGTGGCATCACTGTGTTCTGATGGTGCCAGCAACATCAAAATGGCCGCAAAGCCCTTGTGCGCGCCAAAACCTCTGAAAATTGCGCTTTGCAAAACACAAAAAGATGGCTGCCCAATCTGCCATGCATGTTGTCAGTGGTGGAACAGAGATCTCACTCCTGAAACATGTCACTGGGCTCCACAACAAGTGAAAATGGAGTACAGAAGGAAAGGCAGTGCTTTGGTGAAGGAAACCCCAAAATCTTGCTTCAAATCACTTTTTCTTTGTTGGTGAAACTGCAGAATACCGATACAAAACACCCTCAAACCTCCAGAATTCTTGCTGGGTGCTACAATTCACTTAGCATAAGAAATCATGGTGAACATACAATGTCCTGAAAAGCTGAAAGTATCAAAGAAACATGCAGAGCAAAAGTTGCCTGCCTGTGGAATCTGTCAAAATCTGGGCGCCTGAATGACAGCTGTCAGAAGCCTGCAGGATATAACTTTAAACTTTAAAACCTGTATAAACTGAAATTAAATGTTGCAATCTAAGTGACCTGTTGCTGAGAGTAACCTATGTTGTAACTGTTTTCATCCCATGGTTTAAAATCTTGAATAAGTATTCTAGCTGAAATCACAAGTTTGTTTTAAACGAAGGAAAAAGGCAACAGAAATAACATTTAAATGTAAGCCTGGCTAAAACCACCCAAACTGGAAAAACAGCTTTCCTTACAACAGGAGGACACTTCCCCCCCCAGCTGAAACTCAATGGGTGGTGTGAATTGCTGGTGAGCCCAGGACTAAACAATGGACATCCTCCAGCTAAAGGAAATGCTAAGTGTGAAGAGTCATAATTGGCCTCTGCCAAGGAAACAGGGAGGAGACTGATCCTGAACTGAAGGGAGACAAAAAGAGGCAGAGACAAACAAACATCTGCGGCTGGACATTCACAAACAACATTTTGTTTAAATACATATAACGTGCTACTGAAAACTGTCAAGAACATGAAAACAACAGAATGGTCAATCTAATTTTTGGCTGCACGTTTCAAGAGGCGGCAAGATCGTGAGACATCATTTGGAAAGAAACAGTGGAAAATGTGATATTACACCAAATGTATTTCTGATAGAAGTATGAAACTTTATATACGTATGCCCATGTTCAATACGCACATTTGTACAAATTTGCTCCTAAACGGGACATTGTGTTCCTGAAGAACAGGGCGAAATTCTGGGAAAAGCAGACACAAGATTTTACAGCTACAAGGTTTGGAGGAGTAGCTGCTGTACAAAATATGTAATCTGTATATCTGGTTGTTATAGAGGTTGCACATGTGGAAATATGTATTGTGGCAAAAGTAGATTTTGTGTTCAAGAAGCCAGGGGTGGACTCAAAGCCTCATAAACCCACACCATAAAGATGACACAGCAGTCTTCTCCTCCTATCAAGGCTGAGAGGAGATCCTGACCAATCCCTGTCAAAGCAGCAAGCTTAGGCTAAACCAGCACACACACCCCCTTTATCAGCATAAATAGAGACAGCAGAAGCAGATAAGGAAAAACAGATTCACCCACTATCCGAATGCTGGTGGAGCATCCTGCTGCAGAACTCTCCATCTTCCTTGCTCCAGACTCCAGAAACTTGACAAAGCAGAAAGGCCCATTGCATTGCTGAACCATTTTCAGCTAGGCCTCAATTTCCAGAACCATCCCACAAACCTAATGGGAACTAAACTATAGCCGGGCTGTCCTGTACTGCTTGCTTGCTGAAATAATTATCATCAGATCCAGTCCTGTGCCGTGTGGTGTCTAGAGCGCCTTGACGCTGCCAAAATCTTATGTGCCTAGCAGTCTGTCCTGACCAGAATCCCTGACCAGAATCCTGACGGTTCCGTTTGAAACATATCTAATGAGTATCTATAGATAGAACTATGTCACTAGCATAAGTACCTTGCTTAGTCCAATCCCTATCTTAAACCCATCCTATATTGTACTCAGAACCTGAATTATTAGGAGTACTTTTGAATTGCCTGAACTCTCTATCCTATCCCTCCTATCTTCCTCCTGTGCTAGTATTGTTAAAACTATCTTTGCCCTGATATTTTTCATCTGAAGAAGGCGGGACCACTGCAAGCAGTCGCCCTGATCAAGTGGCTGTGTTCTTGTGTGGTATCTGTATATTCATAGTCATCCCTTAGTGTAAGAAATCCGGTCATTTCAAAAGCGGACTCCCGTTTTCCCATTCTTGCAACTATCTCGAAAAATGACCTCCACTAAAACGTCCATAACTTCCTCAGTTTTTCTATCGTCTGCTTGTAGCTAACATCCACAGCTTTAAATCACATCTAAAACCACATCCCAGATCACTACGGTTCTCCCGTTATCGTGATTAGTGCGCAGTGAAAGGTTTGCCGCGGATTTCGTTTTAAGGAAATTCTAAAACAGCTTTTGATTGCTTCCGACCTTAATTTTAAGATTTCACCTTGTTTCTTAGTATCAATTCATTGCTAGTGTTTGTGTGCAACTATCCAAAGCGGCTCCCATAAGAATTTAAACAATTTCAGCAATTTAAACCATATTTAGTGTTTTTACCCATTCCATTCTCAAGATAACTTTAAAACCATTCTGACCGCTTGCCAATAAATTCTGTTTTTCTCTTGTGTTGCTCGGGGGAAATTGGGATTGATATTTTGTTTGAATGTTGCCATTCCTCAATACCTGCTCTCTTCTCTTATCTCTTTACATTGTCTATTGGGGGGTTGAGAGGTGGGCAGGGGGAACTAGTAACCTCACTGATATTTGTTCTGGACACACACAAAAGTATTATTTCTGTGCTGAATTGTTTTGCTCACTATTACTCCTTGTGTATTAAAGAGATTATTTATTGTTACATCACCCCATTGGTGATCATTGTGTACCCACTAAAACATTGGGCCTCATTACGAGAATGGAGGTAATGAAAAAAGGAAGGCGGAATGGTAATAGCGGCATCGTTAACGGGTTTGGGTCATTACGACCCGACAACCCGCCAATACCGGTACCGCCTGTACCGTGCCCCCTCATACCGACATGGGCGCGTACACGCGCCCCTTCCAGGAGTAAATACTGGGATGCTGGTAATAGGAGGACCTCACAAACCACGCGGGCATTCAATTACCGGCATCCCGGAGGCGGTAATTAGGGCCTGCACGATGGTGACCATACAGGCATCGCGGACCACCCGTAAACAGCAATCTGCAATCAAGCAAACTGCTACAGGTGCACACAATCATGACAGGTGGAGTCAAAGGAGCCTGTTCTTGCCTAAAAGGAGTACACCCACACACCACACCCCTTCCCACACCAAAATGATACCACTAGCTGTTGCAATCATGGGGCTGGAGGACATGCCCATACTGCTACAACTAGAGCAACAACAGCAACTACAACAACAACAAGTACAGCAGCAACAACAGGCAGCACAGAAGAGATGCAGGAGGAGAAGGAGGGTGAGCCAGGCCCAGCAATTAACACCAGTGCACCCAGCAGTACCTCATAGGCATTCACCAATCCCTCTCATCAGACCCAGTCCATTCAACCTAACCCCTGAGCAGATCCACACCCTGCACTGGTTGGACCGGGACACCATCACCACCATAGTGGACATGATAAACAATGACATTGTCAGCCTCATAGATATACACACTGCCATCCCCCCGCTACTAAAGGTGGTGTCTGTGTTCCACTTCCTGGCCACAGGCACCTACCAGCACACAGTGGGCCAGCTGCATGGCATTTCACAACCGCTATTTTCATGCATGCTGACCCAAGTGTTGGATGCCCTCCTGAAGCACGCTAGAACCCACATATCCCTACCACGGACTGCCCAGGAGATAGCCGACACCACAGTAGGCTTCCATGCAGTTGGCAGGCATGCCCAATTGTGTTGGTGCCCTCGACCGCACCCATGTAGAATTGGTAGTCCCTCATGCTGTGGAGGCGGTGTACCGCAATCGCAAGCAATACCACTCCATCAATGTGCAGATGGTATGTGACTCCAGCAAGATCATCACACATTGCAGCTCCCGATATCCAGGATCTACACATGATGCAATGGTGCTGCGTAACTCCACGCTACCCTGTCACATGGAGCGACATGCTGGGCCATGTGCCTGGCTGCTTGGTGAGTTGCCAGACTGGCCCATGGCAGTGCATCGGGGTAGTGATGTGTTGGGATACATACTCCACATGGGTGGGAATGGGGGGCAGGTGCAGACTCCACCTGGGTGTGAATGGGGGAGTGCATACTCCACCTGGGTGTGAATGGGGGGGTGATGCATACTCCACCTGGTTGGGAATGGGGGGGATTCATACTCCACCTGGGTGTGAATGGGGGGGGGGGTGCATACTCCACCTGGGTGTTAATGGGGGGATGCATACTCCACCTGGGTGTGAATGGGGGGGATGCATACTCCACCTCGGTGGGAATGCACAGTGAGTAGAGAATGCAGGCAGAGCCAAACACTCCTGAACTGAACCTCCCAACCCCAACACAACACATCACTGGCACACATTGGACCAATTACGTATATCAATGACAACATATAAAAGACACAACCTGACCACAATGTGTATGTCTAGCAAAGCATCACTAAACATGATAGCAACTGTGCCAATGTGGCAAATGTGACCATGCAATGTTTAGTATACACAGCAAAAATGGGAGGCAAAACATCGTCCTGCAACCACAGTAGACCCGCACCAGCATACACCTTATAGCAGTATAGAATGCATCTCAATAATATTTGTGTATACGTACAGGGACATGTGCATGTCTACAGCAAATATCTGCGGGCATGACTGTCAATCCTGAAGGTGGCAGCTCATAGTGACACACCTATTTGTATTTGCTTGCAGGTGATGGAGGATATCCCTTGAAGCCGTGGCTACTTACCCCTGTGCGTGACCCGCGGAACAGCCATGAAGAGGAGTATAATCGGGTTCACACCCGTACCCGTGTTGTGATTGAGCAGACCTTTGGCCTGTTGAAGGCGCGGTTCCGCTGCCTAAGCAGGTCTGGTGGAGCACTCCTTTATAGGCCTGAGAAGATGGCAAAGATCACCATGGCCTGTGTCATGCTGCACAACATGTGCGTCCGGAGAAATGTAACACTGCCACCTGACATTGACATGCATGCACCGGGTGAGGATGATGAAGATGGAGACGGAGGTGAAGCAGCACCCCTGCCAGTATGTGATGCACAGGATGGCCGTGCAGTATCCCAATCACTGATTCACAAATACTTCTGAACCACAGGGACTTTGATAGATATGTGTCAGTGACACACTGGGTCCATGTGGACATGCACACAGGGAATGTTGGGAGTTGTGCACTGAACATTGTCATACATTAAATGAATACACACGAAATTAACAATGTCCAGGCATTGAATGTTTTTTTCACACAACGGGTGTATTGATTCAAACTGCAAACATTTGACAACCCCCCCAAACCCCCAGTGAACTCCCAAAACCCCCAGTGAACTCCCCCTACCCCTGTAAACTCCCAAAAAACCCCAGTAAACTCCCCCTAATGTTCCCATTCACCCCCAACACCATCTGAGCCACTCACATAGTTCTCCCACACTATTTGCAGGACTTCTTGCTGTCCGGGGGCAGCATTTCAGAGTGCCTCGCACTCCTTCTCATAGGATGCACAGGGCTGGAGGGTCCAGAGGAAGTGGGGACAGAGGAAGCAGGTGTGGTGGATGGTGAGGAGTCGGTGGGGATTTCCACGCCTGCTGCAAGTTGTGGCCACTGCATGTGCATCAGGATGGATGTCAGGACCTGTGTGATGGCCCTCAGACAGTCTCTCATCAGCAACACCTTTGTTGGCCGTTATGGCGGCTGTGGCCCCGCTATGGCTGTGGCTATCTCCCACTTGGTGTCCTCGCCATCCGTGACATATTGGGACATCAGGTCCAACATTGACTCCTGTCTAGCCTCCACCCTCGCCAGCCATACCTCAAGGTTGTTGGTGGGAGCAGCAGTGGTCGAGGGTGCTGTCACGGGGCCTGCATTATCAGTGCTGTCCTCGGGGATGGGGCTCAGGTTGGAATCGTGCAGGCAGGGATCGGCACTGCTGTAGGTGGGTGAGGGCTGAGTTTGGGGTGGGGTGTGGACACGGGGCATGGGGATGGTGTTACATGCCAGATGCATTCTATGGTGCTGTTTAGTATTTCATTAATCATGCATTCATGTTTTACAGGTGTGTCACACAGGGTAGTATGAGGGGGAATTTTGGCTTTTGCTGCATGACAGGTGGCATGCCATTGTATTGGGGATTGTGTGATGTATTACATGGGCACAGTCTGTGTGTGTTGGCTGTGTGTTGGTAATGGGATTGGCACTCAGCATGCATTTAAGTGTGGCAGGGTTTGGCCCTCCATATGGACAAGAATATGTTCATGGTGTGTTGGGACATGCATTACCTTGCTTAGACTCTCTTCCACATCACTTGTGCTACGTCATGGTTTCCCCTACAGGGATCTGCAGGGTCACTCACCTCCATCTGCTGATGTTGCCGCACCTGTCTCCATCTCCCGAAATCCCTCGATGGACTCAAGATTGATGAACGTGCTTGCCGTCTCCTCCCAGGTGGTCAGTTTAGCAGGAGAGTGGGGACCCCCGCCTGTAGCCATGGCCTCCCTCCTGTTGCTTGACATGATATTACGGACCCAGAGGCGGAGGTCATCCCACCTCTTCTTGCAAACCCTCACTATCCGTGGGGTGGTTCCAATAGCAGAGACCTTGCGGGACCTTCTGCCAGATCTCCTTCTTGTGCTGCTGCATCTCACACTTCAGGTTCTGATCTTTTATCACATCAGCAAGAGTGTCCGCAAGCATGTTCAATTCTGCATCAGAAAAGCGCTTTTTCCGCAGGCGGGGGTAGTCTTCCGTGTTGCCTTTGACATGGTGTAAGTATTGCCACTGGTCTCTCCTGTAAACAACTGGTGGTTTGGGAGGATTGCAATGGATTGTATTTTTAAAGATGGCCACCAGCGCATTTCCCGTTCCGACGTGATGAAGTTACTTCCGGGTCCGGTATTACGAGCCCAGTATTAGCATGTTGTTATTACCGGGTCGGTATTAAGGGGTTCCTCCTAGGCGGCGGCAGTATCGGTGGGTCCCGTGATGGCGATATCGAGGGTTGGAGGGCCTTTAGTGGCATGCCGGTATGGCAATTACTGGCATGGGGGTTCGCGCATGCTCGCGCACTCGTAATCACCCTCTATTGGCGGTGCCATATGAGCACGGACCCGCTCGTAACTCCATGCCGGTAATGACACAGTTTTTAACACTCTCCTCGTAATGAGGCCCATAGTGTCATAAAATTGTAAATCAATAAATAAATATTTTAACTTTGCAAACCAGTCATGGTTCAGTGTGAACGGGGGGGGGGGGGTTCCAAAATTGTTAATTGTTAGGTCACCCTCCAGCCTGGCTATATATAACCAAGAGTTTTTTCATTCATTGCTTTTGTTTTGTTTCTTTTAAACACTATCTTGTGTTGCAATTTATTTTGCCATAAACAGTTGCTTGAGGAAAAGTTAAGACAAATAATTAACCTCCTTGCAAATTATGTATTTGTGAATGAACCTTTTGCATTTTCTGATTGTTTTTTTCAACAAATACTTTTTTAAAAAAACTACTGATGCATGATTACTAAATGCATCCAGCAGCAAAATAAATTTAAAAAGCTGACAGATTGATATCTATTTGTGGCTGAAACTCCTCTTTGTGCATTCTCACATTTAAAGTGTTTCTGTATCTCTCTTGACATAATAGAAATAACCTAGGCCTACTAAAATCAAAAAGTTGTCCCCAGAAAACGTTACACATCAGAACAGAACCCCTTTGTTGACCAAGTGTCCCCTTACCCACTGCAATTTTCCCCTTCCCCGCCCGCCTGCACTTGCACGATCTCATTGTGTCCTGGCCTAGTAGGATCTCTGTCTGTCTCCATCTGTTTCCTGAGCCTTGCCTCGTCGCACGCCGGAACACTTGTGTATAGGTGTGTTTTAAATGCCATATCATATCATACTAGTCAATAAGGCTTTTTGACAGCACTATGTCAAAAAAATGACTCTACACCAACTTAAGGCACTACTTATATTTTAAATCATACTTATTTTAACAAAAGTAAATTTGCATTAATGTAGCTTAAAAATTCTTTCAGTTTTAAATGTAGTTCCTCAATACAAAATTTCATTGGGCTTTAAAGAAATCACATCTCACTTTGCATTCATTGTAGATGGTGAACACAGACAATTTAAATACACAGCACCTGTGTCCCTGTTCTCAAATTACATTCCCCTGGTTTTCCATCACCCTTGTCAATCTATATGGACAGCTTGGGATTTATTGGGTTTAGTTTACATTTTGAAATGTGGCTTCTTATTCTGGAGAATCAGTCTGGGTTCCTTGCATCAGAAAACTGCATTTTCAGTGGGCTACCTGAAACCCAATTTCCAAACATAAAATGGTAATCCTTCTCTCAATGCACTGGTCTCCAATCTACCTGGGGTCAGTCCTTCAAATAGTATCAGCTCTGCTCTCCCATCTCCAATTTGTTCTCAAAATCTTCAATGTTCAACCTCCCATATTACATGATAAGCATAATCCTATAAGAAGGCCAGGATATATGGTTTAGCTCCTCCCAATATTTCCAGAGGGCTGGTTTTACAAGTCCCAGGATTCTGAAAAGGTGGGGACAAGAATCATGCCTAGTGAGAAAATGCCAACTTCGTTTTTGTGGCATTTCTTGTTTCAAACAATGTGAGATTAATAAAATGAACCGTATCAGATTCTGTAAATCAGTGTGAACATTTAAACACTTTCAGCTTACAGTGTGATAACATTTGGAGCAGTTATGTGCTTTTGCTGTTTTTCCCCTAATCATTACATGGTATATGCCACAAATTGACTTCTGACCTGCAGGAACATGAGGATGATGTGACAAATCAAGGGTATTTGTCCCTTCATCCCTAGTGTGAAGCTCCCCCTTTGAGGCTAGGAAGGTGAGGCCGCTCCGGAAGACTTTCCCTTGGGGTTTGGGCAAGTGGGTCCTCACTGGGAGAGACTCCCCTTTAGGGTACAAGGACTACCGTGCCTGTGAGGAACTCCGTTGACCATCCACTATAGCAGCCTATATGGGACTATCTGTTTTAAAGAGCACTGCAATTCCCAGGTGTTTGGATGTGAACAAAACTAAATGACACTACTATGCCCAAGGAAAAGAGGCTGTCTCTTTAAGGAGACACGTACATGTAACTGAGATGAGGAGACTGAAGAGGGAGAGCATGCCAAGGAGAGGTAAAGCAGGGGGAGATGAGCATAAGCAGGGGAAACCCCCTGATATCATCACACCTTAGAGGCGGAGTCAGGGGAGAGTCGCAGAGCCCATGGAAAACACTTGAATCCTGGGATTTACAAAGATGGAGAAATAGCAGAGAAGAGAATCATAACCCTGGTGGTGGTGTGACCACAACGGTTTAGTGGTGGGCCATGCACTAATTGAAATGTGTCAAAACCATCCAGTGGGGAGTGGATGAGACTCCATGGGTCCAGCAAGATTAACCAGTCGCATGGAGAGAGAAGACAGAGTGTAGGATGCTGGCAATATCGAGAAGCATGAGATCCAGAGCAGAGGAAGAGAACCTGAGTGAGTGGCGACCCCAACAGTGTTCACCCGAAAAACACAAAGCATGCAAGCTAGCGTCAACCTGGAACAAATTTGGGGCTCAGAGCATTTTCAATGCAGGTTGTAGCATCCATTAGGTTTGGTTAGGAGTCCAGCCAGTTCAAGTCGTGTTGTAACGTCTGGGCAGGGTCGTGAGGTGATGCTCACGTGGTTCAGGTCGAGGGATGGGGACAGATCAAGGCAATGATTCTGGTTTTCTGTGGTGCATTTCAGTGAAGCAACATTTCAAGTTCCTAGCAGAGTTGATTGTTTTGTGTAACTGCTTGTTTCCGTAGGAGAGGGACACTCTGGTGGTACTGAGTCGCGGTCCAGTGATAAGCACGCAGGTGATGGGCTCTGCAAGGTACACATTATTTTATAAAGAAAATGTTCTATAGTGCTATCCTGGCCAACAAGAGCATCAGAGTGCTTCACAAAAGGATAGAAGCAATAATGCAAAACATTAAAACAGCTACATATTTTAAGAAAAACAGCCTAAAATCCTAACATTAACTAAAAATAAGAGATACAAGCATTAAAAGAAAGAACATTTTTCATAAGACAAATAATTGAATCCTGTTCACTAAAAAGCCTCTTCCCAAAACAGTGTTTTTTCTTTCTTCCTAAATTTAAGATCGTTTTCATCTGTCTGAATGTCTTTGTGAGTACGTTTCAGAATTTGCTCCCGAGAAAGATCTTTTCTGTGTGAACGAGTGTTTAAAGCTTGGAACCTCAAGCAGCAGACATTCTTGACTCCGAAGCCTGCTTTGGCATCCAGAGATTTTTAGCTTTTTTATTGAATACTCAAGTGATTCAGAATAAAGTGCTTTATGTACAATGCATAGCAATTTCAACATTAAGCCGGTGAATTGGAGCAAAGTGGTCAAATTTGCATGCTCCGCTCACTTATGAGGCATCTGTGTTAATGATTTCAGAGGAAGCAAGGGATTTTTGTGAATCCCAGTTCTCAAAAAATTCCCAGTATCAATTCTAGAATTGTCCAGTGACTTGACTAAAGTGAGAAAGTGCAACTCAGGGAAAAACAGCTTCACAGCTCTTAATGTAAAAAGCTCAAAGTTTGCAAATTTTACCCTGTATGATTTTGCCGAAGAGGCAAACTGAAAATGGGAGCCTAAAACCTTTATATCTCGCAAATTATTGATAAAAACAGTATTATGTTTAGTTTGTGAGAATAAAAGAACTTCGGTTTTTGAAGGATCCCACTTTAAAACGTGTGATGCCATCCACTCCTCAATATCCAACAGGCAATCAGCCAGTTTTGTGAAATCACCATCAGAGGAACATTTTAGATAAAGCTGGCTATGATCGGCATATTGATGCATCAGAATATTATGTGTGGCTACAATAGCTCCTAAAGGTTCCATATAAAGGTTAAAAAGAGTTGGAGATAAAATCGACCCATGTGGGACACCAAAAGGTACAGCATAAGGAGATGAATGCTCCTAATTGATCAAAACGAGTTGGTTGTTGGATTTTTTTAAAAAAGACTCAATCCGCTGAAGGACAATACCTTTAATGGCCATTCTTTGGTTCAATATGTCAATAACAATGGCATGAACAAGAGAATGGACTACTGCAGTCAAGTCTGACAAGACCAAAATACAGCACCCCTCATCTAAATCCTCAAAAGTTTGTCTACGATCTGCAGTGTTGCAGTCTTAGTGCTATGACCTGACCGGAAACCCGACTGACAAATAGCTAGCAAATCTTGTGATTAAATCCATTCATTCAATTGTACTGATACAGCTTTTTCTAAACACTTGCCCAAAAAAAGGAGACATCTCTATAATTAGCCACAAGATTGCCAATTTTCAAAGTGTCATGAAAACAGTCCTATGTTAAAGACAGATTTAGTATCTGCACAAAGAAAGGAGTGAAGACAGAGAAACATTCTTTTAGTTTTTTTGCTGGACATGTGTCATCTGCAGAAAATTTAGATTTTAAAGCATTCATTAAACCCTCATCCTTCTTTCTGTCTGGTAAAGAAAAAGATACCCAATTTTGCGCTGTTTTACAAGTGAAATCTGACTTTACTGAAGATGGATAGGAAATCTCTTCCCTAATCTGGGATATTTATCAGTAAAATGTGCAGCATTGTTCTGGATCAAGATGAAAGCATGCTGGTTGAAAAAGTTTGATTGAGTGCCAAAGGCGGCACAGGTGAGTCCTATGGTTTCAGATGTGTTCAACGTGGTGCAAAAGCAGTTCAACCAGTTTGATGCAATGAAAACAGGGATACTGACTGCCTAAGGTCATGATGTGTGTCTCAATCCCAGGCGCAAACACGGGTGACTCTGGCACACAAATGCAGGAGTACCATTGTAGCTCGCAGAGAGGCAGGTCTGGTCACCAACAGTAGTTCACCCCTATTGGTCCCTGGGGATGGTTAGTAGCAGGGTCGGACTGGAACAAGAAATAGGCCCGGACAACCAAAAAAAAGTGGCCCTCCCTTGCCTCAAAAAAGTGGCCCAGCCTTCAAGGTCACCTCAAAAAGTGGCCCACCCCTTGCATCAAGAAAAGTGGCCCTCAAACCATCATCAATGCAAGCAGACGTCCAAGGCCAAATGATAATATGTTATTGTATAGCATCTACTCTTAAGCTCTTTTTTATAGAACAAATATGCATACAATATCCCCCAATCTGTGTTGGTACTCATTTATCAACCTCAGAAGGATGAAAGTCTGAGATAGCCTTGCTGGGATTCGAACCTGCAACCTGCAGATCACACACACACATCGCAGAAGCAAGCGCTCAACCCACTGAGCTATCAAATCAGCAATAGTAAACTGAGCAATTGTTATGTAGTGGATACCATTAAACTGGTAACTGAGATTTAACAGCAGACCAGGTAAGTTCATCTGCAAGTCTGTGCAAATTTGGCTGCATTTCAAGACTGCGTGCATCTACTTTTCGGGCTTCAGATCAGAGGTTGGCAAAATAGGGAAAGCAGCACCCTCACAGGACATTCCATACTCTGAGCACTCGTTACCTCATACATGCAAACAAACATCCTGAACAGCATGCTATGCAGATAGGAAAGATAGACACATTACAACACAGCATTCATTGTGGCACAATGAAGACTAATCAATGGCCACTTGATGTGCATGGTCAAATATTTCTACACTGAGCACAAGCTTTTAGGCGCAAGGATTTCCACATTTCCAAGAGGCAGGCAGCATTTAAAGAAGGTGCATCCGTTGCACCTTTTTTTTTTATTCTTTCAGTAATGGGGCAATGGAAGCAAAGTGTTTTGCATAGGTTCAATCACACTGACATGTAAGCTGGAGTATGAACTCAGGCATCCTGGCTTCACGGGACTACAGCTAAAGAGGCAGTGCTTTCTTGTTACTGACTGCTTGATTACCAAGCATCAGGTATTCCCCTGATAGGCTATTGCGGGGAATATGGTTTGCGGTGATACTGCATTACAAATCTGACTGTGCATTATTCTAAATAGTACGATGTGCTACTTCCATTCCCATCCCCCACACTGACTGGGATGGAACTTTTTTTTGGTTAGTTATTAGCAACCATGGCATGATTTCTGAAAAATCGGCACATTTTAGCAGTGGCAGTTGGGCAGCAATCTGTAACACTGCAGCAGGCCCTCATGTAGTCCGTATGATGTATACTGTATGCCGTCAGTTATCATTACATTCACTAATTTAAAATATTATGTAAAATGCCTGTTTTTTGCAAAAATGTGAGCTCTTTTTCAAAAGGTATGTTTCTTGCTTGGGCCCAATTATACTGGAGTGTGTTTACTATTTATAGTTCACAAACCACATACATGAAGAGCTCATCTGTTGGACACATGTGTGCCCTCAATGATGCATTCAGCAACTCCTCTCTGTGTCTCGTGTTAGTGTTAAGTAGATGTAAAAATCAGGAAACTGGAGCTTGTCTGTGGAAGCAACAGGGAGGAGAAAGGGAGAGGACTCAGGAGCCTTTGTAATAAATCACACTTTTTATGGATGACACACACAGAAACCCTCTGACCGTCCACCCTGGCGAGCGAACGAACACCAAAGAAGGCAGAGCTGCCAGGGTGTTGCAAAAAATAACAATGAAGGGCACCTTAGGCTTCGAACACAACAACCCCCAGTAAGGAAAATCCAGGAGTGTCTCCTAATGTTACACTCAGACTAGAGCGTAGGTAGCCCCCTCCCTCCACCCAACAGCAACACACTGGCCCCCTTTGTGCCTGCGTGGTGCAAATCCACCCAGTCAAACAACAAATATGAATGTATGTGACCGCAGTGGTCCTGTCAGCTTTGCCCTTTTATGGGACAGCCTGACAGCCAATGACCCAAAACATTTTCTGGAAATGAGTTCACACACAGGTGCTTTCCAAGTATGGCCAAATTTGTGATAAGAGTATTTTTTTAATAAACTACTAAACAGTCAGCTTGAGCAAGCAAAGGTGTGCCAAAGCAACATGGAACATTTGCTTTGAGATGTAAATGGCCCCACCCCCAGTCCACTGCTAATTATCCCAAGCATTCCCTCGTGTATATGATGTAGACCACGCTAGATGTTTTTCCATTGCAGGCCATCATCAATTGGAGGGGTCTGCGAAGTTTATGAGCCACCTCGTAGACCGGCAGCTACTGCCATCCAGCACTGCAGATACATGGGGCTCGAGTCTGAGCATAAAAAAAAGGAAGTGCCCGTCTCCACAATCATGCAGAGTGCAGTGTGGAAAACATGCCACAGTCTGTCGCTCTACTTATCACGCAGAGTTGCGATGCCCTGTGGTGCATACCTCCATTCCCTCTCTTTGGGTGGGTGTCACCAGCCCTGGACAATGTACACCCTCACGTCAAACCCAAGACCCCTCCATAGACTTCAATGTGCCTAAATCATCAAAAACAAAACCATCCGATTTCATCTGCATTGTCCATTAACCAGATTTAGAGGTCAACCATAGTAGTCTTTCCTTGCTCCTAGCTGCCAGTCACAACTCTCCACAGCAACGCCCAATCATGGCAAGCAGTGAGTAGGAGCATGCCCTGCGGGTCGCTATCTCATGTTTTTGCCCCACATGCATGGCAGGAATGTTCCTCTTTCACCCCAACAGCATAGCTTGCTGCTCCTGGGATCTAATGATGCTGTGGTGGGCACTGGTGGAGAGAGAGTTGTAAGAGTAATGATCAAAAAGGGTGAAGGGGAGGCAGTGGGAGAAAATGGAAGGGCAACAAAGAATGGAGCTTTGGTTATCAGGGTGTGGAGCTAAGAGATACAAAATGAGACAGGTGGGGGGGCATTAATGATAATGATGTGTTATTTATATAGCGCCTTAATCCAAAGCGCTTTACATACTTACATACAATATCAACCAACCAAAACTGGTACTCATTTATCGACCTCGGAAGGATGAAAGGCTGAGTTGGCCTTGCCGGGATTCAAACCTGCGACCTGCAGATCACGCTCAGATTGCAGCAGTGAGCGCTCAACCCGCTGAGCTATTTTACCGCCCATAACCACATTTACGGCCGGTGACTCTTACCTCCTCAGCTCAGCCAGGGGTGTCTCTCCATCTCCGCTGACGCTGTGGGGTGGTGACTGTGTGGGCAGGGAGGATCGGGGGGGTCGCCCGTGCCCGAGTGCCTGTGTGCCCTCCTGGGCTGGCCTCTGCTGCACTGCTGGAGACAAGTCGAGGGACTCTTGCTGTGGTGTGGAGACAGGGGCCTCGACCTCGCCCATGGCACTGGTAAGGTCCTCATTTGTGCGCAGCTTCCTGCAGGCTACAGCTCCAATCCTGACCTGGGCTGGGAGTGAGGGGTGGTGGCGGCACGGAGTCTCGCTGCATTTTCATTGGCCATGGCCAATATTAGTTGCTTTCAACTTTGCAAAGTGGCGTGCAACAAATGTGTTACTTGCTTCCTGCAAAGTTGAAAGCAACTTATCCTGCCTCTGGCCAAGCCCAGCCCTGCAGGCGGCCTCCAGGCTCCTCCATCAGACTGCCTGCTGCTGCCCCAGGTCCTTCAAGGACGAGCAGTTGCAGGAATCTGTTACTTTTTTACAAAACACTGGTAGCAGGCCAGGCTGAGGCCAGCCCGACCCACTACCAGTGTTTTGTAAAAAAGTTCCTTCACAATCACCTAGCAGCAGCGCCATGGTGTCAGTCTCGCGCCGACTTGCTGCCCGCAGGCCCTGATCATGCAGAGCAGATCAGCACTGCAGGCAGCCCTGAGCCAGCGCGAGACCGGCCCAGGCATGGGCTTGAAACCCGGCCCCTCGCCAGCCTCTAAGGATTTCGTATCGGCCACGGGCCGATCGGCCGACGGGCCAATCCGACACTGGTTAGTAGACAGAGTGTCCATCTGCTTTGGAGCCATTCAGTCTTCACCTCACTGGTGGAGGGCTTTGGAAATATCAACTCTCCCAATAATTTCTTCCTTAAGTGTTTTTCCAAAAGTGAATCAAAGTAGGAGTGGGAGACCCCTTCTTTTAAAGTTAAATGTGGCTAAACCTAGCCTGCTTTAGGGGTCCAATCCCTGCTCTTGAAAGAAGTGAACCTTGTCCTCTTACATCACACCCAGGTAAAGGGGACAAGAAGAGGGATAGAGGCAGAGAGAAACGAGATAGTTGAATCTTGTCTCACTAAGGAACACATATAGGCACTCCACAAGACTGCACTCCTGCTAGCAGTATCAAGGACAGCCTCCTTTCAGATCTGAGCAGGGCTCAAAGCGTTGACACATGTGTGATATCAAATTGGTGTGGCGCTAATAATTATGAGAAATACAATCCACCAAACCGTAACTCAGGTATGGCTTACATTTAAATATGTATCTTCTACCAGGACAGTACACTCATTATTATATGGTTTTGGTACAGAGGTGCATGTCATAAATGCAGCCCCCGTGATGCAAAGACTTGGCTCTAACTACAGCTGTTAAATGGGCGCTTGTGTCCTCCGCACCTGCTCTGTGCCACTGGTAGAGCACACCATGCTTTTGGCATGGTGCTTATGAAACGGGATTCAGCTCAGTTTTTCAGGGACTGAATTACCCACATCATTGTATTAATTAATAAAAATATTAAAAAAAACAAGGGCTTCAACACCCTTGCTAATTGTCATTTTCTCCAATTATGATATATTATTTTTTACATTAAGTAAATATTACACCTAGCTACAAAACTGGATGGGTTTTGTGCTAATCCAAGATTGCACGGCAATGTAACAATTGTATACTGATTACATTTCTGATTTAAACATTTCACACATGTTGTTTCTATTTGTTTTTACAAGTCACTTTTTACACCACCCCAGCACATTCTCCTTTCCAATATGAATAACCTGTCAATGCAAGTTTTCTTCTGTTCTTCTGTGTAAACATGAAAATCAATAACGTCTGTCTTGACCTTAACATTTTCTTTTTGTTTTTTTTAATGAGAGGCATGGAGTTTGATGAATTATTAAAGCCCATTTGAAGCCTCAAACAGAAGACCAGCCATCTTTTGTTTTTCCTAAACTGGCCTTTGGAACCGGCTTCTACCTGACCAAAGGCCTTTGTATTGCCTCCTCAGGTTTGTATTGTGAATTCCTGAGGATCACTTTTAGAAAGGAAAACTCTCTGACAGTTTCAAACTCCCCCTGAACAATAGAAATAAGTATAAGCCACGCTAACTTCCAGTTTTAAATTGAATGTGTTTTAAAGGAAATAAAAGGAATGAAACAATAACATGGAATTTTGAATGCTAGTTACTGTATGACTTTTCCACTCACCCTAAAATGAGACATATGCAAATCTTGCCTCTGAAATTATATACATTGATACTTTACATAATGCGCAATAGGCCTTACATTTTACATTATTTAGTAATTAAAATCACAAAGAAAAGATAGTCATTGAATACAAATCATATTTAAACTGGAAATAAATGTTCTTGACACAAAGCATCCAAATTATAAGGACATGTTAAAAAATCTTACTCTTTTTAAGCTTCAACATTTTAAAAATGAGAGTTTTAGGCTCCAGGATGGGTTCTTAAGTTGATAACATATTACTGGGGATTCGGCCTGGAATGTTGCACAATCATTTATTTTCTATTTTATGTTTATAACTAGCAAAAAAGGACCCGTTCTCTGAATGGGTTCTGAATACAGTCATGATTTCACTCTCATCAATTGTTGAAAATGAATGATCCTGAGGTTGCTGTTCCACCTTACTGACCCCTCGGGGGGTACTTTTAATAAGTAACACATCATTCCAAGTGCCGCGTCGGCGGCACTTGGAAGAGTAACTTTTCAGTGGTGTACAATCGTAACGATTGGATGGATGTATTTGAGTCCAAAGCTTTACTCTATACGTGAACCAGAAGTTTGTTGAAGGAATTACGAGACGCTGAGTTAATCTGGTGGTGGTTTCCATGCTATTTAAGAGCATATAGTGTATTTGAAGAAACTTGAATTTTCAAGTTGGAAGCAACGAATATGTAGAAGATAGTTGCAGGAGACTTTACCATCAGTCAAAGGTTCACAAACCCCTATTCTGTTTTTTTTGCCCCGTTCCTTGAACTGTTCATGGTGAAGGAATCCACCTGTTCAAACAAAAACTCCCCCGATGAATGTTCTGTCATTGAAGACATTGTGAACAGAAACATGTTGGGATTTCATTATCTGAGACATTTGTTGAAAAATATATTTTATATGTTGGGTCATGGTCTTATATTGTAATGTTTGAGATGTGATGTATTTATGATTTGCTCATTAGATGTCCTTCAATGTATAGGTGTTCAAGGGATTGAAATGGGTGATTGTTTTTACAAACTATGATTTTTTCTCATTTGAAAAAATATTTTAAGATAAGAATATTTATAAATTGTTTTGAATAAAATAGAATGACATTTTGATAATGGATTGTGGTTGTGCGGAACATTCATTTTTTCAGTATGTTCTGTATTATATGTACCAACCTCTGGTATTGGGCCAATAAGACAATGTTGTTTTGAGCTTTATACCTATCTCCTTGATTTATGTTATATAATTAGGTCTACCCCCGACCGTGGAGTAGGGTCTTTCTAAAAAGAGGGGGCCCGCTGATTGTTGCCTGGTTTATGCATAGGTGATCGTGCTCTAAATCATTTTGTATCAAAACACAAGACGTCATACTACGTGGCAAACTAAGAAAACCTGCGGGAGATTGCAATACACTCAAGGGGAAAATCTAAGTATACTTTCTTTAAGGGATCGGGTTGTGATTGGGTCTCTACAGTCAGTGGACAACTATGCCCACCCATAGTGCAAGTCATCTTCATCAGTTACTAGATACACAACACCATTGTCTATCAAACTATAAGGCCCTTTGTTGTATGGCCCTCTACTATTGGTTGGCATGCTTGTACCCTTCTGGAACATTCGACTCACTAGCAGCATGTAAGCTGGTACCCCAGGTGCAAGTCGGTGGACTTGACTGTGTCTCCTCACCCAATTATCATATGATCTGATTGGTTATTTATAACGCGCTTAATACACTGAGGTTTCTAAGCATGGACCTGGGGATCAAAACTGTGTTGCTCTGTGTCGTCTTTCTATCAAGGTGAACACATTGCCTCTGAGCTATCCCCCCGAGACTAGCCCAACATCTCTCATTGCTCATGCATTCTGCCATTCATATTGTCTTTGAACTTGTCCTTGCAAAGTATCACTGCTCCTGAGAATAAAAGGGAGTATAGGCACACTCTTATCGCAATTCTGGTTTGTACGCCCAACTCCTATTTCCATCCTGGACTTACGTGACAGGAGACCGTATCTTGGCCTGTTTTGCAGCATTTAATTGTCTTGAATTGATACACTTGGCACTCATGCTGTTCCTTCTTGCACCTTACCAAGAGCTGATTCGGCTTCTCACTTTCACTGTTCTTCAAGGATTGATAACCGGTTCTTGACAGCTCCTTCCTTTGACACCAGGCCAAACAGCTATTCCAGGCCTTTCCTCGATCTTCAGCTGTTTCCTTGCTGCGACACAGCCCTCCTATCCTTCTTTCTTCATGGGTCTGAGCTTAATAAATATGTGTCCAGAATTCTATATAATGGCGGCACCGCCTGCAGTCTATTCACTATGTATAGCCACTTAGTCTACTTGTGTTACTGCATCTGTATAGGTATAAAGTGGCTTGCATTTTCTGCAGTGTTCTTGACCTGTGCAATCTTCATTCTGCATATGAAAGTTTGCTTGATTCTTTACTTCATCACTAGATTCTATAAGGTCTGAGCATCTTCTTCTTTGACCATTCTTCTCAGTGCGTCATGCTCATTTCTTGTGACATCACCACCCTCTTTTCCTCTCATCTTCATATTCCTTCGTGGATCAACTCCAAGAGGTTATCATCTCTATGAGGGTACATCACATAGGGTTTTCTTAATGGATACCTTTTCTCAAAGACTCCCTGTGAAATAGGCACAATCATTGGTGTTGTGCATGTCCCAACTTCTGGTTTCCAACATATAGGCAAGATGGGGGCGGGACTTCCTGTAGAGGCATTCAGCTGCTCCTCTACACTCCACCCTCTGGTTGATTCATTGACCACTCTTTCACCTGTTTCCACATATTGGTATCCTCTCTTGAGTCCAGATTTTCACTACTTCCTTCAGGGATCCTGCTGAATTTACATGTTCATCAATACTCCAGGTCATATAGCTGTACTGTCAGTTTGGATTACAGTAGATCCATCATCCCACATACTTCTTGTGATTCCTTGGATGCAGGAACTGAGGTGCTAAGATGGTGGCCTCTACATATTTTCTGATCTTTTCATCCTTTGTTTATTTGTTTGTTTGTTTTATTATTTATAATGCGCGGATGTACCCAGGGGTATCAGGGCGCAGCATTTACAAGAATATGTGAAGTATATACAAAGCATAATGAGGCAAACAGGCAATATATACAGTATATACAAGAGTACAAAGTGGGCACACATGGTTACACTGTGTGCGGATAGCATGAAGGGATAGCCTTGGCACTTAGCTATCTTGGTGGTCCTTCGATTTCAGCCATGAAACTACCTTGGATCGGAAATTCAGGTGGGGCATGTCTACTCTAAGGTTGGGAGGCAAGGATTTCCACAGTTTGGCTGCTTTTACCGGGAAACTGTTACCTCCTATAGTGGCAAGTTTGAAGTTTGGGACAAAAAGGCAGTCTTTGTATGTAGTTCTGAGGGGTCTCGAGGAGGCTTGTCTATGGAATCCTTTAATCCTTGGGTCCAAATCCTGACTCAACATCAATCATGATCTTTGTTCCTAATGTTTTCTTTGCTGTCTTCTTACACTGTGCGATAATTATCCTGATCACACAGAATCCAAACATTATCATCACCAATACTGCTCCCATGAGTTTGAAGATATTTGCCATGCATTGTGGAACCCATGAGAAGATAGACGCAAACCAACTGTCATTTTCCATATCTTCTATCTCATCTTCCATCTTGTTGTGTAGATTCGTCAGCAATGTTATGGCCTCGGTCAAGGTCCCATTCTTGTCATCATGGGAAGGTATGAACGTGCAACATGATTCTCCGATTTTGGCACAAACTCCTCCATCCATTGCTGTGATCATATCAAGGACATATCTGTTGTGGAGGGTCATCAACCTTATGGCCCTCAGTTCATCCCTGATAGCATTGAATCCCTTTATGGTGGTGTTGATCGTCTGCAGGAGCTCCCAGCGAGTTACCTGTAACCACTTTGCATTTGCCACTGTCTGGATTCCTGGCATAAAGATAGTCATGAAGATCAAAGAATAGCCTATGCACATAAGGAATAACATCACAAGGTTCTATCGATTTAGCAGATGAATAATTTTCCCTCCTTGTTTGATTGAGGACTGCAAGTGATCTTCTCTTCTTCAAATGGGCATCTTCTTT
The DNA here is from genome assembly GCF_040938575.1 of Ambystoma mexicanum. NCBI lineage: Eukaryota > Metazoa > Chordata > Amphibia > Caudata > Ambystomatidae > Ambystoma > Ambystoma mexicanum. Next base: position 824,562,867 of record NC_090936.1, on the reverse strand, counting down.
TGGAAACTCTCCAATGTTCAGGCCGCTTTGAGGAATCACTAATGCTGGAACATGAATAAGCACTATATAACACATCCCTTCCCAGTCTTTGGGCATCTTCACCTAGGCTCTGGATCCACAAGCCCAATAGTGGTCCATCAGAACTACTGTTCCATCCTTCATGCCTGGCACATCAAATATTCGGCCACACTGGTGATTCTTTCCAACTTTCCTTGCGCCATTATTTATGAAACACAAGTACGCACTTGCTAGAGGTATTATCTGCAATGGTCCTCCATTATCATTGACCCATGTCAACAACTCTCAATTTTCTGACCAATGATTATTGCATTTGTTCTCTGCAGTATCTATAATTGGTTCATAATAGCCAGTGAGTGCTGCTTCTTTACACACAATCATGCCATCAGCTCATTCTTCTGGAGTCAGCACTGTTCCTTTGAATTGCAACTGACCTCTTTTTCAGCATCTCCATTTTTCTTCTTTATTCTGTCCTTGACAATCTTGTATTCTACCATCCGGATTCCTGCTCCACTCATTCCAGGCTGTTCATATCTGATCACTAGATTCTTCGTTTCTGGCTTCCCTCTTGATTTCAAAACGTGCACATAGTTATCTTCACTTTCAGATTTCTTTCCAGTTACCCATATCAGGGATGCTATCCTGCCTTGGAACTGTCCTCTTGTCTGGCAGCGTGCGAGATGCATCAGGAAATGAACTCTTTGCACTGGTGTTTCTGTAGCTATGAATATTTTAGAGGTTCCCGTGGCATAAGGTATGAGTTAATAGACATAGCAACTCTCCTTAGACGTACTGTCTCTCACCTTTTTCATGCATGTGCTGATGCCACATGTTATTACCCACATGTGTTGTACTATATAGATATGTGTTTATCCCATTATCGTCTTCCTCTGTATTCCTCCTATGTCTTTTTAACAAAATATTTGCAGCCCATGGAAACAACTCTAAAGCAGCTCTATGGTGGGGAGAAAACACGCGAGACCCTGGCTTGCAGGTAATGGGCAAATCTAGAGTTCCTGGAGTGGGAAGAATCAAAAGGACTTCTACCTTTTTTGATCATAAGTATGAAATAGGTGAATCATGAGAAAAAGGAAGACACAAAGCATAACTGAACGTACGTGTATATCGCAAACCAGCATAACAGTCCCCACCATTTGTGCCATTCTGGAACTTTTTGAGCTTGCTCATTCTCTGAAATCGTATTATCTTCAACATTTCTCTTTTTTGCTGCAATTTAATGAAGAAAAAACACTTTACTCAGGTATCTGTAAAAGATTTGGTAGCTGCAGTAGTTCCTCTACTATGGCTATGAGCAACCGTCTGATTATACGGCCATTCTTAGGATCCTGTAAAAAAGTGTGTATGTCCACATCTCTTCTAACAAGGGCTGGATAAGCTTGAAGAATAAACACAAAATTAGCAAGCACGATACGATGCACATTACATTCGGGAGAAACAAAACATCAGCCGAACAAATATTCAGTAAGAAACAAATTGGGGTACTGTTAACATTTCCAATTCTTAACCAAGTGTTGTCATTTAGGCATAATCAGGAAATATCAGCATTTTTCTAAAGTACATTTTCAAGACTCCTGTGGCTCAAGCAAAAGAGTTGCATGCCTGCTATAATATCTATAAGGAATGTCCAAGCCACAGTCCAAATGCAAATCTGCATTTATTAGTCAGTTTATAGCCTTATCGTTCTTCTTCTTTGTCATCGATCGAGCAAGCACACGCTGACATTCTTCTTCTTGTCTTGCTTCTGGATCGATGGTTGGCGTGCTGTAGCCTCGCTACTGTAGAATTTGACGTCGTTTATGTGGATCCAAGCTTGTCTGCCTTGAACGTTCAGTGCTGAGGGACTAATGTTCTCTACTACATACGGGCCATCAATCTGGCTTGTACCATTTCCTAGTGAAGTGAACATGGTATCACCAACAAAAAAGTTTCAGTGCTGATAAAAGTTCTGAAGATCCGGTTGCTGAATGGTTTCCATCAGTGTTCCGAGACCGACCCCCATGGCGCTTAGTTGATCTGAAATGAGAGAGATAATAGTGGTCATACATGTCAATTAATCATGTAATTCATTTGCTAACATGTTTTCTGTGCTCTGGGCATCACTTCTGATCCTCGATGGAGGAGTCAAGGGTGTTCTCATGTGCCTTCCTGTCACTAGTTTGTAGGGTGTGAGGTGATGATCCGAACCAGGCTGATTCCTTAGGGCATATAAAGCTAAGGGCAGACAATATAGCCATCCCTTTTTAGTGTCAGTTTGAGATTGGCAATCATTTTTTAAGGCCGTTGAGTCTCTCACATATCCTGTTTGTTTGCAGGTGATAAGCAGAAGAAAATGTGTGCTTATTACTTAACAATAATCCTATCTGTTCGAACACTTCATTAACAAAATGCGGCCCATTATCGGATCTCAGCACTTCACACACTCCCCATTTTGGAAAAACTACACTTGCTAAAAACTTTGCTGCACAAGTGGCATCAAGGAGTGTATATGGACCTGCTTTGATCCACCTAGAGAAGGGATAAACCATCACTATCAGATACCTGTATCCACTACATACTTGAAGCATATCAACATAGTCGATATGCAATTGCTAAAAAGGACCATTTGTTGTTTTAACAGGTTTGGAACAAATCAGTCTTCTGTAATTGTTGCAGAAAGACTTTCCCTAGTAATATGCGCGGGGTAGTGCAGCTGCTCAAACGCTACCCTCAACAAGCCTACTGGCATCACCGGCTTTCCAGTGCTACCTGTCGCCATAATGCGTCAGTGGGGATAACAAACACCCCCTTCGCTTTCACAATTCCCGCTCTTTTTGTGGTGCACTTCCTTAAAACTCCATGAATTGCTTGGTAAATGATTAAATCCTTCTTTCACTGCCTCATTCATGACTACATCTTCCTTAACATCTGCAGTATCAAAACTTGAAATAGCTGGTGAATACACAACCTATTTGGCTTCTGTTTCTGTGGCATTGTTCCTACAAAAAATAACATCAATTTGCTTAGTATGCGCTGCACATTTAACTACTGCTATGGCTACTGGGAGTTGTAGTGCCTTAATAAGCCTGTCCAATAAAGAGGTGTGTTGCACTGGGGTGCTGTCCGTTCGGAGGTAACCCCTCCTTTTAAAAATGTACTAAACCTGCATGTACAGTGGATGTCACATAGGCGGAGTCACGTTACACCTTCACTTCCTGCCCTGCATGATTTTCAAGCATGACAATAAGTACTACCAATTCTGCTGCTTGCGCTGAAAAGTGAGACAGTAGTCTTGCACTTGTTTCAACTTCAAACTTTCCATTTGTTCTGTGCCTCACTACAGCTGCGCCAGAATGCCTTTCTCCACTCATTCGATCAATTTTTGTAGAACCATCAATAAAAAGAATCTCCCCTCCTGACAACGCATTTTCCTTTATGCACAGTATATGATCATAACACTCTATATAATTTGCGCAGTCAAGCACATGCTCGCCCTCTGCCACTGGTTCAGCTACAAAGGAGGCAGGGGGGTTCACCATTTTACATCTGAGAATTTTAATCGTTGGGTTTGAGATTATCCCTTCATAGCAGAAGATGTCAATGTTCCCTTGGGTTTCTCTAGTATGGCAAACAAAGCATGTTCTACAAAAAGCATCATCATAGAGAAGCCCATTACAATGCTTGTAGATTTCTCAATTGCAAATGTTGCAGCTGTCAATCACTGTTCGCAAGGAAAGTGTCCCTTCATAACTGGGTCTAGAATCCCACTGTAATATGCTAGAGGCTTATACCCTAAAGTGGTCCTCTGTGTAAGCACTGCAGTCATGACTGTCCCATTTGTGTGCGAAAATAAGAAAACCTCCTTGGCATAATTGGGAATTCCTAAAACAGGAGCTGTACAAATTGCTTTCTTTAGCTCTTTATACCCTCCTCCATTTCCTCAGTCCATTCCATTTTCTCATTTACCTTTGCTTTCCTTAAAGCCTGCAAAAGGGGTCTTGTGTACAAGCTGTAGTCAAACACCCAGGTCTTACATAATTACATAGCCCCAAAAACTGCTGCATCTGCTTCAGTAAGTATGGATTTGCAGTTTTCATGATCGCCTCAGCTCTTTCAGGTGTCACTCTCTTTCCCTCATGTGAAATTAGCTGACCTATGTATAATACCTCTTCTTGACAGTACTGTAGCTTCTCTTTGTCTACCTTGTACCCCTTGTCTATTAGGATAGTCATTAACTGAATTGAGTCCTACCTGCACTCATCTTCTGTGGTGCTACAAATTAAAATGTCATCTACGTACTGTATCACAGCACTTTTCAAATCAATGTTGCCTAGGTCCATCTGTAGGACTCTGTTAAAGATCGATGGAGATTCACAGTACCCTTGGGGCAGCCTAGCGTCTTTCTGATGAGTCTGGCAAAATGTAAATTAATTCAAGTCTTGTGAGTCTCTGTGTAACGGGATTGAGAAAAATTCATTTTTCAAATCGATGACTGTGAAATATCGAGCTTCTACTGGGATACTGCATAGTATTGTTGCTGAGTTAGGAAATAAAGGAAACTCTGCATCTACAATCTGATTAATTGGTCTCATATCTTCTATAAATCTCCACAAACCTCCCTTTGAGTACACTGTGGTGTTGCACAATGATTCTGGCGGCACCAGGGTGCCTTGTTCCATCAGTGCTGATATAGGGCCTCATTAGGACCCAGGCGGTAAGGGGTTTACGGCGGCGTAAACAGCGCCGACCCTTACCGCCTGATTCCGAGGTCCCTTAGCGCCATGGAGGATTTAACACCTGCTTTTAGCAGGTGTTAAAATCCATGGCGCTAAGGGACCATGTTGTTAATTACGCCACCGTAAACTATGGGGCAAAAATGGGAATGGGGAAGGGTAAATGGGTTAATGGGGACTTACCGCCCCGCCAACCTCGGAATGGGGCGGTAAGTCCGCCAACCACCATGGCGTAAACGTAGTTTACGCCATGGCGGTAAAGGTACGGCCCAGGCGGTAACTTACCGCCTGGGTCGTAATGAGGCTCATAGTCTTAAAAATACCTTTTGTCCACCTCTCAAGACATTGGGTACTGTCTTAAAATATCTCCTGGCTTCAGCTTTATTTTAACTTTCCCTAACCCCTCCAATAGGCCTACATCATAAGGGCATGTAGTCCATAAAGCGCTTGGCACTTTCTCCAAGTCTTCATCAAAAAAAGCTGGGCGCAACCACATTATCGACATGCGCTGTGGGATCTAATATGTAATGCTCATAAAAAACATTACTTCATCATCTGTTGGGTCATCTGTAAATATCTCATCATCAGTGACGTCAGTCAATCTATTCCCTTCTTCAATAGCTATCATTGTCCTCTATGGTCTACCCTCGTCATCTGTTCCTTCGAGCATTGCCATTTCCTTTACTTTACTTTACTTTATAAAATGTGTATAGTGCGGCCATAGACCCTAGGGCGTGAGGGTGCTACAAGACATAAACAAAACATAACAAATATCATCAGGAATTCGCGATTAAGTGCTAGAAGGAGAAGACTAAAATCATCAGGTAGTAAAACTATGAGTAAATTAATTAAAAAGGAGAGTTTTCAACCTTTTCTTAAAGATCTCGAGTGACTCAATGTGTCTCATATACAGTGGGAGAGCATTCCAAACCTTAGGCCCAATGGAAAAATAAGGCTGAATTGGCCACCTTAACTGTCTGGCATTTCGACACAAATAACAAGTGCTGGTTATTTGATCTTAGAGCTCTAGTACAAGTTCTCATAGTCAGAAGCTGTTGTAAGTAGTTGGGCATGTTGCCTAGTCTGCATTTATGTATTAGGGTTAGAGTCCTAAACAGAATTCTGGACTCTATGGACTGCCAGTGGAGAGCACGTCTTGTGGTTGTGACATGATCTCTACGTTTGAGTTTCATGACAGTTCTGACAGCCCCATTCTGGCATACTTGCAGTTTATTACAATCGGTCTTACTTAACCCCATTAAAAGACTCGAGCAGTAGTCCATTTTGGACCCTATTATCACTCTAGCGATATTCTCTGCATTATCTTGAGAAATGAGGGGCCTTAGGTGAGCAAGTAGTTTATTGTAATAGGTGCATTCAGATACCAAACTGCTAATACGTTTCTTCATAGTCAGTCGTTGGTCAAAAGTCACACCCAATGTTTTCACCTTTTTTAGTGGAATGATAGTTTCTTCTCCTAACTGGAAACTATCATAGCATGGCCCACGTTTTTTTAGTATATGGGAGGATCCTATTACAAGAAGCTCAGTCTTAGATTTGTTCAGTGCCAGCTTGTTATGGACCATCCATGTTTCAATTACATCGAAGACTTTTTTGATCGCAAGTTCATCCAAGCTATGTGAACCAGATAGTGGGATGAGGCATTGAGTGCAATCCGCATACTTAGTAAATATTACATTCTCATGCACTAGCTTGGCAAATAAGGGGGGCTGTGAAGATGTTGTAGAAGCAGGGGGAGGTGCAGGCTCCCTGAGGCACTCCGCAGGTAATCGTGGTGGAATCAGACTTCGCCGTGCCGCAAAAAACACTATCACGATTGTTAAGAAATGATGAAACCCACTTAAATGCAAGGGGGAAAAAATGTGCGAGTTTGTGCAACCTGGTGGTCATGATATCATGATCCAACAAATCCTACGCCGTCAAGAGATCAAGTAGCATGAGTAGTGAGGCCTCAATGCGATCCATGCGGGACATTAGCTTAGACTTGAGTTCCAAAAGGGCAGTCTCTGTTCCATAGCCAACCCGGTACCCAGACTGATGATCATTTAGAATAGGATATTTCTTAAGGTGGTCAGCAATTTGTAAATAGGACACACGGTCGAGGAATTTGAGTAGAAACACATTGTTAGTTATAGGCCGATAGTTATTAGGCATGTCAACTGAGAGGCCAGGTTTTTTCAGGATGGGTATTACCCAGGCCTTCTTAAGGTTTTGGGGGACAATACCAGAGGTTATGGAGGCATTGATGAATTTACAAATAGAAGTAATTAGAGTAGGAGAGCATGTTTTAATCAGCATGCTAGTATGGATATCATTCTTACATTTGATGGGCTCAAGTTGTTTGATGATAGTTTCTAATTCTTCTTCCGTAAGAGCGGATACGTTAAAAATAGGAATTTGGAGAGATCTTTGGAAAGACCAATCTGAGAGCTTGGTCTCATTACATTTTAGGTTGTTGCTTTTTTCCTTAATGTTTTCCCTAATGGTATTCAGTTCTTATGCATGGCTTGTTGCATTACATTACACCATGAAGCTTTATCTGTAATGGATCTCTGTGGGATTGAGTGATTCGTCCTTTCTTGTGCTTTCAAAATACAAAAAAGTTTCTCCTCGTACTATGGCTGCATCTAATTCTATTGGGATGGTCTGTCCCCCTCTTCGTCCATAGGTATCTGTGGTCTAAACAACAATTGATCATGTATCCTCATGATCTTCCCCACTAAGGCAGGTAGCCATGTTAACAGAATGCTCACTCCATAAAGAAAAACCTCTGGCTCTATTGGAATGGCTCACAGAGACATTTGCCCTGTAAATGCCAACATAAATTTGCCTACCTTCATGTAGTGTATTCCAGGAGTGGAACACACTATCCTTTTGTCAGTAAAAGACATTGTCCTGTTGAGTTTTGTCATCAAATCTCTTTCCAAAATGTTTACTGGCGTCTGTCATGAATACAACAATGGAACAGACATGTCATACTCTCCTATAGAGACTGGTAAGTCATTAGTAAAAGGAACTCGACTCGTAGCTCCAGAGAATCCTTGAGCATTCATGGCATTTCCCGACATTGGATATTATCCCTCTCGTATACATGAACGAGTAGCCCCAGTGTCTACTAAAAATGAAAAAGATGTGCCTCCTATAGTCACATCGACCCTTGGTTCCTCTTGGGGGTCTTGTGTCACTGATAGTACTGAACACATCAAGTTGCCCTGTGAGCTGTCCTATTGTGGAAAAATGCACACCCTGTACCCACGAAAGGATTTCCTCCCACCACAGTGACACTCCCTATTCTAGGTGTCAATAATTGTCCCGTGTTTTCATTATTGTTATGATGCATGCCTCCAGTCTTCAAGGCCAGACCAGCATTTCCCAGATGCAGGCTTCCATTGGGACTTTTAAGGCCACAAAACAGTTTCAGAGACCTTCCTGGAGCAAGTCCTGGCACCTTTGGTGCCAGGCTCATATTATTTGACCATGTGGAATGAGGATTCAGTGAACATGGAGGCACACATAGCCCAGTCCTGATGAACTGAGCTATGCAGTCTAGTTTCCAGGTAGTGGCTGGGCTTGGGAGTACTTTACCTGGGACTACTTGACCTGGGCTATATAAACCACACCCAAGGAACAGAACATGCTTCACGTTATTCTGCACTCCTGCAGCGTAACGCTCATCGTGCCTGCTCAGCTCCTGCTTACCTGGACTTCAGCCACGCCCTCAGGAACCATGGACCATCAGCACCTGGTGGAAAAAGGAAAGAAAAACATGAAGAAGAAGAGTGGTTGAGTTCTTACCTGGAGAGAAGCAGTCGTCCAACTCCTACCGAACAGCCTTCTCTCCCGCCGCTCCTGGGAGCCACCGCACCTGCAGAAAAGACACAAGAAGGGAGAACGAATACTTACCCAGAGACATCAGCCATCTCAGGATTCCATCAAAGCGGTTCATGCGACCGCAGCTCCGGAGCCTCACCGCACCTGCAGAGGAAGGGAAGAGAGACCCCAGATTAGCCACGCAATAGAAATAACCATTTTAAAATACATCTCGATGCCGCGCTTTTGTGCTAACACTCACCTGCATTAATACTGCTCATCGTCGCAGTGAGGAGTCCATTCCTTCATCTGGCATCTCCAAACCGCGCCTGCAAAAGAATAAGTACAATAGTGAAACTTTGGCAACAAAAGAACACATTAAGTAAAAACAGTTACCAAGAACCAATTGGTAAAAAGACTTACTTACGGAGTCACAGCTGGTCTGGATTCCTCTACAGCCGCAAGATCAGTGATGGAACTAGATCCAGTGAAAGTGCCTAAGAACATTTAAGCGCCCCTGCATTCAGACGCATGCAGGTGAGCCCATCGTTAAAACACCTAAGGTGAGACATAAGCATAGATGGAAGCAGTTGGAGGTTTAAGGGAGGTGGGAGTCTTGCCCACCCTGCGCAGCAAGTTAACATCTCCATTCATCATTCTAGGGTAACGCCCAAGTGTGAGAGAAGTAGAGAGACAGGAATAGACGCGCGCAGATGTACATCACTCAGCTTCGTGCGATGTCCCTGTGGAGACCAGGTGAGTGTAAAAATGATGTTGTGTCTCCATAGAGGCGTGTTGTGATTGCCCTTGCGGTGGATTCATTTGTGCTTGCTGTAGTTGCTGTGGTTGCTGTGCCTGTTGCATTTGTGATATCTGTGTATGATCTTGGGCAAACTCTTCCCTAGTTTGTGAGCTATATGCTGGTGGATAAGCTAAAATTGATAATTGACCATTCTGTACATACTCTTGGCTCCCGCCTACACGTTTAATTTGCCCTGCCATCCCACAAGTCCAACATATAGAATGAGCCCTTCTAACAAGTCGCCCTTGGTTGAATCCTCCTTGCACATTCTGATTCTCATTATGTGTGATCTGAAACCCACCTTGAATGTTTTCTGGAATCCACCTCTTCCTCTATATCCCATACCTCTACCTCAAGGTACAAACCCATTCCCATATAGGTCCAACAGGCACTCATTATTTGCCTGTGGTGGACCCGCTGTTTGCTGTACTCCTAATCCTTCTCCGATTATCAATACTGGCCCTTCTATGACATATTTTGACAATTTCTTCTGTAATAGTTTTGCTTTCTCAAGTTTTATAACCTCTTCTCCCTTCTTGTTTTTTCTCCTGCAACAGCCAACAGTGATACACTATTCTCAACTCAATCTCAGTCCATGGCTTTGCTTACATCCCCACTTGCTTCCTCATTTGCCTCTGTACTTGCTTGGGCAACCCTTGACATACAATGGGGTAAAATAATGCCACTGTTCTTTTCCCACGGCTCCCTCATTTCAAGAGTCCAGTGCTCTTGAATGTCCTGAATGTAAGCAAGAGGATCTTCATCTTCTTTCATTTTACGCGTCATGATTGCACCCATGTCTGATGTGTCAGGATACTGTACCCTGAGAGCCCTCCAAACATCTGCTCTAAAATGATTTAACGGTGCTCCATCATGCGCATTGTTCTGTGCTCTCACACTCGAATAGCCTGCTCTCCTCCATATGTCACCAGCTCTTTCCCCAAAAATGGCTGCTAGGAGACCCTCAATGTCCCCTATGGCTAGCATATTTCCTGCTGTCATTATTTCCAATTCATGAATCCATTTTCCCGCGTCCCATGACAAACTCGAAAGTTTGCATCTTAAATTGTCCTTGTCCATCTGCGGCCATGGAATATACTGTGCTCTTGCTCCTCCTTTTTCAAATAAGGGAAACTGCATAAACCCTAACCTGCCATCAGCTCCCATCGTCTGCCTATCCATAGTAGGGACAATGGTTCGTTCCTGACTGCCTCCTCCCCGGCAACAACCTTAACCTGCTCACATATGGTGGTAATTCTCCCTTCTCAATATACGATCATCCTTTGGGATGCTCTGGATATGCTATGGGATCTAGCATTCTATCCTTAGGTTGCTCTAGATCAGACCATCTTACTTCCTTGTCCCCCTGCAGGCTTTCCTAGGGGGAACATGCACCTCCTCCTTCCTCCCCATCTGACATATCTAGTCCCCAACTAGTGTGACTCTTGTCCCTTTCGCCCCTATCTAAGGTCAGTTTGCTTAGGGATAAGGCTCTATGCTTGAGACTGAATAGATTTTCCTCTTCACTTCATGATTGGAAGACCAGCGTGTGATCTCCCTTGCACTCGACTTCCTGATTTACTAACTTCCCTTAATTTTTGGTAGGCTTTATCAAGCCTGTCTCTGATACTCCCTATATGAAAGTTCTCTTCTAAGGCTATGCTAAATGGCCCTGACATTTCTCCCTGTAACGGGAGGAACTCCTCTATACTGCCCCATTGGGTATCTGGTCTTTCCATCTAACACCTTTCCATCGAAAATTATTAATTGAATTGTCTTTCCATCGAAAAGCATATTTATTGAATAATCTTCTATGGTCAATTTTTGATGGATAGGGTTAGGGCTAGGGGTTAGGGTTGGGGCTAGGGTTAGATTAGGGTTAGGGTTGGGCTAGGGTTGGATTTAGGGTTAGTTTAAGGGTTAGATTAAGGGTTAGATTAGGGTAGGGGTTAGAGTTAGGGTCAAGGGGGTGGCGTGGGGGTAGGGGCGGCTGGAGGGGGAACCCCCCCAATATACAAAAAAACAACAAAACGTTACAAGGAGCTGGCCAGTGTCGAAATTTCAGCACTGGAGACCTCCATGTAACATTTTAATGTAGAAAATAAACGCATCGAAATGCTTTCTTTTACATTTAAAAGTACATACCCATTTGATGAAAAAGCTTCGATGGATATGTACTTTTAATGCAAAACATAGAATTTCGATACTTTTATTTTCGATACATCATTTTCGATGCATTGTCATTTCGATGCATCTTTTTCGATCAGCTACTTTTGAATGAGTTTAATGTTGTGCTCCCGCTGTCTTCTCTTACGTTCTGATTCTTCAACTAATTCTCTTCGCTTTCTTGCTTCCCATATAACTCTCTCATCTTCCTGTCTTTTCTCCTCTCTCCTTGCCTCTACTCTTCTTTCTTGCACTTCTTTTTGTCTTTGTATTCTTCTGTCCTTTAATTTCTGTGCTTCCTCCTCTTTCCTTTTTCTTTCCTGTCTATCCCATTCTTCTATTGCTCTCTGCCTGTTGTCCTGCTTTCTTTGCTCCTCTGCCCTTTCTTCGTCCTCCTGATACATCTGTCCTCACCGCTTTCTGCTCTTTCTTTCATGCTCATCTTCCTTTAATCTCTTTTCTCATTCCCTGTCTTTTTTATCCTGTTCGTTCTGATCTTCTCTTTGCCTTACTTTCTTGATGCTCTTCCCATCTTGCTTGAGCAATGTCTGTCCTCCCATCCATTGGTTCTGCACAAGCGTTACCTTGTCAGTTTTATCCTTCTCTCCTTTCCATTTCTCAATTTCTTGCTCTATCTCTGTTCATATATTCGATCGCTCGCTTTTCCCTTCTTTGTCCTGAAAGATCTTAAAGATCTCCTCTTTTCTCTTACTCTCCTCTGGACTGTCGTTGCTTCTACAAGCGGGTGGTTTGTATATCAGATTACTATACCCCATTGGCACTTTCAGTTCCTTTAATGGATAAAATCCTATGTCTTCTGTACTATCACTGTTTACTTCTGGTGAGGTAAAGGGAGCTAAGGGCTCAACTCTTTCCTCCTTACTCTGATTAAAAATCCACTCTTCAGGTGGCAGATCCTCCCTCTCTTCCTGGTACATTTTCCAAAGCTCTAAAATAGCTAATCTTTTTTCTAACTTCTTTCCTGTGTACGCAGCGTGCAAGTATGTGGTCATGTGTTGCAATACTGCTTTCAACAGTGATCCCGCTTGCAATCATCATATCTGCCATGCCTTTCACCTATTCCAAACTATACTGTTTGAGCTTGGGCATGTGCTTTGGTAATGACTTACATAAATGTATCAAAGGAGTGATGTCTCACATTTTGACTAGTCTCAATTGACTGTCAATACTTACCAGTGTTTACAAATACCATTATAAAAACAGCAAATATGAGCGCGCTTCAGCAATCGCTGCACAAAACCTTTAGCTCTCCAATTTTCTCTGTCCTCCTCTGGATCAGCACCAATTGCTTCCCTATATAAATAATATAACTTTTTAACCTTGTATTAGTTCTCCTACAATAGATTGTGTTGCTCCTCAGCACCCTAATTCAACATAAATACATAAACAGACAGAGAAGTCGACTCTTTACACAAAAACCTTAGTGATCACTCTTAATCTCTGTCCCTAATAATACCCTGATTTACAGAGTTTAGATTATCACCTTATGCGGACCTGTCCTGCATGTTAGCCTAGATTTCTACCGTTGGAGTGTGAGACAATCTCTTCTAAAACCCCTTGGGTTAAGACAATTGGGCCTTCTATATCTATCTTTACATCAAATAAATCTCCTGTTACCCCTGTTACTTTTTCTCGTTACTTTCGTTACTAATTTTTAAAATGATCACAACCTCATCTCCACAATATGTCATTCCCCTTAGTATACTCGACATTCGCTCGTTCGGCTTGAAGCCTGCAGTAGCAACTTCTTCCTCCAATCGACCACTTTCGCTTTCTGTCCACAAAACACCTGTGGAAATCAGGAAGGGATTTCGTCAAAGAGGGACCCTGCCCACCATCTCAATTCTACTTGCAAGTTTTATATTCGGCCGCTCTCCACAGAAAATCTGCAGTCTTCCAGCTAGATGGCGAAGGATGTACGATCGTCCGAAGCTCTGGGGTGAACAGGTTGATGGGTCTTCTGTGCAACCATCCGACATTGCTACCATGTGAACCGTCGGGGGGCCCTTTCAATCACTTTCAATCAGTAACACATCATACAAGGATGGTAATGCAGTATAACTCTTACACCAAATAATAAGACAGACTCAGGAAGTTGGCAAAATGTTTCCTCCAACTGTTTTATTTTCAGTTGTCTAAAACAGGGAGTTACAATAGACATCAACAGACGTTTGATCATGCTCTCAATCATTTTGCATAAAAAACACATTTATATAGCAAAGGTTTTTCATACGTGACATCATATTACGTGGCAATCTAAGAAAACCTACGGGAGATTGTGATAGGCTCAAGAGGAACATCTAAGTATAATTTCTTTAAGGGATTGGGTTGTAATTTGGTCTTTACAGTCAGGTGGACAACTTAAGCCCACCCCTAGTGCAAGTCATTTTCATCAGTTACTAGATACATGACACACCAGTGGCTATCAAACTATAAGGCCCTTCAGTATATGGCCCCCTAGTATCGGTTGGCACGCTTGTACCCTTCTGGAACATTCGACTCACTAGCCGAACATAAGCTGGTACCCCAGGTGGACTTGACCGTGTCTCCCCACCCAATTAGCCCAACATCGCTCATGCCTTCTGCCATTCAGATTTTCTTTGAACTTGTCCTTGCAAAGTATCACTGCTCCTGAGAATAAAAGGAATTGACACACTCTTATTGCATTTCCGGTTTGTACGACCAACTACTATTTCCATCCTGGACTCATGTGACAGAAGAACATATTTCGGCTTGTTTTGCAGCATTTAATTGTCTTGAATTGATAAACATGGCACTCATGCTGTTCTGTCTTGGACCTTAAGAAGGGCCGCTTCAGCTTCTCACGTTCACTGTTCTTCAAGGATAGATAACCGGTTCTTGGCCGCTCCATCCTTTGACACCAGGAAAAACAGCTATTCCAGACCTTTCCTCGATCTTCAGCTGTTTTCTTGCTGTGACACAGCCCTCCAATCCTTTTTTCTTCATGGGTCTGGGCTTACTAAATATGTGACACCGATGTCCAGAATTCTACATAATGGCGGCACTGCCTGCAGCCCATTCACTACGTGTAGCCAGCCTTTATGATCACTTAGTCTACTTGCCTTACTGAATATGTATAGTTATAAAATGGCTTGCATTTTCTGCAGTGTTCTTCACACATGCAATCTTCATTCTTCATATGGAAGTTTACTCGATTCTTTACTTCATCACTGTCACGCTCACATGGGTCTCTGCGAGAGCAATGGATTCCTCCGGTCTCGTTCACTCGCTACCCTGGACTGGAAAGCTGACCTGCCAAGAGAACGGGTGTTTAGAAGGTTTTTTGGGGAAAAGGTGCTCCATCCCTCCTTCCACACCTGTGACCCAAGTGAGATGTGTACTCTTGTTGTGGGCGTTGCTCTTCTTTTGGTTTAGTTTGGTGCACCCTCCAACCTGCATCCCCAGGGGCACTGTAGTCTGGGGACCAGGGGTTAGTTGCTTCACTGGGTCCTGGTTGATGATTGGCGGCTGACCTACAGTTGAATTACACTCTTCTCAGCCATTGCCCAGTTGCTGCACTGGGAGTTGTTTGCAATGAAGTTCAGTTTGTAGACTTAATTTCCTGAAGACCACATAGCTGGTAATGCAGGTAAGGTCAACTGTGGGCTGCAGGTAAGTTCAATGGTAGCCTTGGAATCAGCCGTAGTTTGAGGGAGTTTATGGTGGCCAGTTAATTCACTGATTGTGGGACGAGCGCATGTTGTGAAGAGGAACGTGGGTTGCTGACAGATGAGCTTCAGGCTGTAGATAAACTGCGGCACTAGCTGTTTTGGTGAATGATAAATTAAAGAGATTATTGTTGAGATAAGTAACATAAATGTCCAGATCTTGAATATTTCCTTCCCACCTTATCAGGATGTCGTCTATAAAGCGACCCCCAAAATTTGATATTGCTGTGAAAGAGAGAGTGTTTCCAGGCATGCTGCAACTAAAAAAAAAACACTAATAAGTTTGCATAAGTTGGTGCAAATTTTGACCCCATGGCAGTGCCCTGCAATTGCCTGAAAATATTGTTATCAAAAATAATAATATTGTTGTGCAAACAGAAAAATAGCATGTCAATAATCATTTTATTTTGCTCAAGAAATGAGACTGATCTTGTTTTAAGAAATGTTTTTATACTTTCTAGACCTTTGCTGTGTCGAATGCTAGTATACAGTTGTACAACATCCAAAGTAACAAAATGATAGTTTTGTTCCCATGGAATAAGATTGAGTTGCTGGATGATGTGTTTTGAGTCCTTTACAAATTAGGCTAGATTTGCTGCTAAAGGTTGTAAGTGAGAGTCAATATATTGCAGTGTTTTCTCTGTTAAGGAACCAATACCATTTATGATGGTTCGAAGTTGTGCAAAATCTTTGTACGCTTTGTGTACCTTTGGCAAAAAATATATCGTTGCCATGATAGAATTTTTGCAGATCAAGCTTTGATATTCCTTATCATTTAAAAGGTCTTGTTCATACCATGAATTAATTTTCTCATTCCAAAGTTTTTCCAGATCTGGTATAGGATTATTTGTTAGTTTTTCATAACATTCTTTGGTAGTGAGTTGTTTGAATCCTTCTCTGATGTAATCAACTCTATTGAATAGAACAAAGTTTCCTCCTTTGTCTGCTGCCTTCGTAATTATTGATTTATCTTTAGACAAATTGTTTATTGCCAATTTCTCTTCTTTTGTTAGATTGCATGTTGTCTTCATATGTTTATTGCGCAGATAGTCCTTTTGTATATTATTGCTGACTGCTTTATGAAATACATCTATCACATTTTCTGAAGATAGTGCAGGTATGAAAGTTGACTTTGGTTTCAGACTAGTTTCTTCCATTAGGTACGTAGAGATACCTTGTTCTTCTAAAAAGGTTTCTTTAGTGTAAAATTGGTCATCATCAATATTTAATAGGTCCGCAGTATATGGGAAGGAAATATTCAAGATCTGGACATTTATGTTACTTATCTCAACAATAATCTCTTTAATTTATCATTCACCAAAACAGCTAGTGCCACAAATATTGAGTTTCTGGACTTAGAACTTTTGTTGAAAATGCACAAATTCAAACCAAGCTATTTACTAAACCTACAGCTGGGAACAGTCTTCTTTATGCTACATCCCATCATCCCAAGAATACTATTCACAGTATTCCAAATCAAGGAGGTATGCCTAATAGAGTTTGAAACTGACACTGAAGTTAAGGATTTGTGTTCAACAAAGTTTCAAATATAAGGTGTGAAGTAAACACCTTACATTATCTGGTACTAAGGATCTGTGCTTGAAACACTTCATATTAATTTGTATCAAGGATTTGAGAGTGACGGTGTGGAGCAAACACCATACATTACTCTGTAGTGAGGAATTGTGCTTGAAACATCTCATACTAATTTGTATCAAGAATTTGGTCCAAAAAACGTTTGTGAAAGTAAACAATGTACACAATTTTGTACTAATGAAGAATAAAAGAAGTGGTTAACAAGAAAAAAAGACTCACCTTTCAATAATTAATCTTCTGAATAAGGTTGGCGCATTTGATGAACTTTTCCAAAATTTCTTTTCTTTTCTATATATATTGCATCTGTGCAGCAGCTACACAGTTTTGGAGAAACAGTCATGCTGACAACCTGACGCGATTCTCTTTATTCATTTCACCTCATATCATGTATTAGCGAGCACCCAGGGAATACTTATTTTTGCTGCAAAGGTTTTTTTTCATTTGTAGATAAACTGCACTTTAACTAGTGCTCTTTTAGTCTTTACAGGATTTCCCAGGAGCGGAGCAGCTGTCGGGACGCAGCCACTTTGGAATCGGAAGTTATCTATAGCAGAGCAGCTGACTGGACGCGGCCGTTGTGGATAGCATACACTCAACTTGCATAATGAAAATGAGTAAGTTGTAGGTGCAGCTTAGTCCCGCAGAATACAGAGGAAACTAGTTGCGCGCAAACACTTCCAGTTTTTTTGACTTGTTCTTTTTCTTTTGCAGGTTCGGAGTGTTGGCGCGATGAGGAGAAGAGGAGCGCTTGCTCCGATTGCGGAAGGCTACAAAGAGCACACGAAGCACGGGCTAGTCTCTGGGCATGGCTTATATTGGCTTATATAGGCAGCCACACCCCAACACTAGAACGGGCTGCACAGTTCCTGGATGTGATACAGGCGCCCATGTTGGAGTTACAGGAAGTAGCTAGAAATAAAGGCTATGCCAGAAACAAAGTCTATGGGAGTGAAGTGCATCCTATGACTGCCTAAATGAGTATTTTGCTCACCAGGCCTTTACCCATATGGCCCCTATGTGTTCTCTCCACCTTCCCCCATGTGTTTGTGCTAGTGAGAAATGGGACCCCAGGCTAGTACCAATGACATTCAACAGTTTCTATAAGGTCTGAGCATCTTCTTCTTTGACCATTCTTCTCAGTGCATCAAGCGCACTTCTTGTGACACCACCACCCTCTCTTCCTCTCATCTGCATATTCCTTTGTGGATCAACTCCAAAAGGTTATCAGCTCTACAAGGGTACAGCACACAGGGTATTCTTAATGGATACCTTTTCTGGATGACTCACCATGGAATAGGCACAATCACTGGTATTGTGCATGTAGCATCTTCCGGTTTCCAACATATAGGCAAAATGGGGGCGCAACTTTCTGTGGAGGCATTCAGCTGCTCCTCTGCAATACCCTGGAGTGGTGCAGTTCATTGTGGTGCATTGCAGTGACAATGGGCCTCATTACGAGTCACCCGGTATGGAAATAACGGATGGCGGTAAACCCGCCCCCACCGTTATTTCCATACCGGGTGATTCGGAGTCCTGCAGGTGGAGGTGTCATTCCCGCCAGGTCCGACTTGGCGGGTTTAACACCACCCACCTGCAGGCGGACGTGGAAACACCGGCACCATCACGAGATGGTGCCGGTGTTTCCATGGTCCCCATTCCCATTGAGTCCTATGGGACTATGGGACTCAATGGGAATGGGGATTTACCGAATGGGGATTTACCGAATTCCGCCTCCGGAATTCCCGGGTCACCGGGGTTGTAACGAACCGGTCATTCCGGGAATCATGGAGGCGGAATTGTAATTCGAGACCTGCGGTAACCGAGCCAGAAAAACCGGCAGGTTACCGCCGGACTCGTAATGAGGCCCAATATTTCAGAAATCGTGCATCCTAGTGCCTTGAAACATGATTTCCATGGGATCTCGAGTTTTGTTCCTTTTGTCAGGACCGGTTGGGAAACAACATTTTTTCTTTTCCTTCCTGGTGAACATGGTTTACGGCTTTGTCGGCAGTCACCATCTCTCAAAAATCCTCTGAAAAAGTAATTTCACCTGATGTGGCAAAAATGTGGAAACTTCTGTAATGCAAACTGCCTTCTCCTTCGCCTGTGAGGTCCATTCACCTCTCATACATTTTTGTTTCCCTTCCCGGTGAACATGGTTTACAGATTCGTCGGCAGGCCACAAACCCATAAACAATATTGTAACTTTTACTGAGATCTGGGGAAAGGGGTGGGGTATGCAAATGTTATGTAGCCAGCAATGTCCGGAAGTTTCTTACTTGTAACTATGCAACATTTGGTGCTGATTGGTGAAACGGTGTGGAATTGTATAAGGACCAACGCTTCACATCACAGACACACAAACCCACAGAAAACATTTTGACTTTTATATATATATATTGACTGTATTGAATAGAAACGTTGAAATGCTTACATTTGACAACAATCTGTTCTTTTATTAACCTATATGTTCTCAGGCATAATCATTTCAAAATTGACTTAGCAAGGGCATCCTCTTAAACATGGCTTCAAGCAAAATATGCAATCCAACTACAAGCTCTTTTTAACAATGCATTTCTCTTTTTCTTTTGGAGAGACTTTCTGTCATCAGTTTGTTTGGGCCTTATTCCTTTGTTTTAAAGTTTATTATAAAGTGAATGTTGTGATTGCATGTGTTTTATTGGGTTTAGTAGTGGGGTGGGAGGGTGTTGAAAGGTCTTCCATAATGGCAAAGATTTTGGCTGCAGATATATGAAAGTAATTTACAGTAACGATTACTGACATCGATATTAGCAGCAGAGTAATGAATTACTTTACACTGACCATTAACGGCATACATTTTAGCCACCGCTTAATAAAAGTGATTTACAGTGACCAGTATAGACATAAAATGTGGCCTTCGCTTCATGAAAGTGATTTTCTGTAGTGTCCATAATCGCAGAGATTGTGACTGCAGCTTCATGAAAGTATTGTACTGTGTTGGACATAATGGCACAGATTGTTCCTGCAGTTTTTACGAATCTGACTTACAGTAAACATACTGCCATGCTTTGTGGCTGCAGGTTCATGAAAGTGACTTACAATGGAAATGCTGCCCTACATCGTAGACACGCGTATCATGAAAAAATTGTAAAATGCTTCTGTGCCTTGCTGGTAAAGGTTATCTACTAGATTTGTGTATGTTATTCTGTAGGACCAATTGTACATTTTTCCAAAAATTGTGCTGCAAAATGCACCATTTCAAAACATTGTTTTCAAGATGTTGTGGTGGTTCAATCCCCAAAACCACCTACATTATCCCAGGTCAGTCTTTCACACTAACTCGTGGGAGATGGTATTGCCCATGTAATACAAATACTCAACTGGTACCTCGGAACTCGAATCACTACAGTGCTACTATCCCTTTAGGAGCCACCCACCCTTCTGTCACCAAAAGCGTCCTCCACCACTTGCATGCACATAAGAATGTCACAGGCCATGCACAATGGCGACTGGTAGATTTGAGGGTCAGGTGTTACCACTTATTTCTACTCCAGGTGAAAGTTGTAAGGTTTGATTAAACAACATACAATATCTTTCACCTAGTGCAGCACTCATTGTGCCACTGCAGCAGCATGAAAATCATGCATATTGTGGATACGCGGTGGACAAGGCCTTCCAAGGATTGTGTAGTGCAGCCTCTGAGTCTCTGAGGCACTTAAGGGGGTGGGACTCTTTAGCATGGCTCACAGGGTGCCCCATATATTGTGTTATGCCACTGATGAAAGGAGGACATGGTTGCATTTATCTGAAACCCTAGAAAAATAAGCTGCTGAAAGGGCAATGCACTGACTTTTCCCGATTCAGGACCAAACCCCCATTTCAGTAGGAGACTCTGAGTTGCCTGCAGATGAGCTAGTGCCAATTCCCTCGAGGCTGACATGATTAGTATGTCATTCACAGAAATCAGCATTCCAATTATCTGGCATTATAGAGCTGTTGTCACTGACATTGGACGCAACAGAATGTGGATGACATACAATATGAAAGGCAAGTGATATTACAAATGTTTCTATCCGAAGCAAAATGGAGAAAATGAGAAGCAGGTGTAAATGCTGGCATTCACAGATAACTATCCTTAAAGTCCAGACTGACAATCCAATCTACTTGTCGTAAAATTCTGCAAACAATAGATCATTTCCATTTTGAAATGTCTGAAGAGCAGAAACATGTTGAATTCCCTCAAATTATGATTGGTCAAAACCCTTTGTCCTTTTTCTTATGGAAAAGAGATTGCTTTTGAAATCCAAAGAAGAGAACTGCATGGTTTCTATGACGCCTTTGATGGGGAGAATTTTAACTTTTTACCTCTTGAAAAATGAGCCACGGGCTCAAGTGGAAAAACTCTATACTCCTCGGATATCTGGCTTGTAAAGGAGGAGATGTAAACTTTATACAGGATCACTAAACTGTCTGAAATACCCAGAGTTCACTTGACCTTTCTACCCACACTAATAGGGCTAGGATATACAGACCCCAAATTATGAGTGGAATGAGTGGTAAGAAACACTTACCTTTTACAAGTCCTAAATCGATTTACCACCTGGTGAAGCCACCTCTATAGAATCAACCTCTCATGGGAAAAGCAGTATAGCTGTGTAGGTTCTGATAATCAAACCCTGCATCTTGAGGGGCCGACAGCATCTAAGAATCTATAGGATTGGCTATCAAGTGGCTCCTACCTCTACTGCCTCAGATAGAACCATGTTAGGATAACACATTGTCTATAGGGCAGTCTAGACTACATGCAGGGAGGAAAATATATGTACATATTTTGACATCTCCTTCACATGGTATTCACTGAACAGGAAGCCTTAGGATTCCTGAGGTTGAGCATTCAACATGGAGTCAACATTGGGTCACATTAAGGGGGAAGATCTTTTTTCAATCTGCACTAATTGTCATGATCTCTGCTTCCAAAAGGTCAGGGTTTTCCCAACTCCCTTGGAAGCAGATCCATAACCCAGGTTCCGAGTGCCAACCAGTCCCAATTGGGACCTTTTGGACCCAGACCTGGCGCCATTGGCACCAGGCTCATAAATATGCCCAGTCCCAGCGCTGGAAGCGCCGGGCTCATAATGCTTGGGTGGACTTACCTGCAGCAGACCATGCTGCTTACTTGCCTGCCAGTTGAGCCTCTGATCCTCTTCTGTTTGGAACTACTTTTCCTGTTGGGTGGGGCTGGAGCCACTCCCTAGATTCAGAACACTGGAACTCTTCTGGAAGGCAGGAACTCTTTTTTTACCAGGAACTCTTTTCTTACTTAGGCGTGACTGTGGAAGGAGACACCTAAGCACTACAGGAGGCTATTTAAACCACACCCGGTGGATGAATCTTGCTTTGCGTTATTCTGCACCCTCTGCAGCAGAACGCTCATCGTGTCTTCTGCATCCGGTCCTGGGCCTAAGGAAAAAGGCTTACCATCCTGAATCCAGTCTTCAGCAACACCTATAAAGACAAGAAAGAACAGATTAGCATTCCGGCATCTGAAAGGCAAAGGCTTACCTACTCTTCGTGCGCTCCGGAGGTCTTCACACTGCATTCCGGCATCTGAAAGACAAAAGCTTACCAACTCTTCGCACGCTCCGGAGGCCGTCGGCGCTGCATCTCGCATCTGAAAGACAAAACAAGGTGCGTTTAAAGACATTGGGGAACTTTAATACTCACGTGCCATTACTCCTTTCCACATCTAACCCAGTGGGTATCCCGGCACCCTGCAGCCGCTCCGAACTTGTACCTGCAAAATAAAAAGACAGTTAGAGCGATTTGTGAAGCTGGCAACAAGCGCTTACTTACGTGCTTCCAGGCGCTTCTATTCATCACACGGGCTCCATCTTCAACTCACTTCAGCCCGTCATCCGCCATCGCCGGAACCCTGCAAAACAAGAGACATCATTATTAAAGACTTTAAAGACATTTGAGTTACTCGAAACTTACCGTTCGTGCAGTAAACGACGGACAGCAGTCCTCTGAAGTCAAGAGGCCTGCGCTACCTATCCAGTGAAGAAACTGGCTACAGCACCCTGCCCCGAGGCAGATGGAGAGCTCGGCATTCACTTACCTAAGACATCTTACTCTGCACGTCAGGCATACAGGGCACAGAGGTCCAGCCCAAAGAGCCAATCGGGTGCTGCACATCACCTTTGAAGATACGGTAGTCGCCCAGTCAAGACCGGCGCCTCTGCGAGAATCAGGTGAGCGTTACAGAACGCAAAGCCTACCGCAAAACTCTCGCCCAGGCGCTATGGAAACCTCGGATACTGACCACCTAGCCCGGTTACTTGGGGAACTAAGGGCAGAAGTGCATGCAGCTCGTCAGGAAACGAACGCTCTAAGAAGGGAACTAATTATTTCCAAGGAGAGAACAGATGATCTTGCTAGACAATTGCTACAGTCACAAGCCGGACAGACCCCGCTACCCGCATCAGGGGCAAATCTTCCTTCAACATCCTCTATGAATCCAGTGCAGATCAACCTACCTGGGAATGTACCTCTGGCTCCGCCCGAACGATTTTCTGGTGACCCAAAGAGGTTTGCGGTATTTATCAATCAGTGCCGGTTGCACTTCTTATGCCGGCCAGCAGCCTTTCCAACTGATCAAACTAAAGTAGCTTTTGTACTTTCGTACCTTAGTGGCAATGCGGCAGACTGGTCGATCCCTCTAGTTAATCAAGATGATCCGGTTCTCCATGATTTTCAAGCCTTTCAGCTTAGTATGGAAAAACTGTTCGCAAGACATGCACAGGGGCAGGCCTTGGACAATGAGCTTCTTTCGTTGCGACAGGGTAATCAAGACCTTTTGGCTTATATTGCATCTTTCAATAGACTAATAGTGGAAACTCAATGGCCTGAGGACAAAAGGATTACGCTGTTTTATAGAGGTCTACGTGGAGAGCTCAAAGACGTTTTAGCCCAAGTAGTGAATCCCCCACAAGACTGTTCGGATTATATAGACTTGGTCGTTCAAATAGATCACAGACTGCAGTCCAGGAAGGCCGATCGTTCCAAGTTTGATGCTCGAGTATTTTCCAAACCGCCAACTCCTTCCAAAGGAGTAGACTCCGGGGAACCCATGCAAATAGGGGGTCTGAAAGGTCCTCTAACACAAAGGGAGCGAGAAAGGAGAAAACAGTTGCAATTATGCCTATATTGCGGAAACTCAGGGCACTTTCTTCGAGGCTGTCCGGTGAAACCTGCCAAGAAGGCAGTAGGAGCTGCAGTTACCACAGTTACAAACTCTGAGCAGGGAAACGACCTCGCCCGACAAGAATAGAGGTCCTCTTGCCGAGCGTGAAAACCAGTTCCGTGACCTCGCATTTCGTGATACCTATGGTCCTCATTAGCCCTGATAATCCGGGTCGATTACATGCAATTGAAGCTTACGTCGACAGCGGTGCCATCGGCAATTATGTGGATCATGAAATGGTTTTGAGGATGAATCTAACTCTTTGTCCCAAGGCTGTAAAGGACGTCATTACTACGGTGGATGGTACGGAGATAGCCTCCGGGCCAGTAACGCACACCACTCAAGAGGTGACGCTATTAAGTCAAGATGGACACCATGAGAAGATCGTGTTCGATGTGATCAAGGCCCCTCAGTTCCAGATTATTCTAGGAATACCTTGGTTAGAGAAACACAATCCTCTGATCGATTGGCGAGCAAGAACGGTCCAGTTTCCAGAATGTGTCTCTACGTGTCACCCTCCACCTGGTGTTGCACTGGCAGCAATTTCTTCAGAGACTCCCCAGTTACCTCCCGAATACCTAGAATACCAAGATGTTTTCCGGAAGGAGCAGGCTAACTCTCTACCTCCTCATAGGTCTTATGACTGCCAGATAGACCTGATACCTGGATCTACTCCTCCTTGTAGTAGAATTTATGCCCTCACCGAGCCTGAGAACCTTCACCTTCGACAATACCTGGATCAATACCTGGCAAATGGGTTTATTCGTCCCTCCAAGTCCCCTGCCTCTTCAGCTTTGTTCTTCGTTCCAAAAAAGGAAGGAGACCTTAGAACTTGTATCGATTATCGCTCCCTGAACCAGATCACCGTTAAGAATAGATATCCGTTACCTTTGATCCCTGAACTCCTGGACCAAGTCAGAAAAGCATGCATATATACGAGGCTGGATCTTAGAGGAGCTTACCACTTGGTACGAGTAAAAGAGGGCGATGAATGGAAGACGGCCTTCCGCACCAAGTATGGGCTATTTGAATATCAGGTCATGCCCTTCGGACTTTGCAATGCCCCGGCCGCCTTTCAATATTTTATGAACGATGTCCTCAGGGAGCTCATAGATGTGTGTGTTGTTGTTTACATCGATGACATTCTCGTTTATTCTTCATCGGAATCTGAACATCGGAAACACGTGAAAATGGTCCTCGAAAGATTGCGTCAACACAAACTTTTCGCTAAGTTGGAAAAATGTGTTTTCAACGTGACTGAAGTTGAATTCTTGGGATTCATATTATCACCTGGGGGAGTCCGTATGGATTCAAAGAAGGTCGATGCAGTTCTCAAATGGCCATCACCATCCTCCGTAAAAGGTGTGCAAAGCATGTTAGGCTTCGCTAACTTTTACCGCAGGTTTATCCCCGAGTTCTCTCGAATAGTCCAGCCCATCACTGCCTTGTTAAAGAAGAACAAACGTTTTGAATGGTCTACCGAGGCGGAACAAGCTTTCCAGGATTTGAAGACTAAATTTATCTCTGCACCAATCTTAAAACACCCTCGCCCCGAACTCCCCTATATCGTGGAAACTGATGCTTCAAGCCTTGCCATGGGGGCAGTTCTATCACAAAAGGACCCGTTAACCAATCAGTTGCATCCCGTGGCATTTTGGTCCCGCAAATTCTCGCCTCCTGAAGTCAATTACACGATTACTGACAAGGAACTTCTGGCTCTCAAGTCTGCCTTTAAGGCTTGG
Source organism: Ambystoma mexicanum (assembly GCF_040938575.1). Taxonomy (NCBI): domain Eukaryota; kingdom Metazoa; phylum Chordata; class Amphibia; order Caudata; family Ambystomatidae; genus Ambystoma; species Ambystoma mexicanum. The sequence continues at coordinate 824,537,047 of NC_090936.1, read as the reverse complement.
CGGCATTATCTGCTGGGGGCCCGACACACCGTTACTGTGATTACGGATCACCGAAACCTGCAATATTTGAAAACCGCAAAAGCCCAATCCTCTAGACAACTCCGTTGGGCATTATTCTTTGCCGAGTTTGACTTCATAATTACCTATCGACCTGGTACCAAGAACGGTAAAGCCGATGCCCTTTCTCGGATGGGAGTGGAAGAACACTTGATCAACCCTAAACCTGTACCAATCATTCCCGAACAAAGAATTCTGGGTGTAATCACCATAGAATCCATAGAGGAAGTTAAGGATAAAGCCAGGCAACTTGTAACTCCAGCAGACATACAGAATTGGCATCTGCAGGGAAAGGACTTTGCAGTAAGGGACAACTTATTGTATTTCCATGAACGATTATACCTACCCAGCACAGATTTAAGAAAAAAGTAATCTCTTGTTATCACGACTCTTTAATGGAAGGTCATCCCGGTATAGCCAAGACCTCAGAAAAGATCAAGCGCTACTTCTGGTGGCCATCTTGGAAAAAAGATATCAGAGACTTTATAATGTCCTGTGGAGTATGCGCCCAAAACAAGAGTCAAAAGGAAAGACCAGCAGGCCTCTTACGCCCTATTGACATCCCACCTCGCCCTTGGCATACGCTTTCTATGGACTTCATCACCGATCTACCTCCATGCTCCGGATACAATACGATTCTAGTAATCGTGGACTTATTCTCCAAGATGGCGCATTTCATTCCGCTCAAAGGCTTGCCAACAGCAGCAACTCTGGCCCGAGAATTTCTCGAAAACATCGTCCGACTGCACGGTTTTCCTTCGGTTCTAATTTCGGATCGAGGTAGTCAATTTATTTCTCATTTTTGGCGAAGTTGCTGTCGGTCGGCTCAAATTGATGTGAGACTATCGACCAGTCACCACCCTCAGACCGACGGACAAACCGAGAGGACCAATCAAACTCTGGAACAGTATTTACGCTGCATGCTGCAACAAACTGAAAAAACTTGGAAAGATATCCTTTGGATAGCCGAGTATGCCTACAATAACTCTGTCCATTCGGGAACTGGGAAAACCCCGTTTTTTCTTTTGTATGGCAGTCACCCTCGAACCTCGGAGTTGGATCCCCTCCAAGATCTTGAAACACCAGCAGTAGACTACCTGCATTCTACAATCACCCAAGCCTTTAAGGAAGCTGTTTCTCACCTTCAAAGGGCTAAAGAACAATACAAGAAAGGAGCAGATCAACATCGGAAGGAAGCCCCTCACTATCAAGTAGGGGATCAAGTCTGGTTATCCACCAGATATCTATCTCTAAAAGGGCCACGCACATTCAACCCAAGATACCTTGGTCCCTATTCCATCACTACCATAGTAAACCCAGTAGCGGTCAAGTTGGACTTGCCCCCGCACATGAAGATACATCCGGTCTTCCACGTCTCTCTATTAAAACCCGTGCAACCTCAAACCCGACTAACCAAATCTCCAAAACCTATCCTAGTTGATGGAGAACTCGAGTTTGAAATCAAAAGCATTCTGGACTCCAAGATCTCCAAATCTAAACTATTCTACCTAATTGACTGGAAAGGCTACGGCCCCCAAGAGAGATCCTGGGAACCTGCTGAATATGTCCACGCTCCTCGCCTAATCAAAAGATTTCACCGAACATTTCCTGACAAGCCAAAACCCCCGGAGAAGCCCGGTTTGGGAGGGGCCTTGAGGGGGGGTACTGTCATGATATCTGCTTCCAAAAGGTCAGGGTTTTCCCAACTCCCTTGGAAGCAGATCCATAACCCAGGTTCCGAGTGCCAAACAGTCCCAATTGGGACCTTTTGGACCCAGACCTGGCGCCATTGGCACCAGGCTCATAAATATGCCCAGTCCCAGCGCTGGAAGCGCCGGGCTCATAATGCTTGGGTGGACTTACCTGCAGCAGACCATGCTGCTTACTTGCCTGCCAGTTGAGCCTCTGATCCTCTTCTGTTTGGAACTACTTTTCCTGTTGGGTGGGGCTGGAGCCACTCCCTAGATTCAGAACACTGGAATTCTTCTGGAAGGCAGGAACTCTTTTTTTACCAGGAACTCTTTTCTTACTTAGGCGTGGCTGTGGAAGGAGACACCTAAGCACTACAGGAGGCTATTTAAACCACACCCGGTGGATGAATCTTGCTTTGCGTTATTCTGCACCCTCTGCAGCAGAACGCTCATCGTGTCTTCTGCATCCGGTCCTGGGCCTAAGGAAAAAGGCTTACCATCCTGAATCCAGTCTTCAGCAACACCTATAAAGACAAGAAAGAACAGATTAGCATTCCGGCATCTGAAAGGCAAAGGCTTACCTACTCTTCGTGCGCTCCGGAGGTCTTCACACTGCATTCCGGCATCTGAAAGACAAAAGCTTACCAACTCTTCGCACGCTCCGGAGGCCGTCGGCGCTGCATCTCGCATCTGAAAGAGAAAACAAGGTGCGTTTAAAGACATTGGGGAACTTTAATACTCACGTGCCATTACTCCTTTCCACATCTAACCCAGTGGGTATCCCGGCACCCTGCAGCCGCTCCGAACTTGTACCTGCAAAATAAAAAGACAGTTAGAGCGATTTGTGAAGCTGGCAACAAGCGCTTACTTACGTGCTTCCAGGCGCTTCTATTCATCACACGGGCTCCATCTTCAACTCACTTCAGCCCGTCATCCGCCATCGCCGGAACCCTGCAAAACAAGAGACATCATTATTAAAGACTTTAAAGACATTTGAGTTACTCGAAACTTACCGTTCGTGCAGTAAACGACGGACAGCAGTCCTCTGAAGTCAAGAGGCCTGCGCTACCTATCCAGTGAAGAAACTGGCTACAGCACCCTGCCCCGAGGCAGATGGAGAGCTCGGCATTCACTTACCTAAGACATCTTACTCTGCACGTCAGGCATACAGGGCACAGAGGTCCAGCCCAAAGAGCCAATCGGGTGCTGCACATCACCTTTGAAGATACGGTAGTCGCCCAGTCAAGACCGGCGCCTCTGCGAGAATCAGGTGAGCGTTACACTAATAGAGGCATTTCTATTTCACAAACATCATATCATCTGGGTCAAATTACTCAGTGTCTCGGGGTCTATCATGGCAACCACCTGTTAGGCTGATTCTCTCATAACCATACCATAAGGTATCAGGAATCCTGTCCTGTCAAGTGAACCATGCACTGTCCTTGCCCTTACTATGATCTTTGCAGGAACTTGATGAACTATTGATCAGTTTTTGGTGTAGACACACATTTGTTTTTAAATTTGGAGCACATTCTACCACCGGAAATATTATCTGTCTTGTTCATGATGTGGTCATGGATGTACTGAGCTACCTGTGGCAAGAGGAAAAAGGATAGATCCTGTATCCAATTAGGCCCAGGAGTATCTAATATCAAACCAAGTTAATCAGGGTAAGTAATACTACCTCATCAGAGCTGTTGTCAGGATGTGTTTCCAGCACAATACCCTACCCCCAACACTGAGACCTGGATGGCTGTTACCTCTGGCAAGGGAGTCACCCATGTCCTCTGAATAGCCTATTCAACCCAGTGTTAGGCCCTGAATACTACCCAGAAGAATGTACAGGGCAGTTGGGTTGCGTGATATTCCTGAAATGACAACTTCCTTTGGCCCCTGGTCTTGTTGTAAAGCTCATGGGAATTTTCACATGAACACGCACAAGATTTCCAGGATGCAGAACGCTTGGAGAAGGCCCTATAAATAGCCAGAAGGTGTTTTCCTCAGCACTTATCATTCTACACATTTCAGAAACAATGACCTCTCTGCTTGGAGATTTGGAATCAGTCTGTGCTCTGCAAGCAGCTTGGTGCTCTTCCTTCAGCATTTGGAGCTACATCTTCAACTGTGAACCCAGAAACAGCCAACTCTGTAAAGATATTACCCAGCTTCTATCTGTGAATCAGTTGCCTGTAAAGGCATTACCCATAGTGTCTGGTGTGCTGCACAAACTGTTACCAGTGCCGGCATTTGAATACTGCATTATTGGAACCTGAAAACGATTTGCTTTTACATCTGCTCAGAACTACAGACTACAAAGAAAGGACCTGAAACTCCGCCCCCAATCACGCTCGATTTCACCTTAAAATGTGCACCTGAAGTGGAGCGGGAAGGAGTGTTTGCAGAGTGTCTGGTGTCCCATGGAGGGTGGATGGTGGTGCTCAAACGGAATCTTCTATGGCGCAATCCATACGGTAAGAGGGCGTAACACACCGAGCGGTGGGCAGTACTCAAACATCATACAGAAACGATGGAACTCAGCCATCTCCACCCCAATACACCATTTCATCGTCTAAAGCGTCCCCGATGCAAACCAAGCACCAACCGTCACCATTAAAGACCCAGGAGGAGGGGGGGGCACCACGGGGAGTACTGAGACAACATCAGTGGCTAGCCAGCCAGGAAAAGATAGCCCCCTATCTACGGCAAAGGACCTCCTGAGTTCTGAGGTCCCGGAACTAGATGAGAAATTGGAGAGCAACCAAACTAGCCCAAGCATTGCGCTAAATGTGATTGTGGAAGTTGGGCCTTGCACAGCAGCAACCATGGGAAACCAAGTAACCAGAATGGAGTTTCTGGGTAAGGAGGCTACACCCGGAGCACACAGAGTGAAGAGATGTGCGTGCCAGGATGGTCTGTGCGGGGTCTCTCACCCGGATTTCCAAAAGGTGGGGAGTGGGCTCGAAAAGGAGAACAGGGGACAAAACCCACTTTCAACGGATAATGTGGAAGAGGAAGAGATTCTACTGAATGCGTCAACGGCAGAGCAACCTCAGACCACAAAGGAAACAGGGTTGAAGTGCGGCGCAGGCCCGTGTGGCCCCAGAACCAGGTGCAACTGAAACAAACAAGCAATCTAGATAGGGGGCAGATAGGGCTTTCAACAATTCAAGCAGAGTCTGTAGAAGAGAGAGGGTCGGTTTGGACCTATTTGCTCCTAAATCAAAATTCAGCGCTGAACAGGAGAAGTAGGATGGGGTCGGAACAGGCAACCAGTACCCCTACTTCTGCAGGGGCAGAAGAAAGAATTGCAGAATAAAGAACAATGCCTGTAAAATTGGAAGATGCTAAGCTGATAGGCTGCAAGAGTCACACAAACATATGGCTTAAGCCAGCCCAAATGACTCCGGGAGAGGAAGGAGGAAATCTAAAGGAAACAAGATCAAAACTATATTCAGAACAAAACGTTCAGATGGATTGCATTGCCCAGGAAGAATGGGGAAAACTTGGCGTTTGGCAAAGTAATTTTAATGTGAGTACCTTTGCAAACAACACAATGAGGCGAGGTTCTGCTGGTATTAACATATGGAAACCGCCCACTCTACCTCTAGGCGAAGATGTAAACGGTAGGAGATTTTATTTCAACGCAATCGACCGAAGCCTGCAAAAAGAACTAATGAGCCAGAGGTCATCGGCACTGATAGGAACGAGAACGAAATACCAGACAAATTACTCCTAGAAACCTCGGAAATAATGGTAAAAGACATCCACAAAAAGTCAGGTGATATTAAAAGGTCCAATTGCATGGATAAAAGGACAAATACCTCTGCTATTTGCAAGATCGTAGGCACACAAACCGCAGAGGGGGGAAAAGACGAAGGTAGAAGTATATAGAAGAGGCCCGACACTGGAACGGGCTGCACAGTTCCTGGATGTGATACAGGCGCCCATGTTGGAGTTACAGGAAGTAGCTAGAAATAAAGGCTATGCCAGAAACAAAGTCTATGGGAGTGAAGTGCATCCTATGACTGCCTAAATGAGTGTTTTGCTCACCAGGCCTTTACCCATATGGCCCCTATGTGTTCTCTCCACCTTTCCCCATGCGTTTGTGCTAGTGAGAAATGGGACTCCAGGCTAGTACCAATGACATTCAACAGTTTCTATAAGGTCTGAGCATCTTCTTCTTTGACCATTCTTCTCAGTGCATCAAGCTCACTTCTTGTGACACCACCACCCTCTCTTCCTCTCATCCTCATATTGCTTTGTGGATCAACTCCAAAACGTTATCAGCTCTACAAGGGTACAGCACACAGGGTATTCTTAATGGATACCTTTTCTGGATGACTCACCATGGAATAGGCACAATCACTGGTATCGTGCATGTCGCATCTTCCGGTTTCCAACATATAGGCAAGATGGGGGCGCAACTTTCTGTGGAGGCATTCAGCTGCTCCTCTGCAATACCCTGGAGTGGTGCAGTTCATTGTGGTGCATTGCAGTGACAATGGGCCTCATTACGAGTCACCCGGTATGGAAATAACGGATGGCGGTAAACCCGCCCCCACCGTTATTTCCATACTGGGTGATTCGGAGTCCTGCAGGTGGAGGTGTCATTCCCGCCAGGTCCGACCTGGCGGGTTTAACACCGCCCACCTGCAGGCGGACGTGGAAACACCGGCACCATCACGAGATGGTGCCGGTGTTTCCATGGTCCCCATTCCCATTGAGTCCTATGGGACTCAATGGGAATGGGGATTTACCGAATGGGGATTTACCGAATTCCGCCTCCGGAATTCCCGGGTCACCGGGGTTGTAATGAACCGGTAATTCCGGGAATCATGGAGGCGGAATTGTAATTCGAGACCTGCGGTAACCGAGCCAGAAAAACCGGCAGGTTACCGCCGGACTCGTAATGAGGCCCAATATCTCAGTAATCGTGCATCCTAGTGCCTTGAAACATGATTTCCATGGGATCTCGAGTTTTGTTCCTTATGTCAGGACCGGTTGGGAAACAACATTTTTTCTTTTCCTTCCTGGTGAACATGGTTTACGGCTTTGTCGGCAGGCACCATCTCTCAAAAATCCTCTGAAAAAGTAATTTCACCTGATGTGGCAAAAATGTGGAAACTTCTGTAATGCAAACTGCCTTCTCCTTCGCCTGTGAGGTCCATTCACCTCTCATACATTTTTGTTTCCCTTCCCGGTGAACATGGTTTACAGATTCGTCGGCAGGCCACAAACCCATAAACAATATTGTAACTTTTACTGAGATCTGGGGAAGGGGTGGGGTATGCAAATGTTATGTAGCCACCAATGTCCGGAGGTTTCTTACTTGTAACTATGCAACATTTGGTGCTGATTGGTGAAACGGTGTGGAATTGTATAAGGAACAACGCTTCGCATCACAGACACACAAACCCACAGAAAACATTTTGACTTTTACTTTTATATATATAGATTGACTGTATTGAATAGAAATGTTGAAATGCTTACATTTGACAACAATCTGTTCTTTTATTAACCTATATGTTCTCAGGCATAATCATTTCAAAATTGAATTAGCAAGGGCATCCTCTTAAACATGGCTTCAAGCTAAATATGCAATCCAACTACAAGCTCTTTTTAACAATGCATTTCTCTTTTTCTTTTGGAGAGACTTTCTGTCATCAGTTTGTTTGGGCCTTATTCCTTTGTTTTAAAGTTTATTATAAAGTGAATGCTGTGATTGCATGTGTTTATTGGGTTTAGTAGTGGGGTGGGAGGGTGTTGAAAGGTCTTCCATAATGGCAAAGATTTTGGCTGCAGATATATGAAAGTAATTTACAGTAACAATTACTGACATCGATATTAGCAGCAGAGTAATGAATTACTTTACACTGACCTTTAATGGCATACATTTTAGCCACCGCTTAATAAAAGTGATTTACAGTGGCCAGTATAGACATAAAATGTGGCCTTCGCTTCATGAAAGTGATTTTCTGTAGTGACCATAATGGCAGAGATTGTGACTGCAGCTTCATGAAAGTAATGTACTGTGTTGGCCATAATGGCACAGATTGTTCCTGCAGTTTTTACGAATCTGACTTACAGTAAACATACTGCCATACTTTGTGGCTGCAGGTTCATGAAAGTGACTTGCAATGGAAATGCTGCCCTACATCGTATACACGCGTATCATGAAAACATTGTAAAATGCTTCTGCGCCTTGCTGGTAAAGGTTATCTACTAGATTTGTGTATGTTATTCTGTAGGACCAATTGTACATTTTTCCAAAAATTGTGCTGCAAAATGCACCATTTCAAAACATTGTTTTAAAGATGTTCTGGTGGTTCAATCCCCAAAACCACCTACATTATCCCAGGTCAGTCTTTCACACTAACTCGTGGGAGATGGTATTGCCCATGTAATACAAATACTCAACTGGCACCTCGGAACTCGAATCACTACAGTGCTACTGTCCCTTTAGGAGCCACCCACCCTTCTGTCACCAAAAGCGTCCTCCACCACTTGCATGCACATAAGAATGTCACAGGCCATGCACAATGGCGACTGGTACATTTGAGGGTCAGGTGTTACCACTTATTTCTACTCCAGGTGAAAGTTGTAAGGTTTGATTAAACAACATACAATATCTTTCACCTAGTGCAGCACTCATCGTGCCACTGCAGCAGCATGAAAATCATGCATATTGTGGATACGCGGTGGACAAGGCCTTCCAAGGATTGTGTAGTGCAGCCTCTGAGTCTCTGAGGCACTTAAGGGGGTGGGACTCTTTAGCATGGCTCACAGGGTGCCCCATATATTGTGTTATGCCACTGATGAAAGGAGGACATGATTGCATTTATCTGAAACCCTAGAAAAATAATCTGCTGAAAGGGCAATGCACTGACGTTTCCCGATTCAGGATCAAACCCCCATTTCAGTAGGAGACTCTGAGTTGCCTGCAGATGAGCTAGTGCCAATTCCCTCGAGGCTGACATGATTAGTATGTCATTCACATAAATCAGCATTCCAATTATCTGGCATTATAGAGCTGTTGTCACTGACATTGGACGCAACAGAATGTGGAAGACATACAATATGAAAGGCAAGTGATATTACAAATGTTTCTATCCGAAGCAAAATGGAGAAAATGAGAAGCAGGTGTAAATGCTGGCATTCACAGATAACTATCCTTGAAGTCCAGACTGACAATCCAATCTACTTGCCGTAAAATTCTGCAAACAATAGATCATTTCCATTTTGAAATGTCTGAAGAGCAGAAACATGTTGAATTCCCTCAAATTATGATTGGTCAAAACCCTTTGTCCTTTTTCTTATGGAAAAGAGATTGCTTTTGAAATCCAAAGAAGAGAACTGCATGGTTTCTATGATGCCTTTGATGGGGAGAATTTTAACTTTTTACCTCTTGGAAAATGACCCAAGGGCTCAAGTGGAAAAACTCTATACTCCTCGGATATCTGGCTTGTAAAGGAGGAGATGTAAACTTTTGTACAGGATCACTAAACTGTCTGAAATACCCAGAGTTCACTTGACCTTTTTAACCACACTACTAGGGCTAGGATATACAGCCCCCAAATTATGAGTGGAACGAGTGGTAAGAAACACTTACCTTTTACAAGTGCTAAATCGATTTACCACCTGGTGAAGCCACCTCTATAGAATCAACCTCTCATGGGAAAAGTAGTATAGCTGTGTAGGTTCTGATAATCAAACCCTGCATCTTGAGGGGCCGGCAGCGTCTAAGAATCTATAGGATTGGCTATCAAGTGGCTCCTACCTCTACTGCCTAAGATAGAACCATGTTAGGATAACACATTGTCTATAGGGCAGTCTAGACTACATGCAGGGAGGAAAATATATGTACATATTTTGACATCTCCTTCACATGGTAGTCACTGAACAGGAAGCCTTAGGATTCCTGAGGTTGAGCATTCAACATGGGTCACATTAAGGCGGAAGATCTTTATTCAATCTGCAATAATAGAGGTATTTCTATTGCACAAACATCATATCATCTGGGTCAAATTACTCAGTGTCTCGGGGTCTATCATGGCAACCACCTGTTAGGCTGATTGTCTCATAACCATACCATAAGCTATCAGGAATCCTGTCCTGTCAAGTGAACCATGCACTGTCCTTGCCCTTACTATGATCTTTGCAGGAACTTGATGAAATATTGATCAGTTTTTGGTGTAGACACACATTTGTTTTTAAATTTGGAGCACATTCTACCACGGAAATAGTATCTGTCTTGTTCATGATGTGGTCATGGATGTACTGAGCTACCTGTGGCAAGAGGAAAAAGGATAGATCCTGTATCCAATTAGGCCCAGGAGTATCTAATATCAAACCAAGTTTATCAGGGTAAGTAATACTACCTCATCAGAGCTGTTGTCAGGATGTGTTTCCAGCACAATTCCCTACCCCCACCACTGAGACCTGGATGGCTGTTACCTCTGGCAAGGGAGTCACCCATGTCCTCTGAATAGCCTATTCAACCCAGTGTTAGGCCCTGCATACTACCCAGGAGAATGTACAGGGCAGTTGGGTTGCGTGATATTCCTGAAATGACAACTTCCTTTGGCCCCTGGTCTTGTTGTAAAGCTCATGGGAATTTTCACATGAACACGCACAAGATTTCCAGGATGCAGAACGCTTGGAGAAGGCCCTATAAATAGCCAGAAGGTGTTTTCCTCAGCACTTATCATTCTACACATTTCAGAAACAATGACCTCTCTGCTTGGAGATTTGGAATCAGTCTGTGCTCTGCAAGCAGCGTGGTGCTCTTCCTTCAGCATTTGGAGCTACATCTTCAACTGTGAACCCAGAAACAGCCAACTCTGTAAAGATATTACCCAGCTTCTATCTGTGAATCAGTTGCCTGTAAAGGCATTACCCATAGTGTCTGGTGTGCTGCACAAACTGTTACCAGTGCCGGCATTTGAATACTGCAACATTGGAACCTGAAAACGATTTGCTTTTACATCTGCTCAGAACTACAGACTACAAAGAAAGGACCTGAAACTCCGCCCCCGTTCACGCTCGATTTCACCTTAAAATGTGCACCTGAAGTGGAGCGGGAAGGAGTGTTTGCAGAGTGTCTGGTGTCCCGTGGAGGGTGGCTGGTGGCGCTCAAACGGAATCTTCTATGGCGCAATCCATACGGTAAGAGGGCGTAACACACCGAGCGGTGGGCCGTACTCAAACATCATACAGAAACGATGGAACTCAGCCATCCCCACCCCAATACACCATTTCATCGTCTAAAGCGTCCCCGATGCAAACCAAGTACCAACCGTCACCATTAAAGACCCAGGAGGAGGGGGGGCGCCACGGGGAGTACTGAGACAACAACAGTGGCTAGCCAGCCAGGAAAAAATAGCCCCCTATCTACGGCAAAGGACCTCCTGAGTTCTGAGGTCCCGGAACTAGATGAGAAATTGGAGAGCAACCAAACTAGCCCAAGCATTGCGCTAAATGTGATTGTGGAAGTTGGGCCTTGCACAGCAGCAACCATGGGACACCAAGTAACCAGAATGGAGTTTCTGGGTAAGGAGGCTACACCCGGAGCACACAGAGTGAAGAGATGTGCGTGCCAGGATGGTCTGTGTGGGGTCTCTCACCCGGATTTCCAAAAGGTGGGGAGTGGGCTTGAAAAGGAGAACAGGGGACAAAACCGACTTTCAACGGATAATGTGGAAGAGGAAGAGATTCTACTGAATGCGTCAACGTCAGAGCAACCTCAGACCACAAAGGAAACCGGGTTGAAGTGCAGCACAGGCCCGTGTGGCCCCAGAACCAGGTGCAACTGAAACAAACAAGCAATCTAGATAGGGAGCATATAGGGCTTTCAGCAATGCAAGCAGAGTCTGTAGAAGAGATAGGGTCGGTTTGGTCCTATTTGCTCCTAAATCAAAATTCAGCGCTGAACAGGAGAAGTAGGATGGGGTCGGAACAGGCAACCAGTACCCCTACTTCTGCAGGGGCAGAAGAAAGAATTGCAGAATAAAGAAAAATGCCTGTAAACTTGGAAGATGCTAAGATGATAGGCTGCAAGACTCACACAAACATACGGCTTAAGCCAGCCCAAATGACTCCGGGAGAGGAAGGAGGAAATCTAAAGGAAACAAGATCAAAACTATATTCAGAACAAAACGTTCAGATGGATTGCATTGCCCAGGAAGAATGGGGAAAACTTGGCGTTTGGCAAAGTAATTTTAATGTGAGTACCTTTTCAAACAACACAATGAGGCGAGGTTCTGCTGGTATTAACATATGGAAAGCGCCCACTCTACCTCTAGGCGAAGATGTAAATGGTAGGAGATTTTATTTCAACGCAATCGACCGAAGCCTGCAAAAAGAACTAATGAGCCAGAGGTCCTCGGCACTGATAGGAACGAGAACGAAATACCAGACAAATTACTCCTAGAAACCTCGGAAATAATGGTAAAAGACATCCACAAAAAGTCTGGTGATATTAAAAGGTCCAATTGCATGGATAAAAGGACAAATACCTCTGCTATTTGCAAGATCGTAGGCACACAAACCGCAGAGGGGGGAAAAGACGAAGGTAGAAGTATACAGAAGTGGCCACAAATGAAAGAAGCAGCCTCTATGACTACAGACCTCAAAGAGCAAAACAATATTCTCCCAGGTCAATTTAAGACCCTAGAAATTGGTGAGGACAAAAAATTTTATCTAGTGTCAACCCTAACAGTGATTTTGTCACCCTTCATGAAACTTTATGAGTCACTAGATGAAACTCCCAAGGATCAATCCACAAAGTTGGCGATGGTCAACACCAAAATTATATTTTTGGAGGGCTTCATTACCGCCATCCAGAAAAACATGGACAACAGTTTGGTGGGTGTGACCCAATTACTGCATGACATCTTGGACCTGATCATAAAAGAAAAAAATGAAAGAAGAATGTCCAGATCATCAACTGGATTAGGATCGCTCAGGCCACAAGGGGACAAAGCATTGAAAGCCTTTGAAGTAGAGAGAACAACTTTGGCTCAAGTGAGGCTGGACAATCAAGCGGAATAAGGTGTCTCAAGACCCCCACAGCCCAGCCTACATGATAACAACACTGCGCAACAATTGCCCTTTATAGATAAAGACAACACAAGGCAGAGGAAAGACAAGGCCGTGTACGCCACTTCAATGGGGAATCTGGGTTGGGAACTAGACCAACAGACTAAAAGGCTTCCAAACGAGAAGGACACGCTGGACTAAGTGACGAACCAAGTTGTAACAAGGACCCAGGGAGACACGAAGAAGACACAAGAACGCCCCTTAACAGCTGAAAGGAATCAGAGGCTGGGGGAAGTACAGCTGTCAACAAACACATGCAGAAAATCTGTACAATCTTCACAAAGAATCCACAAATGATTGGAACCTCCATTGAGGGCAGGGTGGGTACAAAGAAAAAAATATTGAAGCAGCACAAAATAACAAGGGTTTTGGCAAAAAGGCAGTGTTAATAAAGAAATTGAAAAATCAAATCAATGCCCCTAAATCATCGAAAATCAAATAGCAGTCGATCATTCTTTAAGAACCTCTTGGTTCCAAACCTGGCTACAGGGGCACTGACAAAGCCCAATAAGCAGACAATAACACCAAGCAGGGAAACAATCATTATGGATAACAGAAAGGAGCAGGATGAGATTAGCATTGAAGATTCTGGTGAAATTGACCTGATGGATCATTCGACTTATAGCATCTCGGATGAAGATCACAGTCAGTTGGAAAATGGTGCAGTATCAATAACAATGGCCTGCAACAACATCTACAAGAAAGCAACAGAGAGATTTGAAGCAAATCTAAGGATAAACCCTGGCAGAAATAGACTTCACATCCAAAGAAAAGATGTGACGAATTTGGTTGAAAAATTAACATATTCAATCAAATTGTCTACTGATGCTAAAGGCAAACAATGCGTACATTATACCCCTCTATTCCAAGAATGTACAACTAATCAAAGGAGGGAGGGGGGGAAGAAAGCCAATAATGACACACACGCATGCATACAACAATCAGATTGTGGGAAAGAAAAAGAACTTCGAAAAATAAATAATGCTTATAAAACATAGTAAATTAACCGATAATGCAGAGACAATTCACAAACTAAAACAAAAGTACCGCAATTGTTTGGAAATTCACAAAAAAATGCATCGTGAATCAAGATGCCCAACGCATGCTAGATAATATCAAAATGACGAATACTGTGGCAATATGGGCAACAATAAATCAAATGGATGCCCCGCAAGATGCACTGCTGGCGAACCCAATTTCAGCCAACAGTTGGGTTACTTATTACGCTAACTCTCAAGGGGAGGAAGAAGAGGAATCCACAGGTGACATAGATACCTCTCAGCTCGTTAGCGCTGCCACAGAGGACCAGTTGCTAGACATTGAAGTATCAACAATTGAAGATCTGAACAAGGGACTAAAAAACTCCAGAGCACCAGGCCCAGATGGGCTGACAAACATCCACTTGAAACCAAACCCTATCTGTTTGCATCGTTTATTTAGAGGCACCTTAGTATTGGCGCAGATCCCCTTGTCATGGAATATGGCGGTAGTCGTCCCGATATTTAAAAAAGGGCTTATAACAGAACGGGGCAACTACTGCCTACTTGCTTTTCTTGATTTGGCAGAAAAATATTCAGATCCATTCTGTTAAAATCCCTCTCACAATGGAGTATGAAAATGGGCCATCAAGATCAATGGCAATCTGGGTTTGTTAAAGGCATCAGCACTACGGCTAACATCTTCATCTTAAATCTCCCAAAAAAAAAGCAATACAGAGGAAAGGGCAAAACATCTATCTAGCCTTTATTGATCTGTCGAAAGTCTTTGACTCGATTAAAATACCTTTTACTATGGGCAAAACTTGAGGCTTGGAGATGTCCACATATTATCTTGATAACATCAAAAACCTTCATAAGGACACCTCGATTAAAGTAAAGTTGGATAAATCAGGACAGCTGACTAGTGCAATCCCGATAAAAATGGGGGTTAAACAAGAGATGACCGTTAGCTCTTGAACTCTATAACTTGTTCATATCTGACATTGATAATGCCTTTTTGCAAACTCGTTATTTTCTTCCCAAGATACAAACACCAATATAGGGAGACTACTCTATGCGGATGACATTGTCATAATGGATCAGACCCCAATAGGGCTACAGAGGCAGCTAGATGACCTTCAAAGCTACCTGGAAGCCAACCATTTAACAATGAATCTGGTCAAATCACAGATTATGGTTTTTGGTGAACAGGATAGGGTAAGATCCAGGGCAAAGCCCGCCTGCTACCTGAAAGGCCAAAGGATAGGAGTAGTCAAAAGATTCACGTATTTGGGAGTCTGTATTAACACAAGCTCATGTGAAGCCCGAGGATTGACCTACTGCGAAGTAAAGCAAAAAACCTGGCGGCAACAGGAAAAGTCATTCTAAAAAAACATTGTGGATTCTCATTAATCACCTTGATCTCCTTCTATCGATTGAAAGCGGCACCAATTTTGACCTATGGGGCGGAAACATCTTTTATGCTACCTGGGAGCATTTGGCCAAGACTGGAAGGAATATTTTGGCATAACATATTGGGGCTGCCAAAAAGCACACTGATCCACATAGTGAGAAGAGAACTGGCTTTAACGTCATTAAAAGCAAACCCTAGATGGACATCTTTATTGCTATACTGTAAATGCCTTGAAGATTCCCAGAAGGGGGTTTTCCAGCTGCTAAAAAAGGCAATGATAGTTCGAAGGGACACACTTCTTGAGGAATGGCAAACCATCTGTCAGAAAACGATCATTGAGCTGAATGAATCAGATGAAACACTGGCACAAGAGCCGTGGAAGATTAAGAAGAAACGATATACCAATGATTGGATAGAGACGTTGGAGGAGATCTATAACTACAAAAACCAAGACGACTTCTGGTTTGGAGCTCGAACATTAAATGAACTCCCAAAATATATTCAAATCTTCCCAAATTAGTTCTTGAGACAGCAATTTATGCACTTTCATCTAAACATTGTATCTCCAAATGTATGGTCAAGTGGAAGGAAGGGCCATCAGAGCAAGGCCACATGTAGACGGTGTAAACAAGAAAATGTGGCAGAGTCATTAAACCATCTGGTGCTCAGTTGCCCAATGTTAAATGAGGACAGAATGCAAGAAATGGGAGCTATAGTTGCAAAACACGGACCAAACTCAGCGGAGGAATGGTGGACGATCTTAACAGAAGGAGATAAAACCCACAATATATTGGCTTTGACTAAACTCTTGCTACTAATCTCTGCAAAACTGGAACTAACTACAAGAAAAGAATTACTCAACGGCCACTGCTTCTGCAAACCAAAAGATGCACAGAGGCACCATAATGGCACTACTCACTTCCTGATACTGCTGAAAGTCTGTTTCCCCCCCAACTCTGCAAATACATTTCTACCAAGACGTTTGACGGTGTAAAAGGGGAACTATTGGCAGCTGTATTTCAATGTTTAAGATGCAAGTAAACATGTGAGGGCCACTCTAATAAACAGAATATTAAAACCCATAAAATGGATTTCGGAAGAGGGAACCTAGCAAAGATGCTTGAAATGGGCATGTCTGGGTGTAGGGTTAGCTATTAAGTACCCTTCATTTCAGGTTCCAACTAGACATCTGGCAATCTATCACATAATGACTAAAGATGTTATCCATAAAGAATCATAAAAGTATTTCCCTGTCAGAGATGGTGCAAGAATCACTCCAAACCTCAGTGATGGTTTGAGGTTTTTTATTGAAATATCTCTGAGACCTTTGGCCATCTCTTGTCTCAAAGAACCTCTTCCCTATCCCAAAAATCCTCAGCCACAGCTTAGTCTGTAGCGGTTATTTCCCCCTCAGGATGCTAACCACTAAGAAAACTGAGATGCTAACCAAAACACCTTGGGCCTTATCTGACTAAATTCTCTAAATTATCTAAGGGACTTCTTAACTTTCCCTTCTTTGGTCAGTGTGTAGGGCTCTACCCTGATAAGGAATTGAGCTTTACATTCTCCCTCTCTCCTATGTCTCTCCTCTCCTTGCTTTTGCTCTCTCACCTCAACCCCACCCACCTTTCCTCTCTCGTCTCTCCAATCTTCTGTTCATCCAATGTCTCTCACTCCTTCTGTGTCTCACCCCCACCCTTTGATGTTACCACCTCCTCTCCAATAATATTACTCCTACTCAGCCACCCTTCTTTGACCCAGTAACATACATTTAACGATCACTCCTTACACAAATTCTTCAAGCACACATGACACTTTAACATGCAAAACGTAAACTGCAGTATCAATTTCACTCACTAGTCGATACCTCAAATTCTTCAGAAATCACTTCCACATGCTATTTCCTCCATCCTGCTGGTCTCTTGGTGTTCCACCTCCACCTCTGATGACCTCACCTGAATAACAAACACTTCCAGCTTCCTATGAGCACCTTTTAACCCATCCCCCTCTATGGATTGACTCTCTGTCTCTGGCCAATCTGGCCCTACCATCCAAACTCGGGAAGGTGAGATGTCAAGCAAGGTTATAAGTAAAAATCCCAATAACTTCCATTGTGCAGGTCACCTGCAGAACAGCTGTATAGCCTGGGAAGTCCAATATACTTGTTTGCATTGGGGCCCACATTCTGGGTGCCCATCAGGTAAGACTCATGGTGGCAAGTGTATATGTTCTCTGTTAAAGTCCCTGGTGGTCTAAGACAATTGCTGGCAGCTGTATCTCCTCACTGCCATCAGTCTGCAGCACCACATGGCTGTTATTGCTGTTGTGTGCAGGTCTTGTGGCTGTGCTACCCTCTTTCTGCTGTTCGTTGTTGGTTTGTAGGTTCTCTGGTGTGGGGTACATGTGCTGTCTTTTGGAAACATCTTGTTGGTTTATTGTTCTAACATTTGTTCTCTGGAAGAAAAGAGGAAAAGAAAGAGACTGGCAATCCTCTTGTTGAGGAACTATGACATGCGATTGGGGCAGAAGGAATTGGGGCCTTCACAACTGCCATTATCCACCTCAGGTATAGGCCTGGATTTGGGCTTCTTTCTGATAAGTCTCCCATCCCTTCTTGACAAGGTCAAGCTACTAGGCTTGATAAGCCCCTTATGTGCTCCACCGTAACCATGTTTCAACTCACAGAGAAGGGCTAACTTGGATCGTGAATTCTGAGTTTCACATTGCTTAGCTACCTCTTTTGGTCATAACCACTGTATAAACAATAACAGGCTTCATAGCCAGCATCCCCCCAGGAGACTATATTCATAATTATTGAAAAATACACTCACAAATACCATCCTCACAAAAGTAATGGTACCTTCTGAAGATGTAACTGATTTGGAAAACCTCTAACAGTACCTTAGAACAGAAAGACAATGTAGTAGGGGCAAGAGAGATGTTCTGTGGTTAGATTTAGTTGCCACATGAGATGTAACCACAAACCTAGCAGCATGTGTTGATGTGTTACAAGCCCAACTCTTCACAATCAGGATGAGGAAGCTACCCCTTGCAACCCTACAGTGGGTAGCCTATCACAAAACATTGCACGACCCATTATGGGCCTTATTCAGATTGTCACTCCCACCCCAGTTCCATTATCATCACCTTAGAAATTGTGAGTTACACTTACTATGCCATCCTGCAGCATCCCAATGAATCGTACCAAAGTGGCATTCATACTCTATTATTTGAGGGGCATGCTGTCAAGTGCACTATATCTTTGTTGCAGAGAAGAAACCCAATCCTGAAGGGTTTTAGGGAATCAAGGATAAAATAGAGGAGTTGTTTGCAGATATGGCCCATGCCAACTCACTGGATGATGAATTATGGAGCTTACACCATGGGTCACCATCTTATATTATAATGTTTAATCGCTTGGTTGCTGAAACTGGTGATTCTGAATGGAAGCATATATCCTTATTCTACACAGGCTTCAGAGAAACGTAAGGATGTTCTTGCACAGGTGGTAAACCTACCTGCCACCTGTGTGGAGTATATTGACCGAGTCATGCAACTCTATGCTCATTTGGCTGAATGGAAAAGTAAAGCGGCTAAACTAATAACAAACCAATGTTTTCCTCATCAACAAGGGGACTACACAAGTGATAACTGATTGACACAGGTCCTGAGCCTTTACATCTAGAAAGCCTGAGTGGGCCCCTTTTGGAGGAAGAAAGGGAGCCTAGACAACAGCAAAAGCTCTGTTCATACTAGTCACTTATTAATGGACTGGCAAGTTAAGAGGCAAACTTAATGTAGGGTGAACGATATCATAGAGAAGCCATGAGAAGCAATTCTGGGGAAGGGAAACAAAACAAGTTGGTGGTGAAGGAGATTGGTTGGTCAAAATAAAAACTTATGCAGACCTCACATTTGGCACTGATTTCTTAAAACAGAGAGATGTATCACAAATAGCTGTCTACAAGTCTGGACCCAAGCTAAAAGGACCCCGGATAAAGTTACCCAATATTGTCCATCAACCTTCATACCCACTGTCTACTGACTAAGTAATCTAAGGCTTGAGGATTAGTAGTACTACTGAATCTCTATTGTAAATTTACTGATGCATTTCAGATGGAAAATTCCAACAGCTTGCCTCCCTACCGCCCACGGACATTGATAAGAAATACCTCATACATGGCTTTATAAGACCCTGTAGCTTAAAAATACCATCTTCCCTCTTTTTGTCCCCAAAAAAGATTAGATGCTACAGACATTGGTAGGCCATGCCATTTTAATGAGGTCAGAAAAAATCTGGTACCTATTATCATTAATACCAGCACAATTGGATTATCCCAATGATGCAACAAGCCACAGTCACCTTCCCATTCAAAGTGCAGTCAATCTAGCTTGTGTAAAAGTTGGTGACAAATGGAAGAATACATTCCAAATCAAATTTTGACTCTTTGAGTTCCAAGTGATACACTATGGAGTGCACAGTCCCTATGCAGGGTTCCAATATTTTTATGAATGATGTTGTTTGTGAACAACTTGATGGTGTATACACATTGACAAAACCCTTATATATTTAAGGACCAAAGAGGAGCACCTTTATCATGTGAGAGTGATAATGACACAACTAAGAAAGACCCAGCTCTTCCCTAAGGTGGGTAAATGTGCATGAAAGGTACATTGAATCAATTTGCTGGGCTTCATTTTTAGGCTACCAATGATAAACCTGGACAACTGAAAGGTTGAAGGAATCATCCAGTAGTCCTCACACACTTCATTAAAGGAGGTGAGGAGCTTACTTGGCGTTGCCATCATTTATAAGTGATTCATTCAATCATTTTACAAGGTTCTTCATCCATCACCAGCCTAATTAAAAAATGGAAGAAATATGATGGAAACTCAGATGCAGACAAGGCATTCCAGGAATACAAAATGATGTTTACCTCGGGCGCCAGGCCACCTGATCCCATTTCATCCATTCGAAGTAGATACAAAAATGTCAAAATGAACAATGGAAGCAGTCCTTTAAAAAAATATCCAGTATCAGGGCTCCTGTACCCAGTAGCATTCATCTCCAAGAAATGTACACCAACAAAGTATAACAAATCAGTTATGGACAAGGAGCACCATGCCATTAAATTGATGTTTGAGAAATGAATACACTATTTACGTTTGCCATGTAGACCATAGGTGTCTATGCCGATCACCAGAACTTGCAATTTTTAAAGTCAGCAATGACTCTGTTTTCAAATCAACTTCCATGGAAGTGATTTTTTCCAGATTTCAACTTTGTAATAAGAAAGAAGAATAGCAAAGCCAACCTTGTGTCTCTAATAGCGTCAAGCATTGCAGAGGAATCCACAGCAAGGGGAGTCGACCCTCACACAATATACCAGAACACTTCTTTGTATGACGGCTGTATGGCGGCTGTTTCGTACAGACACAATGGGCCTCATTACGAGTCCGGCGGCAACCAGCCAGTTTTTCCGGCTCGGTTACCGCCGGACTCATATTACTCATATTACCATTCCACCTCCGTGACTCCCGGAATTACCAGGGCATTACGACCCTGGTGTCCCGGGAATTCAGGAGGCGGAATTCGGTAAATCCCCATTCCCATTGAGTCCCATAGGATTCAATGGGAATGGGGAAGTGGAAACACCGGCACCATCTCGTGATGGTGCTGGTGTTTCCACGTCCGCCTGCAGGCGGGCGGTGTTAAACCCGCCAGGTCAGACCTGGCGAGAACGCCACCTCCCGCCTGCAGGACTCGAGATCAGGCGGTCCGGAATTAACAGTGGTGGCGGGTTTGCCGCCACTGTTATTTCCGGACCGCCCGACCCGTAATGAGGCCCAATATCTTTATGGCTCTAGGGGGCCCAGAACAAATCTCCACATCAGGGCTTCTCTACTACAAGCAATACATGTATATGCCCAGATTAGCCATATCATTGCAGGCTATCAAAGAAAATCATGGTGCACTGCTAGCAAATCAATGAGGAATGTGTAAAGCCTGTGCGAGATACAGACACAGTTCTGATGGCCAAGCATAAAGGAAGATATGACCAAGTTATGCCAATTTCTAGTGGTTGTGCCCAGTGTAAGACCTCTCGACAGTCCTCACAATGAAGGCTCCATGCAAAAGGCTGCCTACCATACATAGGCCTTGGGGAGCACAGCCTGAGATGAACAAGTTTTTTCTGGTGTGCCACAGCACAGAATGCAAATGGAAATCGTTAGGGGTGGAGGGGGTAGAGGTCTGGACTGTGCAGTGGAATGGGGATGTGGGGTGACCCCCTAAAGTGTCCGAGAGAAAGTTGGTTGCAAAAGGTTGTGAAATGAAGCCTTGCAGTCTTCCAACCGCAATGCCATCCTTTTGTAACCAGCCTTCAGACAGATATCCTACCATAAAATACAGCAATCTTGGTTGTTGTGGATCACCTGTCAAAAATAGCCCAGTTCATAATATTGGCAAAATTACCATCAGAAAGGGAGTTTCTAGCAGCACAAATTCACAGTATACCCACTATCATAACCTCTGACAGAGAGGTCCAAGTTCTGTTACATTATTGGAGGCTGTTTTTTGAAGCTTTCGGTTTGTATGTTAGGCTATCCACGAGCTGCCATCCCCAAACCAATGGCCAGATGGACAGAGTGGATTACTCGCTAGAGCAATACTTAAAGTGCACCCCATCAAAATGTACTCAAGAATGGGGATAGAGTATCCATGCTTCAGAAGTTACACATAGCAACACACCTCACTTGGCCCCTGGTTCTCACTCACTCAGATTTAAAGCACAGAGCTTCTACCATGTACTCCACCGTCCTTACCAAGTTACAATCTGTAGAGAAGCACCATACCAGGTTTAGTGATATCCTTTAGGCAGCAAGACAGTGCCAATGTGAGTCAATGGCACATATGGAAAATGTGAAGACTGTTATCATATTGATGACCCAGACTATCATAGGGAACCGAGAATGGTTATCCTCTAAAGTCACATACCGAGAAGCCCTAACAAATGTCTGCCTCACTGATTAGGTGACGTCCCAGATTAGCATTTGCTTGTACCTCCCCAAATCCCTTAGAATAAATGTATTAATCCATGTGTGCCTTCCCTAAACTACTGCACCTGTACCATCATCAAAAATCCTTACAAACTGGGCGAGGGGAGAACATAATTATGGAGTGGACTATTATGATTCTCTCACAACCCAACTATCTAACCCCAAAACCTGAGTGCCTGGTGGGTTAACACGTGCCTGGGAGTCAACTTTAAGTGTGTGAACAGTCTACTCAGCCCTGTGTTAGGCCCTGTCCCATCACCCAGAATAAAATAAAGGGCAGTGGGAAATGGCTGCATAGCCTAAACTCTTAAAGGTCTAAAACTCCAGAGGTCCTGATCTCATTCTAAATCCCACAAGATTTGACTCCATAATGTGCAAGTGTGGGCCATACTGAGATCACCCACTTTTTCCACAGTCTTAGCATGCTGGATTAGAGGCTGCCTATTGCTGCTCCATATTAAAAAAAAGAAAAACATGGCGGCAGCCAGAAAGGGCCTCGGGTGACTGGAAACAGCAGGCAAAGGCTGTGTATTCTCACCTGCTCTTCCAGCCATGTGATCGGCTGAGTGCCTTTCCCCGGGTGTGAGTAACGTGTGGATTTTATAATGTATTGTTTCAATAATTTGCAGTTTGAGGGCAGGGGCCTTGACAAAGTTTCTGCTTTAAAAAACTTCAAACAAGTCAAAAGAATTTGGCTGCTTTTTCATTTCTGAAAAGTCTCTCAGCGTCTATGCTGCAATGCACCGTGGGAGATATCGCTATATCACATATGTTAACAATTACTGTATGGAATAACCCCAGATCTGTACCAGAAATCAAGTCAAGGCTTTGTGTCCAAGTTCTTTGTACCTGGTCCAATTCAATCCACCTTTTTTTGCTGTGCGCTACGTAGAAATCTTTTTTCTGTAGCGGAATGAATGGCCGAAAACAGTGTGTATTTGCGTTCTTAATAATTTATTATGTTTTAATAAATCTTTCCCCAATTTTTCAATCTGCAGGGGGCCGTTTCAACCTTTTTTGCAAAATATTATCTAAATCTGTCATGTAAGTCAAAAGTTATTAGCAATTCAATTTTCAGGTTTTCTATGGAGCTTGATACTTACCATGACCATAATGCGGCAACCACCTTTGGCCATGTCCACTTTCCATATTGCACCCCTTGACATATTGCCGCAATAGGTTTCGTTGGGGCTGACATGCCATGGCCTTCTGCCATAGGCAGTGGCCACGCCTACGGCTGTGTCCCCTTTCCATATTGCAACATTTGGTTCCTTTAACCACAACCATTACCCCCAAGTCACTGTAGCTGTAAAATGCCTCTTATTTTGTATTGATCTCATTTTTGAACTCTCTCTTTTTTAAAACCGTTTCTTCCCATAACTGCCGTTATAATTAAAATGTAATAAAAATAACCCAGGCTATCCGTAAACGCCTGCAAATAACGGTGGTTATTTTTGTCTGATGCACTTTCATTCCCAATCCCATTTTCTAATATAACCCCAGTTATCCCCAGTATAACACTTAGTATGTGAAAACATTCAAGCTCTGAACTTGGTCCACCAGCCCCTCCCCAATTTCTCATGGTGTCCTCTTCCCCCTCCCCACCTCTAGCCTGATCGCATTTCATCCTTTTTCCTCCTCCAAATGGCATTTTTTAGCTGCTTTCCGTTTTCAGCTAACCCTGGTTATGTCCGTTATAATCTCGATTCACTCTCGCAATCGACCAAAAAAAAAATAATGTCTGATTTTTAATTTCTGAAAAGCCTTGCTGATGCATTGTGGGACACATATATGGCACCCCTTCCCAGTCAAATATTTTAAGAACTACTGGATGGAATAACCCCAGACTCCTCCTGGAAATTGAGTCAATGCTTTGTGCCCAAGTTGTTTTGTACCCGGCCCAATTCCATCCAGCGGTTTTGGCTGTGCATTGCACCAAAAATTTGACTTTTTCTGTATGGGGAAATTAATTGAATTAGGTTGAGAACAGCATTGTTTTCCTTTCTTAATAACCATTTAATTTTCTAACTAATCATTCCCAACAATTTCCAGTCTGGGGGGGGGGGGGCCCATGACACACTTTATTTTGCAAAATATCAGCCAAATCTGTCAGGAAAGTCAAAAATGTTACTAGCAATTCAATGTTCGGGTTTCATATGCAACTTGATACTCAACTACCACTGCACTATAATATATGCATAGATACATTCACTGAAAAAACATTGCTATAGGGACGCTATGGTTAATCAGTGACATTTGTGATGTCATCTTTCATGCACTGGGTGTTTGTCTTAGCAGTGCATGGTGCTGACGTGAGTTATGGTTGCTTGTCTTACCATAACTGGTGAATTTCCAGGGTTTTTTGGTTTTACTTGCAACCATAATGTTGCAGTAAAAAAAATGTTCATTGAATTTCATAGCTTTTTATTTGTGCAACTTAACCATAACGTCCCTTTAACAAAACATTTTCTGTGAATTTCATGGGTATTTATTAGTGCAACTTAACCATAATTTCTTTTTAACAAAGTTTTTTCAGTGAATTTCATGGGATTTTACCAGTGCAACCTAATTTGCTAAGATTTACTATTATCATACTTACCCCAATATATAAATTTTCTCTCCAATTTCGAAAGTTTCACCTTACAACTCTGCCATTCCCCACCTTCTACCATCATTTTTAACACTTATATACACTTTTTGCTACTTTTTCCAGTGAACATCTGACGTCATCGCAGACTTTTCAGACAGTGTCACATGAACACAAGCTTGTGCGCGGCATTATGGCGTGTTCACGAACAAGTCTACACTTCGCAAACAAGTCCGCACTTTGCAAACATTTTGGAACATTTCCTGCTGATCTAGGAACTTTGAAGCTCAAAATGTACCCTTGCACAGCTTCTACATGTATTCTTTCTGATTATCCATTAACAATCTCGTACACAGCACATACTTGGGAGAATATTAGGAAAACTGCTATTTATCTTAAAAACGGCATCAGCTATTGCCATCCCTCCTCCCCAGAAGCCACCACCACCAGCCGGAGGACCTACACAACGAAAGAAAAGAAGTGCAGTACTTCAAAAGACAATCCAAAAGACCAGGAAGATGAGGGAGAAGAAGTGCCTACCCCTAACACACCGAGAGGATCATGGGTGTGGCAGTTCTTTTCCACTGTTAGAAATGTACCAAAGGCTAAAGCTACCAAAGTGAAATGCACTTAGTGCCAAGTTGTCCTCAGTCACCGACAACTTGGCCAGTACTCCTACGGGAGCACCTCCATGCAGTGCCACACCAAATCCAACCACAGCAATGCTCTCAGAAAGGCTGTTCCTTTCTTAGGAAGTAATAGGCTGTCTTCCTCTAGCTCATCTTCCTCAACCAATGCTGTAACCGCACAGCCTACTTTTGTGGGACACAAAATCCCACCAGTTACTTTGCAAGCAATAAAAGAGGCTGTTGCTCTGTATCTTTCGAAAACAGCAGTGCTCTCTATTTACTGCAGCATACCACTCTGCAGGGGGGAGCAATTTCGAAGTGCTTTTAAAGCTTTAATCAAGCAGCATGAGAAACACTGCCCTCTGCCTTAGATTTGACACATGTGCAACATCTTCCCCTTTCCACTTGCCCCTCCATATGTGTAGTTGGTGCCCCTTCTCTCATTTCCCTCCCCACCTTACTTTTTGGTCTATCCTGCAAAAAGAAAAAATACCATAAAATAAAGGTTCCTTTAGGAACCATCTTTCACAGTAAAACAATAGAACTAGAAAGACTCCATCTACTTTACATTTTTCAGTAAAGTAGTCAGATTCAATAAGATTCTCCAACATTCTCATTAACATTTTCAACTTTGCTAATGGAAATAATGGGCAATTGTATACGAGAGATAAAGAAAAATGCACAAAAAATACAAACACCTGTCCGAAATTCATCCCTCTAGTATACAATACACACACCATAATCCATTGCTGTTTATAACTATCCACAGCCTCTGCATTCCCCTTTCTAGCCCATGCCTTATTAGAAAACCCTGATTGTACATGCACAACATCATGAAAAACAGCCCTTCTACTCTATTTACTGTTATGTTTGTAACACTCCATCATGACCTGCTTTAAACCATTCACACATATATCCACCAATCAGCAAAGAAAATTCTACATACTAAGCTTCCAACCACCAGCTGCTACTTAACAATGTTATACACATCTTTTGCATCTACATTTCCCATACATATAACAACAAAGTGTACACAGTGCTCCTATAAATGCAGATATGCATTGCGCAGTGACAGAAGTGCACAAATAAAGGGTCACTAAAGATGAACAAGTGCTCATGGGAGCCTAGGAGGAAGTGCCAAAGTATCACAAGATGGGAGGCCACTAGCTAACTGCTGGGGCAGAGGAGTGCCAAGGGTGGGGTACATCTTAATCATAATACCCCTTTAACAGTATTTTCTGTCAAGTTAATAGGTCTTTATAAGTGAAAATATTTCATAATGTTACATCACTGTATATAAGTTATTAAGTCCCTCTTTTAACATATATGAAAGAACTATAAAACCCCTTTAACAAACATATTTTTTTCAACACATACTCATGTGAGTCGTTATCAGCGAAGAATATCCCAATAGGCAAATCCGAGTAGACATTTGTCCTTGCCAAAGGCCAGGCCCAATGCCCACGGCAGACAAAAAAGTAAACTACACAACAGATTTCAAAAAGCATCCTTTCAGGTCCTTGCTGATGTTCCCCACACAGCTTTGCTGCAATCCCATTCAGGACTCCGGGATACAGTCGCAAGCATATTATTTTTTCCCATTTAAACCTACAGCTTCAGCCATGCCGCATGCTCGCAACTTTGCTGCAATCCCATCCATAACGCCGGCGGCAGTCGCAAGCAAATCTATTTTTCCCATTTAAACCTGCAGCTTTGGCCATGCTACATGCCCCAATAAGTAAATCAAAGTAGGCATTCATCCTTGCTGAGGGCCGGGCCCATTGTCCATGCACCAAACATATATCATTTTTGTTGTGCCACTGTCCACGGCAGAACAGTAATATCACAATTTTCTGTACCTGTGTTTTCACGCTTTAAAAAAAATAAATGCAAATGCATCCTTTTACGTCTTTGCTAATGCTCCTTGCAGAGGTTTGCTGCAATCCTGTCTAGCACCCTGGACTGCAGCCCCAACCAGAATTTATTTTCCCATTTCAACCTAAAGCTTCAACCATGCTGCATGACCCAATAAGTAACTCAGACGAGTGATTCGGCCTTGCTAATGTCCAGGTCCATTATCCATGCACCAGACTTATATCACTATTTTTTGTGCTTACATTTGGACACTTAAAATAAAACACAAAACAGCTTTGCAAAACCATGCTTTC
This sequence comes from Ambystoma mexicanum, assembly GCF_040938575.1. Lineage (NCBI taxonomy): Eukaryota > Metazoa > Chordata > Amphibia > Caudata > Ambystomatidae > Ambystoma > Ambystoma mexicanum. The sequence goes on along the minus strand of NC_090936.1, from coordinate 824,509,368 downwards.
AGGTCCTTGCTGATTGTCCTGGTGTAGGTTTGTTGTCATTCAGTACAGCACTTCAGGCTGTAGCTGCAAGCAAAATATTTCTTCCGATTCAAACCTAGGGTTTGCCATGATGCATGCCCCAATAATCAAATCAGAGTATATGATTATCAAATAATTGCAGGTGGTATAATGGCTAGATCACTGCGCTTAATCTAGTACTTTAAACAGATTATCCTGGTGATGGTGTTCTTTTGTGAAGGTGCCCTTCCTTCTTCAAATGTTAAGTATGGAATAGGAGAGTGAGCCCTGTTCACGTCAGCACTGGGGTATTCAATAAGTAAATGTTGTTGTAATGGCGCAGTCTTCAAAACCTTTCTTGATGCTATATTTATTGTTATAACTCAGCCAACACGTAATTCTACTCTTTCTTAAGGCATATGGATTGTGGGCCAGTCATTGCTGCGAGGTTGTGGAAATGAGTCCAGCATCCAATCCCAATATCTTGTCTCACTACGGTCACAAATAAGGGTGAGTAATGATTTCAAGGGAAGGCCTGGTGACCATGTGGGCACTTGGTTCGGCATGCTTGGTAATTATCTGCGAAAGTCACCGCGATCTGTTGATGCAATCCTGTGTAGCACTTCGTGCTGTAGCCACAGACCGAATTTTAGCCACAGGCAGAATTTATTTTCCCATTCAAACCGATCCCAATTTTTAAAAAAAGTCACTGCATAGCCTGTATCTGGTGGCCCTGTTCACTTTAACCCCATTGCCAGTCTCCAATAGCCAATAGCCAGATTATCTGGCCACTACCCATAATCACTGGCTGTACCTCAGTCACCAATGGTATATCACTATATTTTGGACCTACATTATGACACTTTTCAAAAAAATAAGACACAGACATATTTGAAAAACAACACTTTGAAATCCTTGCTAATGCTCCTTGCACATATTTCCTACAAATTCATCCATGTTTTATTTTTTGAAAAGTCTCAAAATGTACGTACATAAAATAGTCACAAAACTTATCTCCCAGTTGACAAAATCCATTCAGACTTTGCAGAAAAATTCAAGGTTGGGACTATAATCTTTCTAAAACCTTTTGTGCACATTTGTCAAATGGCAACAACATTATAACCAATCCAAAAATGTTAAAACCCCCCTCTAATGTTGCCCTCTCTTTACACAACCCCCCCAAACTTTGCAAAAACATTCAAATGTGTGTCTTAAATCTCTATGCAAACTTTTAGCAAACTTTTGTGCAGATTCGTAAAATGGCACCAAAGGTATAAGCCTTTCAAATATTTTGGGATCCCCTCTAATTTTGTTCCCTCTTGGCAAAACAGCACCACGTCTAGAATAATATCACATAATTTCATACAGTTTCATTGAGTGGCGCCAAAGTTATACACCATCCAAAAACTGCTTCTCACCAACCCTGTACTGCAAAAATATGGTTGGATGCCCCGGAACATCTAAGATGTTCACAAACATTACAGAACTGTTTGCAGACATCAGAGATGAAAAACCACCCTTTTTGGCTTTTTACGGCCATACACCATCCCACCTTTGTCATCCCTTACCTCCCCAGAGATTGTTTCATTACTTTGACTAGTACAATGTTGTGTTTTTTTATATGTTTTACCGTGATGTTCGCGGACAGCGGGTGCTGTCTGTAAATCGAACATGAGGGGCATTTTGAACAAATATGACACACCAAACAGTTTTCACCATCCAATGCCCGCAGACATCACACCGTCCTCTGGACCAATTAGAGGCATTTGCGCAGAATGCACAGGGATGTAGGTCTGCAGATTGGACCCAGATATCACATATTTTTTATTACTGACTTTTTGGCCATTTAATAAAAGATACTGGATAGAAATTACACCAAATGTACAAAAGCACCTTTTGGAACCAAGATGCCACTCCTGCTGCAAATTGAAGAAGGGAAAAGTTATACGGTGTCTCAAAATGTGTGGAAATCCTCATAGACGCAATCGAAAAAAATGTATTCTCATGCCTACAGCCCAAACCACAGGACCGATTTTCATCAAATTTGCAACAGAAGCAGTGGCTTGGTCCCGAAAGTGTGCTTTTGTAAATTTGTTGTAAATCCTTTAAGTAGTTTTTTTTTAAATATGACCAAAAGGTAGGTAAAACAAATTGCGATATCTTTGTTTGGTTCTCGGACTCACTTCCCTATTCGGTCCGGGCCGTTGATTGGAAGCTCAAAAACATGAGTTGGGTCACATATTTTTAAACGGTCGACATGTCGGATCCGCGGTCAGTGGCCGGGTTCTGGTGGAGAAAAAGTCTGTAAAATCCTTTAGGGGTTATTTGATGGCTGAAAGAGGGTGTGGAAAGGCTGGGGAGTGGAATAAAGTTGATATGAAGCTGTTTTTACAGGTGAATTTTTTTTGCAGATTCTGCTGAGTCTGCAGTCAATATTGTTGTCCGACAATTTCAATTGCAGGGGGTTCAGGGCGAGTTTTGTTATGTGAAGGTGTATTTTATGTACTTGTTATATGGTTTAATTCTATTGTGGCGGTTGTGGCCAGTGGCTAGATTCTTGGGGGCATGGCCACAGACAACACATAGTATAGTAATATGTGTATAGTAATTATAGGTAATGAAGGGGGTATACAGTATTTGTAATATGGTGGAATGATATCATTAAAGTGTATATGGTATTTATGATTGTAGTAAATTGAGGACAGTGCTCCTTGATGTCTCTGCCTTTCACAGAGCCAATAGTTACATGATACCATTAGCATCATGGACCGGGGACTGGACTGGCTGATTTGTTTTCCTTACTAACCACCCTTACCAGCTGCAACTGGGCTGTTCGTACTCCACCATCTGACTTTGTACCTGCAGAGGACCCCAGGGTCTTATCCTATGATTGTGGCTCTTTCTTATGTATTTCATCCCTCTGACTCACCTGATGTCTCACTGGCAACACATAGTATATTAAAATATGTATAGTAACTATAGGTATTGCAGGGGGAGTATACAGTATTTGTAATATGGTGGAATGATATAATTAAAGTGTATATGGTATTCATAATTGTAGTACAATCGAGGATAATGGTCCTTGTGGTCTCCTCTGGCTTTCACACGGTGAACCATTGTATCCTCATGAAACATGTACTGCATCACCTCACTGTATATCTGCAGAGTACCCCATGGTTTTATTCTATAATTGTGGCTCTTCCATATCTATTTCGTCCCACTGGTTCACCTGATGTCTTTCTTTTTTTCTAATTTCCAGTGTTATGTTAATAACACACAGCTGTCCTTAACTAATTTGTTATCCTCGTTTTTTATCCCTGATTGTTTTATCACCATCAAGGCAATGTGTGCGGCTAAAAATCTTTCTTATTGTGATACCTGTGCCCTGTATTTTTCCAATCCTCTGCCCGCTGTCTTTGAGCCCTCTCACCATCCTGTGAGGCCGAAAACCTTGGGGTCAGCTTTAAGTCCTTTCTCTCGTTTACTACTTACATTTTACTACTACTTACATTTTAGAGCTTGTAAAAAAAGCCCATGATTTAAGCTTGCCCTCCTTACAGGCATTGGACAGTTCCTTACCTTCCCCAGAAGCTGAACGTATGTAGAGCCCATGGTCCTGTGTAGGCTGGACTACTGCAACAGCCTCTTCCTTAACCTCCCCCTTTGTTGTCTATACCCCTGTTGGCTAATCTATAATAGGGCTGCAAGACTTATCCTTGGCCTAAAGTTTAGGGATCACAGTACTGCAGCCCTAAAATGTGTAAATTGGCTCCTGCTAATTGCAAGGACTACAATATGCTCAACTTTGTTTCATTAATACTACACTGTTAGAACCCTCTGCGGCTGTAACTCCCATACAGTTATTGTCAAAAGCTTTTTAAAACAAATAGTGGGAGGCATGTCTTTGGCTGGCACTTCTCTTTTGAACAGCTTTCCTGCTCCTCTTATACTTGAGCTGGAATTCCTTAAGTTCCAGAAACATATGAAAACTCTGCTTTTGTGTTCCTGTTTTACTTAATCCCTTCCCTGCTAACTCATACCAATGCCACTGAGACTGGTGGCTTGGTCCCTCCTGAACCTTACAGGTTTCAGGCCCTACATCTAGTTGGCGCCCCGTACATACCCCCACCCCCTTAAGCACTGCCCTTACCACCTGACGGCTGTGTACCATGCCCCTTGGGACTCCTCTTCCCCAGCAGGTAGCTATTAGCCTCCCACCAAGGGCATCCCTTGGCATTTTACTTCTGGGCTCCTATGAGCACTTAGCAATCTCTACTCCTCTTTCCATTTATGCACTTCCTTTACTTCACAAAGCATATGTGCATTTACAGCAGAAGTGTGTACAATTTGATGGGATAAGCATAACCAAAAGATGTGGAGAACATGTTTAAGTGGCAGTTGATGTGTGCATGTGTAATATGTTGATATGGTTTTATGTAGAGTTTTTTTTTAACTTATTGGCTGATGTATGTGTGACTGTTTCAAAGCAGGAAATGAGGGAGTGCTACAAACATAACAGTCAAGACGGTAGAAGGGCTATTTTGGTGATGGTGTGCACGTTGAAAGGAACTCATGGTGGCAACAGTACAGACAGACACAAGTGATCACAGTTCAAGGGTGTTTATTAACCTGTTAATGCAGGGCAGAAAATCGCCTAAACTAAACCAAAATCTAAGAAGCAAGGGCGAACATCAAATGAAAATAAGGCAGTCCTAGTGGCATTGTGTCAAAATAAGGGGCCTATACTACGAAAAAACCTATTCCCAATTCCTTACGCTAAATACCAAGAGTGTGGGATAGTGTATTCTAAATAAAGGAAAAGTGTTCACAAATAATAGGTCAGGATATGATTGTCTTGAAGTCTCCCTTCGCCACGTGTTTAGCACGGGACAAGGTGGGACATTGTAGCACAGCACAGCCTGAGACTTCCCAGCATGAGCTAGAAGTTCCGTAGCACCTATCAGGTTGTTTCTTGTTTCAAATAAGTCTCTTACTTGTGAGTCCTGATGTTCTCAACAAACAAACACCAAATTCTTATTCTATGAACTTGTTGGGTGATGGCTTCACCCCTGGGTCCCCCTCTTCTGGGCGCTAATCCCTTGCAAGTCTTATTTAATAATGTTTTAAACAGTTCATTTGTTAATGAACTTTGGGCAGTGAATTTCCACCCTGAGATCTCCATTGAATGGGCTCGGACCCCGAATAACAAGGGAGACAGTTCACCTACCCTTGTATTGTAAGGCTTCTTGCTTTCACAAATCTCAGTCAACAACCGACACAAAGCTCTTGTTCTATGAATGCGTTGGGTGATGGCTTCACCCCTGGGTCGCACCTTTCTGGGCACTGACCCCTCACAAGTCACTTCCACAATTTAACAGAAACTAGTTCCTTTCTTAGTGAACTTCGGGTGGTAAGTTTCCATCCCTGGATCTCCATCGGCTGGGCTCAGACCCAAAATGAGAAGGGAAACACTTGTGTATTGGCGCATTATAAATACCCTATCATATCATAAGTGCAAAGGTAAGTGCAGACAAAAGGTGTGAAGTGGGGAGATGGGGAGCAGGTGCAAGTGGATGTAGGTCACCTGGCATAAGCCCCGCCCATCTGGTGCCTTCCTGCCTGCCGCTCTTTTTCACCATTTAGCAAGCCCCGCCCACCTGGTGTCTTCCTGCTTCCCGCTCTTTTTCACCACTTAGCAAGCCCCGCCCACCTGGTTCTTTCCTGCCTGCCGCTCATTTTCACCACTTAGGAAGCCCCGCCCACCTGGGACCTTCCTGCTTGCCGCTCTTTTTCACCACTTAACAAGCCCCACCCACCTGGTGCCTTCCTCCTTCCCGCTCTTTTTCACCACTTAGCAAGCCACGCCAACCTGGTGCCTTCCTGCTTGCCACTCTGTTTCCCTACTTAAGGAGCCCTCCAGCTTCTTTTCCTTTGCAGATGGGGAGCAGGTGCAAGTGGATCTAGGTCACCTGGCCTAAGCCCCACCCATCTGGTGCCTTCCTGCCTGCCGCTCTTTTTCACCATTTAGCAAGCCCCGCCCACCTGGTGTCTTCCTGCTTCCCGCTCTTTTTCACTACTTAGCAAGCCCCGCCCACCTGGTGCCTTCCTGCCTGCCGCTCATTTTCACCACTTAGCAAGCCCCGCCCACCTGGTACCTTCCTGCTTGCTGCTCTTTTTCACCACTTAACAAGCCCCACCCACCTGGTGCCTTCCTCCTTCCCGCTCTTTTTCACCACTTAGCAAGCCACGCCAACCTGGTGCCTTCCTGCTTGCCACTCTGTTTCTGTCATGATCTCTGCTTCCAAAAGGTCAGGGTTTTCCCAACTCCCTTGGAAGCAGATTCATAACCCAGGTTCCGAGTGCCAACCAGTCCCAATTGGGACCTTTTGGACCCAGTCCTGGCGCCAGTGGCACCAGGCTCATAAATATGCCCAGTCCCAGCACTGGAAGCGCCGGGCTCATAATGCTTGGGTGGACTTACCTGCAGCAGACCATGCTGCTTACTTGCCTGCCAGTTGAGCCTCTGATCCTCTTCTGTTTGGAACTACTTTTCCTGTTGGGTGGGGCAGGAGCCACTCCCTAGGTTCAGAACACTGGAACTCTTCTGGAAAGCAGGAACTCTTTTCTTACCTAGGCGTGGCTGTGGAAGGAGACACCTAAGCACTACAGGAGGCTATTTAAACCACACCCGATGGATGAATCTTGCTTTGCGTTATTCTGCATCCTCTGCAGCAGAACGCTCATCGTGTCTTCTGCATCTGATCCTGGGCCTAAGGAAAAAGGCTTACCATCCTGAATCCAGTCTTCAGCAACACCTATAAAGACAAGAAAGAACAGGTTAGCATTACGGTCTTCAGTGACAGCTCTTCACTTACCTGGGCCATCGGCTGTCACCAACGCCTCGCGCTGCATTCTGAAAGACAAAGGCTTACCTACTCTTCGTGCGCTCCGGAGGTCTTCACTCTGCATTCCGGCATCGGAAAGACAAAAGCTTACCAACTCTTCGCACGCTCCGGAGGCCTTCGGCGCTGCATCCCGCATCTGAAAGACAAAACAAGGTGCGTTTAAAGACATTGGGGAACTTTAATACTCACGTGCCATTACTCCTGTCCACATCTAACCCAGTGGGTATTCCGGCACCCTGCAGCCGCTCCGAACTTGTACCTGCAAAATAAAAAGACAGTTAGAGCGCATCGTGAAGCAGGCAACAAGCGCTTACTTACGTGCTTCCAGGCGCTTCTATTCATCACACGGGCTCCATCTTCAACTCACTTCAGCCCGTCATCCACCATCGCCGGAACCCTGCAAAACAAGAGACATCATTACTAAAGACTTTAAAGACATTAGAATTACTCGAAACTTACCGTTCGTGCAGTAAACGACGGACAGCAGTCCTCTGAAGTCAAGAGGCCTGCTCCCCTTATCCAGTGAAGAAACTGGGTACAGCGCCCTGCCCCGAGGCAGATGGAGAGCACTGCGTTCACTTACCTAAGGTGTGAGTGTTAACCTTCGGGGTTCTACAGGAGAAGAGAAAGGGAAGAAGAGAGAGACATTCAATAACCCAGTTCATTAATCCCATATTTTCTATCTGCAGACATCTTACCCTTCGAGTCAAACATACAGTGCACAGAGGTCCAGCCCAAAGAGCCAGCCGTGTGTTACACATCACCTTTGAAGATACGGTATACGCCCAGTCAAGACCGGCGCCTCTACGGGAATCAGGTGAGCGTTACAGAACGCAAAGCCTACCACAAAACTCCCGTCCAGGCGCTATGGAAACCTCGGATACCGACCAACTAGCCCAGTTACTTGGGGAATTAAGGGCAGAAGTGCATGCAGCCCGTCAGGAAACGAACGCTCTAAGAAGGGAACTGATTATTTCCAAGGAGCGAACAGATGATCTCGCTAGACAATTGCTACAGTCACAAGCCGGACAGACCCCGTTACCCGCATCTGGGGGAAATCTTCCTTCTACATCCTCTATGAATCCAGTGCAGATCAACCTACCTGGGAATGTACCTCTGGCTCCGCCCGAACGATTTTCTGGTGACCCAAAGAGGTTTGCAGTATTTATCAATCAGTGCCGGTTGCATTTCTTATGCCGGCCAGCAGCCTTTCCAACTGATCAAGCTAAAGTAGCTTTCGTGCTTTCGTACCTTAGTGGCAATGCGGCAGACTGGTCGATCCCTCTAGTAAATCAAGATGATCCGGTCCTCCATGATTTTCAAGCTTTTCAGCTCAGTATGGAAAAACTGTTTGCAAGACATTCACAGGGGCAGGCCTTGGACAATGAGCTTCTTTCGTTGCGACAAGGTAATCAAGACATTTTGGCTTATATTGCGTCTTTCAACAGACTGATAGTGGAAACTCAATGGCCTGAGGACAAAAGGATTACGCTGTTTTATAGAGGTCTACGTGGAGAGCTCAAAGATGTGTTAGCCCAAGTAGTGAATCCCCCACAAGATTGTTCGGACTATATAGACTTAGTCGTTCAAATAGATCACAGACTGCAGAACAGGAAGGCTGATCATTCCAAGTTTGATGCTCGAGTATTTTCCAAACCGCCAACTCCTTCCAAAGGAGTAGACTCCGGGGAACCCATGCAAATAGGGGGTCTGAAAGGTCCTCTAACACAAAAGTAGCGGGAAAGGAGAAAACAGTTGCAATTATGCCTCTATTGCGGAAACTCAGGGCACTTTCTTCGATACTGTCCGGTGAAACCTGCTAAGAAGGCATTAGGAGCTGCAGTTACCAAAGTTACAAACTCTGAGCAGGGAAACAACCTCGCCCGACAAGAATAGAGGTCCTCTTGCCGAGCGTGAAAACCAGTTCCGTGACCTCGCATTTTGTGATACCTATGGTCCTCATTAACCCTGATAATCCGGATCGATTACATGCAATTGAAGCTTACGTCGACAGCGGTGCCATCGGCAATTATGTGGATCATGAAATGGTTTTGAGGATGAATCTAACTCTTTGTCCCAAGGCTGTAAAGGACGTCATTACTACGGTGGATGGTACGGAGATAGCCTCCGGGCCAGTAACGCATACCACTCAAGAAGTGACGCTAATAAGTCAAGATGGACACCATGAGAAGATCGTGTTCGATGTGATCAAGGCCCCTCAGTTTCAGATTATTCTAGGAATACCTTGGTTAGAGAAACACAATCCTCTGATCGATTGGCGAGCAAGAACGGTCCAGTTTCCAGAATGTGTCTCTACTTGTCACCCTCCACCTGGTGTTGCACTGGCAGCAATTTCTTCAGAGACTCCCCAGTTACCTCCCAAATACCTAGAATACCAAGATGTTTTCCGGAAGGATCAGGCTAACTCTCTACCTCCTCATAGGTCTTATGACTGCCAGATAGACCTGATACCTGGATCTACTCCTCCTTCTAGTAGAATGTATGCCCTCACCGAGCCTGAGAACCTTCACCTTCGACAATACCTTGATCAATACCTGGCAAATGGGTTTATTCGTCCTTCCAAGTCCCCTGCTTCTTCAGCTTTGTTCTTCGTTCCAAAAAAGGAAGGAGACCTTAGAACTTGTATAGATTATCGCTCCCTGAACCAGATCACCGTTAAGAATCGATATCCGTTACCTTTGATCCCTGAACTCCTGGACCAAGTCAGAAACGCATGCATATATACAAAGCTGGATCTTAGAGGAGCTTACCACTTGGTACGAGTAAAAGAGGGCGATGAATGGAAGACGGCCTTCCGCACCAAGTATGGGCTATTTGAATATCAGGTCATGCCCTTCGGACTTTGCAATGCCCCGGCCGCCTTTCAATATTTTATAAACGATGTCCTCAGAGAGCTCATAGATGTGTGTGTTGTTGTTTACATTGACGACATCCTCGTTTATTCTTCATCGGAATCTGAACATCGGAAACACGTGAAAATGGTCCTCGAAAGATTGCATCAACACAAACTTTTCGCTAAGTTGGAAAAATGTGTTTTCAACGTGACTGAAGTTGAATTCTTGGGATTCATATTATCACCTGGCGGAGTGCGTATGGATTCAAAGAAGGTCGATGCAGTTCTCAAATGGCCATCACCATCCTCCGTAAAAGGTGTGCAAAGCATGTTAGGCTTCGCTAACTTTTACCGCAGGTTTATCCCCGAATTCTCTCGAATAGTCCAGCCCATCACTGCCTTGTTAAAGAAAAACAAACGTTTTGAATGGTCTACCGAGGCGGAACAAGCTTTCCAGGATTTGAAGACTAAATTTATCTCTGCACCAATCTTAAAACACCCTCGCCCCGAACTCCCCTACATCGTGGAAACTGATGCTTCAAGCCTTGCCATGGGGGCAGTTCTATCACAAAAGGACCCGGTAACCAATCAGTTGCATCCCGTGGCATTTTGGTCCCGCAAATTCTCGCCTCCTGAAATCAATTACACGATTACTGACAAGGAACTTCTGGCTATCAAGTCTGCCTTTAAGGCTTGGCGGCATTATCTGCTGGGGGCCCGACACACCGTTACTGTGATTACGGATCACCGAAACCTGCAATATTTGAAAACCGCAAAAGCCCAATCCTCTAGACAACTCCGTTGGGCATTATTCTTTGCCGAGTTTGACTTCATAATTACCTATCGACCTGGTACAAAAAACGGTAAAGCTGATGCCCTTTCTCGGATGGGAGTGGAAGAACACTTGATCAACCCTAAACCTGTACCAATCATTCCCGAACAAAGAATTCTAGGTGTAATCGCCACACAATCCATAGAGGAAGTTAAGGATAAAGCCAGGCAACTTGTAACTCCAGCAGACATACAGAATTGGCATCTGCAAGGAAAGGACTTTGCAGTAAAGGACAACTTATTGTATTTCCAAGAACGATTATACCTACCCAGCACAGATTTACAGAAAGAAGTAATCTCTTGTTATCACGATTCTTTAATGGAAGGACATCCCGGTATAGCCAAGACCTCAGAAAAGATCAAGCGCTACTTCTGGTGGCCGTCTTGGAAAAAAGATATCAGAGACTTTATAATGTCCTGTGGAGTATGCGCCCAAAACAAGAGTCAAAAGCAAAGACCAGTAGGCCTCTTACGCCCTATTGACATCCCACCTCGCCCTTGGCATACGCTTTCTATGGACTTCATCACCGATCTACCTCCATGCTCCGGATACAATACGATTCTAGTAATCGTGGACTTATTCTCCAAGATGGCGCATTTCATTCCGCTCAAAGGCTTGCCAACAGCAGCAACTCTGGCCCGAGAATTTCTCGAAAACATCGTCCAACTGCACGGTTTTCCTTCGGTTCTAATTTCGGATCGAGGTAGTCAATTTATTTCTCATTTTTGGCGAAGTTGCTGTCGGTCGGCTCAAATTGATGTGAGACTATCGACCAGTCACCACCCTCAGACCGACGGACAAACCGAGAGGACCAATCAAACTCTGGAACAGTATTTACGCTGCATGCTGCAACAAACTGAAAAAACTTGGAAAGACATCCTTTGGATAGCCGAATATACCTACAATAACTCTGTCCATTCGGGAACTGGGAAAACCCCGTTTTTTCTTTTGTACGGCAGTCACCCTCGAACCTCGGAGTTGGATCCCCTCCAAGATCTTGAAACACCAGCAGTAGACTACCTGCATTCTACAATCACCCAAGCCTTTAAGGAAGCTGTTTCTCACCTTCAAAGGGCTAAAGAACAATACAAGAAAGGAGCAGATCAACATCGGAAGGAAGCCCCTCAATATCGAGTAGGGGATCAAGTCTGGTTATCCACCAAATATCTACCTCTAAAAGGGCCACGCACATTCAACCCAAGATACCTTGGTCCCTATTCCATCACTACCATAATAAACCCAGTAGCGGTCAAGTTGGACTTGCCCCCGCACATGAAGATACATCCGGTCTTCCACGTCTCTCTATTAAAACCCGTGCAACCTCAAACCCGACTAACTAAATCTCCAAAACCTATCCTAGTTGATGGGGAACTCGAGTTTGAAGTCAAAAGCATTCTGGACTCCAAGATCTCCAAATCTAAACTATTTTACCTAATTGACTGGAAAGGCTACGGCCCCCAAGAGAGATCCTGGGAACCTGCTGTATATGTCCACGCTCCTCGCCTAATCAAAAGATTTCACCGAACATTTCCTGACAAGCCAAAACCCCCGGAGAAGCCCGGTTTGGAGGGGCCTTGGGGGGGGGTACTGTCATGATCTCTGCTTCCAAAAGGTCAGGGTTTTCCCAATTCCCTTGGAAGCAGATTCATAACCCAGGTTCCGAGTGCCAACCAGTCCCAATTGGGACCTTTTGGACCCAGTCCTGGCGCCAGTGGCACCAGGCACATAAATATGCCCAGTCCCAGCGCTGGAAGCGCCGGGCTCATATTGCTTGGGTGGACTTACCTGCAGCAGACCATGCTGCTTACTTGCCTGCCAGTTGAGCCTCTGATCCTCTTCTGTTTGGAACTACTTTTCCTGTTGGGTGGGGCAGGAGCCACTCACTAGGTTCAGAACACTGGAACTCTTCTGGAAAGCAGGAACTCTTTTCTTACCTAGGCGTGGCTGTGGAAGGAGACACCTAAGCACTACAGGAGGCTATTTAAACCACACCCGATGGATGAATCTTGCTTTGCGTTATTCTGCATCCTCTGCAGCAGAACGCTCATCGTGTCTTCTGCATCTGATCCTGGGCCTAAGGAAAAAGGCTTACCATCCTGAATCCAGTCTTCAGCAACACCTATAAAGACAAGAAAGAACAGGTTAGCATTACGGTCTTCAGTGACAGCTCTTCACTTACTTGGGCTATCGGCTGTCACCATCGCCTCGCGCTGCATTCTGAAAGACAAAGGCTTACCTACTCTTCGTGCGCTCCGGAGGTCTTCACTCTGCATTCCGGCATCGGAAAGACAAAAGCTTACCAACTCTTCGCACGCTCCGGAGGCCTTCGGCGCTGCATCCCGCATCTGAAAGACAAAACAAGGTGCATTTAAAGACATTGGGGAACTTTAATACTCACGTGCCATTACTCCTGTCCACATCTAACCCAGTGGGTATTCCGGCACCCTGCAGCCGCTCCGAACTTGTACCTGCAAAATAAAAAGACAGTTAGAGCGCATCGTGAAGCAGGCAACAAGCGCTTACTTACGTGCTTCCAGGCGCTTCTATTCATCACACGGGCTCCATCTTCAACTCACTTCAGCCCGTCATCCACCATCACCGGAACCCTGCAAAACAAGAGACATCATTACTAAAGACTTTAAAGACATTAGAATTACTCGAAACTTACCGTTCGTGCAGTAAACGACGGACAGCAGTCCTCTGAAGTCAAGAGGCCTGCTCCCCTTATCCAGTGAAGAAACTGGGTACAGTGCCCTGCCCCGAGGCAGATGGAGAGCACGGCGTTCACTTACCTAAGGTGAGAGCGTTAACCTTTGGGGTTCTACAGGAGAAGAGAAAGGGAAGAAGAGAGAGACATTCAATAACCCAGTTCATTAATCCCATATTTTCTATCTGCAGACATCTTACCCTTCGAGTCAAACATACAGTGCACAGAGGTCCAGCCCAAAGAGCCAGCCGTGTGTTACACATCACCTTTGAAGATACGGTATACGCCGAGTCAAGACCGGCGCCTCTACGGGAATCAGGTGAGCGTTACAGTTTCCCTACTTAAGGAGCCCTCCAGCTTCTTTTCCTTTGCAGATGGGGAGCAGGTGCAAGTGGATCTAGGTCACCAGGCCTAAGCCCCGCCCACCTGGTGCCTTCTTGCCTACCGCTCTTTTTCACCACTTAGCAAGCCCCGCCCAACTGGTGCCTTCCTGCTTGCCGCTCTTTTTCACCACTTAGCAAGCCCCGCCCACCTGGTGCCTTCCTGCTTCCCGCTCTTTTTCACCACTTAGCAAGCCACATCCACCTGGTGCCTTCCTGCTTGCCGCTCTGTTTCCCTACTTAAGGAGCCCTCCAGCTTCTTTTCCTTTGCAGATGGGGAGCAGGTGCAAGTGGATCTAGGGCACCTGGCCTAAGCGACGCCCACCTGGTACCTTCCTGCCTGCTGCTCTTTTTCACCACTTAGCAAGCCCCGCCCACCTGGTGCCTTCCTTCACCATTACTGTCTTGTGGCCAATGCTAGATTTGACTTTTATGGACTTCATTCATTCACAGTGCATCAACTTCTCAACTCTCATGCTGGACTTCCTTTGCATCTTGTACTCTTGGTGGCCCTGAATCATGCTGTTCCCATCTTCATCTTGTATCCTGGCTTGCAACATTATGTGTTACTACTGACTTCTGCAATTGTATTCAATCTCCACTCTTGCTTCTCCACTCTTTTTGACTGCTTATTCTCTTTTCTCTCCTCCTTTCCCTTCTCCCTTTTCCTATCTCCTCCCCTTACTTTCTTCTATGCATTTACTCTATCAGAATTGTCCCTGGACCTAATATGATAGCAACCTCGTCTGTTTCCTCCACCCTCCCATTCCAATTGTTTTCCTCCCCATCACCCCTCCAGCGCTCTCCGAAATGTCGTCAGGCCTAGTATGATAGTCCCTTGTTTTGTTCCTCCCCTCCCTTTCTGCACCCCTCTCCCTCACCTTTTGTTTTTCTCCGGCTCTACCAGAAATGTTGTCAGGCCTAGTACGGTAGTCGCCTGTCTGTTTCCATTTCCTTCCCACTCTTCCCCTCCCTTCCTTATATATGTCTTAGCTCTTGCACTATCTGAAATGTCGTCAGGCCGAGTACGATAGTTAATTTCACATCCTTACTGTTCATGGCCTGTAAGGATGTGGTTGTATTTTCCCTTTCTTCCCTCCCTTGCCTTGAAGCACTTTGAAAAACATTGTGTATAGGCGCTATATAAATAAACGATCATATCATATCAAGTGCTGGTAGTGGGACTGTAGGGATACAGAAACAGTCCCCAAGTGCAGGGGTTGCCAGGCAGGCAGTGCAGGTGTTTGTGACAGGAAGGGGAGGGATGTGGCCGAGAACAGAGGGTGGCCAGGTAACCAGTGCAGATTCAGGTTCATCCAGGAGGTCAGCAGGGGAGAAGAGGAGAAAAGTCAGAAGCAAAGAGAAAGGTTTTGAGGTGCTTCCGGAATCGGAGATAGTTCTCCTCAACTTTCAGGGAGGCAGGGAGGCTGTTCCAGAGGGAGGCCCCAGCCAAAGAAAGAGATCTGCCACCAACTCGTTGCTTGGAGAAGCAACTGACCCTAAGGGAGTTGGAGGCGGATGCACGAAGAGCTCGAGAGGGAAGATATTTAGGAAGAGAGAGAGTTGAAGGTATTGGGTCCCTAGGCCCCAGAAGGCCTTGTGGACAATGCGGAGGGTATGGAACTTGATCCTAGCAGCCACTGGAAGCCAGTGCACAGATTTCAGTCCCGGAGAGATACGATCCCTGGGCTTAAGGCCAAGGACACGTCTTGCCGTCCTATTCTGGATGAGTTGCAGTGGGCAGAGAGTAGAGGCAGGCATATTTAGAAAGAGGCTGTTGCAGTAGTCCAGCCTAGAGAGAACCAGAGCTCTGGAGACAGTGAGCTTTTGGAGGAAGGAGAGGAAAGGTAGAACACCTCTGAAGAGGTGTAGCTGGTAGTGTGACTTCTTAGAGACCTCTGAGATGTGAGGAGAGAAGGAGAATGTGGAGTCGAAGATGACCCCAGGGCTTTTAGCCTTGCAGGTAGGAGCAGAAGGAGCGCACTACTGAACGGTATCGCCCAATGCACCTACTACAGGAACCCAGACATCACTGAGGAGCTGCTGAAACGGGAGCTCTACCCCGATCTGCCCGACCACGAGTTTCGCACCCTGGTGGAGAGAATGCGAGGCCTGCTCAAGACCTGGGTCCAATTACGCCCAACTCCGGCTTCGTGAGTCTTTGAACCACGCCAGCCCCTAGGAAACTAAAGCCTTTCACCAAGTGCTAATCCCAGCACCGGACGTTCCGCACTTTTCGCGGCTTCCCTGACAGCACCCACCTGATTCCCTGCACGGCAGACAGCACGGACAGCACCACCACTGGTGCCCCTTTTTCCTGACGAAGGCCAGCACAAAGACGGCTACAACCAAGCCACTTTCTTTGGCCGAAACACACCCTGTGTCACTCCCTGTGTCGAACTTCCTATCACAACTGTATCATTACTTGCACCCGTTAAAATTCAAAGATTGTTGTGTGCACTTTTTGTGTTGTGTGTAACTGCGGGTTCCTATACCCCCTCGATTTATGAGGCAACATGTATCCCAGTGTAGTGCCGACCTCTGTACTTCAGAGGCCCACACCCATCTGTGTCACTACTGCATAAACCAACCCGGTCCGTCTTTTTCAACTAAAACTTTCGTGCTTATCGGAAGTAATGTAAATTAAATTGTGAAGTTATCTACCACGTTCTGTGTGAATACATAATAAACCCACACACTTAGCACTTCTGTGTCGTTGTTTTGGATCTCCCCATCCCGATTATTTTATTTATACGGAGCAGAAGGAGGGCCAAGAGAGGCTGGCCAGAGAGCAACAGGAAAGGAGGGAGTGAGTGTACCTATGAGGAGAATATCAGTCTTACTGGCATTAAGGCACAGGTCATTGGGGGAACACCACTCCTGGATAGCAGACAGACAGTCAGTGATGAGAGACGGAGAAGAGGTGGCTGAAGGTAGCCTGAAAATGAGCTGAGTGTCATCCGCATAGCACTGAAATTTGGGGCAGAGGGCAGCAATGCAGTGGGCAAGAAGTGCCATGTATCGGTTGAACCACCAGGGAGAGAGGTTAGACCCCAGGGGGACACGACAGGTAGAGAAAAAGATAGCGGAGAGGAAGGACCCAAGTTGGACCTGGGGGGGTCAGTCAGAGAGGAAAGAAGTCAGCCATGCCAGGGCCTGACGGTGATACCCAGGTAATCACGGAGATATTTGAGCAGGATGGCATGGCATTTCATCCTTTGCACTTTCATTGTTATTTTACCATGTATTCTTTCTGTAATGTTTAACTGTAACCTAAGATATGCGCCCAGATGCCTTTGGGCCAGGTACGCTATACAAATAAACAAAATACAAATACAAATGGTTGACCGTGTCAAAGTCAGAAGAGAGATCATGCAAGACGAGGACAGGGGGTGTTAGAATCAAGGTTGGAGAGCAGGTCTTCACAGATGTTCAGGAGAGTAGTTTCCGTCCTTTTGGAAGCTCTGAAGCCAAACTGATGCTCATGAAGACAACCAACAGATTCAGTGTGGAGATTAAGGTGGGAGATGGACAGTTTTTCTATGAGTTTACCCAGGAAGGGGGTGATGGAAATTGGGCGATAGTTAGCTGGGCAGGAGGGGTCTGCAGAGGGTTTCCTAAGAATAGGGTGCACAAGGGAGTGCTTCAGGGGGGATCAGAAGACTCCAGTGGCAAAGGAGTGGTTGCAGAAGTCAGTCAGGGCAGGAGCCAGGGAGTCGATATGGTCCTTGATGGTTTTGGAGGAACAGGGGTGAACCTGTTTTGATGAGACTTTCATAGATCGGACTTGCCTAGAAACCTTGTCTGCGGAGAACAGGGGAAAGGCAGAGAAGGAGGGAGGAGTGGTGGCTGCATAAGGGCCAGAGGAAGAGCAGGGGGTAGAGGGAGGGAGGGGAGAGGAGTAGAGTGAAGACAGGATGTCCTGAGATTTAGAGATGAAGTGAGAAGCCAGTGCCATGCAGAGGGCCTGTGAAAGGACAGGAGAGGTAGAGACTGTGGCAGGATTGGCCAGCTCCTTGCATATTTTAAAGAGTTCATCTGAGTTGTTGGATGCCACAGAGATGCAGGCTTGGATAAGAGCTCTCTTCTTGGTGAGGACAGGGAGGCGGTATTGCCTTTGGAGCAGGCGGCAGGCCAGTTTGTAAGAGGATGTACATGAAGCGCGCCATTTCCTCTCGGCCACCCTGCACTTGGGTTTAAGGGTGACGAGGTCTGAGTAATACCAGGAGTTGCACTTAGCTTTGGGAATCAAGTGGATTCTCATGATAGGGGAAAGAATATCGAGAGTATCAGATATAGCAGAGTGGAGCAGGGAAAGGGCTCTGTCAGGATGAGAGTCAGCCAAAAGGGAGACGGGGGGGTTAGAATGTGGCAGCAAAAGCCTCAACTGACACATGCTTCATGGGTCGGATGACTGCGAAGGTGGGTGGCAGCGATGGAGGTGGCTTGGCCTGAGGAGTAGAGAGGGTGAGAAGGGAGGAAAGGAGAAAGTGATCACTTCAGGAGAGAGGAGTGGTGAGTGGGGCAGAAAGGGGAAGGTCTGAGGAGATCAGAACATCCAGAGTGTGCCCTTCAGAGTAAGTCAGGCCAGAGGGGAGAATAGAGACTGAGAGAAAGTCACAGAGTTTGTGAAAGAGTCCAGAGGGAGGACAGGAGGCATCCAGGTGGATGTTGAAGTCTCCAAGAAGGAGGAGTTGAGTGGTCGAGGCCAGGAGTGAAGAGGAGAGGTCCGTCCACTCAGAGAGGAAGGAGGAGATCTGACCAGGCGGCCGATAGATAGTATATACAGTAAGGCAATGGCTAGGGGAGAGAGAGAGCCTGCAGATGAGGCATTCACAAGAGGAGTGGGCCTGTGTAGGAATGCCAGAGGTAGGAATCCACTCTGGGAAGATCAGGGCTACACCCCCTCTGGAGCAGTTGGGCCAGGGCTCGGAGAGGATCTTGTAGCCGTCCGGGAGGAGTGTGTCAAAGCGTGTGACAGAGCTGGTCGTGAACCATGTCTCATGGAGACCAAGGACATCGAGGTCAAGTTCCTCCAAAAGGTGGCAGATGTCCGAGTAGTGTTTGACAGCTGAGCAAGAGTTAAGAGTGGCCTATATGGAGAAGGTTGCCATTCTTGAAGGACTTCTGGGGAGAGGTACAAATCAGAGGTACACCCTGCAGAGGTGTAGAAGGAGCCCGAGAGGGGGCAGAGAGGGAAGGAGAGGGCAAGGTAGCCAAGGAGGAGGCAGCAGGGGAGGTGAGGAGGCCGTGTAGGGAGGAAAGGGGACAGCAGGAGAAGAAAGGAAATTGATGAGGCATGGGAAGCATCTGTCGAAGAGGTGAAGGTTGGCCTGAGGGCCTTGGACCAGGATGGTGCCATTCATTTAAACATTTATGATGACCTTAGAGGAGTGGAAGGAGGCCAGGAAGGCATCCCACCAGGTGCCACCATTAATGGGCGAAGAAGAGAAAGGAGAGAGCACAGAGACCATATGTAGGGTCCATAGGTCGGGTGAGGGAACGACAAAGAGGATGTCAGTGAAAGCTTGCCTGGAGGAGGCACTGGTATAGGTGTCAGCGATAGGGAGGCCTGGGTTGGAGACCAGGATGTCCTTTATAAACTTCTTCCTACCAGATTTAGTGAGGAGGGCAGGATAGCCAATAGAGAAGCAGTTAGAAAAATAGGAGAGACGGAGAGCACCATGGAATAGAGGGGGGGAGCAGAGAGAGGGAAGAGAAAGGGAAGGGGAGAACACCAGGGAAGGACACAGGGCAGGGTGCAAGCAGACGAGACATGACAGGCAAGACAGATGAGCAATTGGACAAGATGACGAAACTCAGAATTAAGGAACTATCACAATGCAAATTTGAAAAGACAGGAGAAAGATCACCTAAGTTTGAGAATACTGAATAGAGGGAGAAAGCCTGGGTTTCACAATGCAATTTTAAATACTGAGACAGTGCAATTTTAAAAGACAGGATAAAATGCACCTA
Organism: Ambystoma mexicanum; assembly: GCF_040938575.1. Taxonomy (NCBI): domain Eukaryota; kingdom Metazoa; phylum Chordata; class Amphibia; order Caudata; family Ambystomatidae; genus Ambystoma; species Ambystoma mexicanum. Next base: position 824,489,717 of record NC_090936.1, on the reverse strand, counting down.
AGTTTGAGAATCCCGAATAGAGGCAGAAAGGCCTGGGTTTCACAATGCACTTTTAAATACTCAGACAGTGCAATTTTAAAAGACAGGAGAAAAAAGCACCTACGTTTGAGAATCCTGAATAGAGGGAGAAAGGTCTAGGTTTCACAATGCAATTTTAAATACTCAGACAGTGCAATTTTAAAAGACAGGAGAAAAAGACACCTACGTTTGAGAATCCTGAATAGAGGGAGAAAGGCCTAGGTTTCACAATGCAATTTTAAATACTGAGACAGTGCAATTTTGAAAGACAGGAGAAAAAGCACCTAAGTTTGAGAATCCTGAATAGAGGCAGAAATGCCTAGGTTCCACAATGCAATTTTAAATTTTGAGACAGTTCAATTTTAAAAGACTGGAAAAAAAGGCACCTAAGTTTTAGAATCCTGATTAGAGGAAGAAAGGCCTAGGTTTCACAATGCAATTTTAAATACTGAGACAGTGCAATTTTAAAAGACAGGAGAAAAGGGCACCTAAGTTTGAGAATCCTGATTAGAGGGAGAAAGGCTGAGGTTTCACAATGCAATTTTAAATACTGAGACAGTGCAATTTTAAAAGACAGGAGAAAAAAGCACCTAAGTTTGAGAATCCCGAATAGAGGGAGAAAGGCCTAGGTTTCACAATGCAATTTTTAATACTGAGACAGTGCAATTTCAAAAGACAGGAGAAAAAGGCACCTAAATTTGAGAATCCTGATTAGAGGGTATTTGCTCTCACTAAATACTCTCCCTCCAGATCTTTACATTTTTCTGGCACCAACTCTCTGTGTGTTAAGCGCTTTGCTAAACAGCGAGCATGAAAGGGGCCCCTAGGGCTCCCTCGCGATATGGAAACAAGACAATAACCATACACGACAGGATGCGCCAGACACGAGGTTCAAATTCCCAATGCTAGGGTTTATTGCAAGCAAAAATATTCCCAATTGGCCAACTGTGGTCTCACGCCCCGCGACGTGAGTTTTCTAGACCTCGAGGGACGCAAGAGAGCAAATTACGTACATCAGTTACATATATACAAAATGCATATCATACAATCAGCTATGTCATGTTTAACACCCCCCTTTATTAAGTTTCTTTGAACTCGGGATGACGATGGACATTTCCGACGGGTATGACAATTATGACACTTTCGATGTCTATTCTAGTAACAATGTGCAATTAGAAAGTGCGGAGGCATCTTCTAGTTGTTGAACAGAACACGGTGGTTCTGTTCTTGGAAGCAAGCTGCACACGGGGGAAGAGCCACATTCCAAGCTTTGCTATTTATGAGGTACTATTCGTGTCCTGGGAGCCGACACGCTCTAACAGGTTTTTCGAAGGGGTGCCGTAAGAAGAGCATAATTCAAGCCTTTTGCTGCTTTATTCTAACATATTCTACTACAGTACGAGACTGGCTGGCAGCTGTGAAATGATTAAATGCCCTGCAGCTCTCCCTCAAGGCTACAGAGAGGGAGCGTGGGCATTCCTTTTTGGGCTACTCATGAGGAGTTTCAACAAACTCCTCAGTCCCGCGACCTTGCCCTTTCATATTCAGACAACAATGTTAACAGTTGAGCAGAGTAAGCAGAGTTCGCAAGAATTGCGAGCTGCAAAGCAGTTTAGACAGAAAGCAATGAGCAATGGTTAACAAGCAAAATGGCGATTCTTGCTACGTTTAAAATGGCCGCTTGTTGGTCAAGCATAGCAGTCTGTATTTCTATAATTCGGTGCATAAGACGGTTGGCCTTCGGCCATCAAGTTACGTCTCTCATTCAAATGAAGGGTATTCACTTTTCCAGATTGACAAGCAAATGGCTGATTTCTTTCCTCACCAGGCTACCTCCTATGGAATAGCCTCCTCCTTCCTCTTCGTCTAGTGCCAGATCTCTTCAAATTCTGGAAGCTCCTCAACACTTTCCTTTTCACCTTTTCCTCCCTCCTCTGTTAAATCCCACAGTTGCCGAGATTGGTCACCAAGGCCCTCATGTTTCCTTCAGGATCCTGGCCTCCCACACCCAATCGCTTACAGCCTCCACCCCCCCGTCACTTTGTATTGGCACCCACTGGCCTATGTAACCACAGGTCTGAACTTATATATTGGTGGCTGACAACTCCATATAGGCACATAGAGCTGCTCACTCCCTAGCACTTCTCTCTTGATACACCTAGCACTTACCCCCACTCCCTCATCCCTTCTCTCTCTCTGCACTTGAACGTTCGGGAATGCTCACTAGGCCTAGTAGGTCTGCCTCTTTCTTTCATTGTTGTATTTCTTCTTCACACCCATGTCCCCTCCCTGTTGCCCTGTGGGCACTTTAAAACACAATTTACTTGATGTATAAGAGCCTTACAAATGCACAATAAATATATAAATACACTATGCCTTGATTAGTGCCAAGATTGGGACTTCATGTTCATTCATGCACTTACTGAAAAACGTCACAGATTTCCAGTCTGCCATTGCTTTGAATGAAGTAAGGCCTACCTTTCTTCTGATCACTTGAATTGGCACCATTACCGGGAGACCCAGAACTTTCTTCCAAAACGTGCTCTCTAAGCTTGCCCAGTGTTTCTTAGGGAAATGCAGCAGAGAACCAGCGCCATAAGTCAGGATGGCCAAAACCTTTCCCCTGTAGAACACCAATATTGGGAGCATGCTGACAAAATCTCTTCAGCACCAAAGCTTGGTTATCCAAAAGTTTTACTTTGTTTATTAAGACTGAGATGTTGGGTAATTCCACTGAGTTTTTACTGATTTTGATCCCCAGGTATTTAAACAAGTCCACTTTTTCCAGTAGCTGTTCCCCCAACCGCCAGGTGAGTAGCTGTTTTTTGCTTACCACTACTTCTTTCCAAGGTTAGAATCTTCGTTTTGCCAGAGTTGACCTGCAAGTCGTTCTCAGACATGTATTCAAATAGCTTTTTCAATTGCCTTTGCAGTTCTATTGCAGTGTTATTCAGTAAAACTAGATCATCCGCATATAGTAAACGGCTCACATCGGCCCCTCAGATATTTGCTGGAAAACATCGAGATTTTGACATAAAATTACCCAAATCCGAAAGGTAGAGGTTAAGGAGTGCTGGGGCCAGTGGGCAGCCTTTTTTGACTCCCCTACCAGTCTCAATTGTGTCTGTTAATAGTCCCTCAATGTTTAAGCATGCTCTCATGGTAGTGTCTGTGTGCAGAGCCTTCAGTTGGAGGCTGCCAGGTCTTCCAGACGCATCCAGTTTGTCAGTTTAATATAAAGGCTTCTGTTTATGGTGTCAAACGCCTTGGCTAAGTAAACAAAAGCTAGGAAGATTTTGTTGTTTGTTCTGAAAACCTTGTCTTTCAGTAGCAAGAGCAAGAAGATTGGTCTGTCTTCCTTATCTGTAGCCCCATTCGTTCAGGCGTTTCAGTAAAAGCGAGGCATAAATCCTGTCCATAACATCCAAGAAGGCAATGGGACCATAGTTATTTGGGTCGTCTTGAAAATTGGAATAACATTAGTAGACTTCCATGACGTAGGAACCTCTTGAGGTGCCCTTATGTTTTCTATTATCCGAATTATCAGTGTGACCATTGTTCCGGGTTTTCTTTCAACATAAAAATCAAAACATCATCAGGACCCTGTGCACAAGAAGGGTTTGTTCACTTTATGATGTTCACCATGTTGTTGTGATCATATGATACGCACCAAGGTGTCTGTGGGTTAATTAGTGGGAGGTCGTTTGAGGGGAAGACTGCATATATTTTCTTAAAATTATTTATATAGTCTGCCTCTAGGGCGCTGTTTATCTGTGCCAGTTTTGGGGATTTTCCAGCTGATTTGATGCAGTTCCAGATTTCCGGTGAGCTCTTTTTAGTAATTGCCCTCACCATGTTCTCTGCATCCTGCTGAATTAAAATGCTGTTGTACCACATAATCCAGTTCTTGTATTGGTTTTTTAAAGACTTAATAATCACATCTTTGTTTGGCTTTAGGTTCCGTTTAGCGTGGCTAATTGCGAACCTCAGTTCTCACCTTTTTAGAATTACAAGCTCGTCATATGCATGATGGTGACCATCATATCTCAAACTACGGGAGTTTTTAATCATAAAGGGGGCCAAGATTGGGCTATAATAAACCGCAGAAAGAAGAACATCCGGAATCCAAAGCAGCCATTTCTTCAATTTCTTTTTTTGATACTTTTAAGCAGCAGTCATTATAAACACACTCCAATGGAATGGCCGTTATTTGAACTGGGTTTTCTCTGTCCCATTAAGCTACAGCATTTTTAGGATTTTATGGCCGTTCGCTTTTGTTGGCAGGATTTCAAAGTAGACCATGTTGTTAATTAAGTCTCTTGAGACAAATATATAATATATCACAAATGTTTCACAACCCCATTCCCAGGTTGGATGGCTGTGTTTGTCTTCTTCAAAGTGACCATTTAAGATGTGGAGGTCCCTGCTGTCCATTATTTCGATCCAGAGTAGGCCTCTCTTTTTCTGGGGATTCAACCCACTGACATCCTCTCTAATTATTATGCTCTCTTTGTTCATACATGTTAGATTCAGGTCTCCATATACAATAAGAGATGAATCTTTGAGAATGTAGCCTTGTCAATCGCTGCTAAAATCTTTTCCAGCATGTCTCTCACCAGTATTGCAGTTGGATTGCAGTATAAATGAATGATAGTCAAGTATTACCTGCTCCGTTTCACCATATTTGCTGGAAAAACATTTGGTTGAGTAGTGTTTGTATTGGCCGATATTCTTTGATCCAAAAACCTCAAAGACACTCCAACTTTTAATTAGTGTCAGGAGCCCGGCCCATGGGTGTCCTTTCCCAGTTTTCAATGCTGGGTTTAGGAAAGTAACATAGCCATTTGTGAGAACTCTGAAGGTGTCTCACTCGCTAGTCCCCGCAGATCTACCGTCCAGGTGTCCAGGGCACGGCCATCGCTATTGGATCCAGTTCCTGGGGGTGGACGAATGGGGGGTATAACCTGGGCGAGGGTTGTTTGGGGAGCAGAAGTGGGACACCTAGGTATGAGACGAGGTATCCTCTTCCTTCTGACACATTTCACTTTTCCTATCCTGTAGGATATTTAGAAGCACTACCCCCCTTTTTCAACACAAAAACTTTCTTACACTGTAACAGACAACAGACTGACACCAGATCCATTTACTTGATATGTCCCAACACACGAGTCAGAAAGAGTCAGGCATTTGACAATAACCAGGCACACCGGATGGCCCGTTACCATTGTTAAAGTAGTAAAAGGCAGAGCACAAAAGCACACTTCGAGCAAGGCCGAACGCAAAAGGAGACAGCTACACCATACTGAAGGGGGAATTGCCCTTGCTCTTTTCAAGTCAGAGCTGCAAAGCCTCTGAAAGGGAAATCATAAGTCTGGGAGTTACAAAGGGCGTGCAGAGCAGCAGATGCCAAAGGTGCACAGGGGCCTCCCGCATTGATAAAGCAGGTGGGGAGGCAAGCTGGCTACCGTGGCATTATCCTTGACTTCAGAGATAAAAGAAGCCAACTGGTTCAGCACAGTCAGTGAGTCAGAGGAAGCTGATAGCAAACCGAACTGTGTTGAGCCCAAGGTTACGAATAGCAACATTTTGAATGCAAGAAGAAAGAACTTGTACATATGTTTGAACTGTTAAAAAAGCCCAGACATAGGCTAGCTGTAGAGTGGTCAGTCACCGTAGGATTGCTCTTTTGAATGACTCTCGCTGCCCCCTTTTGTTTTGTTTGTTGAAACTGCGAAGACCAGAAGGCCCAAAGAAAGGGTGGCGTGAAGCATCAGAGTGGTCCTACAAGGGTCAAGTCAAACCCCTTGTACAATCGAAAGTCTGTGACCCATTGCAAGGAGAAAGCTTGGGTAAGGGAACCCCGCTTTCGGACAAGGTTGTGAATGGTGAAGAAAGGCAAGTGTGAACCTGATAGAGGGATGATGAAAGAAAGGTAGGAGAAGGAAAACACCACTTTCTGACGAATTGAGCAATACATGAACTGTGTTAGAAATACTTGAACTGTGTCAGAAATACATGAACTGTGTTAAAGAAAGGACATAGTGAACCAGACGGAGGGAGTACCGAAATGTAAGGAGGATCCGAGCCCGGCACATCGAGATCCTAGGGACGAAGAACAATCACCTACAGTGCAAGGCTACAGAAGTAGAATCTTTGTTTGTCTTTTACTTTGATTTGAATCAGCAGGCCTTCCAAGGTAAGAGACTTTTTCAGAAAAGAGACTTTCTGTCATGAGCACTGCTCCCGAGAAGCCAAGTCAAGCCCAGCATCCCCGGAAGCAGGCTCACGACCCTCATCCCCGGCTCCAGCAAACCCCTATTGGGGCCCTTTGGACCATGTCCTGGCGCATCTGGCTCATAATTCTTGCAAAGGTGCTTGGGTGGACCTACCTGTAGCAGACCATGCTGCATACTCACCTTTGCAAATGCTGGCAGGATGAAGTCCCCAGCCTTCTGCTGGGAGGAACTATTCCCTGAACTGGGACTACTTTCTTACCTGGGTGGGGCTGGTGCCACTCCTTAGCTCTGGAACACAGGAACTCTTTTACCTGGGCGAGGCTGAGGAAGAAGACACCCAATCACTCCAACACTATTTAAACCACACCCGATTGGGAAAACGTGCTTCGCGTTATTCTGCATCTGCAGCAGGACGCTCACCGAGTCAGCTCCAGCATTCCAGTGACATCTCCAGCTTCAGCTCGGCAACCTGTGGAAGAAAGACACGAGAACTATACTTACCATCCAGGAATCCAGACACCGGCAGAACCTGCAAGCAAAAGAAACATAAGGTTGGCAAGTTGCAACACGTTCGCAGCCGCGCTCGTTTACCTGATCCATCTGTGCTTTCACGGATTCTTCGCGGCCTTCTCTTCAGCAGCCTAACGGCACCTGTAAAGACAAGGGGCCTCATTACGACCCTGGCGGTAAGGGGTTTACGCCAGCGTTAGCTGCGCCGACCCCTTACCGCCAATTACGAGGTCCCCTAGCGCCATGGTGCTTTTAACACCTGCTTTTAGCAGGTGTTAAAATCCATGGCGCTAAGGGACCATGGAGTTAATTACGCCACCGTAATTTACGGTGGCGTAATTAACGCCTTCCCCACTCCCATTATGCCCTATGGGGCAAAAATGGGAATGGGGAAGGGTAAATGGGGATTGGGGACTTACCGCCCCGCCAAGGTCGGAATGGGGCGGTAAGTCCGCCAACCACCATGGCGTAAACGTAGTTTACGCCATGGTGGTAAAGTCACGGCCCAGGCGGTAACTTACCGCCTGGGTCGTAATGAGGCCCAAGAACATTGTTAAGTAGGAATCGGGTGAAGGCGGCCGCATTTACTTATCTTACCTGCTTTTGTGCGCGTATTACGATCTCTTCAACCGCAGCAGCCCGGCACCTGAAAACAAGAAAAGACATTTTTTAAGTGCCATTAAAGACTGCAAGAAAGCCTAACACTTACGTGTTTCCCCGTGTGCATCCGCGACTGGGAAAACGCCCGCAACATCTCAAGATCTGAAAACAGAAAACCAGGGACATTATTGAGGTGTCATTGAAATTCCCATACCTACGTACAACCGCACATGTCACGCTCTCAGTGACCACGCCCTCAGCATCCAGGCACCTGAAAAAGACAATGCAAAGACTTCATTTAAGGTGCCCATCTCTTCAAGACTATAAACTCTTTATACCTACTGGCATCCGCTCGTGCAGTAACGGCGGCATCACCTTTTGGCATCTCAGCACCTGTGCCACTTCTAAGGCCACAAAAGACTTTGAGGATCTCCAGTGACGTAACTGGAACCCACGCACCCCTGCATAAGTCGCAGGATGGAGAGCCCAGCATTTATACGCCTAAGGTGAGAGCTCACCAGGACATTGGACTTTCGGAGATTTGGCGATTAGTGAGGAGGAAGTCCAGCCAAACGGTCATTAACCCTTTTTTCTTCCGCCTGCAGAAACCTTACCCGGCAAGCCAGACAGTCAATAAGAGGAAGCCCAGTCCAGAGAGTAATCCGAGCTCTACGCTTCTCAATTGAAGAGACTATAACAGTTCAGCCGGGACCAGCGCCTCCGTGGGAATCAGGTGAGCGTTACAGAACGCGAAGCCCTCCAATAACCTCCTACCCAGGTGCTATGGAAACTTCCGACACTGATCAACTGGCCCAGTTACTAGGGGAATTAAGAGCTGAAGTACATGCTGCCCGCCAGGAAACGAATGCCCTGAGGAGGGAATTGATTATGTCCAAAGAACGAACTGATGACCTCGCCAGACAGTTATTACAAACACAAGCGGGGCAAACCCCTCTACCTAATTCTGGAGGGACCTATACCCCGGCGGCTTCAGCCAATCCTGTTCAAATCAATCTGCCCGGAAATGTGCCTTTGGCTCCGCCCGAACGCTTCTCTGGTGACCCTAAGAGGTTTGCAGTGTTCATAAATCAGTGCCGATTGCACTTTCTTTGTAGACCAGCTGCTTTTCCGACTGATCAGACTAAAGTAGCCTTTGTGCTTTCGTATCTTAGCGGCAGCGCCGCTGATTGGTCGATCCATCTGGTTACACAGGATGACCCGATTCTTCGCAATTTCCAGGCCTTCCAGGCCAATATGGAAAGACTTTTCTCAAGACATTCCCAGGGGCAGGCCCTGGACAACGAACTCCTTTCCCTACGGCAGGGCAATCAGGATCTTCTGGCTTATATTGCGTCATTTAACAGACTAATCGTAGAAACCAGATGGCCCGAGGACAAGAGGATCACGCTTTTCCACAGGGGTTTGCCTGGCGAACTCAAAGACGTCCTAGCCCAGGTCGTGAATCCCCCTCAAGATTGTTCAGAGTACATTGATTTAGTGGTCCAATTGGATCACAGACTACAAAACAGAAAGGCAGACCGCTCCAGGTTCGAAACTCGAGTATTTTCTAAGCCACTAACTCACACCAAAGGAGTTGAAGCCGTAGAACCTATGCAAATAGGGGTCGTAAAGGGTCCCCTAACCCAGAAAGAACGCGACAGGAGATGACAATTGCAGCTATGTCTCTATTGTGGAAATTCAGGACATTTCCTCCGAGATTGCCTGGTGAAACCTCCGAAGAAGGCAGTGGGAGCTTCTGATAAGAATTCCGAAAAGCCCGAGCCGGGAAACGACCTCGCCGACAAGTGTAGAGGTCCGCTTGCCGAGCGTAAAAACCAGTTCTTTGACCTCGCACTTCATAATGTCAATGGTCCTCATAAATCCAGAACGACCGGATCGTTTGCATGCCATTAAAGCATACATTGATAGCGGAGCGATTGGAAATTATGTAGACCGCGAGATGGCTTCCAGGATGAACCTACCCCTTTGTCCTAAGGTAATTAAAGACGTCATTACCACAGTGGATGGTACGGAAATAGCCTCCGGACCGGTAACCCATACCACCACAGAAGTGACGTTATTAGGCCAAGATGGACATCGGGAGGTAATCGTGTTCGATGTGATCAAGGCCCCTCAGTTCCAAATAATTCTGGGGATCCCTTGGTTGGAGAAACACAATCCTCAAATTGATTGGCGAGCAAAGACGATACAGTTCCCAGAGTGTGCACCTACTTGTTATCCTCGACCCAGTATTGGCCCAGCGGTAGCAACATCCGAAGGACCGCAATTGCCTCCAGAGTATCAAGAATTCCAAGATGTCTTTCAGAAGGAACAGGCTAATAGCCTGCCTCCCCACAGATCTTACGACTGTCAAATAGACCTGATACCCGGAGCCACTCCCCCTTGTAGTAGAATTTACGCCCTTACCGAGCCTGAAAATCTTCATTTGCGACAGTATCTGGACCGTACCTGGCCAATGGATTTATCCGCCCATCAAAGTCTCCTGCATCCTCGGCTCTGTTCTTCGTACCTAAAAAAGAAGGTGACCTTAGAACCTGTATTGATTATCGTGCCCTGAACCAGATAACGGTAAAGAACAGATACCCCCTACCTCTGATTCCGGAACTCCTTGACCAAGTTAAGAACGCCTGCATTTATACAAAGCTAGATCTCCGGCGAGCCTACCACTTGGTACGAATTAAAGAAGGCAACGAATGGAAGACGGCATTTCGCACCAAGTATGGACTATTTGAATACCAAGTGATGCCCTTCGGACTATGCAATGCACCAGCCGTGTTTCAGTATTTTAAGAATGATGTCCTCAGAGAACTCATAGATGTTTGCTTAGTCGTCTACATAGATGACATCCTTGTGTACTCATCTTCAGAAGCAGATCATCGGAAACATGTTAGAGCCGTCCTTGAAAAACTCTGCCAACATAAGCTTTTTGCTAAGCTCGAAAAATGTGTTTTTCACGTCACGGAGGTCGAATTTCTAGGCTTTATTCTGACACCCAAAGGAGTCCACATGGACTCGAGAAAGGTGGACGCTATCATCAAGTGGCCATCACCTACTTCCGTGAAAGGTGTCCAAAGCATGTTAGGTTTCGCCAACTTTTACCGCAGGTTTATTCCAGAGTTTTCACGAGTGGTGCAGCCCATCACCACCCTCTTAAGAAAAAACAAAAGTTTTGAGTGGTCAACAGAAGCAGAACAGGCCTTTCAAGAGCTAAAAGCCAAGTTCACCTCAGCACCCATACTGAAACACCCACGCCTAGACCTCCCTTACATCGTTGAGACCGACGACTCCAGCTTAGCAATGGGGGCGGTTCTATCACAGAGAGATCCGGAAACTAACCAATTGCACCCCGTGGCATTCTGGTCTCGCAAGTTCTCGGCGCCTGAAATTAACTACACCATCACAGATAAAGAGCTTTTAGCAATTAAGTCCGCTTTCAAGGCCTGGCGGCACTATCTCCTTGGAGCCAAACACACTGTCACGGTAATCACCGATCATCGAAACCTACAATAACTGAAAACCGCCAAAGCTCAGTCCTCCAGACAGCTTCGCTGGGCACTTTTCTTTGCCGAATTTAACTTTGTAATTACTTATTGCCCCGGCAACAAAAATGGCAAAGCGGATGCCCTTTCCCGGATTGGAATGGGAGATAATATTGTCAATCCTGAACCTGTGCCTATAATTCCAGAACAGAGAATCCTGGGCCTGATTTCTTCACAATCCATCGAAGATATCGAAGCAAAAGTTAAACAACTTGTGACCCCTTCGGACTTACAAAACTGGCAACTGAAGGGAAAGGAATTCATCATAAAAAAGACCTGCCTTATTTTCAGGGACGACTATTCCTACCACATGCCGATTTACAAAAACAGGTAATCTCTTGCTACCATGATTGCTTGATGGAGGGCCACCCAGGCATTGCCAAAACCTCGGAAAAAGTCAAGAGACACTTTTGGTGGCCGTCATGGAGAAAAGACATAAAGGAGTTTGTGATGACCTGTGGTGTGTGTGCCCAAAACAAAGGTCAGAAGGAAAGACCAGCGGGTCCCCTGCATCTGCTAGACATCCCGCCACATCCCTGGCATACCCTCTCCATGGACTTCATCACCGATTTACCCTCCTGTTCCAGATACAACACTATTCTAGTAATTGTAGATTTGTTTTCTAAAATGGCCCACTTCGTTCCACTAAAGGGCTTACCTTCAGCTTCAGTTCTAGCATGGGAATTCCTTGAAAATATTGTAAGATTGCACGGCTTCCCTTCGGTTTTGATCTCAGATAGGGGGAGCCAGTTTATCTCTCACTTTTGGCGAAGTTGCTGTCGTTTAGCTCAAATCGATGTGAGACTTTCAACCAGCCATCATCCCCAGACCGACGGACAAACTGAGAGGACAAACCAAACTCTGGAACAATATTTACGTTGTATGCTACAGCTGTCGGAAAGTAATTGGAAAGATATCCTTTGGATAGCTGAATATGCTTACAACAACTCAATCCATTCAGGAACCGGAAAAAGTCCCTTTTACATTTTATATGGGATTCATCCTCGAACCTCCAATCTCGACCCGCCCTAAGATCTTGGAATGCCTGCCGTGGATCAACTTCACAATGCTATCACTCAAGCTTTCAAAGAAGCGACAATCCACCTACAACAGGCTAAAGAACGGTACAAAAGGGGAGCAGGACCTCACACCTTCAACCCAAAATATCTGGGACCATATCCAATTACAGCCATAATAAACCCAGTGGCTGTCAAATTGGGTTTGCCATCCTACATGAAAATACATCCGGTGTTTCACGTATCTCTACTAAAACCTATGCAACCTGGAACCAGACTGAATAAACCTCCAGAACCTATTCAAGTAAATGGAGAACATGAATTTGAGGTTAAAAACATCCTGGACTCCAAGATCATCAAGTCAAAATTATACTATCTGATCGACTGGAAGGGTTACGGACCTCAAGAACGATCATGGGAACCCTCTGACCACGTCCATGCTCCTCGTCTAGTCAGAAAATTCCACCGAACTTTTCCCAATAGGCCAAAACCTCCGGGGAAGACAAGTTTGGGAGGGGCCTTGAGGGGGGGTGCTGTCATGAGCACTGCTCCCGAGAAGCCAAGTCAAGCCCAGCATCCCCGGAAGCAGGCTCATGACCCTCGTCCCCGGCTCCATCAAACCCCTATTGGGGCCCTTTGGACCATGTCCTGGCGCTTATGGCGCCAGGCTCATAAGGAACCTCAGTTCCGGCGCCAGGGGCGCCGGGCTCATAATTCTTGCAAAGGTGCTTGGGTGGACCTACCTGTAGCAGACCATGCTGCATACTCACCTTTGCAAATGCTGGCAGGATGAAGTCCCCAGCCTTCTGCTGGGAGGAACTATTCCCTGAACTGGGATTACTTTCTTACCTGGGTGGGGCTGGTGCCATTCCTTAGCTCTGGAACACAGGAACTCTTTTACCTGGGCGAGGCTGAGGAAGAAGACACCCAATCACTCCAACACTATTTAAACCACACCCGATTGGGAAAACGTGCTTCACGTTATTCTGCATCTGCAGCAGGACGCTCACCGAGTCAGCTCCAGCATTCCAGTGACATCTCCAGCTTCAGCTCAGCAACCTGTGGAAGAAAGACACGAGAACTATACTTACCATCCAGGAATCCAGACACCGGCAGAACCTGCAAGCAAAAGAAACATAAGGTTGGCAAGTTGCAACACGTTCGCAGCCGCGCTCGCTTACCTGATCCATCTGTGCTTTCACGGATTCTTCGCGGCCTTCTCTTCAGTAGCCTAACGGCACCTGTAAAGACAAGAACATTGTTAAGTAGGAATCGGGTGAATGTGGCCGCATTTACTTATCTTACCTGCTTTTGTGCGCGTATTACGATCTCTTCAAGCGCAGCAGCCCGGCACCTGAAAACAAGAAAAGACATTATTTAAGTGCCATTAAAGACTGCAAGAAAGCCTAACACTTACGTGTTTCCCCACGTGCATCCGCGACTGGGAAAACGCCCGCAACATCTCAAGACCTGAAAACAGAAAACCAGGGACATTATTGAGGTGTCATTGGGCCTCATTCCGAGGCTGCCGGTAAGGGTTAACGGTCACCGTTAATGGCAACGGTGACCGTTAACACTTACCACCATATTCCGAGTTCCCTTTTGCGGGTTGGCATTTAACGCCTGCTTTTAGCAGGCGTTAAAAATCCAACCCGCAAAGGGACCTTGGAGTAAATTACGGTGCCGTAATTTAAGGTGCCGTAATTTACTCCTTCCCCATTCCCATTGAGCCCTATGGGGGCAGGAATGGGGATGGGGAACCGGTATGGTGAATGGGGAATTACCGGTCCCTCCAACCTTGGAATGGACCGGTAATTACTCCATTCACCATGCCGGATTTCCATGGAGTAAATAGCTCCATGGTTGCTTACCATGGTGCTATTTACTCCATGGTTAGCGCCAGCCTCGGAATGAGGCCCATTGAAATTCCCATACCTACGTACAACCGCACGTGTCGCACTCTCAGTGACCACGCCCTCAGCATCCAGGCACCTGAAAAAGACAATGCAAAGACTTCATTAAAGGTGCCCATCTCTTCAAGACTATAAACTCTTTATACCTACTGGCATCCGCTCGTGCAGTAACGGCGGCATCACCTTTTGGCATCTCAGCACCTGTGCCACTTCTAAGGCCACAAAAGACTTTGAGGATCTCCAGTGACGTAACTGGAACCCACGCACCCCTGCATAAGTCGCAGGATGGGAAGCCCAGCATTTATACGCCTAAGGTGAGAGCTCACCAGGACATTGGACTTTCGGAGAGTTGGCGATTAGTGAGGAGGAAATCCAGCCAAACGGTCATTAACCCTTTTTTCTTCCGCCTGCAGAAACCTTACCCTGCAAGCCAGATGGTCAATAAGAGGAAGCCCAGTCCAGAGAGTCATCCGAGCTCTACGCTTCTCAATTGAAGAGACTATAACAGTTCAGCCGGGACCAGCGCCTCCGTGGGAATCAGGTGAGCGTTACACTTTCCCTCTTAAGGTATTTGATATCCTTAAACTGAAACTGTGAACCTCGTGCTGATGAGGCCCAAGAGTGTGCTGTGCTCAGAATTCCTGCCTTGGTCCATGCTTAAAACATGCTAAATCCTGACTTATCTTTTTGGGAACACTGTTTTTCTTTTCTGGTGAACATTATCCCACACTATTTTTTAGTATAGACCCTTTTTATTTGACAAGATGTCACTAGGACTGCCTTATTATATAATATTGGTTGTAGCATGCCCTCATCTTAGATTAGGGTTTAGATTAGGAATTTATCTCACCCATTATTAGGTTCAATTAACACCGTTGAACTGTGATCACTTGTGTCTGTCTTTTCTGTTGCCACCATGAGTTCCCTACATATGGTGTCAGGATTGGGATGTAACTCAATTGAAACAAATTGGGGAACACTGCAATTTCAGAAACTTAGTCAACAAGCTCCTAACCCTTCTGTTGCCACAAATGAATCGAAAGGTTTCAATATTTGTAGCAGTAGGGAGGCCGCCATTCCCCTGGGAAAAGAGAGAAGATTCCTTCTGATTTGGTTCTGATAACCCCTCAAGGTGTTTCGTCAGGTTCGCTCCAAAATGTGGCCTAGCATGGAAGTTGCGTTTATTTAAAAAAAATGTTTATTGGTTGTAATTACTTGACAAAGAAAGAACAGATAACCATTTACATTCATCAAATCAGTAAAAAAAAAGAAAATAACCTTCTTCACACTGTTTAAAAGAGAAGAACAATCCTCTTAGTTTGAAAAAAATAAAACTCTTCTAAGCAACATCACAACATCCCCACCCAAAAATCTTTCTTAAAATCACTTCATTTAATTCCAAAGTGTCTGGGCATACAATTTCATGCTCCTTTATTATCACACATTCTGCAAATCTTATCATTGTCAATACAAGGCTCACTCTTTCTCCTAATAATATCCACTCCCACTATTGTGTATCCATTATTGTTGAAGGCTGGGTGAGGTGCTCTTCTTTTACAAATTTCGGCCGATGCTTCGTCAGGGCTTTGCAGGTAGTTGCCAAGTGGAACAATGTTTCAACCTCCTCTGATGATCCACAATATCTACATTGCGAATCTGTCTGTGAGATAATTTTCCTTGAGAGTTTTACCTTTCTTGTTACCAAGATATTAAGTCTGTATCTGAGTAGCAACTCCTTATATTGGGGGTAGGGGAATTTCAGAAAATATGTGGGGGATAGGTTCATGCCCTTAAATTGCATTACTAGGCAAGGTCTCATTGTGTCTAGGTTCCTCCTTCTTATTGTTTCAATTCAATCCTTTTCTTGGAGTTTATATTTTTCTTTTTAGAGAGTTTGTGATGATTTCATCAACCTCCACCTCTATGTCTACCAGGATTACCTCAATCTTTGACCACCATTGCAGGAGGGCCTTGTCTTGCGTTCCCTCAATCTGCCTAAATATCTCAAATGGTATTGCTACTTCTCCTATACGACATCTCCTACACACACTGATGGATTTTCAGAGCACAATAGACTCCAGAGCGGAGGTGGTGAGGAGAGTTGAGTCTGCCGAAGTCGCAGTCTCTCTCCTCTGTCTACTACTGTGGGAGGACTCAAAAACCCCCACTCAGAGCGGAGCGGTGAGCGGAGTTTGTGAGGAGAGTTGAGTCTGCAGGAGTCGCAGTCTCTCTCCTCTGTCTACTACTGTGGGAGGACTCAAAACCCCCCACTCAGAGCGGAGCGGTGAGTGGAGTTGGTGAGGAGAGTTGAGTCTGCAGGAGTCCGCGGGAGTCAGCGGGTGAAATGGACCCGACTCAGAAAACCTCGAGGCTCTCATGCCACCAAGATCGAAAAGGCGCCAGAAATGAGCGACTTGAAGAATCAGTCGCAGAATCAGACGCGGTCCAAGGCCGGTGTCGTCTAAGGAGCGATAAAACACCAGTTAAGAGGCTGAAGGCAAAGATTTTCGCCAGTGAAGAAGCAGTTTATGAAACGTGTGAAGAATCCCAAGCTCTCATGTTGCAGCAAAACAACATGATGAGCACGGAGGACGCATTAAATGCTTCAGCCCTGTTAGATCAAACTCAAGGCGAAGATACACAAGACACGCAAATGGAACTAAGCGCCAAGGAAAACGACGTACCCAATCACGAGGCGTGCAGCACCCCGTATACCGCCGGATTGGCGAGTGGGTCTCTAGCAAAGGCGGTGGAAGGGCGGCCACTGACGGACCCTCTGCGGGAGCACTGCAGGGCTGAGGCACTGGAGTCAACAAGCGACGTGGAGTCAGCAACGAAACTCCTCGCCGGCACTCCGGGCTCGTCTGAACTGGATACAAACGGAGGCAGCCCGATGCAGAAGGAGACGCGGAAGGAGAGCGAAGAGGGGCCCGACCACGAGAGAAGCCGAAGTGTGTCGAGCAGCCCCAAAGGACGTGAAGGAGCAGACTCGGCAACAAAAACATCAAAGAGCCCAAAAACAGAACACAAAATCACAGCCGTGGATGGGGAGAAAGCAGCCCAAGAAAAAGACGGCAGAAACCGGAAGGAAGGTGTCCGAGGGAAGGAAACTACAATGTCGGTTCGGGCGATGGTACACAGGGAGACAGAGCCACTAGAGGAGTCAGGTAGAAAAGCAAATGCCGAACAGCATGAACTAAACCCAAAAGGCAGTAACCCGAACCGGGTCACAAAGAAGATGGTTACCATACAGGACAGTGAAGAGAGTGGAAACGAAAATGATATGAGGGAAAGTGAAAATTTAATATCAGATACTGATTCAGACTCGGAGAAAATGGCGTCTTTGCCAAAAACAAAAAAAATAAAAGACATCAGCAAAATAACGAACCAAAGGAAAAACCAAGAAAAGATTAGTCAACTGAAATCAGTAAAAAACAAACAAGAGAATGGTGGCTCAAAACCAGTAAAAGGGAAAGTGGCAGCAGTGAATAGGAGCTTGAAATCACAGAAAAGAAACAAATTATTGCCGAAAGGACTGCCACCTCCAACGCTGTCAGGAACATTAAAAGCATTCTTTTTAAACCATCAGATACGAAAAGTAGACTCAGATAATGAACTATCGGATGCAGAAATCCTAGAAGCAGTTCAAGAGAGCATCCCTGTGAACAAACACCAGAGAACGAACACGGAAGGGGACCAAGAAGGTAACAAAGGCCCCCAGGAAGCGGGTCTTGCACAGATCCTAATGGAAAAAAGAAATGCGGCAAAAGCGATCCAACTGCAAAGAGAGGAAAGAGAAGAAAGTCAGAGGCTGAGCTCCTTGAAAGAACAGCATGACGTGGCCACACAAGGGCTAAGGAGCCCACAGAGGTATGAAGACGTCTTACAAAGGCTAGAGCAGGCAAGGGCAAAGTGTCTCCCAAAGCTGCAGAACGTGTCACTAATCCCCCATGAGAAAACATCACAAGAAGGAATTGGCCAGCCAAAACAGATGAGGCAATCACAAGACACCTGCCAAAACGCCCCTCGAAGTACCCCAGTGAAAGAGAGAGAGCAGTACGATATGAACCAACAGATTGATGGCCACAAAGGACTGCCCTTGCGAACAATGTCAGAAGGGGAACTACAAGGCACCCGGTAAAGCAACAGTTTGTTCATAGAAGCATTGTCAACTACGGGCAAAGCAGGGAGCACGCCGAAATCACCAAAAAATAGAAGGTTAAGCGACATAGCCACACTATCACAAAAAGAGTCACCAGGGAAAAAATCTGATCTGTTAACCATCATGTCTGCCATTACAATTGCACTAGCCCCATTCTGTAAATTGTATGAGGCATTAAAAGATGGCATACAAGACAATACATCGATCTTGGCAACTATGTCCTCAAAAATGACACACATAGAAGGTTACATTACAGCATTAGAAGAAAGGAACAACCAACACCAGAAAGGGTGGGAAAAAGAAGTAGAGGAGCAGAAAAAGCAAGTTGTGCTTCTACAAGCAGAGAAAGCAAAGGAGCCAGGGAGACATAAAAACAACCAGGCCGGATGCCTGATGGGAGAAGGTCTGGAAAAATCAGAGGCAAGTCAAGAGATAAAGGAAATGAGTGGAGATCGAGTGAAACCCGCCCAACGATACCCAATCAAGTCAGGCATGCTAAACCAGCCAACAAGTAAACCCTCAGTGGTACTAAAAATCTCAAAGAAAGATTTGCCGCAGAAGTCTACATCTTGGGTGATGGTGTGTCAGCAGGAACCATCTAGGTCAAAGGAAAAAAAAACAAAGAAAAATAAGGATATGCAAGAAAATACACCGAGATCTACAAACAGGGAGGAGAGGAGGAGTTCTCCGAGATCTGTAGAAGACTTCATGAGTGACACAAACTTGATGAATCTCTCCCAACATTGTGAGACGGTCTCCATTAGCTCAGAGAACGAGGAGTGCATGGAGCAACAAACAAATGAAAAGAAATCACAAAATCCAGAATCAAATCCCATAGAAAAGCAAAAAGTGCAAAAAAGGCCAGAAAATCAAGACGGAAATGAGATCCTAGAGATCGTATTGCCCAAGGATCATAAAAAGACGAGACTGAGGAGCGAGGCGGACACGAATCCAAGTGGGAAAGGAGCAAATGGGCAGGTTACGCCTCAGCGAACAGATGTCCCCAAAAGTGCAGATGAGCACCGAAGCAAAAAAACTATAAGCGCAGAACATGTGGAACGCATATTCAAAGTGGAACAGATATACTCAAAAGCAGGGTATATGATCCTTAATAGGAAGACGATCCTGAAGATAATGAGTAAAACGAATTTGTTGAAAAGCATAAAAACAACAGACATTAAGCTAGTGGAACCTTACCACAGAGGAAAGATTGCAAAGGCTTATGTTCACGTTAAGCCCTAAGACTGCAGCCTACGGACGACAGCGAAGTGAGAGAAATGGAGAAAAAGGGGTTTTGGTTGACTGAAATAAAACGAGAAACTCTAGGGGAGAAAAAAGGATTCTCCCACAACTGAAGGTTGAAAGGCAATATCACTATACATCGAGAACAGAAGAACGATATCGAAACAACAGGATCGGTAAAGGGCAGGGTGAAAAAACATATGGGCGAGAAAGGGAGTATGCTCGACCAGATGACAAAAACCCTCGCCAAAATTGGTCAAGCTATGAGAAGAAAAGCAACAATAGGCAAGTAAGGAGTGAACGACAGGAAACAGTCACAGAGAAGCACAAGTCTCGTCCAGTAGGGGAAGACGGTCATAAACATCGGCAGTACACTCCAGAGCGTAACGCAAGCAGGTACCAAATCGAGAGGGGTCCGGACCCAGTTCCAATGCATAAAATGAATATGCCAGCAGGCAGGGGCTCATGGGCATGGTTAAAATCAACATTGAATCTCAACACAGAAAACTAGCAATTAATAACGACCCAGAGATCCACAAACAGTGAACATAGCAACTTAGGACACGAAGGATGTAAGCAACGTTTTGTCATGGGATCGTGGAACACTAGGGGTCACGTCCACCTTACCAGCCCGATGTCGATTTCGGTGTACTGGACATCATATGCCTACAAGAGACCTGGACTCGAGAAAGGTGGACGCTATCATCAAGTGGCCATCACCTACTTCCGTGAAAGGTGTCCAAAGCATGTTAGGTTTCGCCAACTTTTACCGCAGGTTTATTCCAGAGTTTTCACGAGTGGTGCAGCCCATCACCGCCCTCTTAAGAAAAAACAAAAGTTTTGAGTGGTCAACAGAAGCAGAACAGGCCTTTCAAGAGCTAAAAGCCAAGTTCACCTCAGCACCCATACTGAAACACCCACGCCTAGACCTCCCTTACATCGTTGAGACCGACGACTCCAGCTTAGCAATGGGGGCGGTTCTATCACAGAGAGATCCGGAAACTAACCAATTGCACCCCGTGGCATTCTGGTCTCGCAAGTTCTCGGCGCCTGAAATTAACTACACCATCACAGATAAAGAGCTTTTAGCAATTAAGTCCGCTTTCAAGGCCTGGCGGCACTATCTCCTTGGAGCCAAACACACTGTCACGGTAATCACCGATCATCGAAACCTACAATACCTGAAAACCGCCAAAGTTCAGTCCTCCAGACAGCTTCGCTGGGCACTTTTCTTTGCCGAATTTAACTTTGTAATTACTTATTGTCCCGGCAACAAAAATGGCAAAGCGGATGCCCTTTCCCGGATTGGAATGGGAGATAATATTGTCAATCCTGAACCTGTGCTTATAATTCCAGAACAGAGAATCCTGGGCCTGATTTCTTCACAATCCATCGAAGATATCCAAGCAAAAGTTAAACAACTTGTGACCCCTTCGGACTTACAAAACTGGCAACTGAAGGGAAAGGAATTCATCATAAAAAAGACCTGCCTTATTTTCAGGGACGACTATTCCTACCACATGACGATTTACAAAAACAGGTAATCTCTTGCTACCATGATTGCTTGATGGAGGGCCACCCAGGCATTGCCAAAACCTCGGAAAAAGTCAAGAGACACTTTTGGTGGCCGTCATGGAGAAAAGACATAAAGGAGTTTGTGATGACCTGTGGTGTGTGTGCCCAAAACAAAGGTCAGAAGGAAAGACCAGCGGGTCCCCTGCATCTGCTAGACATCCCGCCACATCCCTGGCATACCCTCTCCATGGACTTCATCACCGATTTACCCTCCTGTTCCGGATACAACACTATTCTAGTAATTGTAGATTTGTTTTCTAAAATGGCCCACTTCGTTCCACTAAAGGGCTTACCTTCAGCTTCAGTTCTAGCATGGGAATTCCTTGAAAATATTGTAAGATTGCACGGCTTCCCTTCGGTTTTGATCTCAGATAGGGGGAGCCAGTTTATCTCTCACTTTTGGCGAAGTTGCTGTCGTTTAGCTCAAATCGATGTGAGACTTTCAACCAGCCATCATCCCCAGACCGACGGACAAACTGAGAGGACAAACCAAACTCTGGAACAATATTTACGTTGTATGCTACAGCAGTCGGAAAGTAATTGGAAAGATATCCTTTGGATAGCTGAATATGCTTACAACAACTCGATCCATTCAGGAACCGGAAAAAGTCCCTTTTACATTTTATATGGGATTCATCCTCGAACCTCCAATCTCGACCCGCCCTAAGATCTTGGAATGCCTGCCGTGGATCAACTTCACAATGCTATCACTCAAGCTTTCAAAGAAGCGACAACCCACCTACAACAGGCTAAAGAACGGTACAAAAGAGGAGCAGGACCTCACACCTTCAACCCAAAATATCTGAGACCATATCCAATTACAGCCATAATAAACCCAGTGGCTGTCAAATTGGGCTTGCCATCCCACATGAAAATACATCCGGTGTTTCACGTATCTCTACTAAAACCTATGCAACCTGGAACCAGACTGAATAAACCTCCAGAGCCTATTCAAGTAAATGGAGAACATGAATTTGAGGTTAAAAACATCCTGGACTCCAAGATCATCAAGTCAAAATTATACTATCTGATCGACTGGAAGGGTTACGGACCTCAAGAATGATCATGGGAACCCTCTGACCACGTCCATGCTCCTCGTCTAGTCAGAAAATTCCACCGAACTTTTCCCAATAGGCCAAAACCTCCGGGGAAGACAAGTTTGGGAGGGGCCTTTAGGGGGGGTGCTGTCATGAGCACTGCTCCCGAGAAGCCAAGTCAAGCCCAGCATCCCCGGAAGCAGGCTCATGACCCTCGTCCCCGGCTCCATCAAACCCCTATTGGGGCCCTTTGGACCATGTCCTGGCGCTTCTGGCGCCAGGCTCATAAGGAACCTCAGTTCCGGCGCCAGGGGCGCCGGGCTCATAATTCTTGCAAAGGTGCTTGGGTGGACCTACCTGTAGCAGACCATGCTGCATACTCACCTTTGCAAATGCTGGCAGGATGAAGTCCCCAGCCTTCTGCTGGGAGGAACTATTCCCTGAACTGGGACTACTTTCTTACCTGGGTGGGGCTGGTGCCATTCCTTAGCTCTGGAACACAGGAACTCTTTTACCTGGGCGAGGCTGAGGAAGAAGACACCCAATCACTCCAACACTATTTAAACCACACCCAATTGGGAAAACGTGCTTCACGGTATTCTGCATCTGCAGCAGGACGCTCACCGAGTCAGCTCCAGCATTCCAGTGACATCTCCAGCTTCAGCTCAGCAACCTGTGGAAGAAAGACACGAGAACTATACTTACCATCCAGGAATCCAGACACCGGCAGAACCTGCAAGCAAAAGAAACATAAGGTTGGCAAGTTGCAACACGTTCGCAGCCGCGCTCGCTTACCTGATCCATCTGTGCTTTCACGGATTCTTCGCGGCCTTCTCTTCAGTAGCCTAACGGCACCTGTAAAGACAAGAACATTGTTAAGTAGGAATCGGGTGAATGTGGCCGCATTTACTTATCTTACCTGCTTTTGTGCGCGTATTACGATCTCTTCAAGCGCAGCAGCCCGGCACCTGAAAACAAGAAAAGACATTATTTAAGTGCCATTAAAGACTGCAAGAAAGCCTAACACTTACGTGTTTCCCCACGTGCATCCGCGACTGGGAAAACGCCCGCAACATCTCAAGACCTGAAAACAGAAAACCAGGGACATTATTGAGGTGTCATTGGGCCTCATTCCGAGGCTGCCGGTAAGGGTTAACGGTCACCGTTAATGGCAACGGTGACCGTTAACACTTACCACCATATTCCGAGTTCCCTTTTGCGGGTTGGCATTTAACGCCTGCTTTTAGCAGGCGTTAAAAATCCAACCCGCAAAGGGACCTTGGAGTAAATTACGGTGCCGTAATTTAAGGTGCCGTAATTTACTCCTTCCCCATTCCCATTGAGCCCTATGGGGGCAGGAATGGGGATGGGGAACCGGTATGGTGAATGGGGAATTACCGGTCCCTCCAACCTTGGAATGGACCGGTAATTACTCCATTCACCATGCCGAATTTCCATGGAGTAAATAGCTCCATGGTTGCTTACCAGCATCCAGGCACCTGAAAAAGACAATGCAAAGACTTCATTAAAGGTGCCCATCTCTTCAAGACTATAAACTCTTTATACCTACTGGCATCCGCTCGTGCAGTAACGGCGGCATCACCTTTTGGCATCTCAGCACCTGTGCCACTTCTAAGGCCACAAAAGACTTTGAGGATCTCCAGTGACGTAACTGGAACCCACGCACCCCTGCATAAGTCGCAGGATGGAGAGCCCAGCATTTATACGCCTAAGGTGAGAGCTCACCAGGACATTGGACTTTCGGAGAGTTGGCGATTAGTGAGGAGGAAATCCAGCCAAACGGTCATTAACCCTTTTTTCTTCCGCCTGCAGAAACCTTACCCTGCAAGCCAGACGGTCAATAAGAGGAAGCCCAGTCCAGAGAGTCATCCGAGCTCTACGCTTCTCAATTGAAGAGACTATAACAGTTCAGCCGGGACCAGCGCCTCCGTGGGAATCAGGTGAGCAATACACTTTCCCTCTTAAGGTATTTGATATCCTTAAACTGAAACTGTGAACCTCGTGCTGATGAGGCCCAGGAGTGTGCTGTGCTCAGAATTCCTGCCTTGGTCCATGCTTAAAACATGCTAAATCCTGACTTATCTTTTTGGGAACACTGTTTTTCTTTTCTGTTGAACATTATCCCACACTATTTTTTAGTATAGACCCTTTTTATTTGACAAGATGTCACTAGGACTGCCTTATTATATAATATTGGTTGTAGCATGCCCCATCTTAGATTAGGGTTTAGATTAGGAATTTATCTCACCCATTATTAAGTTCAATTAACACCGTTGAACTGTGATCACTTGTGTCTGTCTTTTCTGTTGATACCATGAGTTCCCTACATATGGTGTCAGGATTGGGATGTAACTCAATTGAAACAAATTGGGGAACACTGCAATTTCAGAAACTTAGTCAACAAGCTCCTAACCCTTCTGTTGCCACAAATGAATCGAAAGGTTTCAATATTTGTAGCAGTAGGGAGGCCGCCATTCCCCTGGGAAAAGAGAGAAGATTCCTTCTGATTTGGTTCTGATAACCCCTCAAGGTGTTTCGTCAGGTTCGCTCCAAAATGTGGCCTAGCATGGAAGTTGCGTTTATTTAAAAAAAATGTTTATTGGTTGTAATTACTTGACAAAGAAAGAACAGATAACCATTTACATTCATCAAATCAGTAAAAAAAAAGAAAATAACCTTCTTCACACTGTTTAAAAGTGAAGAACAATCCTCTTAGTTTGAAAAAAATAAAACTCTTCTAAGCAACATCACAACATCCCCACCCAAAAATCTTTCTTAAAATCACTTCATTTAATTCCAAAGTGTCTGGGCATACAATTTCATGCTCCTTTATTATCACACATTCTGCAAATCTTATCATTGTCAATACAAGGCTCACTCTTTCTCCTAATAATATCCACTCCCACTATTGTGTATCCATTATTGTTGAAGGCTGGGTGAGGTGCTCTTCTTTTACAAATTTCGGCCGATGCTTCGTCAGGGCTTTGCAGGTAGTTGCCAAGTGGAACAATGTTTCAACCTCCTCTGATGATCCACAATATCTACATTGAGAATCTGTCTGTGAGATAATTTTCCTTGAGAGTTTTACCTTTCTTGTTACCAAGATATTAAGTCTGTATCTGAGTAGCAACTCCTTATATTGGGGGTAGGGGAATTTCAGCAAATATGTGGGGGATAGGTTCATGCCCTTAAATTGCATTACTAGGCAAGGTCTCATTGTGTCTAGGTTCCTCCTTCTTATTGTTTCAATTCAATCCTTTTCTTGGAGTTTATATTTTTCTTTTTAGAGAGTTTGTGATGATTTCATCAACCTCCACCTCTATGTCTACCAGGATTACCTCAATCTTTGACCACCATTGCAGGAGGGCCTTGTCTTGCGTTCCCTCAATCTGCCTAAATATCTCAAATGGTATTGCTACTTCTCCTATACGACATCTCCTACACACACTGATGGATTTTCAGAGCACAATAGACTCCAGAGCGGAGGTGGTGAGGAGAGTTGAGTCTGCCGAAGTCGCAGTCTCTCTCCTCTGTCTATTACTGTGGGAGGACTCAAAAACCCCCACTCAGAGCGGAGCGGTGAGCGGAGTTGGTGAGGAGAGTTGAGTCTGCAGGAGTCGCAGTCTCTCTCCTCTGTCTACTACTGTGGGAGGACTCAAAACCCCCCACTCAGAGCGGAGCGGTGAGTGGAGTTGGTGAGGAGAGTTGAGTCTGCAGGAGTCCGCGGGAGTCAGCGGGTGAAATGGACCCGACTCAGAAAACCTTGAGGCTCTCATGCCACCAAGATCGAAAAGGCGCCAGAAATGAGCGACTTGAAGAATCAGTCGCAGAATCAGACGCGGTCCAAGGCCGGTGTCGTCTAAGGAGCGGTAAAACACCAGTTAAGAGGCTGAAGGCAAAGATTTTCGCCAGTGAAGAAGCAGTTTATGAAACGTGTGAAGAATCCCAAGCTCTCATGTTGCAGCAAAACAACATGATGAGCACGGAGGACGCATTAAATGCTTCAGCCCTGTTAGATCAAACTCAAGGCGAAGATACACAAGACACGCAAATGGAACTAAGCGCCAAGGAAAACGACGTACCCAATCACGAGGCGTGCAGCACCCCGTATACCGCCGGATTGGCGAGTGGGTCTCTAGCAAAGGCGGTGGAAGGGCGGCCACTAACGGACCCTCTGCGGGAGCACTGCAGGGCTGAGGCACTGGAGTCAACAAGCGACGTGGAGTCAGCAACGAAACTCCTCGCCGGCACTCCGGGCTCGTCTGAACTGGATACAAACGGAGGCAGCCCGATGCAGAAGGAGACGCGGAAGGAGAGCGAAGAGGGGCCCGACCACGAGAGAAGCCGAAGTGTGTCGAGCAGCCCCAAAGGACGTGAAGGAGCAGACTCGGCAACAAAAACATCAAAGAGCCCAAAAACAGAACACGAAATCACAGCCGTGGATGGGGAGAAAGCAGCCCAAGAAAAAGACGGCAGAAACCGGAAGGAAGGTGTCCGAGGGAAGGAAACTACAATGTCGGTTCGGGCGATGGTACACAGGGAGACAGAGCCACTAGAGGAGTCAGGTAGAAAAGCAAATGCCGAACAGCATGAACTAAACCCAAAAGGCAGTAACCCGAACCGGGTCACAAAGAAGATGGTTACCATACAGGACAGTGAAGAGAGTGGAAACGAAAATGATATGAGGGAAAGTGAAAATTTAATATCAGATACTGATTCAGACTCGGAGAAAATGGCGTCTTTGCCAAAAACAAAAAAAATAAAAGACATCAGCAAAATAACGAACCAAAGGAAAAACCAAGAAAAGATTAGTCAACTGAAATCAGTAAAAAACAAACAAGAGAATGGTGGCTCAAAACCAGTAAAAGGGAAAGTGGCAGCAGTGAATAGGAGCTTGAAATCACAGAAAAGAAACAAATTATTGCCGAAAGGACTGCCACCTCCAACGCTGTCAGGAACATTAAAAGCATTCTTTTTAAACCATCAGAAACGAAAATTAGACTCAGATAATGAACTATCGGATGCAGAAATCCTAGAAGCAGTTCAAGAGAGCATCCCTGTGAACAAACACCAGAGAACGAACACGGAAGGGGACCAAGAAGGTAACAAAGGCCCCCAGGAAGCGGGTCTTGCACAGATCCTAATGGAAAAAAGAAATGCGGCAAAAGCGATCCAACTGCAAAGAGAGGAAAGAGAAGAAAGTCAGAGGCTGAGCTCCTTGAAAGAACAACATGACGTGGCCAAACAAGGGCTAAGGAGCCCACAGAGGTATGAAGAAGTCTTACAAAGGCTAGAGCAGGCAAGGGCAAAGTGTCTCCCAAAGCTGCAGAACGTGTCACTAATCCCCCATGAGAAAACATCACAAGAAGGAATTGGCCAGCCAAAACAGATGAGGCAATCACAAGACACCTGCCAAAACGCCCCTCGAAGTACCCCAGTGAAAGAGAGAGAGCAGTACGATATGAACCAACAGATTGATGGCCACAAAGGACTGCCCTTGCGAACAATGTCAGAAGGGGAACTACAAGACAACCGGTAAAGCAACAGTTTGTTCATAGAAGCATTGTCAACTCCGGGCAAAGCAGGGAGCACGCCGAAATCACCAAAAAATAGAAGGTTAAGCGACATAGCCACACTATCACAAAAAGAGTCACCAGGGAAAAAATCTGATCTGTTAACCATCATGTCTGCCATTACAAATGCACTAGCCCCATTCTGTAAATTGTATGAGGCATTAAAAGATGGCATACAAGACAATACATTGATCTTGGCAACTATGTCCTCAAAAATGACACACATAGAAGGTTACATTACAGCATTAGAAGAAAGGAACAACCAACACCAGAAAGGGTGGGAAAAAGAAGTAGCGGAGCAGAAAAAGCAAGTTGTGCTTCTACAAACAGAGAAAGCAAAGGAGCCAGGGAGACATAAAAACAACCAGGCCGGATGCCTGATGGGAGAAGGTCTGGAAAAATCAGAGGCAAGTCAAGAGATAAAGGAAATGAGTGGAGATCGAGTGAAACCCGCCCAACGATACCCAATCAAGTCAGGCATGCTAAACCAGCCAACAAGTAAACCCTCAGTGGTACTAAAAATCTCAAAGAAAGATTTGCCGCAGAAGTCTACATCTTGGGTGAAGGTGTGTCAGCAGGAACCATCTAGGTCAAAGGAAAAAAAAGCAAAGAAAAATAAGGATATGCAAGAAAATACACCGAGATCTACAAACAGGGAGGAGACGAGGAGTTCTCCGAGATCTGTAGAAGACTTCATGAGTGACACAAACTTGATGAATCTCTCCCAACATTGTGAGACGTCTCCATTAGCTCAGAGAACGAGGAGTGCATGGAGCAACAAACAAATGAAAAGAAATCACAAAATCCAGAATCAAATCCCATAGAAAAGCAAAAAGTGCAAAAAAGGCCAGAAAATCAAGACGGAAATGAGATCCTAGAGATCGTATTGCCCCAGGATCATAAAAAGACGAGACTGAGGAGCGAGGCGGACACGAATCCAAGTGGGAAAGGAGCAAATGGGCAGGTTACGCCTCAGCGAACAGATGTCCCCAAAAGTGCAGATGAGCACCGAAGCAAAAAAACTATAAGCGCAGAACATGTGGAATGCATATTCAAAGTGGAACAAATAGGCTCAAAAGCAGGGTATATGATCCTTACTAGGAAGACGATCCTGAAGATAATGAGTACAACGAATTTGTTGAAAAGCATAAAAACAACAGACATTAAGCTAGTGGAACCTTACCACAGAGGAAAGATTGCAAAGGCTTATGTTCACGTTAAGCCCTAAGACTGCAGCCTACGGACGACAGCGAAGTGAGAGAAATGGAGAAAAAGGGGTTTTGGTTGACTGAAATAAAACGAGAAACTCTAGGGGAGAAAAAAGGATTCTCCCACAACTGAAGGTTGAAAGGCAATATCACTATACATCGAGAACAGAAGAACGATATCGAAACAACAGGATCGGTAAAGGGCAGGGTGAAAAAACATATGGGCGAGAAAGGGAGTATGCTCGACCAGATGACAAAAACCCTCGCCAAAATTGGTCAAGCTATGAGAAGAAAAGCAACAATAGGCAAGTAAGGAGTGAACGACAGGAAACAGTCACAGAGAAGCACAAGTCTCGTCCAGTAGGGGAAGACGGTCATAAACATCGGCAGTACACTCCAGAGCGTAACGCAAGCAGGTACCAAATCGAGAGGGGTCCGGACCCAGTTCCAATGCATAAAATGAATATGCCAGCAGGCAGGGGCTCATGGGCATGGTTAAAATCAACATTGAATCTCAACACAGAAAACTAGCAATTAATAACGACCCAGAGATCCACAAACAGTGAACATAGCAACTTAGGACACGAAGGATGTAAGCAACGTTTTGTCATGGGATCGTGGAACACTAGGGGTCACGTCCACCTTACCAGCCCGATGTCGATTTCGGTGTACTGGACATCATATGCCTACAAGAGACCTGGCTTCAAGCCGAGTATAGACGGGTTTGTAGTAGAAACATCGCCGGCATGCAAGGGCCTATTAGGCCGTCCGCCGTCAGGTCTCTTGACAGCAAAAAAAATGGGCGTAGGCTTGACAACACCTACAAAGTTACACGAATCATATGAGATGCTGGTCACCCTGACGACATGGACAGATTAACCGGACCTGAAGAGGAAGGTGGAGAGCAATCAAGTCATCATAATAAATACTTACTGGAATCCGCAAAGAACGACAATCAAAGCATATTGCACAAAAATGGCAGATGTATTAGACTCGATCGATGCGGAGTATGAGAATGCGGATGTCATAGTGTGTGGAGACTTGAATGCAGATTGCAATGAATGGAACGAGGAAACGAAGGAGAGTGGGCCACATGGAGCAACAGGGAAACAAGGAAAAGCATGGGGCGTGATGAATAAACCAAGAAATCTGCACAATATCGCGACAGTATTCCCACAACAAAGGAACATCCCGACATGGGAGCATTTGAATTCCAAAGCGACATTAGATTACATCTATGTGTCAACCAGTCTTTTATCCAGGATCCAAGAGTATAAAGTGCAAAGAACCATGCAGAGCGATCACAATCTCCTGACATGCGTATGACAAGGAAGACAAATACAGAGACAGGAATACAAATACAACGTTGAGTCGAACAACCAACAACCAAGGCTACGTCTGTCGAAGAAGACGTACTAAGGATAACGGAAAAATACATACTTCCATACTTCGCAACAACGTCACAAGCGCCCGCAAAGCGACCAAATTACCTACCGCTACTTATCCCGTACAGAAAACCTGTGGGAGGCCAGCTGCCGGAAAACGCGGGTCCTAAACATGTTTATGATAGCCTGGTTGTGGAAAAAAGAAAAGTTGTCAGGAGATGGAGGAAAATCGCAAACAAAACAAATAACAAGGAAGCGTGGGAAAAATGGCCCAGGGAATCGAAGGCATATAATCAGTGGCTAAAACAACATAGGCTACAGTTGTACCAACAAGACGCTGAAAAAATGTTAAGAAGTCTTAGCTCAAAAAAATCTAGCGACTTTTGGGCAACAATAAAAACAGCAAACCCGCCTAGACCAATAGAAATGGTAAATGCGGTCTCTGAGACAAAATGGAAAACATATTTAACGGCACAAGTTGAGCTTCCAAAAACACAAGCGACCAAAGAAAAACCTGAAACTACAACATCTTGGTTGGACATTGCCAACGTGGATGATATTGAAATAGCCATCAACAAATTGAAATCATCGAGGGCCCTAAGCCCAGATGGCCTGACTAATGTAGATTTGAAGCAGTCATCGAAAGCATGGGCCGAAATTATCAGTAAAATCTTCACCCATTGTGGCCAAACAAAAATGGTTCCCGAAACATGGTTGAACGCCATAATTGTGCCGGTGTACAAAAAAGGCGGAAGAGAAGATCCAGAAAGTTACAGGCCGATTGCCCTTTTGGACATTGTGGGAAAAATATACGCAACGCAGCTGTTGAACCACTTTAGAATTTGGGCAAAAAACGCCCCATGTTTTGACATCTTTCAGACTGGCTTTCAGAAAAACGGAACCACGGCAATAAACATATTGATGATAAATATCCTCAAAGCGAAAGTAAGAGAAGGAGCACCCAGAGTCTATTTGGCGTTTGTAGATCTATCGAAAGCATTCGATAAAATAGACCGAGCAAAACTATGGCACAAACTAAGCTATTGGAAATGCCCAACGTCAATCATGGGCCCGATAAAAGCACTACACGCCCAAACAAAGATCAGGGTGAAATTGAGTAAACAAGGGGTACTGTCGGAGGAGATTCTAGTTAAGCGGGGAGTCAAACAAGGGTGACCTTTAGCTCCAGCCCTGTTTATCGCTTTTCTTGGGGACTACCAGAACGACGAGGAGAAAATAAGAGCTTTCCCACCAGAAATTGGGAAGTCTACCATCTCGAGACTTCTCTACGCATACGACGCCATCATCATTGATCAAACCCAAATTGGCTTGCAATGGAAACTGACAAATTTGGCAAGATATACAAAAAATTATAATTTGGAAATCAATACAGCAAAAACAAAAGTTCTTGTTTTAGACAAAACTACGAAGAGGTTGTCTAAGCAGCATAAGTGGTATCTGGAGGAAACCAAGCTTGAAGTAGTCACCCAGTTTAAATATCTAGGGGTGACCATGGATGGATCTTCAGTTGACAAAGCAATGCATGATCAGCTATGGGACAAAGTAAAAAGACTAACAGCGCAAACAAGACTGGTAGATAAGACATTTGGGAAATTCTCCATCCTGCCGGCGATAAATTTTTACAAGGCCAAAGTCGTACCGTCCATTATTTATGGTATGGAAGTATCGCTAAACATGTGTGTGATATGGCAGAAACTTGAAGGACATGGGTGGAAATCGGTTTTGGGCCTCCCAAAGTCGACATCCATGGCAGCAATCAGACGGGAGCTGGGCCTGGTCTCCCTTGCATCGCTGGTAGAACAGAGCAAGATGAGACTCTACAGAAAGATTGTAATGGCAGACTCTTTGCCAAACTACGCTATTGTTGTAGAAGAGCTCAAAAGTGGCACCTGTAAGACTCTCAACAAGTGGGCGAGAACAGTGCAAGACAGTCTTAGTAAAGTATCGTGCTCGGAAGATGATCTAAAATCCAACCCAGACCGAGTGAAAAGAAAAATGGAACTTATGGACTGGATTAGGACGATTGATACTGCTAGTACAAATAAGCTACTTTCGCACCTCCCACTGACCTTTAATAAAGTGAAAACGCCACTGAATTACTGCACAAAATTTCCGAATAAAAATATGCGAGGAACTTTTTTGAAAGCCAGATTAAATCAGCTGAGGACTCATGAAATTCTGGCAATTAGAACTCCAAAGATGGACAAAAGATGCTGTCTGTGTAAAGACAAAGAGGAAGTGGAAACATAAAAACATCTAGTGCTAAGATGTTCAAAGACAAGTCAAAACAGAGATAAATACCTGCATTCCTGCCTCCAAGGGGCAGTCACTCTAGACGAAGAGGCTGTGTGGAATAAGATAATCTCAGGAGAAACAACGAGATGGACAATTACAATGGTGAAGTTAATAGAACTAGCCTTGGAAACAATCACCAACTCATTGAGTGAACAGGCTGAACTAAGAATAACAGCAGTGGAGGGGGTTGAGCCATCGATACCTCATTAATCAGTCTAGTAATAGATGGACGTCTACGTGATCCAAACCTGAGACCAAAGTTTGTGCTTCATCTTTTGTCCACACAGCTAAAGAAATACGTAATTTGCGCTGATGGGTCTGAAAAAAAAAAATCCTTGTAAAAATCATTAAAATCTTTTTGATTAAAAGTCAAGTAAATTAAAAAATAAAAAAAAAATAGACTCCAGGTACTGTAGATGTAATTCATGTATAATTGTAGAGATCGCCAGTTAGCTGGGAATATTGAGAATTCTTTGCCAAAACAAGCCCTCCGATAGGGCCCACACTCTCCAGGACATGTTTAACATTCCTTCAGATCCATAGGTTAGGATTGGGACCACTTTTTGCCTATAGAACCTTAGCATGGGAGAGAGGGAAAACTTGCAATATTTACGAAGTAACATGGTACCTTGGGTGGCCAGGCGTTTTGCCTTTAAATGCAGGGAGTGATAGTGAGCTCGCTCATCAATGTTTTTGTTAATGTGACCCCAGGTACACCATAGTGTCTACCACTTTAAGGGACTCCATCCCAACCTTCCATATATATCCCTTCCTGGGCTTCACCCTCGATGACGACATGGTGAGGATCTTTGATTTTTTAACATTGATTTTCATCTTGTTAGCCCCCAAATAGGCTGTAAAGATCTCTATTCTTTTCTGCAGGCCTTCCAGGGTTAGTTCCATAAAAAACAGGTAATCGGCATTGAGGATCTATGAGATTTTCACTCCATTGACCTTAGGAGGGAATGACCAAATGGGTTCTTTCACTTACCCCAAATCCGAGACATATAAACTGAATAGCAACAGTGCCAGGACACAGCCCTGTTTCATTCCACAATTAGTTGTGGTACCCGTGTTGCTGATATCCAGATTTGTACTGAGGTGTCAGAGTAGAGCGCTCTAATAGCCTCAAACAGTTCCCCTGCCAGTTCCAATTTTTTAGCTTCATCCATAATTTCTCTCTATTGACGCAATCAAAGGCCTGTTCCAGGTCTATAAAAGCCATATCAACACAGGTCCCTGAATCAAGAGCTCTTTGTTTTAAGATGCTGAGAATTAAGAGATTAAGGAATGTTCCCACTCCCTTTACAAAACCCGTTTATCAGGGATCACGTCTCCCCACGCTAATTGCACAGGAGGTCAGGTCATCCAACAACATTTTGGCAACATTTTTCCCCAATGAATCAAGAAGGGCGATCAGGTGATAGTTGTGGGGGTCACTACGATTCCCCTTCTTGTAAATCGGGACTATAATCGCCTTCCGCCAAGACTTTGGCAGCCGTTTTGTTCGTAGAAGCTGCCCTCAACACCACGGTTGCCAACCTGCCCCATGCCACAGGATTCTCTTTCAGCAGTTGATTAGTAATACCGTCAGGGCTGGCGGCTCTTGAGGTACTCAATCTCTTGATCAAATTCTCAATCTTGTCCCTCTCAATTTTTATCGCCCAAATAGGTTGAATACCTCTTCCAATAGTTCCTCCCACAGTCGCCTGGGGAGGGAACAATGCCAAATAATGTGCGATCCAACTAGACTCGCTCACTTGGCCCAACATGTGGCAAGCTCTAAAATTGCCACCATTGTTCAATAAGTCTTAGCATTCCTATTACACACTGCTTTCAGCATTTTCTCTGTGTCAACTTGTAGATATTGGCATTTTGTGGTAATGAGCCAGTTTTTGTAACCTTGATTGCAGAGAAAGATCTTTTTCTGTGCATCTGGATCATTACCTCTCTTAATTTCCCTTATAGTCACAGTTAGGCAGAATTAAATGCAGTACCCTTTGGGAACACTACACACAATTCAGACTACAGGTGTAAGCACAATCTCACATTTGGTGCAAGCCTGTACTTCACAGTTATGTGTTAGCAGTAGCTGATCAGCCAGACTTATCTCAAGAGTAATGTGAGCAGTACCAGATGTTACACAAAGGACTTGCAATCACAGTAGTTCAAACAAACACTATTCAAGGTTTCTTGATAAAAGAATATACATTTATTTACACAGTCATTTGGCAAACATTCCACTGGTAAGAAATCAGCCCAATATCACACACTAATATACTACAGTACACAACCAATAAGTTTCTGAACAAGTTAAACTCCCCTGAAGTAGGAGCAAATTGACACTTCAGTCACTTTCAAAAGGGGTAGAAAGACAAGGCGAAAAGAAGTTAAAGCACAATTACTTTCATAGGCAGGGCAAGTAGTTTCAGTTCACTACAACCAGCAATTCATTTCAATAGGCCTGGGCCAAAGTCAATTGTTCAGAGTCTTGAATAGGATAGCACAGTTCTGGTAGTAAACGGTTAAGTCTTTGCCAATGTTCGAGGACGTAGTTTGCCAGAAAATGAGTTATATGTCGGTTTAGGATCGAACAAGGCCCCAAAGTTGGGAAACGATTTCCACACCGCATTTGCACAGTACCTTAGGTATGAAGAAAAGCTGTAGCCGAGGCAGTTGTTCCTGCCAGTTCCTGCAGATCTCGCTGTTCCTAAGCTTCAGTCATGGGGACAAGAAGGAGGACATCGGGAGGTTCCTGCACTGCCCAGGGAAGAGGCCACATGCTTGGCTAAGCGTCGGTTTATGGTGTGAGTGCCTTAAAGCCCACAAACTGGTATCATTCTCACTGGCCATCCGGTTTTAAACAGCACTCTGCAGAAAATTCGACCAGTATGCAGAGAGTGTCCAGGCAGTTTACAGGTTGGTTGTTCCCACCAGCCCAAGGGAAGAAGTCGTCCTTGAAGGAGCTTCTCTGTCGAAGGAGTTTCGGGCAATTCAGACTTGCAGCAGGGCTTCAACGGGCAAACCAATGGTCCAGGAGTTGTAACAGTCGTCTTCCGTCAGCTCGTCTTCGGTTCTTTTGTTCCAGTTGTCGACTCTGCCTTCCAGTCCTGGAGACTCGCCTTTTATACAGTTTTCTCCTATTCATCCCAGCCTATCTGCCACTCACGCAGCAGTGTGGCTGTCCTTGCCGGACAGTCAGCCAGCCAATCATGCCAGAGTTCATTCAGGTCTCCTAGGAGACTAAGCACAGGGAGTTTTGTGCACCTACCTCACATCCTGTCCAACCCAGACACTCAGGCACCAGAGGAGGGCTTCAGCACTGAAGCCCAACAAAGGGCATCAAACAAAGGGACCAATCCTGGTTTGCACGCAGAGTTAAACACAAGAAGGACCTTTCCTAAAAGAAACAGCAAAAAAAGATGACCGGAGTCTGTTTTTAAAGAGCGGTCATGGGCGCCATATTGAAAAACATGGCTGACCCGATTTTTATCTACCGGTGTTCGCGGACGTGAAAAATCATGATAGTTTGTTCTAAAACCACTGCCACAAGACATTTCAAGAGGAAAGGGTAACATTTGCCTGTTATATGAGTGTTTAGACACGGGATGCTAAGCAACCCCTCCAGCACTCTTTAGGATGATAGTGTGTGCTGGGTCTATGAATTTAAAAGCACTAGTAAAGTCAATGGGCCTCATTACGACCCTGGTGCTAATTGGTTAACAGCGCCGTAAAAGGCAGCGGCGCCGTTAACCACTTAGCGCCTTACTATGAGGTCCCTTTGCGGGACCCGACCTGAACGGCTGGTCTGGACGGCGCCATGGTTTAGCGCCAGTGTTGTAATGAGGGCCAATTTAACTTCACATGCTCTGGGAGACGGTAGTCAGTCCCAGAGAAGGTATTTAAACCTTGGGAAGTCTGAAAGATATGCCTGTGCCACTGCACTGAAGGTGCTGTGTGACACACAAGAAAAAGAGGATGTCTATGGAGTTTATCTAAAAACACCATATCCAAAGAACACAAAAAGTAAAACACACATCAAAATACATGAAAGAGTGGGAAAAAAAGCTCACACTCTTTCCAGGTTAAAATTAAAATCCTAGAAATCCAGCAAAGTTGCTGGGGGTCTCAAAAGGTAAGGGAAATTAGCACATTCTTGAGAATTCTCCCTAACAGTTGCTTACAATTCCTTTTGGGCTATTATCACCAAGGGATCATAAGCATGCTTTGTGGAAATACCAAAGTTTTTGTTACCTCTAGATGACACTACAAAAACCTTGAGCATCCACTTATATTCAACCTGCTTCCCAATCCTTCGGCGATTCTTGGCCCACGTTAGATCCACCAGTCCCATTTCATCCCTCTCCATTGGACTTGCTGGTGATTTTTGCGATATAGCTTCTAAATCATGATCACTGAGGGAATGTTTCACTATTTCAAACTTAGACACTCTTTCCACAATATTGCCAGACATGAAACAGTAATCCAGGCATGATCTGCTTTAACCTCTACCCCATGTACATGTCACTGGTATATCCCCTATTGTTTGGGCGTTCAACATAATTAGATCTTAAATTCCCACCTCTTGATACCATTGTAGGGCTCTTCCCTCCAAATCCTTCTCCTTCCGCGGCCATCCATTCCCATCAAGCAACCAAATATTTAAATCTCCACACAGCATTACTTTCGGGCACTCCAATTCATGCACCACTTTATCAATAGCTTTCATTACTGCCTTTACGAAGTTTGTATTCTTACAGGCATTCGATGTGCAATAGACATTCATTAGGAGGAGACGATCCTGCTTCCCCGCCACTGTCCTTGAACATTTTAACACCTGAACATAAAGGCCCAGGGATCTATGGCAGATCCGTGCAAACCCTGCATTGACCTTGATCAGGGTTAGGAGACCCAAATTGGGTCTTTAACCCCTTGCCTGCTGGATTATGATAAAGTTCATATCGATCACAAGAGAGAGTGGTTCTTAGCCTTGTCTCCTGTAAGCACAGCATGTCGAATTTACCTATAAGTTTTCTGTGAAAAAGGTTTTAAACGCTCTCGTATTCCTGGATCCTAGTGTCATGACCCCAGGAGTGCACCGTACACATCCTACGACGGTAGTGGGAGGCAGCGTAATAACATGGGCAAGGTGTGGACACTGACGGTTGCTGGCTGGCACAGACACCTAATGGCAAGCAATGGCAGCCCCCACCAAGATGGACGCCAGGTTGGGATGCAGTCTGTAAACCAAGATAGCCCCCAAGCAGCCCATGCCTCGGTATCTCCGGTGGTCCAGTGTTACAGGGTGCAGACCAGGGCTATAAAACCACACCCTGGGCCACACCCTGTGCTTAGCGTGTTTCGTGCTGTCATCAGAAGCAGTGCAACGCTTACCGATCTGCCTGATTCCTGCATTCAAGTTAAATTCTGGCATCCAGCTACTTTTCAGACCTCCAGCACACAGCAAACTTACCGGGCTTCGGAACTGGGCATCATCCGTTGTTTCATCCCACCGCCACCAGATTCCTGGAACAGAAACTGCATAGTAAGGAAGCCTTTATTCTTGGAATCACACACGGTTAAGCGCCCCTAAGGAACCTGTTTACCGGTTATCATGACTTCACAACCTCCTGCAATTCTCCTGCTTGCACTCCAGAGACTCTCAGCTGGAATCCCATATCAACTGCAGTCAGGACACAGCACCTGCAGAAAAACAAAAGAGACAAGAACATTATTACTGTGCTACTCGCACGCCGTGTAGCACCATCAATAGGACTTGGAGTGCACTGCCTCCCACCTTGCAGTGCAGCCATAGACACTTGCAGCACAGTCATAGATGCTTACCTTGCAAGAAGCGTCACGTGAGTTGGAGCTGGACGGGACCACAGCTCACCAGTGATGGAACTGCACCAGGTGCTTACCTTGCACATCGGGGTGCACAGCTTCAAAACAAAAGATGAGCCTGTCTCCTGGCTATTCAGCAGACCCAGGGGGTGCAGAAGGGAGGTTGGGAGAAAAGAGGTTAGATAGACACTAATGTCCCCAATTGTTTGTCCATAGGTATGCACCCTGACTATGTCACAATCACACCAACCAAACCACTCCCAACTGGACCATGCATTGGGCCATTGAGCCATTCTGCGTAACAGTGGAGAGGGAGTGGTTTGGATTACGCATCCTACCTCAAAGGGTCACGCATCCAGCAGCCGAAGACCAGACGCTCCTGCAGGGCACCAGAGCTAAGCATTACAGAATGCTAAACCCACATGCACAAGCCCTGACTGAGCATCATAGCATCTGAAGTGGACTGATTAGTCGCTATATTAGGAGAGCTGCAGGCTGAGGTCCATGCTGCCTGCTCTGAAACCAATGCCATGAGGAAGGAGTTAGTGGTAAATCGGGAACGGACTGAGGATTTAGCAAAGCATTTGACTAGGACCCAAGCGGGTCAGGATCCCTTACCAGGCCAATCAAACAGTGCCACAAGACCATCTGTCCACATAAAAGTTACTACCCATGCCACTGTCCCCTTATTTAGTTATGCATTTATTTATTATTACATTTGTATTGCGCACCCAACCCTTAGGCTTCTGGGCGCTAACTTACGAATATGGTTACATGAGTACGGAACATAAGAATATGGTTACATAGATAGCAGGCTTAAGATGGTGGTTGCATGAATACAAGTTTACGAATATTGTTGCAGGTTATGCTGATCATATCTAGCGCATACTTAAGTGAGTAGTTACAGGAAATGTAAGACACAGTTAGTGCAAAGTAGGTCTACTGTTGCACGTTGCAGTTACTTAAGACTGTCGATACATGGGTTGAATTGTCTTACATAGTTGGAGGCACGTCATGTTGGGGTACTAGCAGGTGAGAGAGTGTGGAGCTAGGAATCCTGTGTGAAGATCCATGTTTAACATTTTTTGCGGAATGACAATAAGGTAGGATCCATCCTAATGTCCAGTTGCAGGGCATTCCAGTAGTTGGCTGCCATGACAGGGAAACTTGAGCCGCCTGCTCTTTGTCTTTTGTATCTAGGCTTGGCCAAGTGGCCAAGATAAGCAGCACGGGTAGGCCTGGCTGACTGGTTTTTAGTGATCAAGTTGGAGAGGTAACGATGCTAGGCCATAAAGACCCCCACATATGGAAACTAAGGCACAATCACCATATACTAGTGACACAGCAGACAGGACGTTCGATTTTCCAAGTAATAAGGTATATTTCAAAGTATGCTCAGTCGGCCGACTATGGTCTAACGTCTCGCAACGTGTGTCACCCAGACCTCGTGAGACGCAAGAGAGCGAGCATCGCTCAAGTGGGGACATATATACAAACATGCAATCTTAGAAGGCAAACCAAACCGCCCATAATGTATCTTCTAGGGCTAGGGTTCGGTGATTGACAATTATGACAATTATGACACATTTCTTATTCAATCTGATTGTACATATTCTAGCAACAGTTGCAGACACAGTTCTTTGTTATGGAGAACATAAAACACTTGTTCAGCAAGGATATCATGTTCGTAAGAGAGACACATTTCTTAGTATGTTATCTACCAGTTTCTATTCGTGAACTAGGGGTCAGACTGTTCTGCGGCAGATCCGCAAAGGAGGACAGAGAAAAGAATATAATTCATGTTCTAATTGCCTATTGCTACAGCTTTAGTAAGACAGGCTGGCACCTGGGCCGCTGATTAAATGCCGTTTCTTCTTGCCTCCAAGGACTTTGCGAGGGAGGAAAACAATGGATTTCTGTACTGTTTGGCATTCCTGTCTGAGCTTGAATCATAGAATACACTTGCAAAGCAGTTTAGACAGAAAAAAGAAAAAGCAAATGGCGAATACTTTCAGCAAAATGGACGCCGTTTAGTTCCATTTATGGTTCTTTGTTTGCAATGTTTCTTACATGTATTTCACATGATGCGATTGGTTTTCGGCCAGTATATTATATGTATATATATATATATATATATATATATATATATATATATATATATATATATATATATACAATACAGTCTATTGGGTCGTTTCTGGACTAACAGCGAGGGGCATTGTTGAATAGGCATTTATGTGTAAGTGTAAGTACTTTAAATGTGATTCGGTCCTTCACTGGTAGCCAGTGAATGCTCTTCTGAAGGTGAAGATGTGGTCTGATTTGGGGATATTTAATGCTGCTCTTATGGCGTTGTTCTGTGCAATTTGAAGTTTTGTGATTTTTTATGTTGCGGATCCTGCAAGATGTCATTACAGTAGTCTATCCTAGAGAGGATTAGGGCTCTTGCTAAGGTGATACGATTCTCTACTGTGAGGGAAGGTCTGCAGGACATGATAAATTTAGCTGTGTAGGCAGAAGCCGAGGTGATGGCATTGAATTGCCGTGATAAAGTAAGTGAAGAGTTGAGGAAGACTCCAAGGGTCTTGACCTCTTTTGCTGTTGTGATAATGTTGCCATCAATGTTGAAAGATTGCTATAACAGTGACAGATTTTAGAGTTTAGCTTGGCTACCCATGATAATAATCTCGGTCTTATCATCGTTGAGGCATAACTCATTTTGAACCATCCAAGCTTGGATCGTGTGATAGATTGCATTTAGTGCATTTGTGTCAGTGATGTAGTCAACCGTGATGGGATCCTCCAGAACGCTTTTTGGGAGATCCGCAGAAGTATGCCATTTTTATGAATCAGTAATGGCTTCACTTCCTGTGTCATCCAGGGGCGTTCCTGACCAAACTAAGGTTGTTATTGTCTTATCGTATCTGGGTGGACATGCAGCCAGCTGGTCAATGCCACTAGTAAACCTGGATGTTCCAATTTTGCACAATTTTCCAGGCTTTCTCCAAGAATTAGACAAACTCTTTGCTCACAGAATGCAAGGGCAAGCCCTAGATGGGGAGCTACTGACCCTACATCAGGGTTCTCAAGATCTCTTGGTGTATATTACCACCTTTACCTGGCTGGTGGCCGAAACCAATCAGCAAGAGGAAAAAAGAACTACACTGATTTATAGAGTCCTCCCCAGTGAACTTAAGGGCATCTTGGCACAAGTGATCAATCCTCCCGAGCACAGCTCTGAGTACATAGATTTAGTAGTCCAATTAGATCACTGGTTTCAAGAAAGAAGAAGAGATCAGCCTTGTTCTGAAGGACGCCCCTTGTAAATTTGCCCAAGGTAAAATCCACCCCATCCTGCAGAGAAATCCATCAGAACCTATGCAATTGGGCAGTGTTACGGGACCTCTGACCAAGGAAGAAAGGGAGAGACGAAGGCAACAGCAGCTATGCCTGTATTGCAGCAAATGGGACATTTATTGAGGGATTGCAGGAGCTGTAGGAACAGTCAAGGCCTCAGAAAACTTCACTGCTCAGCAAGAGTAGAGTTTGGCTTGTTGAGTAAGGAGAAGGCATCAACGGTCTCACATATCACGATACCAGTCATCCTCCTCTGCCCCGAGCAACCACAGAAGATGCATGCCCTTGAAACATATGTTGATTGTGGAGCCGGGGGGAACTACATGGATTTGACTTTGGCCCAGTTGATAGGCATTCCCATGCAGCAGAGAAGGAAATCTGATGATATAATTTTGGTTGATGGAACAGAACTGTCGAGGTCAAAGAG
Organism: Ambystoma mexicanum; assembly: GCF_040938575.1. NCBI lineage: Eukaryota > Metazoa > Chordata > Amphibia > Caudata > Ambystomatidae > Ambystoma > Ambystoma mexicanum. Next base: position 824,447,717 of record NC_090936.1, on the reverse strand, counting down.
CTACTCCATATTACCACCTTACGAACTTCTGTGTACCACCCCAAACTGATGGCTTGGTAGAAAGATTCAATAAGACCTTAAAATGTACCTTACAGAAACTAGTAGATAAAGACAGTAAGGACTTGGATGGAATGATCCCTCGGGCACTCTTTGCAGTGAGGTAAACCCCACATGCCTCTTTAGGATCTTCCCCTTTTGCATCACTTTATGGCAGAGAACCCTGAGATGTGCTACACATGCTCTGGGATACCTTGGAAGAACTTGAAGAGGCACCCATTCCCATCTCGCAAACCGCTTCCCGAATGCAAGTACATATGAGACTTGTCCAAGATCTTGTCAGTACTCATATGGAAAAGGCCTAAAGTCAACAAAAATCTAACTACGATAAAAAAGTAAGCTTGAGATCATTTTCTTTACGGCAGAAAGAATTGTTCCTATTACCCACCCCAGAAAACAAGCTTGTTTCTAAGTGAAGGTGGCCCTATGAAATAATAGAACAAACGGGAACCTGCACTTAAAAAGTAGCCCAACCGACGTGAAAACAGAAGGTATATTTATATCACATAAATCTCAAAAAGGAGTGCAAGGAGAACCCGGCAGTCACCTATACCAAAGTACTATCTTGTTTGGTTCCAGAAGATATAGACAACTTTGAACTATTCCCTCCTGAGTTGTCTACCCAAAAACAATAAGATCTAAGAGATGTAATCACATCTTTCCCCGGTGTATTTTCAGATAAACCAAGAAGAATTAAAGGCAGCTACCACTATATTAGAACACCTAAGGGAAAAATGGTACATTTAAAACTCTAAAGACGGCTGGAGGCCTGTAAACAGATAGTGGTCGAGGAAGTAAACAAAATGGTGCAAGCTAATTTTATCAAGCCCTCATCAAGCCCATGGTCATCCCCTATTGTGTTGGTCAATAAACCTGACCATTCCTGGAGGTTCTGTTTAGACATCCGGCAAGTCAACGCGATATCTAATTTCAATGCCTATCCCATGACATGCGTCAATGACCTAATTGATAAACTCGGAGCAGCCACCTTTCTATGCACCCTAGACTTAACACAAGGGTACTGGCAGGTACTGGTATATCGGCCAGATAATGAAAAGAAAGTGTTTTCAATCACCTTATGACTGTTTCAATTCAAAGTCCCCCCTTTTGGCTTACACAGCACACTAGCCACTTTCCAACGCCTAATGGATAAAATCTTATACCCATATTCAGAATTCTGTGGAGCTTACATTGGCGATTTTGTCATTTATAGTAAAACCTGGGAAGACCACCATTTCCACCTTCACATTATCATGAGAGCAGTCATAAAATATCTTGGATTTCTTGTAGGGAACAAGACCGTACAGCCCCAACATGAGAAAATGAGAGCCATCCTAGATACTAAGGAGCGTTGAGTGTACAAAGGTAGTAATTCAAATCAATTATTCAAATTTTGCTCAATTTTTGCATGGGGTGCAAATCCAGGAAGAAAGGTGCCTCAGTGAAAAGCACACCAAATAAATGAGAACGGACCTTGGTGATGAAGTCAACAGTGTGGACTGCACTCCCAATAGTCACAAAATGGCTTTTAATTTCATGAAAGATTAGACAATTCTGTGTTACTTCACACTAAATTGTAATTTATTCACCAATTATATTCATAGGTTGATAATAATTTTCATGATCTATGCAGATGCATATAAGGGCCAATGCATTTCGAACATTGTTGTCCTCCATCAGGGCCTGATAAATCCTTGTCAGACAATTATGATGCATTGGGGGTCATTACAAGGTAGGAGGTAACCATGACGCTATTAGGGGCATGGCTACCTCCTTAGCGGGTACCAGGTCCGGGTTTATTGAATGAGGAATTACCGGGCCATTCCGACCTTGGAAGGCTCTGTAATTTCTCATTCAAGGAACCCGGACTTGGTACATCCCCATTCCCATTCGAGCCCCCATAGGGCTCAATGGGAATGGGGAGAATGCTAACAACGGGTCTGTTAGTAACGGGCCCGTTGTTAGAATGCTGGCCTGCTTGCGGGACCCGCTCAGGCAGGTAAAACCAGGCATCCTTAGCGGGTCCCGCAAGCCGAACTCGTAATGAGGCGGTAAGGGGGTTGATGGCTCCGACACCTTTACCAGCGCCGCTAACCCCTTACCGCCAGGGTTGGAATGACCCCCATTGTCTAATTGTGCACAAAGCAAAATATCACAAAAATCAATAATACACAAATAGAAGTTGATTTGATTATAAAATAACCCAGTTGCCCAAGATTATAACAATCCATGTTTTACCATATTCAACACTGTGTTTCAAAATTTGCAATTTAGATTAGCATATGAATTCTACATAATCCCGTCATATTGTCGTTTCAGCAAACCATATTCATGAACACAACATGATATTAGCAATAGTTGCGCATGTAACCCATGCCTCATACATAGTTGATTGAAGTTGACAAAGGTTTAGCATCGTGAGTTAATACGTACACATTGTGGGGTTTACAATGTGAAAGTTGCACCGAAAAAGGAAAAGAAGATGGAAAGGAGTCGCTTTTAGATATTCAAGATTTCGTAAGTTGCATATACAAAGTTGTATATGTTTCATTATTCAATAGAATGCTGAAAAATTATTTAGAAAATCTACGAGCTGACCTGCAAGCACTAAATGAATGTTGCATTGACAATATCGTCGTTTATAGTAAAACCTGGGAAGACCACCTTCATATTATCATGAGAGCAGTCAAAACATATCTTGGACTTTTTATAGGAAATGGGAATGTACAGCCCCAACATGAGAAAGTGAGAGCCATCCTAAATACACCTACATCCAAATCTAAGAGGGCTCTTAGAGCTTTTCTAGGTTAATAGGATATTATTGCAGGTTTATCCCCAATTTTTCAGACAAAACTGGGAAGCTGACTGATAAACTTAAGAAAGCCGAACCCCAGAAACATCATTGGTCTTAAGATGATATATGATATAAAAACATAAATGAAAAACGTGATGGGTGGAAGGTTTTGAATTAATCTGAACCACTGGCATTGCTCTGGGCATCCTTCCACACAACCGTTTTTAAGCCTGTCTGCACCATTACAAAAGGGGTTCAGCCATATGCAAATCAGTGAGGTATTGCCACTAATGGGAGCAGCTCTGCCCGAACTGCTAGGCCAGGTACCCTCTGCATGGAAACACAAGCAATCCCAGACAAGTTTTGGCCTTGATATAACAATTTAAGGCAAACTCTGTGCTAGAAACCAATCCTGAAAGTAGTGGACTTCTCCAAAGACTTTATATTGCAGACAGACGCCTCGTTTACCGGGTTAGGGGCAATCCTATTGCCAGTTTGCTATGGATTAGAACATCCCATTCTCTTTACAAGCTGTAAACTCGTCCCACATGAAAACAAATTACTATGTGCTGTAATTGGAGGCCCTCACAATCCAGTGGGCCAATGTCCATCTTAGATACTATCTTTTGTAAGGAAAATTTACATTAGTCACTGATCATTCTCACCTAGTTTGTATTAGCCAACGCAATGAATCAAACACACTTGTCATGCAATGGTTTCTAGACCTGCACCCCTACTGATTCATGGTGGAACAACGGAAAGGAAATGACCAGGGGCACGTAGATTTCCTGTCTCATTTTCCCTGTGAAGCAGATGCTGCTGCATCACATGGAGGAAGGGTATGTGAGAATCCTGAGGGTGTCTCTGGAGATCTGTCGTCCAGGCAGCAAGGACACGGCCATTGCTATTGGATGCAGTTCCTGGACTCTACCAGTGGGGGAGGATCACCTGGGCGAGGGGTCTTCGGGGAGTGGAAGTGGGAGACTGAGGGTTGAAATGCGGTATCCCCTTCCTTGTGCCACCTTTCCCCTTTCCTACCCTGATATTTAGAAGCACAACCCCCCCTTTTTCAACACGAACATTTTCTTACACTGTAACATCCCAACAGGCGGGTCAGGGAGAGTCAGGCATTTGACAATAACCAGGCTCACCCGACAGCCCTTCACCTTCCTCACAGTGATAAAAGGCAGAGCACAAAAACACACTTCAAGCAAGGCCAAAAGCACAAGGAGGCAGCTACACCAAACTGGCAGTTCAAGCGGAGGAGAAAGGTGGCGAGCCCTGGAAGGATGACAAAGGGGGAATTTCCCTTGCCCTTTTCAACTCAGACACGCGAATCCTCTGAAAGGGAAATCAAAAGACCGGAAGTTACAGCTGGCATGTGGAGCAGCAGGTGTCAACGGTGCACAGGGTCTCCCGCATTGATAAAGCAGGTGGGGAGTCAACCTGGCTACTGTGCCACTACCCTTGACTCCAGAGATGGAAGAACCCAATGGGTTCAGCACAGCCGGTGAATCGGAGGAAGCTGATAGCAAACCAAGCTGTGTTGAGACCAAGGTTGCGAGTAGCAACATTTTGAATGCAAGATGAAATAACTTGTGTGTATGTCTGAACTGTTAAGAAAGCCCAGACACGGGCCAGCTGCAGAGTTGTCACGTGCCATAATAGTCCTCATTCTAAGAACTCTCGCTGGTCCACTTTGTTTGTTTGTTGAAACTTTGAAGACCAGAAGGCCCCAGGAAAAGGTGGCATGAAGCGTCAGTGTTCCTACAAGAGTCAAGTCAAACCCTTGTACAATTGAAAGTCTCTGAGCCATTGCAAGGAGAAAGCTAGGGAAAGGCAACCCTGCTTTCTGACAATGTTGTGAGCAGTGAAGAAAGGCAAGTGTGAACCCAATGGAGGGATGCTGAAAGAAAGCTAGGAGAATGAAAACAATCCTTTCTCATGAACTGAGCAAAACATGAACTGTGTTAGAAATTCATGAAATGTGTTTAAAGAAAGGCTGTAGGGAACCCGCCGGAGGAAGGTCCGAGTTGAAAGGAGGATCTGAGCCCGGCTGAGGGAGATCCTAGGGGTGAAGAACAAATCCCCCAAAGTGCAAGGTTATGGAAGAATAATATTTGTTTGTTTGTTTGTTACTTGGAATCAGCAAGCCTTCCAAGGTAAGAGACGTTTCCAGGAAAGAGACTTAGCCTTAGGTTTTTGATATCACTGACCTTGAACTGTGAACCTCGGGCTGACTAGGCCCAGGAGTTTGCTGTGCTCAGAAGTCCTGCTTTGTCCCATGCTTAAAACGTGGGGAAGGGAGACCCTGTCAAACCTTTCTGACTTATCATTTTGTGAACACTTCTTTCTTTTCTGGTGAACATTATCCCACACTCTTTTTGTTACTTAGTAGTAATGATTGACAAAAGATGTATTTAGTATAGGCCTTTTTTATTTGACATGATGGCATTAGGACTGTCTTATTAATATTTGATGGTCGTAGCTTGCTCCCATCTTAGATTTATATTTTGATTATGCTTTTATCTCAGCCATTAAAAGATTCAATAAACACCCTTTAACTTTGATCACTTGTTTCTGTCTTTACGGTTGCCACCATGAGTTCCTTCCACATCCATTGTGGGTTTTGATTTAAGCCAAGTTTCTTGACGGCATATGAAGTCCAGTGTGCTCCACTTTATTTCCCTCTCTTTCAATAGGTGTGAGAAGCCCTGAGTGTTCCATGAAATCAATGTTAAGCTTAGTTAATCGCTCTTGACATTTGATAATACTGCAGACAACCAAGACCATGGGCCTCATTACAAGTTTGGAGGTAGCCATGCCCTTAATAAAGGGCGTGGCTGCCTCCAAACTCAGGTTCAGGTCCGGGTTCCCTGAAAGGGGAAATACCGGGCTATTCCAACCTTGGAGGGCCCGGTATTTCCCCATTCAGGGAACCCAGACCCGGAACATCCCCATTCCCATTTGAGCCCCCATAGGGCTCAATGGGAATGGGGAGCATGCTAACAACAGGCCCGTTAATTGTTAATGACGGTTCCTTCACAAGTGGAATCTGTGTTACGCTCACCTGGTATCCACAGGGACTCCACCCAGCCGGGTTACTCGCTTGTATGCTTCTCAGCTTTGCCCTGATGTGGTCTGTGGGGAAGGTGCTGCCTTGTGGTAGAATTAGGCATGCTCTCCGTCCTGCCTTCTTTGCAGGGGCGTGTTGTCTTTCATGGGCGAGTGCGGTCCAGTTACTTCACTGATGCCGGCCCGTTTGATATTGTTTGGGTAGGTCTTATTGCTGTTCTTTAGTTTTGTTGCTATCCTGAATGCCTTTCTTTGTTTAAAATGTCTCTTTTTTCTCCCTTAGGTATGCAGAGCTTCAGCGCGGCGAACTGGCTTGGTTGAGCCCCGCTGGTAAATGATGGCTTATTAAGAGCGCTATGATGCGGTAAGTAAGCGCTATGCGCAGCGCTGCAAAGTCTTGTCTTTGCTAACCTGTGTTTTCCTTCCTTGTAGGTCGCGGTGTTCTTCAACGCGAGTGGAATGTCTGGAGTGGTGCCAGCAGAGAGGGGACCAGCCAGGTAAGCCTTTTGAGCAGTTCGTAGTTTGTAAATGTCTTTACTGCTTTCTTTAATGTTGCCTCTAACTTCCTCTTTCAGGTCGTTCTGTCCGGGAGGCGTGCAGATTCGAGGAAGCTGTTCTCAGTAGCTGCGAGTGTTTAAAGATGAAGACTGCAGGTAAGATGCTGCTGCTAATAATGTTCCTTTTGTCTCCTTGCAGGTTCTGCTTCTCCAAGGTTCGAGGGAATAGCTGGACACAGTGAGCGTCACGTTGCAAGCTGCAAAGTAACGCAAAGCGTATTGTCTTGCTCGGGTGTGGTTTAAATATCCCCAACAAAATAGTCCAGGTAAAGTTGTCCCTTGGCTACCAAACCCAAAACACTAGACCGCATAGCTTGGTTCTTAGGAACCAAGCTATGTGGATGCCTCCATGTAGCCTACAATACAATAAAGTAGCTCCCAAGCACATTGTTTTTCATGGTGTATGAGCCTGGCCCCATGAGGGCTTTTGAAGAGGATGCCAGACTCTAGAGGCCCGAGTCGTGACTCCAGCTGGCCAATGGGTTTGCCAGAGGGGGTTTTGGGTGAGGTTCGTGACAGCACTCCCCCCTAAGGCCCCTCCCAAGGGGTTCCTTCTGTCTGGCCCAGGTTTGGTTGGGAAGTTCCAATGGAATTTCCTGATTAGACGTGGTGCGTGGATATTCTCACTGGGCTCCCAGGATCTATCTTGTGGTCAGTATCCTTTCCAATCGACGAGATAATATAGCTTGGTCTTAGAGTATTTAGAGTCCAAGATATCTTTGACTTCAAATTCTGGTTCTCCGTCAACAAGTATGGGCTTAGGTGGTGTCCCAATCCGTGTGCCGGGTTGCATTGGTTTCAGGAGGGACACATGGAATACCTGGTGGATGTGTAGATTAGGTGGTAAATCCAGTTTCACGGCTGCTGGGTTGATAATTGCCTTAATGGTATAGGGTCCTAAGAATCTGGGATGAAAGGTCCGGGTTCCCTTGATGGGTAGGAATTTAGCAGCTAACCAAAATTTGTCTCCTACCTGATAATCAGGGGCCTTTTTCCGGTGTTGGTCGGCAAATCTCTTTTGTTTTTCTTTGGCATGAATAAGGTGTTCCTTTGCCCTTTTGAAAGCCTGAGTAATGGTTATGTGTAGAGTCTTTACCGCTGGCATTTCCAAGCTGGCTGGAAGGTCTAGTTCAGAGGTACGTGGATGTCTGCCATAAAGGGTATAGAAGGGTGTTTGTCCCGTGCTTGAATGCAAAGAATTGTTATATGCATATTCGGCTATCCATAGTAGGTCTTTCCAATTCTTTTGTTCGTGGTGCAGCATGCACCGTAAATATTGCTCGAGTGTCTGATTGGTTCTCTTGGTTTAGCCGTCCGTTTGGGGATGGTGACTGGGAGATAGCCGAACGTCGATCTGCCCCATTACACATTTTTTCCAGATGTTTGAAACAAACTGGCTGCCTTGATCAGAGACCAGAACCGAAGGGAAGCCATGTAGCTTAACCATGCCCTCCAGGAACACTTTTGCTAAAGTGTCTGCGTCTCAGAGGTGTTTGAGAGGAATAAAATGGGCCAACTTCGAGAATAAGTCCACAACTACAAGGATGGTGTTCAACCCTTGGCTTGGAGGTAGATCAGTGATGAAGTCAAGGGAAAGAGTGTGCCATGGAACTGGAGGAATGTCCAATGGTTGTAGAAGACCAGATGGTTTTTGTTTCTGTGATTTATTTTTTGCGCAGACACCGCAGGACTGAATATTCTGAATGATGTCCTTAGGCCAGGTAGGCCACCAAAAGTTCTCTTTCACCTTAGCTATGGTTTTGGCAATCCCAGGATGCCCTTCGATCAGTGAATCGTGATAGTTTGAAATAATATGCTGTTGTAATTCCTTCTTGGGTACATATAGGCGATCCCTAAAAAAGGGTAGATGGTCCTTGTTGGTATATTGTTCTCCTTGAGATTGCCATGCAAGGTAGGCATCAGGATTCATTGTCCGTTGGATTTCTTTTCATAGTTCTGCTTGTGTTAAGGCTGTCGTGATACCCAAGAGTTTGTCTTCAGGTATAATAGGTACTGGGTCTGGAGTTGTATGTACTATTTCATCTATGCCCATGCGAGATAAGGCATCCGCCTTTCCGTTTCTGACTCCTGGTCGAAATGTGATTGCATAATCATATTCGGTGAAGAAAAGGGCCCACCTTAATTGGCGCGAGGACTGGGCCTTAGCTGTTTTGAGATATTGCAGGTTTCGGTGGTCTGTGATGACTGTAATGGTGTGTCTGGCCCCCACAAGGTAGTGCCTCCAGGCTTTAAAGGCGGATTTGGTAGCCAGGAGTTCCTTGTCCGTGATTGCATAATTAATCTCTGGAGGTGAGAACTTTTTCGACCAGAAGGACACAGGATGTAGCTGGCCGGTTTCCGGGTCTCTCTGTGAAAGGACAGCCCCCATTGCGGGACTGGATGCATCAGTTTCAACGACATAAGGGAGGTCTGGACGAGGATGTCGCAGGATTGGAGCGGAGGTAAACCTTTGTTTAAGTTCCTGAAAGGCTTCTTCTGCTTCTTCGGTCCAAGCAAACTTTTCAGTGTTTTTTCGTAATAGTACTGTGATTGGGTGCACAACCTGAGAGAAGTCTGGGATGAACCGGCGGTAGAAATTCGAAAAAGCCCAGCATGCTTTGTACCCCTTTCAGAGACATCGGTGAAGGCCATTTCAGAATGGCATCTACCTTGTGCACGTACATTCTGATGGCTCCTGGAGTAAGGATAAAACCAAGAAATTCTACTTCGGTGATGTGAAAAAAGCATTTTTCAAGCTTTGCAAACAAGCAATGTTGACGGAGCTTGGTGAGGACTGAACGAACGTGCCTGACATGATCATGTTCCGAGGCTGAGTATATTAAGATGTCTTCTATGTACACTAAGGCGCACACATCAATTAACTCCCTTAAGACGTCATTCATGAAATACTAGAATGCCGCTGGAGCTTTGCATAACCCGAAGGGCATGACTTGATATTCAAACAAGCCGTACTTAGTATGGAAGGTGGTTTTCCATTCATCTCCTTTTCTGACTCGGACCAGGTTGTACGCTCCTCGAAGGTCCAATTTGGTATAAATCTGGGCATCTTTAACTTGGTCTAGCATCTCAGGGATAAGTGGCAAGGGGAAGTGGTTCTTCATGGTGATCTGGTTCAATGCCCGGTAGTCAATACAGGTTCTCAAGTCTCCTTCCTTTTTCGGTACGAAGAACAAAGGACTGGCTGCAGGGGACTTCAGCTGCAGGGGACTTCAAAGGACGGATAAATCTGTTTGCAAGGTACTGGTCTAAATAGGATTTCAAATGAAGGTTTTCTGGTTCTGTGAGAGCGTAGATCCTGCCGCAAGGGATTTGTGCACCAGGAACAAGGTCGATCTGACAGTCATGGGGCCTGTGCAGCGGCAATGTATTGGCTTGATCCTTTCGGAAAACATCCTGGAAATCATGGTATTCACTTGGTAAGGTATTAGTTGCTCCCAGGGTTGATACTGTCACTCCGGGAGTCATGGGGATACAGACATCAGGTTTCTCCTCTTGGTAATAGCAGGCAGGGGAGCGGTCACGGGGGAAGGTTAATTTTTGTGCCCGCCAGTCTATCAAAGGGTTGTGAGCAACCAACCATGGCATCCCTAGTATTAGCCTGAACTGAGGTGTCTTGATGAGATCGAATGAAATAGACTCCCGATGTCCGTCCTGGCACAGCAAGGTTACCCTGGCTGTGCACTGGGTTACTGATCCGGAAGCGATTTTTGTCCCATCCACCGGTGGTTACCTTGTCCATAGTTGGCTTAGAGCACAAAGGAAGTCCCATCTCTGCTGCCAGTTCTTGATCAATATAATTTCCAACTGCTCTGCTATCGATGTATGCTTCAACGGCATGCATTCTTGACGACTGTTGGTGGTTAATTAAGATCACTGGTATTGCAAAGTGCGAGGTCAGCAACTCTTTCTTCTCACTCGACAAACTGACCTCTACGTTTTTCGAGCTTGGTAGTTTTCTGATTCCTTAGCTTCATCCTTCTCTGTGGCCCAACTATTCTTGGGGGTTTTACTGGACAGTCCTTCAGGAAATGTCCTGGTTTCCCACAATACAAAGCTGTTGTTGTCTTCTTTTGTCTTTTGTCCCACTCTTGTTTTGTTAATGGAGGCCGTATCCCTCCAATCTGCATGGGCTCTACAGCATTTTCATGTACAGGGGGTGTATTTTCCCTTGGTCGAACATACACGGTCCGAGGGTCTGTCTTAGACTGGTCTACCGGTGGTCTAGCTGCACGATTTATGAATTCTGCATAGTCTATGGGTGGATCAACCACCTGGGCTAAGACGTCCTTTAATTCACCTCGTAAGCCTCCATGGAATAACGTGGTTCTTTTGTTTTCTGGCCACCTAGCTTCGGCAACCATTTCTCTCTGGAACCCCCCAAAGTCATGTAATAGAGGATCGTCATGGGTTACCAATGGCACCAACCAATCTGCTGCACTACCACTCAGGTATGATAAAACAAAAGCTACCCGAGCTTGGTCGTTTGGAAAGGCTCCAGGCCTACAAAGAAAATTAAGGCAGCACTGATTGATGAATGCCGCATACTTCTGTGGGTCGCCTGAGAACCTTTCTGGTGGTGCCAGGGGCACTGTTCCAGGTAACGTGATCTGTACCGGAGTGGGTGGTATAGCAGGGTTTTGCATCGTTGGATTGCTTCCAGGTAGAGGCGTCTGTCCTGCCTGTGATTGCAAGTATTGCCTGCTAATCTCTTCAGTGCATTCTTTGGTCACTATTAAGTCTCTCCGTAGGGCATAATTCTCTTGTTGGGCAGAATGAACCTCAGCATGAAGCTCTCCTAGTAATTGGGCCAATTGGTCCATTTCTGATGTCTCCATGGCGCCCAGGTGGATTTGTTATGGTAGGCTTCCTGTTCTGTTATGCTCACCTTGTATCCACAGGGACGCCACCCAGCCGGGTTACTCGCTGGTATGCTTCTCAGCTTTGCCCTGATGTTGTCTGTGGAGAAGGTTCTGCATTGTGGTAGAATTAGGTGTGCTCTCCGTCCTGCCTTCTTTGCAGGGGCGCGTTATCTTTCATGGGCGAGTGCGGTCCAGTTACTTCACTGACGCCGGCCTGTTTGAAATTGTTCAGGTAGGTCTTATTGCTTTTCTTTAGTTTTGTTGCTATCCTGCATGCCTTTCTTTGTTTAAAATGTCTCTTTTTTCTCCCTTAGGTATGCAGAGCGTCAGCGCGGCGAACTGGCTTGGTTGAGCCCCGCTGGTAGATGATGGCGCATTAAGAGCGCTATGATGCGGCAAGTAAGCGCTATGCGCAGCGCTGCAAAGTCTTGCCTTTGCTAATCTGTGTTTTCCTTCCTTGTAGGTCGCAGTGTTCTTCAGCGTGAGTGGAATGTCTGGAGTGGTGCCAGCCGATAGGCAACCAGCCAGGTAAGCCTTTTGAGCAGTTCGTAATTTGTAAATGTCTCTACTGCTTTCTTTAATGTTGCCTCTATCTTCCTCTTTCAGGTCGTTCTGTCTGGGAGGCATGCAGATTCGAGGAAGCTGTTCTCAGTAGCTGCGAGTGTTTAACGCTGAAGACTGCAGGTAAGATGCTGCTGCTAATGATGCTCCTTTTGTCCCCTTGCATGTTCTGCTTCTCCGAGGTTCGAGGGAATAGCTGGACACGGTGAGCGTCATGTTGCAAGCTGCAAAGTAACGCAAAGCGTGTTGTCTTGCTCGGGTGTGGTTTAAATAGCCCCAAAAAATGTGTTCAGGCAAAGTAGTCCCTAGGCTACCACACCCAAAACACTAGACCGCATAGCTTGGTTCTTAGGAACCAAGCTATCTGGATGCCTCCATTTTGGCTGACAATACAATAAAGTAATTCCCAAGCACATTGTTTTTCATGGTGTATGAGCCTTGGGCCATAGGCGTCAGGACTGGCTCCATGAGGGCTTTGGAAGAGGATGCCAGGCTCTGGAGGCTGGAGTCGTGACTCCACCTGGCCAATGGGTTTGCCAGAGGGGGTTTTGGGAGAGGGTCGTGACAATCTGCCATACCCTTAATGACTGCAGAGGATGAAAAGACTAGCCTCCGGTATGGGGAAGGTAGTTCTTGGTCTTTTTAGAGCTGGAGGCCTCTCCTCAAGGGTTTGGTTTAGTACATGTTAGGTTTCTGTAGACATTAAATCTTTTGTGTGGGCTTCATCTTTCAGAGTTCCCTCCAAAATGTCTACATCTGTAAGTTCTTTTGGGTCGGCAACTGTGTAGTCCCCTTCTTCTTGTGTGTTTTTCCTCCGGTCTGGAGTAATGCTTTTATTCCCCCCCTGCACCCATTTGTTACGGGTGGTTGCGTTCATTCCTTCCTCAATAGGTGATTTCCCCTCCACCTCCATTTTATCTCAGGAGTTTGCTTCTCATACTGCTCAGTGTTAGCCATAAAGTAACAAGGGTTGTTTTTTGTTTTAAAGTCAGTAAAAGTGGTGGTTTCTAGTGGTTTACAGTGTTTGGTGGAATACCTCGCCCCTGTCAGATCGTCACACGATATGGTCGTTGATGTCCTTCGCTTGCAGGGTCTCACTTGTACCGGAGAATATCTGCAGATCAAGCCCATGCTCTATTTTGCAATCTGTCATTACCCTGTGTATGTCTTCAGTGCCAGAGAAAGTATTAGCAATCTTTATAGTGACAGGTTGTTCGAGCCATGCCTTTGTAGAGGAGGGGCCCAGCTTCTCGAGTTCGTACGTCTTAAAGTAGCAGCAGCAGCAATGCAAATAGATTCCTCGCAAGGACCTTGTAGTATTGGTTAAGGAAGATGAGGTAGAGAAATACAGCGTACTACTTTATGAGAAAGGACCAGTCTTTCTGAGAGCATTCCAGTGGTTGGATTTAGTGTGGCAGAGAATGGAGGTGGTCCTGTAGGAATACTGCCCAGGTTGTCCACGACTGAGTAGAACGTTGCACTCAGTGCATTTCACTTTGGTAGCCTTAGCCTTTGCAACATTCCCAATGGTGGAAAATAACTGCCACACCCATGATTCGCTGTGGGTCTAGAGGTAGCCATTTCCTCTACTTTATCTTCCTGGTCCTCTTGATTGTTTTCTGCACGATTTCGCTTCTTCTGTTCAGTAGACTCTCCAGCTGGTGGTGGTGTCACCTGTGGAGAAGGGATGGCAATAGCTGATGCCATTTTTAAGCTAAATAGCAGTTCTGCTAATATTCTTCCAAGCATGTGCTCTGTCCTAGATTGCAAATGGATAATGAGTAAAACGTAGGTCTAGGAGCTGTGCAAAAGTAAATATGCAGCTTGAAAATTCACTGATAAGCTAAAAATGCAGTTTTGAACTGTGAAACAACTTTGTTAAAGGGACGTTATGGGGACAATATGGTTAAATTGCACTGATAAAAACCCATGAAATTCAGCGAAAACACGCTTTTAAAGGGATGTTATGGTCACAAGTAAAACCGCAAAACCCCAGGAATTTGCTAGTTATGGTAAGCTAAGCAGCCATAATTCGCGCAACCACCGTGCACTGCTAATACTAACATCCAGGACATCAAAAATGACATGCATCTTTTCCAGTACTGAATTCAAAGGCTATGCAACATGATAAGTTTCCATGCAAGACAAATATGAGACTTTAAGAAAACGAGCACTGGGTATTGATGTGCCCCTTTTGGCAGGTCACGTCAGCCTTTGAATTATTTTAGCAGACTGCATTATGCTGGGGTTAGATTTCAAAACGTCATCTATTGTTTTTGCTCAGTAGACATGCTCTGTCTCCTGTGAAATTACACAGTAAGCCTTCTCCCCGTCCACAAATCACGTTTTCCAAGGAGATAAACCTGATCAAAATTCAGAATACACTGAATGTTTCTTCGGGTCAGTGGACTGTGCACATTTATCACCGAAACTGCACAATCAACAATGGTTTCAAAAGGTATTTCAGAAAAAACAATATGCATGTTCTTCAGTGCATTTGCTGATTGCTTGACTGCACTTGAACGTGGTTGCTTGGAGAACTACTATGAACTGAAAAAAATAACATGCGTTGCATTAGAAGTATCTTTCCTCATTTTCATAGGGCATAATGTTTTTTACACGTATGTTGTGTAGTATTTATTGCAATGCTAATTTTACCGAAGTATAACATAGAGAAGTAAAGTCGTTTTACTAATAAAATTCACCAAGGGCCTCGTTACGACCCTGGCGTTAACCATGGCGCTGTTAGCGCCATGGTTGACGCCAGTATTTTAACAACTCCGCCATGGTGAATGGCGGAATTACCGCCCCATTCCAAAGTTGGCGGGGCGGTAATTCCCCATTCACCATTGGCCCTTCCCCATTCCCATTTTTGCCACCATAGGGCTCTATGGGAATGGGGAAGGTGGTAATTACGGTACCGCAAATTGCGGTACCATAATTACCTCGAAAGTCCCTTTGCGGGTTCCTTCCTTAACGGCTGGTAAAACCAGCCGTTAAGGTCGGGACCCGCAAAGGGACCTCGTAATTAGGTGGTAAGGGTTTAACGGCGCTGACACCTTTTACTGCACCGTTAACCCCTTACCGCCTGGGTCGTAATGAAGCCCCAAGTCTTTTAACCTTATTTAATGTGTAATTAACCTTAATGTCAGTTTGCCGCCCTGCCACTTCGTAACTTCGCTGCTAATCAGAACAGGCTCTCAGAATGTTTCAGGGTGTGTAGGACATTGTAGCAGTGTTCTGTCACATCTGATCTCGGTTTGTGTGAGATGTGTGGGTCGCTTTTGAGAGCTAGCTGTCCTGGTATTTCGTAGAAGCCTGCTGAATAGATGTCAACTGTGTTCATTAATAAAGCTCTCTTCAAAGCAGGGAGGTTTTGGTTCCTTGGTTGAGGCATTTCGCCATTCTATTGTTAAGGGATGTGTGAATCCAGTGTTTTAATTCGGTTTAATTCTGTTGAATGTGTCATGGTTTGCTCTGAATGGCCTTTAGTTAAGGTTGGGCACACAGTGGGTGCTGGGTAGACATCTCCCACAGTCATGGTAATCATTTGGTCGTATTGCTATCCTTTGCAATCTCATTGGTACCTCTGCCATGGTCTTTTCAACCGTTGCACAACTGGCACCCACATTTAATTGACATTGAGCGATTTACTTCTCACTGAAAAAACTCTGTTGTCCTGAAATTAATCAAGTTGTTTTACTCACCGTTGTGTTTAGTCCCATTAACCTCTTTCAAAATGATAACTGCTTGCACAATGGGAGCCATCCCCCTTTCATGTGGGAGTGTGTTAACATTTTTGTGCACCTCACCTTCCCTTTAGCAGTATAATAGAAATAGTGTGTGCACTACCAGTCCCATGAGAATACATGCTAAATTGCATGTGTCCTCTTCCCCGGTGAGTATAGCAAATGTGTGGTTACACCTACTTCATTTCAGGATTGCAGCAAACATTAGGTACTCAACCCCTCTCTGTCGGAGTCTGGTTAGATTTGTGCATATACCCTTTCCTGACTCAATGTAGCTATTTACCCCAATGTTTTCTGGAATATGCTGAAAAAACATGTGTTGGCCACTTCCCTATAAGAGTGCTTTGAAATGGTTTCCATGCACCCTTCCCTGTTGGGGTGTGGAAAAATTTGCATGTGTAAACCCTTCCCTGTTGAAATTTGGCAAACATTAGGTGTGCATCCTTCCATGTGAGAATTCATTAAAACATGTGTGCACCCCATTTGCTCTGGAAACACAGTAAACGTTAGGTGTGCCCCATCTTCTCTGAGGCATTGTAGCAAAAGACAGGGGCCCTCATTCCGAGTAGCGGCATGGCTACCCCCATACCGGGTACTGTGTACCAGGTCCGGGTTCCTTGAATGGGGAAATACTGGACTATTCTGACCTTGAAGGGCCCAGTATGTCCCCATTCAAGGAACCATCCCCATTCCCATTTGAGCCCCCATAGTGTTTTGTGGTTGTTTGCACCTTTCACAGCACCACAGGGAAGAACAGACTCACTTGACTTTTTTTATACTGTCTGTTGCTTTTGTTCAGCTGTTTCCCATGGGGAGACTTTCTTCAACTGTTAACTGCTAAAAAGTGAGGTACTCACCTACACAGTGACATTTTTCTTGGGCCTCCCTTGGCTCCCTGAAGTTTTCTACCAAGAACTTGAACTGGCATTTCTGATGTTCTACTGACTTTGAAACCAATGCATCAATCTCTGATCCTCCGAAATGGTAAAGTTAATATGTATAACTGTGGTTACTGTGTGTATAACGTGTTTCTTGGAGTATAATGAGACCAGTATGTCTGATACTGTGATTGCAATCCTACTCTGATATTTGTGTGGGTCACTGGGTCCTTATGGGAATTAATAACTGCTTCTCTCACTCTAAGCATTATATTTAGTGTATGGTTTATGTGTGTCACTGTGATTTTACAATTTGATGGTGTTGGTAGACATTTCTATCCATGTGAGGCCTATTTGGGTCCTCAATATGACTCAATGATGTGTGGTATATGTGTCTAGAGATCCCCTTTTTCTCTCCAACCCCTGATCATAAAAAGCAATGGGAATTTAAGTATTCATTAATGCCACCAGAAATGAGCGAGTCCAACCGATGTATCCAAAGTGATTATCTCTGTTCGAGTTTCTTCTGTATGTGTCATTTGAAGTAGTTCTTATCCACAACTTCCTAGTTCTGAAAATAAATCTGTGAAACTCAATTGCTTTATTCTTCGAAATGGTGGGCTACAGGAGAATTTAAGTTATTTGTTCTAATACATGACACATATGCTCATTCCATCTAGTTTTTACTCTTTGTGACATCTCCCCCACATAATAGAACCCACTTTATGTACGTGGCCCGTTGGTCAACTGTGACCTAGTTTTGCCCACCTTATATGTTAATGATGATTCATCCAAGCCTGAGTCTCTGCGGCATCTAACAACTCGGTCGAACTCTTCAAAACTTGCAAGGAGATGGCCAAACCTGCTGCAGTCTCTACCTCTCCTGTCGTCTCCCAAGCCCTTTGCATGGCCCTTTACTCTCCATTCATCTAAAAAACCCAGGACAACCTGTCCACCCTCTCGTTTCCTCCCCCTCTTCTCCCATCTCCTCCTGTGACCTTTGCCCCTCCTGAAGCCGCCCCCACCCTCTTTCCCTTCCTTTCCTCTTTTCTCCTCTGACAAGGTCTCTAGAAAAGTCTGATCTATGAAAGTCTCGTCAAAACAGGTCCTTCCCTGTTCCTCCAAAACCATCAAGGACCACATTGACACCCTTGCTCTTGCCCTGGCCGATTTCTGCAACTCCTCCTTCACCTCGGGAGCCTTCCCCCCCTTCTGAAGCAGTCTCTTGTGCACCCTCTCCTCAAGAAACTCACAGCTGACCCTTCTTTCCCAGCAAACTATCGCCCAATCTCCATCAATCCTTTCCTGGGCAAATGCCTGGAAAAGCTGCCCATCTCGCAGCTTAACCTTCACTCCGATTCTGGTGGTTGTCTCCACGACCATTAGTCTGGCTTCAGAGCTGCTCTCCTGAACATCCGTGAAGACCTGCTCTCCAACCTTGACTCTAACATCCCTTCTGTCTTCAAACTACTCGATCTCTCTTCTGCCTTTCACATGGTCAACCATACCATCCTGCTCAACCGTCTCTGTGACAACCTGTGTATCACTGATCAGGTTCTAGCCTGGCTGACTTCTTTCCTCTCTGATCGACCTTCCCAGGTCCAACTTGGGTCCTTCCTTTCCTCTATATCCCTCTCTGCCCATGGTGTTCCCCAGCCTAACCTCTCACCCTGGCTTTTCAACCCAATACCTGGCAACTCTTGCCCATCACATTGCTGCTCTCTGCTCCAATGTTCAGTGCTAAACGGATGACACTCAACTCATTTTCAGGCTTCCCTCAGCCACCTCTTCACCCTCTCTCATCTCTGACTACCTTTCTGCTATTCAGGACTGGTATGCCGCCAGTGATCTCTGCCTTAATGCCAGCAAGTTAACCTCTAATGTCAGGCCGAGGTCCTTGCCCAAGCTGCCACACACCCGCACTGCCCCCTGGCAACCCTTGCACTTGGGCCTGTATCTGTAACCTTACAGTTGCCCCCTTTTTTCTGTACTTATCAGACACCCCCTGTATGTGCCTTAAACCTAGCACTTGCCACTTGCTTGCTGCACTACCACTTGTTGTTTTTATTCCTTTGCTCAGCACTTTCCACTTCTCCCCTCCCTCCATGCACTTTCCCTCTTCCCTCTCACCTGCACTTGTGCGTTCTCAATGTCAATGGGCCTAGTAAGATTGTTGTTTTTGTTCTCCTTTCTTCCCCTACCTTGCCTCGTCATGTTCCGAAACACGTGTGTATGAGTTTGATACAAATAAAATATCAATATAAATATCAATGATGACCACATCTTCATTTTATGTTTGCTTTTGCTTTTTCTTTGCTTTTGAATTACATGACGGTCTCCTCACTTTATTACATTGCTATTGTAATTTAGATTTCTCTTCATATTTCTTGTGTTATTTTCTTTTTCTCTGCTTGATGTCATCTTACCTCAGCACAATGACACTAGTGCATGTCGATGCGTACCCACGTAACACGCCTGGCATGTTGACATCATCGTGAACAGCACTCTGCTTCGTGGCACATTTTTCTATTAGATAACTAACCTTCGGGTGGTTGACATTGTGCAAATTATGCTTGACGTTCTTGTGGTCTCACCACAATACTCAAGGAGAGCACATTAGAGTGTTTTGTTTTTGGTTTACTGTAAGTGGCACTCTCCTGTACCTTTGATCCTTGTTATTTGTCATAGATACATTTATGTATATTTAACAGCAGTGGTTTCTTCTGTACTGCCTTCATTTTTGCACCTCAACTCTTACATGACCATTCCTTAGTCTAGACATGAAGACAAGGGTTATCGTTGTACACCAATTTCCAGAGTATGTTCTATGTAGCTAAATTAATCAATTGAAAAAGGTTAAAGGTGCAGGGGAGGAACTGAGGTCCTGGCACATAACCATCACTAAATACAGAAAAGAAGTGAGGATCCAAAGATAGAATCCTCCCGTTCCCTGCACGCTATGAAGAACCTTCAATGACAGTTAAAATTGCGATTCAGAAATGTTCAACAATACAAGTTCACTTGTGTTGTATTGTGGAAAATGTCTGAATTGAATCCTTAATTGTCATTGACAGTTCTTCATAGTGTGCAGGGGACAGGAGGATTCTATCTTTGGATCCTGTATTTTTTTGTTCATTCCTTAGTCTACACATGTTTACTTGCAAGGAATGTTTGTACTTTTATCACTTTTTTGTAATTGTGTTATTTACATAGTGATTCTTCATGTTCTACTATTTCTGGTGGTAACTTTTGATTTATTTCCTTTCACAGATTTTCTTTGGACTTTGATAGTGTTTTCTTTTCTCCTCATTTTTACAGGCCAGGAATGGCACTTTTTTGTGCCTCTTTGCTCTTTTAAACTCATTGTGTCTGGCTTACTTATAGGTTCTTCTCTTTTTTTTATCTTTTTATTATTTGACAGACCTTTCCCTGGAAGGACCAGCTGTGGTCTGAAATGCATTTGCCATTGTTGTCTGACTGATCACTGATTACATTTTTCCACCTCTTACTGCTCATTGTACTCTATTTTGTCTATGTTTATAATATGACATGCAATTAGTATTTAAGAGTTTTTTAAAAAAGTTAAGTGCTTTTTCACTAAAAAGTGTGCCATTACTGTGGTATTTTTCTGTCAGTCATCCAACACATGTTTGATATTCTCATCCGAGTGTGTGGATGCTTTTTCTAGCTTGCACCAAAGAATGTGTCTTATTGTACACACATATAAAAGTAATGTTGACACTTCACAAGTGGTGCCAACCACTCATCTGATTCTCATTGTTGTAGAAGATGTACTCCTGTTATCAAGGATCTGAAAGGGCTACAGAATCAGCTCAATAGCTTTTATTTACTCTGCAACAGTAAAGGTCTGATCAATACTCTCAATAAAACAAAACGCATAACACTTATTCGCGGTAAAATCCCTAGAGTTTTTTTTTCTCTCTCTCTAACCAGTGATTCTACAGAAAGTGTTCTGTATTATTATAATCTTGGTATCTGCTTTACTCAGAATTGGAATCATCAAGTGGGGAAGATCAATTTGCTTTAGTGAAGAGCAGCAGGGGCATTTTGAAATTAAGACTTATGACAAAAGGAAAGTGGCATTTGCAAATAAATAGTACACACAATAAGGAGCTTGGTGTTAGCCTTGTATGGCTTTGACCTCTGGTGACATAGTAATTTAACTACTCTGAAGCATAAAGAAAATATCTTCTTTTAACGGTTACTGAATCTCCCCAAACCTGTCCTAAATGGCCTACTGTGTTTCGAGCAAGGTTGTATTGGCATCAATATAACTGCATGTATTAAACACTTATTTTATTGGATCAAACCCTGGAGCACCCCTCAGCCACACAACTGCAGAGATTGCATACAAGATGTCTGTCGTATGTAAAACTACGTTACCACATGAATACCTCCTCACCCGGCTAATATCAAGTTTGTAAGCTGTTTCTTTTTGAAAATACATCAATAAATACAATGACATGTTTAATTCTGGCACTGCAATCTTCTGGTCAAAACAAAGATGTGTGCTCAGATTTATTCAGGTTACACATTCCTCATTCTTCTTTTGTACTTTCATCTTTTTTTGTAAGTCTAACGTCCTGACCCAGCATCGGTTGTCGGAGCATAATTTATGTAATTTTAATTTAAATTGTAAAAGTACTTAAAATCTCTCATTGGCTCACCTGTGTGTCCCCTAGTTATCATTTGAGATAAACATCATCTTCTTCACTCTGCTTGAACCTCAAAGGCTAATATCTTGTATTTACTCCCTTCTGGCCTCCTGGTCAGATCTGCCAATGCCTCACTTTCTCTTTTTCCATAGCATTAAACTCGGTGTAATTGGAGCAGTGATGCTGTATGCCACCAGTATCTTCCTACCTGAATCACAGTTTGCTAATTTGGTCCACATCCAGTGGGGTAACTTTGCTGAAAATGTTGGGGGCGGGGGGCATGACATCCTAAGGAAAGGGGCCTCGGCCAAAGGAGGGGGGCAAAATGGTATGCCGCGAAAGTTGGAGGAAATGCATCCTTGCCCCACCTCCCACTAAACTGCGTCCACATCTTCCTGTACAGTCAGTACTTTCTGAGATGAGTGAAATACACCATTCCATTACTGTGGAGGTCAGATTAGTAACAGTGTGCCTGCCTTTGATTGCTAATGTGCACAAGACAAATAATAAGTCGTATTGATTGCACACCACAGATGACCTGCTCCACAGATGAAATAATTAAACAATTAGACATTTCACAAATATTATTACCAATCTGAGGTTACAAGTGGATTAACTGCGCTGTGGACATATGATTCGTGAGTTTACATTTCAACTGAAGGAGAAAAGTGCAGGTCTTCTGAGGAGCACACAATCATTGATTGCAAATTGTATTCAGCATAATTTGGGATGCACGTGAACATGCATTTGCATGCGTAAGTGCACTGTCATGTACATGGTGATGCTGGCAACGGCTGTTACAACCTGCCAGCATGTTCCTAGCTGTGCCGAAATAAATACTAGCACTTTAATGTCGATTTTTGGCGAGAAGCACGACTCTAATGGGCGTCTGCCAGTTTACAAGGTACTTGCCAACATAAGTCAATACATTAACGAATGCTAATACGGAAGAAGTGTGAGTGGACCTCTTCGTAAGGCATACATGCAGCAGCAGAACAAAGTCGAAATGCAAGCATCATAGGTCAGGTGGAGAACAAAGTCAACTGTGACAAGTCTTGTCAGCCCTAACCATTGAAGATGTTAGTGGGCACACGTCCGGATACAGTACTTTCACCCCGACGACCCACGTAAGGAACCGCAATCTGCACTCAAGAACGTGCCTACATCTGTCAGCCCGCACCACCTCAGCCTGCTCAGAATCTTCGCTGCCATTCACCAGCCGCCTACCTCTACCACTCTACTGACCTACAAACCATTACTGCAGCAAGCACCGAGCAGGTGCCTCCTCCACACACACTCAGAAACATCAGTCCCAATATCACTTCCCACAATATGTATGCTGCTTCCAACAACAGACCTGATAAACCAGATACTTCTGCTACTATGAATGCCTGTGCATCACTTTGTAAGGTAAGGCACCCATTTCTGCTACTGTGGTGCCCATTTGTGTCGTAGTTGCCCCCAATGCTAACAATGTTGCACTCATTTGTAAAGAAACTGGACCTTTTTCTACTAACATTTGCAAGGCGACTACATATTGCTGCTAATGTTGCGCCCATCTGCGCTATAGTTGTCCCCAATGCTACCAATACTTCACCCATTTTAAAGTAACTGTACCTTTTTCTGCTAAGATTTTCAAGGCGACTGTACCTATTGCTGCTAATGTTGCACCCATCTGTGCTATATAGTTGCCTCCAATGCTACCAACGCTGCGCCCATTTGTAAATTACTGTACCCTTTTCTGCTAAGATTTGCAAGGACTTATTGCTGCTAATGTTGTGAACATCTGTGCTATAGTTTCCCCCAATGATACTAATGATGCACTCATTTGTAAAGCTACTCTACCTTTCTCTGCGAACATTTATGAAGTAACTGTAACTATTACTGCTATTGTAGTCATCCCCAATGCAACCAATACTGCACAGATTTGTGAGGCAACGGTACCCATGTCTGCCAATAATTTCCCCACTGGTGGTGTAGCTGTGCCCATCTTTGCCAATAGTACTTCTGCACCTTTCTATGCTTCCAGTGGTGACATCACTTTGGTCCACACAGCTAAAAGTAATATAACGTGTTCTAGCACTGACTCGACCACCCACCAGTACTAATGTGACTGACAATCATAACCTTTAACTTGCCAACGTTCATACCAGCCTGTCCCCCAATAGCTCTGCTCCTATTGACTTGGCCACACATAGCGCAGTAGCAGGAATGCACAAACTCCCCGGTCCTCTCCTCAATCTAGCCTTGGTCAATGCCTGCTCTCTACCTGCCTGTGCTCTTGACATCCATGACCTCCTGGCAGTAGGGGATCTTGATGCCCTCACCATCACAGAAACCAGGCTGCAAGCAGCTTCTGGCCCTGCCCTATCCCTCGTCATCCCATCTGGCTACACTATTTTCAAGAGCTACATAATTAACTCCAGGGGAAGAGTCACCCTCATAGTAAAAGACCTCCTTTGCATTAGGCAACTCAACAGCTCACTCAATGAAAACTGCAATATCCTCTTCCAGAACTCACCATCTCCCCACCAACACAATCACTGTCCACATTGTCTACCTCCTGCCTGAAGCCTGAACCTATCCTGACATTTGAAGAAGACCTACTTCATATACATACGGCCTACTTCATACTACTTCATGCTTTAGGAGATAATATAAAGCCCTCCTCTCAAGTGATTGTCTTGGGAGATCTAAATATAGGCCTTAATGATCACACCGACATACAAACCACCTCGCTAGAGATTTCATCTAACACCTTAGGCTTCAGTCAGCACATTTGCAACTCCATGCACATTAAAGGGCACTCCCTGGGTTGGCTTGCTGACCTCAACTGCCATATTTCAGTTAAGACCAATCATCCCTGCCCATGGTCGGATCACCTCATTGTTGCCTTCACCATCCCCCTTGCCCCGCTAACCAAAGCTCCTACCAATCTGCAACCACTGTCTCTGGCTTGCAGCTCCTGGAAGTTAACCAAAGGTAGCCTCTTACCATTCATTGATGTTCTCAAATTGGAGCTCCTGGATGCTTCTGATCCCAAGAATGTAGCTGATATTTACACCAAAACACTAACCAGTGCAATTGACATGTTGCCCACTATTTCCTAAAAAAAGCCAAACCCACAGCTCAAATCAACTCCTGGTACACTCAGGACCTTTTGAATCTTAGAACAAAAAAAGATTAGCTGAAAACTGTTGTAAAAAATAACCCTCTTATGCCCTAAAACAGATATTCGCAAAACTATCCAGACAATGCAAACAAGCTTTCATCCAGGCCAAAGCCACTACTTTCAACAGAAGAATAGCTAAAGCCAAATTGGACACCAGATAACTATTCTCCTTCCTTAGGGAACCAGCATTCACCCTTACCAAACACCCAGCCTGGTGTGCCAGCATACATAATGCCATGCTTCAAAAAAATGGCATGCTTCAGAAAAAATACTCTCTAAACAAACTTGCCTTAAACACTCCCATCAGGGTGCCAAAGCCACTCTAATGCCTACCTCAAATACCCCATGGACCCCATTGTTCATTTTCAGCAAAATCACCATACAAGATACCATACACATCCTAAAAAGCCTGAAGCCATCAGGATGCAAAGAGGATGTATGCACAGCCCCCTTGTCAAGGACTGTGCTGAAGCACTGGCTCCGTTTATCACAGCATTCATCAACTCCTCCTTCTCAATAGGCTCAGTACCAGCCAACCTCAAAGAATCCTGTGTGCTTGCCCTCTTTAAAAAAAAAAAACTCACTCGACCCTGCTATACCTAACAATTACTGGCCCATCAGCACACTCCCCTTCCAGTTACAAATACTTGACAGAGCGGCTTATGTTCAAATTCAACATCACTTAGAAGCAAACCACATCCTGGGAGTCAGGCAGTCTGGTTTTAGCACAGGCCACGGCACAGAGTCAGCATTCCTGGACCTGAAAAATCCGATTGACGAGATCAGGGATGAGGGAAAACCTGCACTACTGCTCCTCGTAGTTCTCTCCACTGCCTTCGATTTAGTCTACCAGAATATACTTTGCCACCAACTTACCACCACAGCTTCCTTCTCCCGGGAAGCGCCATCCAGGATTCCTTCCTTCTTAGAAGGCAGAGCAATGAGAGTCTTCTCCAAAAATGCCTGCGTGGCATCAACCCTATCAGTTGTGGAGTACCTCAAGGGTTGTGAGTCTCACCAATGCTGTACAACACATTCACAAAGCCACTATTTGACCTTTTGGACTCCCTCGGCATAGCTTACACTAACTACACCAACGACACGCAAATTCACCTCCCTCTTTCTGGCAATTACACCAACGATGCTTTCACGCTGAGCTCAACCTACACCACCATCCAAGCCCGGATGATGACCCATGACCTCCATCTCAATAATTAGAAGACCAAACTTTTCCTCATAGGACCTGACCCATGATAATAAAACTTGACCCAGATTATGCAGCCGACAACATTGATAGGACCCTGATCTCAGTCTCACCAGTGGTCAAAACTTTAGGGGTCTACCTTTATGCAAAACTTTCCCTAACCCACCAAGGAAATGCAAAAGCCTCCTCTGCGGCCTACTCAACCAAATTGCTAAATGCTTCCAGTACCTTCTTCTGTACAGACAGCTGCTTAAAGATCGCTGGGGCAGTGGTTAGCACCAGGCTGGACTATTGTAATGTGCTCTTCACTGGTACTTCTGCTCACAACATACAAAAATGTCAGACCATCCAAATGAATGCCTTGCCAGACGCCGTGAACACACCTGCATCAGAAAATATCCTCGCCGCCCAAAGAGCAGCACAATGACTCCCCATCCGAGAAATAATCTCATTCAAGACACTCGCAATCACAAGCATATATCCAAATCCGCCCGCCCTACCTGGCACAATAAATTGCTAAGACTCACTCATCCAGGCCTACCAGTAAACCGTACATCTATAGACTTGTTCAACCCAAGTTCAAACGTGCTAAACCGCAAGACAAGTTTCCCAGTCATTGCTGCAAACAATGGAATTCCCTCCCACACATATTAAGTGCAGAGTAATCCTGCTGGCCTTCCACACAGCCCTCAAAACCTGGTTGTTTGGCTAAACCTTGCACACGGTGTAAGCTTCCCATTGAAATATGAATTTGATGCATATGTAACTGTATTTATATTTGACTATTCATGATCAGCACCTCCGGGCAACATGTAACTGGTTCCTCAACAGCACATAGATGCCCTACAGTTTGTGTGTGCTATACAAGTGAAAAGATAAATACAAAAATACAAAAACCTAACTGCCATCCATTATAATGTGGCCTGAAAAGGAGAAGAGCAAGGAAGATAACTGTTTACATTATACCCACCTTGCTGGATAGTACTTCTCTGAGTGGGCAGAAGAGACAGGTTTACAGTCAGATGCGTTGTATCCTTTGCTACCTGTCCACCTGCAATGTTACTCTGAGCAAGGATGTCATTCCACCAAAATTGCACAGGTAGCGGAAGCGACACACAAGGTTTCTTGATTAAACAATGATGAATTTATTTAACACTCAGTTAGAGTAAGCCTTCTTCAGAAGGGGCAATATAACAGTAACACTCAAATACACTTCAAGAATTCTAAATCATTTGGGATGGCCCCTAGACACTACCTACACCCTCAGGTGACTTCAATAGTTAGGGTGCTAGGGACATTAATATATCACTGTTGCATTTAGAATCAGATTTAGGAATATGTCAAAGGAAAAAGGTTATGTAAACAACACAAGAGATCACACAAATATTCTGAAGCAGGTAGGTACGTTTGGTAACTCCCAGTGCAAAGTTAGTTAACTCTTTCCTGGAAGGAAGACACAACACCCAAGCAGAGGAGAGAAGAGTCATTCTGGGAGCCTAGGCCAGCCGATGTTAAATTAGCAAAAGTCAAGGTGAACTGAAGCACTTCTTGCAGAAAAGTAAATGTCTTGCACAATGTTTTAGAAGAAATTCAAAGTAGGTCCACAAGCTGATTAGGTGTGTGAGGTAAAGAAGCTGTCAGCAACTCTACAGAGGCAACCAATACGAGCCAAGTAAGGTGGCACAACAAGAGGTAATTTCGCTCAGGCTTTACAGTACCTTTAGGATGAAGAAATTTGCAGCAGATGACTTCTGTTCCTGTGCAGCTCTGCAGATCCTGGGATTCCTGGTCCTCAGTCGTGGGAACAAGAGGCAAGACTGCTGGGGACTCCTGCACTGCAATGGGATGGTGACCGCTTGCAACCGGCAATCTTCAAACAAGTGGTACTTTGGTGTTTCAACTCCTCGCGTCTACCGCAAATAGCAACACTGGGGGGTTCTTGTCTGTTGAGAAGTGCTTTCCTTGCATCTGGGGTCCCGCACTCTGTTGAGGGGGCTCAGGCTCGGTCAGTCCTGCTGGGAGTCTTGAGGATCTTCCTGAAGCTCTTGGCCACCTTAAAAGCAACACACACAATCTGGTGTTCCTCTCCGTGGCTATTCGATTCCAGCAGCGACTGCAGTGGAAATTCAACCAGCTCTGAGAGGATGTGCAGGTGGTTTACTATGGGGTTGATTGGTCCCACCAACTCAAAGGGAGAAGTCGTCCTTGCAGGGGCTTCTCTGTCGCTACGAATTTGGAGTTCAGCACAGCAGCAGGGCTTCACTGGGCAAACCAACGTTCTGGGAGATGCAGCAGGTGTCCTCTTCAAGTTCTTCTTGGGATTCCTTTGTCCAGTGGTCGATTCTGCCTTCCAAGGCAAAAAGCCATGCCTTTTATCCAGGTTTCTCCCTTTCATTCCAGCCTAGCTGTCAGTCACCCAGCAGGGTGG
Source organism: Ambystoma mexicanum (assembly GCF_040938575.1). Lineage (NCBI taxonomy): Eukaryota > Metazoa > Chordata > Amphibia > Caudata > Ambystomatidae > Ambystoma > Ambystoma mexicanum. The sequence goes on along the minus strand of NC_090936.1, from coordinate 824,419,686 downwards.
CTGTCCTTGCCAGACAGCCAGCCGGCCAATCACAAGAGGGTGCAATCCTGTCTCCTGGGAGACTACGCACAGGGAGTTTCAGGCACCTCACTCGCTTCCTGCCCGAGCCAGACACCCTGCAGCCATAGGCGGGCTTCACTTGTGAATCCTACCAAAGGCAAAAACGAACAAAGGGACCAAACCTGGTTTGACGCACAGAGTAAATCTCAAGAAAGACCTTTCCACAAAGAAATGGCGAAAAAAGAAGACCTGGGCCATTTTGACAATAATTGCACCCTTGGGTGCTTTACTGCAGCTACAAAAGCAGCCCGCAGTAAATGCACAGCACAGTAGTTAAAAGTAAACCACTGCCACCAGCCATTGTTGAGGAAAGTGTAACATAAAATTGTTACATGATAAGCTAGACAAAGGGGTTATTAAGTAACCCTTCCAGCACCCTATTGTAAGATAGTGTGTGCTGGTTCTAGAAAGTTACAAATGTAAGTAAAGTCAATTTCACTTTACTGCTATTGGAAACAGTAGTTTAGCCAAGAGAAGGTATTTAAACCTTTGGGAAATCTGAAAGACTTCCCTGTGCCATTGCACTGAAGGTGCTCTGTGACACAATGTAAAAGATGATGCCTCTGGAATTTGTCAGAACCCATAACCAAAAGAAACACAGATTTCAAAATCACATTAAAATACATGAGCGAGTGGGGAAAAGGGTCTCACTCTTTCCAGGTTAAAAATTCAAGTACTCAAAATCCAGCAAAGTTGCTGTGTGTCTCTTAGGTAGAAAGGAATGATCACATTTCTGAGAATTCTCCTTAACAGTTGTGCCTCCCAGACTAAGGGACAGGAGGTTTTAATCCACCCCTGGGTGAATCTCCTTACTCCAGTGGGTCATACTTTATGGAGAGACCATAAGCATTTTGTTGATTACACCCTGACCTGTGTTCTATGGTAAAATCAAACCCTGGTAGGATAATTGACCATTTTAACAATTTAGGATTCTCCCCCTTCATCTGCATTAACCATCTCAAGGGTTGGTGGTCTGTTTGAATCACAAAAATAGATCCATACAAGTATGGTCTAAACTTCTTCAAAGACCACACCATGGCAAAACATTCACATTTATGGTTGCCAACTTTGTTTCAAGGACCTTCAATTTCCTGCTGATGAAGCAGATTGGGTGATCCCTGACTTTCTCATCCAGCTCACTCAGAACTGTACCTATACCTGTATTGGAGGAATCTGTCTGTTCAATAAAGGATTGGTTGTAGTCAGGAGCTTTTAAGACTGCTACTTGACAAAGGGCTTTCTTAAGTCCTTCAAATGCCTTAGGGCACTACTAATTCCACCTGCCCTTCTTGGGGAATTTGGGTGAGGAGATCACTTTCAAGGGAGAGACTATGGTCCCATAGTTCTCCATGAAGTTCCTATAGTAACCCATGAGACCTAAAAAGGCTGTCACTTGGGTTTGAGTAGTAGGGGTAGCCCAGTCTTGTACAGCTTGTACCTTGCTAGGCAAAGGCCTTATTTCACCTCCTCCTACCTCATGTTCAAGGTAGACCACTTTAGTATGACCAATTTGACATTTATTTGCTTTTATGGTCAGATTGGCCTGCTCAAGAGTCTGCAATACATATCCTAAGTGAGCAATATGTTCCTTCCAAGTAGGGCTGAACACTGCAATGTCATCCAAGTATGCCATGCAGAAGTCATCCATCCCATTCAGAACATGATTCACCATCCTTCGGAATGTAGCAGGTGCATTCTCTAGTCCAAAAGGCATAACCTTAAACTGGGAGTGGCCTCTTGGGGTTGAAAATGCAGTTTTCTCCTTGACATGGTCAGTCAGAGCTATTCCATGCCATCCTGCTCAACCGTCTCCATGATAACCTGGGTATCACTGGTCAGGCTCTGGCGTGGCTGACCTCTTTCCTTTCCAATCGACCCTCCCAGGTCCAACTGGGGTCTTTCCTCTCTGACATCTTTTTCTCTACCGGTGGTGTCCCCCAGGGATCTAATCTCTCTCCCTGGCTGTTCAACCAGTATCTGGCACTCCTTGCCCACCGCATCGCCACTCTCTGCCCCAACTTTCAGTGCTATGCGGACGATTCCCAGCTCATTTTCAGGCTACCCTTGGCCTCCTCCTCTCCTTCCCTCATCTCCGACTGTCTGTCTGCTATCCAGGAATGGTGTGCCGCCAATGACCTCTGCCTTAATGCCAGTAAGACTGAGATTCTACTCATCGGCACACCCAATCCCTCCTTCCCTGCAGCGCTCTGGCCAGCCTCTCTTGGCCCGCCTCCTGCTCCTACTTGCAAGGCAAAAAACCTCGGGGTCATCTTCGACTCAACACTCTCCTTCTCTCCTCATATATCTGACGTCTCCAAGAATTCACACTACCAGCTGCACCTCCACAGAGGTATTCTTCTCTTCCTCTCCTTCCCCCAGAAGCTCATGGTCTCCAGAGCCCTGCTTCTCTCAAAGCTGGACTACTGTAACAGCCTGTATCTTAATCTGGCTGCCTCCACTCTCCGCCCTCTGCAACTCATCCAGAACAGGACTGCGAGACTTGTCCTTGGCCTCAAGCCCAGGGACCATATCTCTCCAGGACTGAAATCTCTACACTGGCTCCCAGTGGCTGCAAGGATTAAGTTCAAAACCCTCTGCATTGTCCACAAGGCCTTCTGGGGCCTGGGGCCTAAATACCTTCAACTCTCTCTTCCTAAATATCTTCCTTCCCGAGCCCTTCGCTCATCTGTCTCCAACTCCCTCAGGGTCAGCCGTTTCTCGAAGCAATGAGCTGGGGGTAGATCTCTCTCTGCGGCAGGTGCCTCCCTCTGGAACAGCCTTCCTGCCTCCCTGAAACTTGAGGAGAACCATCTTCGGTTCAGGAAGCACCTCAAAACCTTCCTCTTTGCTTCTGCTTTCTCTCTCCCGCTCCCCTGCAAAATTCTTCACTGAAACTGCACTGAACCTGCACCTGGGCCACTCGCACCGACCTCGGTCCTTGGCCCAGCCACTCTCCACTTGCACTGCCTCCCTGGCAACCCCTACACTGCGGGACTGTCTCTGCATCCCTACAGCTCCCCCCTCCCAGTACTTGCCTGCACTTACCGTGCACTTGGCACCAGCTGGCCCTATTTATTTATTTATTTATTTATTTTTATTCTACTTACCCTTTTCAGCACTTCCCCCCCTCCCCTTCCCCTTGCACTTTTTCCCTTCCCCCCTACCCCTGCACTTGCGCGATCTGAATAACACCTGGCCTAGTAGGATCGTTGTGCGTCTTCCCCTTGTTCCCCCCTCCCTGCCTCGTCGCGCCTTGAAACACTTGTGTATAGGCGCGTTACAAATGCCATATCATATCATATCATTTGCCAAAAGGCTGATGTTAGGTCAAATGTACTGAGGTACTTGGCTGAACAAGGTTTGTCCACCAGCTCATCTCTCCTAGGTAAAGGATGGGCATCAGTCGTGGTGACTGAATTAAGAGCTCTATAGTCCACACAGAATCTCAACTCCTTGGATCCTGCCTTTGGCACTAGTACAACAGGACTAGCCCATGGAGTTGTATATGGCTCTATCACAGCAAGATCAAGCATCTTCTTGACCTCTTCCTTTATGTGGGTTCTTACATGGTCTGACATCTTGTAACCCCTGCTTTTGACAGGTAGACAATCACCAGTGAGAATCTCATTCTGGCCCCAAACGGTCAAGCGTGGTTGTTTTGAAAACGGAGAGGCAAACTGATTTAACAGAATGTTCCACTCCCCCTGTTGTTGCAGTGTTAGATCAGGAGAGAGATTAACTCCTCCAATCTTTCCATCTAAAAGTTGTCCCCTGAGGAGGATAGGTAGAGGCTCACTCTCCCCCTCCTCCTGAGCAGAGTCTAGAAGCAAAGATCCCAGTTCTGGTATAGAGAAATAGGCCTTTAGGTGGTTGGTGTGAAAGACCTTGGGGGCCTCCTTAGGATTGTCCACCAAATAATTTACCTGTCCATGTTTCCCACAACCTTGAAGGGTCCAATCCATTTGTCCGGCCTTGTAGGTACCATAACTAGAACTAGCTGGTCTTGAGTAAACTCAACCATGTTGGCCTTCTGTTCATGGCAATGTTTAACCAGAGCCTGACCTGATTTTAAGTTATCAGAAGCTTATTTCATCATGTGTGTCATTCTCCTTCAGAGACCTAAAACATAGTCTGTGATTCTCACTGGCTTGTGAGAAGGAGCACTCTCCAACCCCTCCTTGATTAGGGTCAATGGACATCTACCCGGATAACCATAGAGGAGCTCAAAGGGACTGAAACCATCCCCTTCCTGAGGGACTTCTGTATAAGCAAAGAGAAGGTTTGGCAGTAGAAAGTCCCACTTCCTTCTAAGGGCTTCTTCAAAAGCACCTATCATGCTCTTCATAGTTTGATGAAACCTCTCCAAGAACCCATTTTTTTGGGGGATGGTAGGCTTTTGAGAATGTGTAGGTCACTCCACAATTTTTCCGCATGGCTTGCATGTAGTGGGACATAACATTGGTTGCCCTGTCTGAGATAACATCCTTAGGAAACCCTGCCCTGGTAAAAATACCAAGGAGGGACTTAGCCACTGCCTGAGCAGTGACAGCCCTCATAGGTGTGGCATCTGGATAACTGGTAGCATGGTGTACCACAACCAATATAAATCAGTTGCCTGAAGATGTGGGAGGGTCTGAGGGACTAAACATATTGATTCCTACACTCTCAAAAGGGAGACCCACCACTGGGAGAGGCACCAAAGGTGAAAAGTTCTTGGCTCCACTCTTGCCAGACGTTTGACAATGTGACAGGTTCTACAGAATGTATCTACCTCAGACCCCATCTTGGGCCAGTAGAAATAAAGAGAAATCCTTTCCTTGGTCTTCTTAAATCTTAAGTTACCAGCTAAAGGAATCTCATGGGCTAACTGTAGAAACAGGGTTCTCACCTCCTAGGGCACTACAAGTGTTATGTAGTCCCCTGGGGTAGACCCAATAGGTTCACTGTAGAGGAGGCCATCCTCCCAGTATAACCTGTGCTTCCCAGGCTCTTGCCTTTCCAGCTGGGAAGCTGCCTGTTGGCAAAGACCTTCAAGAGTAGGAACTCTCCTTGATCTCTGCTGAAGTCTGACCTACGGGGGACTCCTCCTGCAAACAAAGTCTGCAGCTCAGGATGGTCTTTAGGATACAGATCTCTAACAGGTGGGAGGTCTTCTTCCAGCTCTGTGTCACCAGTAGCTGATTCACCATGTTCTGGTTGAACCTCACACTCAGCCTCAGCTGGTGGAGGAGACACAGGTGGAACTGTGGACTGTCCTCTCGGGAATGTCCTGGTTTTGTGCACAGGAGTGCTACTTTTGTTGTGTCCTGAGACCTTGGGTTTCCCTTTTGTCTCTTTCTTCCTGGAAACAGAGGTTTGCTCTTCCTGTGGACTGGGTGTTATATGTTCTTCTGTAACAACCCACTGAGAGTCATCTAAAGTGAGCTCTCTGGCCTTCCTTGTCTGCTCCTGCTTCCTTTTACTGGGAATCCTGCGGCTGCTTGATACAACTCCAATAGTCTTTAAGTCATTCCCCAACAGGACTCTCCCAGGCACCTCACCCTGTACACTGACATGTATTCTTACAGTCATATCGTTGCACTGGATGATAGCTGGTAGTATTGGAACCATCTTGATAGGGCTTCCAGCAGGCTTAATAGGGCCTTTGGGTGCCTTAGCAACATCCTCAGGTTTGGAAAAGGTTTCATTCACCACTGTGATGCTAGCAGGGGTCTCCTGACCATTCACAAGTACACTGTCCTTGTCATATTCTTTTGTGTTATCTGGTATAGAGTTATACACATCTAAATTCTGCTTTTCCCACTGTGGGATGTTTTAACCCACTTCTGCTCTGCTATGCTGCAGCACTGTGTTATGAGGGTGCCAGAAATAACAAAATGATTGCAAAACCCTTGTGCGTGCCAAAACCTCTGAAAATCGCGCTTTGCAAAGCACAAAAAAAAAATGGCTGCCCAATCTGCCACGCATGTTGTCAGTGGTGGAACAGAGATCTCACTACTGGAATATGTCACTGGGCTCCACAACAAGTAAACATGGAGTACAGAAGGCAAAAGCAGTAGTGCTAAATGAAACCCCAAAATCTTGCCTTAAATCCCTTTTTCATTGTTGCTGAGACTGCAGAATGCCGGTACAAAACACCCTCAAACATCCAAAATTGTTGCTGGTTGCTACAATTAACTTAGTTTAAGAAATCATTGTGAACTTGCACGGTTCTGAAAAGCTGAAAGCATAAAGGGATTTCCACATCAAAAATTGCCTGTCCGTGGATTTCAAAAATATATGTGCAGTAGTGGACTGCTGAGATGACAGCTGTCAAGAGCCTGCCTGATTAAACTTTAAACATGTATAAACTGAAATCAAATGTTTGCAATCTAATAGGCCTGTTACTGAGAGTAACCATCTTGTAATTGTTTTGATCTCATGGTTTAAAAATCTTGAATCAGAATTCTAGCTGCTATTTTGAAATCACAAGTTTGTTTTAAGCTAAGGGAAAATGCAACAGAATTAACAATTAAATCAAGCCTGGCTAAAAGCTACCAAACTGAAATATCAGGTTTCTCCACAGAAGGATGGCCTTTCCCCCACCAGGAAATCACACCCAAGCGGTAATTATAGGATTTGGAAAGAACTTGGTATGCAGAGGCAAAAGGGAACAATGAACAGCTGCTACTAAGGAAGTGCGGGGTGTGAGGACAGTCGTAAATGGCCTCTGCCAAGAGCAAACAGGGAGTAGACTGTTTCTGGACTGCAGAGAGACAGAAAGAGGGGGACCCAAACAACCATCTGTGGCTGAACCTTCACAAAGAACATTTTCTTCAAAGACTTATAATTTGCCAGTGAAAATTGTACAAAATATAAAAGTAACAGATTGGTGAATCTAAATTTTGGCTGCACGTTTCAAGAGTCGGCAAAATCGTGTGACATGTTCTGGAAAGAAATGGCAGAAAATGTGATTTTACACAAAATGTATTTTCGCTAGAAGTCTGAAACTTTATACACTTTTCCCCATGTTAAACACGCACACTTGTAGAAATGTCCTTATAAATTGAACATTGTCTTCCGGATGAAAAGGGCAAAATTCTCGGGGAAAAGCCGAGACAAGATCCCACAGCTACGGGGTTTTGAGGGATAGCTGCTGTATAAAATATGTAATCTTTATATGTGATTGTTATAGAGGTTGCACATGTGTAAATATGTATAGTGCCAAAAGTAGATTTTGTGTTCAAGGGCCTAGGGGTGGGGTCGAGCTTAGGATAAACAAGCCCACACACCACTTATCATAGCATAAATAGAGACAGCTCACCACTCAAAAAAGGAGAGACAGATTCACTCACCATCCTGATACTGGTGGAGCACCCTGCTGCTGATCTCTACATCTTCCTTGCTGCAGACTCCAGAAACTTGGCAAAGCAGGAATCCATTGCATAGCTGAGCCATTTTCAGCTAGGCCTCAAATTCCAGAACCAGAACTCACAAACCTAAGGGGAAGCATCAAAATACAGCCGGGCTGGGCTGTACTGCTTGCCTGCTGAAAGAATTATCAGAACCAAGAAGGGCTGATCCAATCCAGTCCTGTGCCATGCTGTGACCAGAGTGCATTGCAGATCCAGTCCAGTCCTGTGCCGTGCTGTGACCAGAGCGTCTTTCTGATTGCAGATCCAATCCGGTGTGCCCAGCTGTCTGTCATAGAACCAGATCCCATTGCCTGACCAGAATCTTGATGGACCAGAATCCTGACGGTTCCATTTAAAAACATATCTAGTGACTATCTATAGAAAGTACTGTGTCACTAGCATATGTACCTTGCTTAGTTAATCCCTATCTTAATCCCAGCCTATTTTGTATTCAGAACCTGTATTGTTAGGAGTACTTTTGAATTATCTGAGCTCTCTCCAAACCATTCCATCTTCCTCCTGTAGTAGTATTGCTAAAACTATCTTTGCGTGGATCTTTTCCCATCTGAAGAAGGCGAGTCCTTAGCAGGCAGTCATTCTGATCAAGTGGCTGTGTTCCTGTGGGGCATTCATTTTGTTCATAGTCATCCTCTAGTGTAAGAAATCCTTTTTTCATTTTAAAAGCGCATTCCTATTTTCCATTCTCGAAAAAATGACCTCCACTAAAACGTCCATAACTTCCTCAGTTTTTGTGCTAGAAACAAAATCCCAAATTCTAGATCTATACGGTTCTCCCGTTATCGCGATTATTACACAGTGAAAAGTTTTCCCGCAAATTTCGTTTTTGGGAAATTCTGACACGTGTAAAACAGCTTTTGATTGCCTCCGACTTGAATTTTAAGATTTCAAATTGTTTCTTGGTATTACATCATTGCTTGTGTTTGTGTGCAACTATCCAAAGTTGGTTCCCATAAGAATTTATAGTAATTTCAACAATTTAGACCATATTTAGTGTTTTTACCCAGTCCATTCCAAGATAACTTTCGGACAGCTTGACAGTCAATTCTGTTTTTCTCTTGGTTTTGCTGGGGGAACGTGGGATTGATATTCTGTGTGAATTTTGCCATTCCTGAAAACCTGTTCTCTCCTCCTATGTCTTTACATTGCCTAATATTTTAACTTTGCAAACCAGCCTGATTCCTGATTCCTGGTTCAGTGTGACTGGGGTGGTTCCAGGAGTGGGGCGTGATATGAGTGGCATATCGTTCAGAATAAGGAGAAATAAGGATTTCAGTTGTGCATTACACACTAGGCGTTGACTTGGGTGTGTGCCGGATTGAAATCACTTACGCCACAGACCCAGGGACACTGAAGAAACACTGGCTGAGATGCCAATGGGATCTTCAGCCAATAGATGAAAGTTTCCACTTGCCATATGAACTTCTCCCTCAGGGATGAAGGCTAAGGGGGCATCGTGGACCCCTGAAGCTTTACCCTTACATCTGGGATCCCCTTTCACATGGTCATTAGACCCACAAGCACATCCTTTACCAAATGATTTCTGGAATGGCAGTTTCTGCTGACCTCCCTATGGTATGGGACCAGAGGTTTCACTAGGCTGACCTTGTTTCCCAAATGGCTTACACTTCTTATGTTTGTGGCTCTCTTTTGGATGTGACATTTTTGAATTCTCTTTGTCATCCTTCTTGTGCTGCTTCCCCTCATCCTTTTTGCGAGTGGCCCCATAATCATTGTGAGTGGCCCTATTGGCAACCCACAAATCGGCAGCTTTTGCTAGATTATTGGGATGAGTCTCTTTTGAGCCAGCCAAGTGTTGTTTCAGCTCAGAAGAGCAGGCATCAAAAATAGACTCCAACAAAAATAGATTTCTCATTCCTTCAAAGGAGTTCACTCTGTAACCCTTAACCCAACCATCTACGTTTTTCAAACATTTACACACCCAGGCAGCCCAAATGGTACCATCAGTCTTTTTGAGGGTCCTAAACCTCTTAATGTACTGGGAAGGAGGTTTTCCAAATCTATCTATTAAAGCTAGCTTCACATTTTCATACTCCAATCTTTCAAGTTCCCCCACCTCCATTACATCATCAGTTGCAATCTGGGGGAGCATAGACAAAAGCCCTGGAATGAACTGATTCCCTGTGAAACCCTGAATCCCATAGTTATATTCAAAAGCACCCAACCAATCAAAAATATCAAGTTTCACATCATACATACTCACTGCTTCTTTAGGCGTGCAAGGTCTCTTTGGACTGGAAGACCTAGAAGACTCTGGGATAGAAACATTTTCAAGAGAAAATTTCTTAATTTCAAGAGCATGTTGCATTTCCATTTCCCTTAGTTTGATGTCCTGATGTTTGGTTTCAGCTTGGATTTGTAACCTTTCGAATTCTAACTCATTTTCTCAAGAGACACACATTCTGGACTCAGTCATGGACCTTGTAGGGTGCCAGTGTCTAAAGGTTGAGGCAAAAGGGCCTGTTGAGGCAAAGAGGGGCTCTCTTCCTGAGACTCCTCTCCCTCTTCTGACTCTTCTAAGAAATCAGAGTTAGACTCTGCATTATCATCCCAATATCATTTTCCACGTTTCCTTGGTTAGTTGATGTGACAGGCCTACTACCCAGAGTTTGATGATTCAACAATCTTGCAATTAGTTCATTTGTCTTTCCTTTAAAGGGAGACTCCTAGTTTTACACATTTCTTTCAGTTGGTCTACTGTTAAAATGGTCAGGGCTTCATGACTGAAGTTATCCATATTTGGCATGTTACAATTGCTTTTCTAGTGGAGCTTAGCCATGTGCATGTTTTTAGTTGAACAAAAACCTAGTAAATTCTTAGTGTAAACACTCTATAATAGATCCTCACCACCTGCCACAAGTGTTAGGCAAGATTGTATGCAGTACCCTTTGGGTGCACTACAACAACCCTGACCTTCTGGCAATACTTTTGGTATAAGTCTGCACTACACAGGTTGGTAGCGTGTTGAGCAGCCAGGCTTATCTCACGAGGGGTCAACGTGAACTGTAGGGGAGTTACACAGAGATTCACAGTGACATGTGTTCAAATAAACTTTTACACACAAGGTTTCTTAATTAAACAATTATTGATTTATTTAACAGTCAGAGTAAGCCTTCTTCTGAAGGGGCAATAAAACAGTAACACTCAAATACACTTCAGAAATACACACTCTTAAGATTTTTAAATCAGCAAGTACCCATTTGGGATGGCCCACAGAAACTACATACACCCTCAGGTGATTTCAATAGTTAGGGTGCTGGGGACATTAATATATCACTGTTGCATTTAGAATCAGATTTAAGAATATGTCAAAGGAAAAAGGTTATGTAGAACAACACAAGAGATCTCACAAATATTCTGAAGCAGGTAAGTACTTTCGGTAACCGCCAATGCAAAGTTAGTTAACCCCTTCCTGGATGGAAGACACAACACCTAAGCAGAGGAGAAAAGAGTCATTTAGGGAGCCAGGCCACCCAATGTTAAGTTAGCAAAAGTCAAGGTGAACTGAAGCACTTCATGCAGGAAATTAAAAGTCTTGCACAATATTATAGAAGTATTTGTAGAATAAGAAGAAATTCCAAGTAGGGCCACAAGCTGATTAGGCCTGTGAGGTAAAGAAGCTGTCAGCAACTGTACAGAGGCAACCGAAACAAGTCTCCAGTTAGGATAAGCAAGGTGGCACAACAAGATGTAAGATCTTCCAGATTTTACAGTACCTTGAGGTTGAAGAAACTTTGCAGCCGATGACTTCTGTTCCTCTGCAGCTCTGCAGATCCTGGTGTTTCTGGGCCTCAGTCGTGGGGACAAGAGGGAGGATTTATGGGGACTCCTGCACTGCAATGGTACCGTCACCGCTCACAACCGGCAATCTTCAAACAAGTGGCATTTGGTGTTTCAGCTCCTTGCGTCTACTGCAAATAGCAACACTGTGGTTCCTAGCTGTCGAGATGGGCTTGCCTTGCATCTGGGATCCCGCACTCTGTTGAGGGGGCTCAGGCTCGATCATCCTGCTTCCTGGGAGTCCACAGGATCTTCCTGGAGCTCTTGGCCAACTGCAAAGCAATGCACACAATCTGGAGTTCCTCTCCCTGGCTATTTGGATCCAGCAGCGACTGCAGTGGAAATTCAAACAGCTCCGAGAGGATGTCAAGGTGGCTTACGTTGGAGTTGATTTGTCCCACCAACTCAAATGGAGCAGTCGTCCTTGCAGGGGCTACTCTGTCGATATGAATTTGGAGTTTCAGCACAGCATCAGGGCTTCACGGGCAAACCAATGGTCCAGGAGTTGCGCTAGGCGTTCTCTTCAAGTTCTTCTTCGGATTCCTACGTCCAATGGTCGACTCTGCCTTCCAACCAAAAAGCCTTGCCTTTTATGCACGTTTCTCCCATCCATTACAGCCTAGCTGTCAGTCACCCAGCAGGTTGGCTATCCTTGCCAGACAGCCAGCTGGCCAATCACCTAAGGGTGCATTCCTGTCTTCTAGGAGACTAAGCACAGGGAATTACAGGCCTCCCTCACTTCCTTGCCCCACCAGACACCCTGGACCCAGAGGCAGGCTTCACTTGTGAATCCCGCTAAAGGCACAATGAACAACAGGACCAAACCTGGTTTGGCACACAGAGTAAATTACAAGAAGGACCTTCCACAAAGAAATGGCGGAAAAAGAAGACCAGGGCCATTTTGACAAAAATGGCACCCTTAGGTGCTTTACTGCAGCTGCAAATGCAGTCTGTGGTAAATGCACACCACGGTAGTAAAAAGTAAACCACTGCCACCAGCCATTCATTGAGGAAAGGTTAACATAAAATTGTGAGATGAGAAGCTAGACAAAAAGGATACTAAGTAACCCCTCCAGCACCCTATTGTAAGACATTTTGTGCTGGGTCTAGAAAGTTACACATGTAAGTAAAGTCAATTTCACTTTACTGCTCTTGGAAACAGTAGTTTAGCCAAGAGAAGGAATTTAAACCTTTGGGAAATCTGGAAGGCTTCCCTGTGCCACTGTGTGATACAATGTAAAAGATGATGCCTATGAAGTTTGTCAGAATCCATAACCAAAAGAAACTCAAAGTTCAAAATCACATTAGAATACATAAGAGAGTGGGAAAAAGGTTCTCACTCTCTCCAGGATAAAAATGCAAAACCTCAAAATCCAGCAAAGTTGCTGGGGGTCTCTAAGGTAGAGAGGAATTCACACATTTCTTTGAATTCTCCCTAACACATCACATCACAAAAAGGAGGATCCCAGTACGTCTTTGTGCCAAATATCCAAGCATGGAATTTGTTGTAATCAATTAATTTTGCATCAAGAAACGCCTAAACAATTAAAACAATGTCTCTTTTAGAGTGTTCAATTTGTACACAAATATTTATCGAAATATCAATTGACATACAGAGGCCGATTCATGGAATTAATGTGCGCTGAAATTTTCAGCGCAAGCGTGCGAATCGCAGTGCCAGTGCGAAAATCGCAGGGAAACCTGCGCACAGCGATTCATGGAAGTCCGTGTGCGTGTAAATCCCAGGATGTGCGCCAACATTCTGCGTGGCCCATGCTGACGCACACGTCTCCAAACAGCGTGCGCTAAGCGCACAGCGAAATCGCACGTAGTGCAGCACAACAACAAAAGTAGGAGGAACAGGGGGCGTGACACGCGGAATGGGCAACAACTCGTGAAAATGTGGGCGTCACGGGGGAAGTACAGGAGGCAAGTGCGCGGAATGCCCACACGCACGTTCAAAACATGTATTCATGGAATCGAACAGGGCTAAGGCGTGCGCCAAAAAAGACACGCTAATCAGGAAACACATACGCCAGCAGGAAGCAGGCGCACGTGGACCTGTGCAGCATAAAAGTGCACGCAAACAACAAACAAGCACAGACGCCAGGATGAATATACCATTCCTAGTAGCAGTGGTCGTGGGATACCGCAGGAGGAGGAGGAGGATAGTCAGGCACAGAATTTTTACGCCCAGAACCAGCCTTCTTGGGATGCCTGATGACCAGGTGTATGGGAGGTACAGGTTTCCACCTCACATAATACTCGACCTGGTCAGTGAGTGGGAGGATGACCTCACATCACCCACCCTGTGCTCCCAAGCACTCAGCCCCCTGCATAAGGTCCTCAATGTACTGCACTTCTTGGCCACTGGATAATTTCAGCGGACAACTGCTATAGTGGGGGGGGGTGTCACAGGCCACGCAGTCACGCTGCCTACACCAGGTCTTGGCCATCATGACTGCACGCCCATCAGTCCGCAGGCACATATACCTGCCCAGAACACCTGCAGAAAGGCAGGCTGTCGTCCAGGATTTTTACGGGGTGGCACACTTCCCCAAAGTGCTAGGTGCCATTGACTGCACCCATCTGGCTCTACGTCCCCCCAGGGCATCAGAGCACATCTATAGAAACTGCAAGCACTGGCATTCCATCAACGTCCAGGTAGTATGTGATGCCAAGGGAATCATCACCTCAATATAAGCCAACTATCCAGGGTCCACCCACGACAGTTTCATTTACAGAATGTCAACCCTAAACCGGGACCTAGAAGCTGGGCGGCATGGCGATACATGGCTGCTCGGTGAGAATAAATGCCACAGCACATGCATGCATGTAAGATACTGAGCAATGTCACAACCCCACTAATGATACCCATCACCACCTCCCCAGGGGAAAGTGCCTACCCTCTGAGCACGCACATGATGCCGCCAATTCGGAACCCTACCATGCCACCCGAGGTAAGATACAACACAGCCCACATTGCAATTGGGGTATAGTGGAGCGCACATTCAGAGTGCTCAAGTCACGCTTTCGCTCCCTTGACCGTTCTGGCGGGCAGCTGTTATACGCTCCCCCAGTAGTGTGCACGATCATAATGGCAGCATGTGTCCTGAACAACGTTGCAACATGCCGGGGCCTGCCCGTGGAGATGGTGGTGCCCCCACATCCCCAACCACATGCACGCCCGCTGCACATGGGTGGGGAAAGGGCATGGGGTGAGGCAGCCCGTACGCAGCTGGTGGCTAATTACTTCACCTAAAATCACACCCCTGTGGAGTGCACACAGCCCTGGCACATACCATCTGACAATCAATGATGATGACATAAGGGACAGTCAACTGTCACAACCACACCAGCCTGAGATTGGTCACCTCGAAGTGTTACATTGTGTGCATCCCTACCTACACAAAGCAAACACCACCAATGCTGTGTCATCAAAAGACACACTTCTATGCTGCTAAATTCATTACCCCCTTGCAAAATACAACATGACAACAGTGCCATGTCACCCAACCCCTCCCCAGCACCGCCACACAACACACCATGGCATGTCATGCAATGTGAGAGCAAACAAAGCAATCCTCAAAATATGACACAAGTGTCAAAGTACAGTGTCCCTAATGGAAACTGCCCACACACAATATGCTCCCAGTAATGTAGAACTAACAACACACATGACCAAATACTTGCCAACAATACAATGCGGCTACACAACCTCAAACATAGCATAAACATGACAGTACTAAGTTAAAGTAGTGGTAGTTTTACAACCTGATCATGCCAGCACATCGGCCACTTCCAACTGTACAGTGCTGCTGCCACGCAAATGTCTAAGTGCACTGCATACAACATGAAGTCCATCTCCAAAGTAGACGGCCTTGTGAAGACATGAGGAATTAACCTGAAAATTAGGCGAAAGACATGTATGCACAAGCACATAGCAATACACCATGCAGTGTACAATTCAACAACAATATCCACTAGGAATGTATACACAGTATTGACTACAGACTGCCCACACAGCTCTTGGGAGTCCAACGTCACCGTGTAAGTCAGTGTCACTTGGGCACACCCTTTGCAAGCCCATGGAAACGGGAAGCAGGAGGGGTGTGTGTCTCAGGAACCCAAGCATCTAACCCAAACTCAGGACAAGCCTGCATGTGCCCAGCCGGAATACAGTGGATGCCCACGGGAGCCACACAAGGCAACACACTGTAAAAAAAAAAAAAATCAAAGATCAAACATCAAAAATCAAAAATGGCCATGTGGGGGTCGGGGGGGAGGCCACCCAGGAGATCCGAGGACAGGGTGCGCACCAACACCCACCTGTGTGGATGTTGGGAAAAAAACACCTCCATGGGCTCATGGCCTGCACGGCTATGCCAATGTGGGAGAACTGCTGCTGTCGCTCTCATCACCCTCTGCTGCTGTCACAGGAGGTGGTTCTGCCACAGGAGGTGGTGGTGCTATGGGAGGCAGCCCACGCAAAGCCCTGGTATGGTCCTCCATGGCAGCAAGCTTGCTGGTGTGGAAGGTCTCGTTTTTTCAGGATTATAGTGCGGAGATCCCCATGCAGCACCTGACGTGATGCCTGGATCTCCTCCCGAGTTGCCTGCATCTCAGCTGAGAGTGAACGTGTGAGCCGCTCCAGCTGCTGTTCTGTCCTCAAGTTAGTGGAAGCCTCAAGGTCAACAAGAGTATCCCTGAGGTGATGGAGTTCTACCCTCAGGGCTTCCCTGTGGCCCTGGGACTCTATTGATATCGATTGGCGTAGAGTCTCCAGTGCCGCCCGTCTGTCCCTGTCGGACACCAACATGTCCCCCCTGTGTGATTGGCAAATGGAGTCTGTTGCCTGCTGTAGTTGCTCCATCTGCCTTTCAGGGGGGACAATGGAAGTGGCCACCCTCTCCATTGCTTGAGCCATCATCTCAACTGATGCTGCCTGTTGGGTTGCCATACCGTACATGGATTGTTCCCATGCGGTATTGCCTGGTGGCGTACGGCCACCGCGTCGGCGGACACCACACCTGTTTGGTGCAAGGCAATCTGCACCTTGCTGTGCCGGCACTGCCTGAGGCTGCAGGACTGCATTCCCCCTCTGATCTGCTGGCCCAGGAACAGGATCAGATGTTGTGGAGTGTGACCCTGCATCTGTAACCACCAAAGGCGGACTTACCAACACTGACATCCCCATAGAGGGTTCTACCCCTGGTACAGGTGGGTTGGACAGAACAGAATCCCTGCCAGAAACATTTACCTGCGACGCCACATAGGTCTCATCATCCGAATCAGCACCTGAATAGAGGTCTGGGGAGGTGCACCCAGAGGCACCCCTCGACAGAATGTTGTGCTGCAAGATTGGGTTCTCACCCACCACCAGACCACGTCCCCCACTGGTGCCCGGTCGTGCCTGAGCTTCCTCCTGGGTCTGCACCATCTCCTAAACCTCAACAGCATCAAGTGTGTCATCCCCTGCAAAAACATGAAAGATAAAAAATGGAAACAGGCATTAGCACAATAGCACACAAATAGGCATGACAAGCTACAGAACCAGTACATGATTTACACATGTCCCACATGACTATAACCCTCCCATGCATGCACTGTCACTGAGTTGGAAGGGGAGGCAAAAGGCAGACACTGATGACACCAACATGGAAGAGCAACACATTTGCTGCATGCTGGGTAGCACTGCCATTACACATTGGCCTGTGAGTGGCATGTCCAATACACATACATGACACACGCCATCACACAGATCGCATGTACCATAGCCATGGTACATTCCACAAGTACATCCATTTGTCAGTGAATGAATACTGTCAGCCATCCATGTGAGATGGACATGATGAGATCAAAAATGCTACATAGTGTGACAAATAGGCATGTGCCACACACTGCAACACATCCAGTGTACGAAAATAAAGTGATTGCAGGCCAATGTACACATCAATGGTTGGTCACTTCAACATGACAGGAAAGAACTATCATGTTCCACATTCAAATAGGCCCCCAAAATTCCTGCGATCAGGTCAATACTCAATTAGCCTGAATAGCCAAATCATTCATCTAACAAGAACACATGTGGGCCAATGTGGGGTTCATCAATGACAGAAGCATGTCACAAATGTGACAATAGGGCTGAGGAATGCGTAGCAAAAGTGGTAGAATTGAAACAATCAGCCTGAACGAACACTGAAAAATACAAACAATGTTGTTGCAAGATGCCACTTCAAGGGCAACTGCCGTAATGTTGAGCCAAATTACTAATGTGGGCAGAAGGGATACTGTCACACCCAAATCCAAGGCCCCTGAATATTTTGGATGAAGCACATGGGTGACCCATACCACTCAGGCACACACACCCTCACCTGGCACTCAATCAGAACCCGTCACCCAAACAACATACACATGAATTACAGACACATGCATGGGCACTCACCGGACAATGCATCATAATCAGGTAGTCCTCCCACACCTTGGATCTGTTCCTCTGTGACAAAGGCCCCAGCAAAAGACTCATGTTCAGTGAGTTTGTTGTCCTCTTGTGGAGACCCAACGCCAGTCACCAGAGTAGCGGCATGATTTGAGGCCAGCGTGTTCTTTGCTCTGCGTTTCAGGTCATTCCACCGCTTGTAGCAATCATCAGCTGAGCGCCTCACAAATCCAAGGGCACTTATGCGGTCGGCGATGGTCTGCCAGTGTGCCTTACGTTGACGAGGTGTGGTCTTGCACCCTGCAGTCACCAGCATTTCGTGGCTATGTACCGACACATAGCCCACAAGTGCATCAAGTTCCGGTTCATTAAAGCAAGGCTTCCTTGAGGTACCGGAGTGTGTAGCCATGTCTGGGGTCTCAGCCTGTCGAGCCAGAGCACCCTTCTTCCTCTTCTTTAAAGGTTGAGCAGAGCCAGAGTGGCTTACGCTGCTCTGGTCAATAGGGGCAGAATCACCGGTGGACTGGATAGTAGGAGTGTGGGAATGCACAATGACCATAGGTCTTGATGCAGGCATTGGTTGCAGGGTAATTTTGGCAGGGGGAACGTCAGTTTGATGGACCGGGACTGACACTGTTCTGGCTGGGAGAGTCAGAGCTGGGGCGGATGGAGCTGCAGTTGCCCCTGCAGCCTCCCCACCCTGCATACTTGGGGCAGCAGATGACATAGCTGCCCCAGTTCCATGTGGATTGGTGACAACAACTTGCACCGCCACACGTGGCCTAGACTTGCTAACCTGAAAGTCAGCCAGGGAGTCATCCTGTGCCAGGTCAGGTGCCGCAATGGGCTGGTCCAACAGGGGCTGAGCTTGGATGGTGTCAGCCATGTTTCTCTCAACCATGGGGGGGCATGGGTGTCCCTGATTGTTCCTCCACACATGGGGTTATAGGGGCACCTTGCAAATCCCGGCCCCGTCCCCTACCGCGCCCACCACGCCCACCTTTTGAGGGTCGGCCACCTTTGCCTCCCTTACTGCTTGCTCGCCTCCCAGCCATGGCACTGATGTTGTTGTGCGTATGGGAGTTGCAGTAAACTATCGTCCTGGGCAATTGGGGGTCAAAGGGGTAGGATACTAAATGGAATTCGTACCCTAGTGCTCTAACAAGGCTGTCTGTGACCCCTGGGGGAAGATGACGGGTCACGCAATGCACAGGCAGCCCAATATCAAAAATTAACGTTCACGCAACCCCTCGTAGACCACATGCGTGAAAAAATGAACCCGCACTACACGGTGGCACCCAGAAACACAAAAATAAGCGTATGCGTAATACACGCAGCCTACAATGACCTCTGAAGGGGAACGCGACACACGGGGCAAGCTCAGTTGCTAAGTACGTGCGGAACTCACCGTCTGCCTGGAAAAAGAACGTGAAAAATACGCGCATGTGCGCGTTGGCAACACCTCTGCCAAAAGAAGAATTGTACGCTGTCTGAGGAGACAGGATAAAAGGAGAAGTGAACTCTGTTAGAGGAAACAGGCCCAACAAAAATTCTGAAAAGAGCTGTCAGAGGTAACAGGGAGTACGAACTAGAAATGCTGTGAAGTAATCGCGTGTGAACCGACAAGAAGTACAGATTTCACCCACTCACTCTCCACGAAAAGCACGTACAAAGAAATGGCGTCTTGCATGTAGCTTTTAAACCGGCCCACACGTACACGTCAGATACGCGTGTACGCGGGCGCTTTCCTCCAATTACACGCAATGACACTCGGACGTGCAGTTTTTCCACGTGTGCTCTGTCATCACGTGCTATGAGGGAAACGCCTGCGCGCGTAATGTAACTTACACGCTTAAGCGCTAAGGACCTTTGGTCCAATGGAATCGCGTACGTGTGCTGATGCACTTACGCGCTAAGGCCCTTTCCTCGAATTACACGCTGACGTGCAATTTTTTCACGTGCCAAATCACTCCGTATCAGGCTGGCCACGTGAAAACACACGGAAGACCACGCTCCTGCCCAGAAGGCTGAATTACTGCCCCCCCAGAGCCCCGAGCACGCTCCCACCTGCCACCTGCTGCTGCCTGACTGCCTGCTGCCCACGTGCCCTGGCATTTGCTGCCTGCACGTCAGCCAAGGGTGTAGTTGCTGTGAACACCCCTGCTGGAACCGAACACTCCCGACTGGGATTCCATCGCTCCACAGCCCAGCCCCAGGACCCAGTTGCCCACCCACACCTGCCTCTGGGGTTGCCATGTCCTGCACAACACCGTCTGGAAGCACTGGCAGCCCCCAGCCAGAGAGGCAGAGGGCCACCAGCTTCACTGCCACCGAAGTTGGTGTCCTGGTGGAGCAAGTCCTGGGGCAGTATGATGCCCTCTTTGGAAGTTTGTGCGCCGACAATGAAGGACGGTCCAGGATCTGGATGGACATCGTGACTGCCATCAACGCAGAGGGGGTGGCAGTCCGCAACTTACATCATGTCAAGAAGCACTGGGAGGACTTCAGGTCCAGGACCGTCAACAAGGCCCGGTGCCTCGCTAAGACAGCGGATGCAAGGGGCGCCGGGGCCAGCTGTCGAAACATCAAATGAGGGTCTTGGAACGCATATGCCCAGCGCTCTACGTCCAGATCCTTGAGAGGCAGTCCCGTCTGGAGTCGAGCTGTAAATGTACATGCATGGTGATAGTACGCTGTGCGTGTCGTGGTGTGCCAGTAGTGTGCAGGTTGCACATGTGTTTATGTAGGGGCATGTAGGGATGTGTATGAACATGGGCGTGAGTCAGCCACATGTGAGTCCTCTCAGTTTTGAGACACATTGATGGTGTATGTGTTGGTATGCATGCTGGGCAAATAAATGTGTGGGAGCACAAATGTTTGAATTTCTGTGTATGTACATTGTCATGGTTGTGGCATGGATGGTGGTTCATAATGCATGTATCTGCACTGTGTACATGTGCATGTATGTGTATCTGACAAGTGTGCAAACGTGATGCAACAAGGATGCACGTGACACTGATATGTAGAAGGATGAATGGCAGATGTGACATGTATGGTGATCTCATCACTGCAACAGTTGGAGGAGATGTAGACATGCATGTAAGTGTGGTGACCTGTGTGCATGTCTAGTGCACTCCTTGTGTTTCATGTGATGTTAGGCTCACCTTTGCCTGTTCATGCTGTTGTATGTGTATGGATGGTGCTGCCTGGTGCAATGTTGCTGTTGAAATGTTCATGTGTGTGAGTTAAAATGACATGTGTGTCATGGAGTGTGATGCAGTGTCTGTAGTTAAACAATGCCAGTCATGTGCAACTGTCATGTGTGTATCAGTCCATTGTACAGTGCCCTGATGCCTGTGTTTTATCTCTCCCTGTCTGCAGCGTCAACTGAAGAAGAGGGCAGAGAGGGTGCTGTGGAGCACAGCGGCAGGGATCATCCCGCCAGCCGGAGACGCAAGTCCCGGCTCCCCTACCAGGTTGTCATCTTGTCGGGGAGTGAGGAGTCTGGTGCCGCATCCCAGGCCGCAGCTGCCGAGGGAAGGTCCAAGAGGCGGAGGTCGGAGTTGGACTCCTCGGCAGCTGAGACCCGACGGAGGAAGATGGCACGGAGTCATCCAGGTTGGTGGGGTGTTTGGTGGAGGAGGAGGCTGTGCAAGGGACAGAGACAGGGTCTGGAGGTGGGGATTCCACTGGTGCCAGTGGTGCAGTGCAGGGGCAGGGACAGGAGGCAGCACAGGCCACCGTGGAGGTGCCTGTGTGTAATCTTGTTCCCGATCCTGTGACTGCATCATCCCGCACCAGCAGGGATGCTTACGTCCAGACCCGTTTTCAGGGCGGGGATCCGCTTACAACAACTGCCCTTCCTCTCCCTGCAGACGTGGCTATCCAGGACCGGGTTGAGCCTGCCCTGGGTGGGGTGGCGTTGCATCAACGGGCCATGCGAGCTGACCTGCAGTCTTTCCATGAGCAGACTGCACGTCTTCTCGGATGGCTCGTTGACCGCGTAGACCTACTGGGACAGCTCAACAGGGCCGGATTCCTCCGTTTTCTGGACCTTGTTCCGACCCCCTCCTCAACTGAACCCCCTATGCCCCAGTCGGCCTCCTCTGACCCTGCGTCGAGGCTGGTGGAGGACACATCCCTGCCACAGGATGTGCAGGCAGCAAGAGCCAGGGCACAGGCAGAGGCACAGTAGCAGCAGCAACAAGGTGGGAGCCATCATGGCTTGGGGCCTTCGACATCGGAGGGGCAGGCATCGGCCAGAGTGCAGGAGGACCCAGGACTGGAAGTGTCTTCCGTGTGGCAGCGGTTAGGCCATGCTATAGATGCGTAGCGGAAGCAGGCACTAGAGGCACGGCTCACGATGGTCAGGGCGGAAAACTCGATGCGGAGGGCCCTGAGGCGGGCCGAGTGCCTCAAGGCAATTCGCAGGGAGTTGGAGGAGAACATGTCATCGTCCCTGCGAACCCTTGGGGCCATGGAAGAGGACCGCCTCCAGGACATTGAGCAGGAGTTCGATGATGCCCTGGCACGGGACATCTAAAAATGAGCAGTCGGACTAGCCCGCTGCCCTTGTAAATAGTTTTTAGAGTTAGGTTTCCTTTTCATTTTCCTTTTATTTGTGGTCAATGGACAATGCCACACACATTTGTATATAGTTATATTTTTAGGTAGGTAGGTAGGTAGGTTTCATTTTTTTGGTTGGGATTATGGACCCTTTACATCCTTGGACAATGGATTGTATATAGTTTCATCATGTATTCCTTTTTATTTTTTTGTTTAGCATTATGGACATGGAGCAATGGATTTTTTTTTCCGGACAATGGATTGTAAATAGTTGGACTATGGATTGATTTCTCTTATTTTCTGTATTATGAACATGAAGCAATGGATTTTTTTTTTTTAAATTTCCTTTGGATTTGCGTTGTTGGAGGGTGACTTTGGACTGTTTTTCTTTCAAATTTTTTTGGATTGGTTATCATTTTCAGTCAATCATCTTTTTCACGTGCTTTTCATTTCATGTTTCATATTTTGGTATGCTTTCATTTAATTTTTGATTCCATGTACATAATACATTTACATTTTTTACTTCCATGTGTGGGATTCGCTCATTGGGTTGATGCATGTGAAAATGTGGGTTTACACAAGCAATGCCAACCAGTGTATGTGTGTGACGGACATGTGTTGATGTACATAGTTGATTTTTGGTTTGTGTCATGAGATCAGCATTTCACTGCTGGGGGGTGGGGGTGCTGGGGGACATGAGTGGGGGCCTGCTGGCAGGTGCCCTGCACTGTTGGGGGGTGGGGGTGCAGGGGGACATGAGTGGGGGCCTGCTGGCAGGTACCTTGCACTGCTGGGGTGTGGGGGTGCAGGGGGACATGAGTGGGACATGAGTGGGGGCCTGCTGGCAGGTGCCCTGCACTGCTGTGGGGTGGGGGTGCTGGGGGACATGAGTGGGGGCCTGCTGACAGGTGCCCTGCACTTCTGGGGGGTGGGGGTGCTGGGGGACATGAGTGGGACATGAGTGGGGCCTGCTGGCAGGTGCCCTGCACTGCTGTGGGGTTCTGTGTCCTGCACGCCTTTTACCACTACACCAAGTACATCTGTACTGGGGACAAAGGTGGCAGCGACTCAGAAACGTTCCTCCCGCATTCCCTGCAACCACCCTGCCTTTGTTTTTACCTTGAGGGCGTAATGCGGGCCGTGGGTTTATGACAGTACATCCCCTCCCCGCAGAAGGGCCAGGTTTTGTGGGATGATTGTGATGAAATAAGCGCACTAACCTAGGGGCATGCACATTGGTGGCAGGTTCCCAGGACCTATCCTCAGGGCCGAACCCCACCCAATCAACCAAGTAATGCAATTTACCCCCCCTCACTCGTGAATTCAGTATGGCCTTAACTTCGTACTCTGGATACCCTTCTACGAAGACAGGTGGTGGTCTTTCCATGCACATATGGGGCTTTGCTGGTTTTAGGAGCGCTACGTGAAATACAGAGTGAACCCTCATGTGGTCTGGAAGACGAAGTCGCATTGCTACTGGGTTAACCACTTGTGTAATGCGAAATGGGCCTATGAAGCGGGGCTTCAATTTTCGGGAACCTGGGAGATGCAAATGTCGCGTTGAGAGCCAAACTTTATCACCCACTTGATATTTCGGGTTAGCACAGCGCTTTCTGTCAGCGTACTTCTTGGTTGTGTTCTTGGCTGTGATCAGGTTTTGTCGGGCCTTTTTCCAGATCTGCCTTAACTGAGCCACTTTGGTTTGTACTGATGGCAATGCATCCGGAGTTCGTTCTCCACTTGGCTGCACGAATGGGTTGTATCCGTAAGTCATGAAAAAAGGAGAATATGCTGAGAGTTGTTATAGGCTAGTTCTGCTAACCACAAGAGTTCAACCCAACCCCCTTCAGCTCCATGTATAAAACAGCAAAGGTACTGTTCTAGCGTCTGATTCAGTCGCTCAGTCTGTCCGTCGGTCTCGGGATGGTAACTACTAGACATCTGCAACTGTATTCCTATTTTCTTACAGAAATGCCTCCAAAACTTTGACGTAAACTGCGATCCTCGGTCCGAGACTATGTGTTGTGGTATTCCGTGCAGGCGAACGACATGTTGTAGAAAAAGATTTGCAAAT
The DNA here is from genome assembly GCF_040938575.1 of Ambystoma mexicanum. Lineage (NCBI taxonomy): Eukaryota > Metazoa > Chordata > Amphibia > Caudata > Ambystomatidae > Ambystoma > Ambystoma mexicanum. The sequence goes on along the minus strand of NC_090936.1, from coordinate 824,395,334 downwards.
TCCTCCGCCGTCGGCTGGCCGCAACTGGGTATGAAGTGGGCAAGTTTAGTAAACAAATCTATTACTACTAATATCGTGGTTTGACCCTGATCCGGGGGCAGTTCAACAATGAAGTCCAATGATACTGTATGCCACGGCTGTGAGGGAGTGGGTAAAGGTCTCAACAGTCCTGCTGGTTTCTTGTGATCCGTTTTATTACGAGCACATATTCTCGCACATCTTTGTGTAAGTTGGGCCACCAATAGTGCCGTTGAAGTAGTTCTTGTGTTTTGTTCACTCCCGGGTGACCAGCCAATGGGGAGTCATGGCACCATTTGAGGGCTTGAGCCTGTAGACTCTTAGTCGGTAAATATACTTCTTTGCCTTGGAACGGTATGCCTTCCTGTAAAGAACGCTTTAGCTGTGGATCTTCCCATTGAAGTAACTCTTTCGCTGTCATGGCATTCCCCACCTGTTCCAGTAAGGTATTGGGTACACTCCCTACGATCTTGGTTAAAGGCACAATGGGTTTTGCGCTTCCTCAGGTCTAGGAGAAACTGGTAATTCCGGATATCTGGAAAGTATGTCTGCCTTCTTGTTCTCCTGTCCGGGTCAGTATGTTACCACGAAATCAAAGTCTGCAAAATACATCGCCCATCGTAATTGCCGTGGAGTGAGAGCTCGTGCCGACTTTAGGAACTGCAGATTGCGGTGATCCGTCAGCACCGTTATGGTGTGCCTTGCTCCCAGCAGATAGTGCCTCCATTCTGTAAAAGCCGCCTTTATAGCTAGTAGCTCGCGGTCTGCAATAGTATAATTTTGCTCTGCAGGGTTAAGTTTTCTTGAGTAATAAGCGACTGGGTGTAAATGCCCTGATTGGTCTCGTTGTGATAATATCACTCCCAGCGCATAACTAGAAGCGTCCGTTTCCACCAGAAATGGTAACGTTGGGTCCGGGTGTAACAGAACGGGGGCTGTAGTGAACGCCTCCTTTAATAGCTTGAAACTGTGTTCTGCCTCGGAATCCCACACAAACTTTTTACGTTTCTTGAGCAGGCGGGTAATGGCTAAGCTTTTCTCTACAAACCCCTGGATGAACCTTCAGTAGAAGTTTGCAAATCCTAGTACTGACTGTAGTTCTTTGACATTCTGCGGGGCTGGCCAATCCAGAATTGCTTGTACCTTATGCGTATCCATTTTTACGCCTTCGGGAGAGAGTATAAAGCCCAGGAATTCCACTGTGGTACAATGAAATGTACATTTTTCCAATTTAGCGAACAGATGGTGCTCTCGCAAACGTTGTAGAACGGATCTGACATGTTGCACATGTTCGTCCTTATTCCGGGAGTAGATCAGTATGTCGTCGATATAAACAACGACAAAAATGTCTAGGAAAGCACGTAGAACTTCGTCCAAGAAGTTTTGAAAGGCGGCGGGTGCATTACAGAGACCGAATGGCATGACCTGGTACTCATACAGTCCAAATTTCGTTCTGAAGGCGGTCTTCCATTCGTCCCCTTCACGCACCCGCACCAGGTGGTAAGCACCTCGTAAGTCCAACTTGGTGTAAATTGTGGCTCCTCGTACTTGATCCAGCAGGACCGGTATCAACGGTAGGGGGTACCGATTTTTGATTGTAATGGGGTTTATTGCACGATAGTCGATACACGTCCTGAGATCTCCAGTTTTCTTCGGGACAAAGAATAACGGTGAAGAAACGGGAGAAGTGGAATGACGAATAAACCCATTCTGGAGGTTGGTGTCTATATATTCTTTGAGATGTTGGTTCTCAGATTCCGTCAAGGCGTAAATCCGGCTGCACGGCAGGGCGGCTCCTGGTTCCAGATCTATCCTATAGTCAAACGACCTGTGCGGTGGTAATGTTTCTGCCGCCTTTTTGCTAAAAACATCCTGAAACTCTTGGTATTCTTGCGGTAATCCCACTAGCGGCTCTCCTTTGCTTTCTTGTGTGGCCCCTAGAACCTGCACCATATGTCCCAATTCTTTAGTGCACTGAGTCCAGCATAGACTAGAAGAGAAACACACTGTTCCACGTGCCCAGTCAATTGCCGGGTTATATAGCGCCAGCCAAGGCAGCCCCAGGATGAAGCCAAACTGGGGGGCGGCGATGACATTGAATTGAATGCGCTCTTTATGCCCTTGGATGTTCAAAATCATCTCCCCCGTTTGCTGTGTCACTGGTCCGGATGTCAACAGAGATCCATCGACTGATCGAACCTCCTCATGTATGTTCTTAGTGGCAACTGGTAAACCCAATTTAACAGCATAATCAGAATCCACAAAGTTACCCGTTGCTCCTGAATCCACCATTAACGTGATGGCTTGATCCCTTTGGCGTGTCTGAAGAATTCCAGTAACGGTAACATGGGCTTTGTGTACCTGTGTCACATTACCCAATAAATGCTTGGGGGCGCTGTGATGATTTTGGCTCAGCAGATCCCCCCTCCTTACTGGCGAGCGTTGGCGTTTCCCGACGAGGTGGTGTTCTTTGGCTTAGCCCCACATTCTTTCACAAAGTGTCCTGACTTGCCACAGTACATACACAGCTTTTCTCTTCTGCGTTTCTCTCTTTCTTCTTTGGTGATCGGTCCTCGAATTGTTCTGATTTGCATTGGTTCAATTTCCGAAGTCTTCTCTGTTGCTTTGCCCGAACCAGGTGCAGCTCTTGGGTAATCCAATCTTGTCGAATACTGTTTGGCCTCCCATTTACGTCTGTCTTGCCTCCTTTATCCTTGCCTGTGATCTAAACATAGGGCTAACTCTATCATTCCCGTGCAGGTGGTTGGTTGCGGGTCCACTTGCACTATAAGGTCTTTCAACTCCTCCCTAAGGCCTTGATAAAATAGGGCTGGTCTTTTTTCATGGGGCCACTCTGCTTCAACCACTAATCTATTGAACGTTGTCACATACCAAATGAGTTCTCTACTTCCCTGCCGCAAGGTAAGTAACTCCCGATCCCGGATCAAGGAGGCCGCCTTCCTATCAAACATTTTACCGAACTCCTCCTGAAATTCACCCCAATCATACAGTAAAGCATCGTCCTTCTGTACTAGGGGGGTAGCCCATGCCGCAGCATCCCCCGTGAGATAGGAAATCACGAAGGCTGTGCGGGACTGGGCCGAACGAAAGATTGATGATTTGGTCAAGAAATGCAACTGGCATTGGGTCATAAATATGGAGAACTTTTGTGGGTCCCCCCGTACCTTTCTAGGGTGGCTAAGGGCATGGGCGGCTCTGTAGTCACTTGAACCTGCACTGGGGTAGGGGGAGACCCATCTGGCAGGGGTCTACCTTGTGCTGTGAGTTCCTGCACACGGTGAGCTAGTGTCGCATAATCCTGCCTTGTTGCCTCTAAAGCATCTTTTAGTTCATGTAGGACGCGAGCTATGTCTTCCATGGTTCCGGAGTTCGTGCTACTTGGGCGTGTAAAAATACGTGGGTCCGTGCTTCTGTCAAGGCGAAGTCCGTCCCAACGCGGAAGTAGCAAGAACTCCTACCTCCCCTTGACGGTCTTGGCGCCTGGATTAGCTGAAACGCAGGTCACCGCGACCCCCACGGGGAAAGAGGGTTAGGGTCCACGGATTGGATGGGTTTCGGGATGGTAGGGTAACCGGATTGAGGGTTAGGGAGAGGTTATGGATAGGGAGAGGGTTTTGGGGATGAGTTGTTCCCAGACTCTGACCTTCTGAGTCTGGACTACCTTCACCTTGGTAGTTGCCTTTTTAACTCCTTGGGAATTCATTCAGTCATGCATTCTAACCACATGCATGCATTCCCCTCAGACTGGAACCCAGCACTTTGTTCACCTCATTCACAAGTTTGCTCCAGTCTTGGATTTCTATAAACACAATATTCTATCTGGCTTCAATATGCAGATAATGTTTCCCCCTTTTACATATCACCACAAGGTAAAACATAAATTCAAATACAATGGTTTGGTCACATAATGCACTTAGCTCTAGTATTCCAAGTGTTCCAGTGCGCTTCTTCCGCCCGCCGGCTCCGCAGACTGTGCGTTGCGAAACAATCAGGTCGTTGTAGGTAGCGATTCACTCCTGACAAAAAGGGAGAGAATTAGCTTTGCCCTTTCACGCCTTTTCGCTTTTCACAAGTGCTCGCAACTGCGAATACGGCATAGAATGGCCCGCAACAGGCGAGCATACTGTTACGTTTGCACCCGCAACTGGCGAATGCATGTCACATGCAAGTTTAGTGGGTTAATAGTTAGTTCGCGAACTTTCGCGTATCTCCCCCGAAGTGTATTAAGGTTTCTCAAATGTCACTGGTAAGCTGTGTCTCTTTCCAGTGTTAAACTTCCCTTTGGTTAACTTTTAAAAGGAAGGCAGGGTACTTATCTTTGACATCGCGGGGCCTGAAGGTGTGTCCAGTGGCGAGGGCGGCCCCGCGAGAAGCTTTGCTGGAGCTCCGTCTGATGCGTCCTCTCGGCAGCAGAGTGGAGCACGGACAAGCTTTCCGGATCGCGCATGCGCGGTAGTTTCTTTGCGCATGTGCGTTGCGTCGGGCGTTGTCCAGGGCGTTTCCTGGGCTGCTGGAGCTGTAGCTTCAGGCTCGGGGCTGCTGGGAAGCGTAGTCTTCCTTGGGTTCAGTGTCCTGCACACCTTTTACCACTACACCAAGTACATCTGCACTGGGGACAAAGGTGGCAGTGACTCAGAAACGTTCCTCCCGCAATCCCTGCAACCACCCTGCCTTTGTTTTTACCTTGAGGGCGTAATGCGGGCCGTGGGTTTATGACAGATGGTGCCTGCACATCCTCCATCAGCTGGTCTCCAGTTGTGGTGTCCACCCCTGCTGGGCCGCCGACTCCCGACCGTGGCAGGGATGTGAGCTCCACCAAGCTGGCTGTGTTGGTCGGGCCAGGTCCACAGGGGGCCCTGGTGGAATCTGGGCCGGAAGACAGGGTGGAGAATGACTGGTGCATAGTCTCCACAGAGGAGGAGAGGTCCGCCACAGTGCGCGACACATGTAGGGACCCTCCAACCAGAACAGAGCCCATACGTTCGTGGGACCCCTCGTCCGCAGGTAGTGGAGAGGCAGATGACATGGCACTCTCCCCTAGCTGCGGACGGGCCTGGGAGGGGGCCTCCATGCTGGTGCATGTGGTGCAGTCACAGGGTCAGGGACAGCAACATGCACAGGCCCCTCCGCGGTGACCTCTGCTGCCTCCTGCCCCTGGCCCTAGACTGCACCACTTGCACCAGTGGTACTACCCCCACCAGGCCCCATGTAGCGGGCTCCTCCTCCTCTGTGGAGACCACCAACAGGAAGCAATAACACGAGTGGCACTGTCAAATGTCACTTCCATCCTGTCATTCCACAACACATGGATGGGTGAAACAGTCCTGGCACCTGCAATCAACATCAACATCCATGTAGAAAGGACCCTGTAAACCAAGATGTTGCCTTCAAAGTCAGATGCAGCCATGGCGTTTCAAAGTCACACACACACTTCTCTGGCACACACACACACATGTGCACCATACATGTACATGACATCAGCACCCATTCCTCACCCCCTTCATGTCCAGGAACAGAGACAGCCATGCTTTCATGTGTGCATTCCGCATAGAGCTCCCCATGTTGCATTAAAACACGTGCACCAACCATGTGGTTCACACATAACTGGTCTCACATGCATGACCATGATATCACTGCACACACACATCCATACATGGCCTATGTCATACATACAGGCAAGCATCAGACTAACAGCACACTGCAACATGCCCTGTCTCACACAGCAAAGCTTGGCCACTTACCGCTCAACTCTGGACGTGTCTGCCTCCGAAGGATCTGGGGTGGAGCGCTGGGCCTACGGGTTCCAGGACCCTCATCTGGATGTTACTCATGCGTGCCCGGCCCCACTCCGCGAGGCGCCGGGACTTGTGGAGGGTCCTGGCCCTGAAGACCTCCCAGCGCTTCTTGACGTGCTTGATGTCACGGGTTGCCACCTCCTCAGTGTTGATGGCAACCACTATGTCGTCCCAGATCCTCTCCCGTCCTTCCTTGTTGGAGCGTGATGTTCCGCAGAGGGCATCATAATGCCCCAGGACATGCTCCACCAGGACACCAACTTCGGTGGCAGTGAAGCTGGTGGCCCTCTGCCTCTCTGCCTGGGGGTTGCCAGTGGTGCCAGAAGGAGATGTGCCCGACATGGCAACCCCAGAGGCAGGAGTGGGTGGGCAACTGGGTCCTGGGGCTGGGCTGTGGAGCGATGGTATCCCAGTCGGGAGGCTTCTGTTCCAGCAGGGGTGGACACAGAAACTGGATCCCTGTAGATGGCTGATGTGCAGGCACCAAATAGCAGGGCACGTGGGCAGCAGACAGTCAGGCAGCAGCAGATGGCAGGTGGGAGTGTGCTCGGGGCTCTGGGGTGAAGGAAAATGGCCTTCAGGGCAGGAGCGTGGTCCTCCGTGTGTGTATGCGTGGCCAGCTTGATACGGAGTGATTTGGCACATGAAAAAATTGCACGTCAGCGTGTAATTCGAGGAAAGACCCTTAGCGCGTAAGCGCGTCTGTGACGTACCGCGCATGGGCGTTGCCCTTTCATGTGTCAAACTTCACGCGAACCCCAGGAATCCACGTACACCACTCGCACAGGCCCTTTCGCGTGTGAAACTTCCCATGCACCCCAGTAATACACGTACCGCGCTCGCACAGGGCCCTTTCACATGTGAAACTTCCCTTGAACCCTGTAATACACGTACCCTGCTGTAATCACGTGTGAGACTTCCCGCGAACCCCAGTTATACACGTACCCCGCTCGCACAGGGCCCTTTCGCGTGTGAAACTTCCCTTGAACCCCGTAATACACGTACCCTGCTGTAATCGCGTGTGAGACTTCCCGCGAACCCCAGTTATACATGTACCCTGCTTGCACAGGGCCCTTTCGCCTGTGAAACTTCCCGCGAACCCCGTAACACACGTACCCTGCTGTAATCGCGTGTAAGACTTCCCACGAAGCCCAGTTATACCCTATACCCCGCTCGCACAGGGCCCTTTCACGTGTGAAACTTCCCGCGAACCCCGTAATACACATACCCTGCTGTAATCACGTGTGAGACTTCCCACAAACCCCAGTTATACACGTACCACGCTCGCACAGGGCCCTTTCGCGTGTGAAACATCCCTTGAACCCCGTAATACATGTACCCTGCTGTAATCACGTGTGAGACTTCCCGCGAGTCCCAGTTATATACGTACCCCACTTGCACAGGGCCCTTTCACGTGTGAATCTTCCCTTGAACCCCGTAATACACGTACCCTGCTGTAATCGCGTGTGAGACTTCCCGCGAACCCCAGTTATACACGTACGCCGCTCACACAGGGCCCTTTCGCATGTGAAACTTCCCGCGAACCCCGTAATACACGTACTCTGCTCCAATCGCATGTGAAACTTCCCGCGAACCCCAGTTATACATGTACCCCACTCGCACAGGCCCTTTCGCGTGTGAACTTTACGCAAACCCCAGTTATACACGTTCCACGCTTGCCATTTGCTGTTTGGCAGCCCTGTAAACTGGTCCAGGGTTAGCGCAGCCATTTGCGCTGGATTGTGGATTTTGACGGCTTTTCCTTGCGCTAGTTTTGTGCAAGCCGAGTGCGCCAGTTTTGTGCAAAATTCTATGAATTACCCTGACAATTGTGCAAACATAGTAAAAAAATATGCCAAATGTTCATATGACTTTCATTAAAGAACCCCCACAGATATGCTAAAGATACCCAAGTCATCCTGCCTAAAACAAGAGAAAACAAGTACAGAACAGACTATTAAAGACAGGCAAGTAACACACATATCCTGTTCACACAATGAAGATCAAGGTTACTGTATAATGTAGACCTAGATACTCATGATTTTGTTGTGTGTCTTCCCTAACTACAGAGAATGGGATTCATGGCAAGTCTCCTTTATTTTTGCACTGGTTTTTACTGTTGCTTGCCTTATTGTTGTTTGCAAACTTAAGTTTCAGATTTGATGGCCTAATGATTCTTTGGCCCAGCGTTCTTCAGGGCATGTGAGTTTTGGTGAGGGGAGCTTGCTGTGTATTTGTAAGATAATTAAAATATGTTCTTAATATTGAATGATTAACCTCATATGTGTGTTATGAACATTTACAAACTATACCAAAAACTATTGCGAAAAAGTCATTCATAAAAATAAAGCCATACACCTTAGTGAATTAACTTGTTTGGTTTTTCATGTCAATAAAGTGTTTTTTAAAATTGATGACGCCGCGCACTAAGCCAAGTACATGCAAAGTACTGTTGGCTGTGGTTTGGAATGACCTGTCTTTTGGATCACTCCCGCGCTACAGCTGACTTTCTGCCTTTGAGAGCCTCGCTCTTCTATGAACGCTTCGTGCAGACTTGAGGAGGAAGTCTTTATGTGAGGCACTTGGACTGCCTGGCCTACGCATTTGCTGCCGGAGGTTTCCTCCCCATCGGTGGCTCCGCCCCCCTGTGCTGTGTGATGCCCAGGAAGTTCGGATAAAGTCTCATCTCCCGGCGCACCCGCGCCGCGCACTAAGCCAAGTACATGCAAAGTACTGTTGGCTGTTCGCGGTTTGCGGGGAGCGCGGTGGGGGAGACTAGTTCCTAGCTTTCCATTTTTGAGCTTTCTTAGCTCCTACGCTGCTGTCACAAAAGGTTGGCCGCAGCTATCCTTGGTGCTAGGGTGTATCACTGATAGCATTCCTTAATGCTGAAGGGGCCGTAGCCTTGGTTGTCCCATTGTACGGTGAGATCAACGCGCTCTCCTTTGGCTTTTAAAAGTGATCCTATCCAAAGGAGAGTTGGCTTAGCATTTGGTCTCTTGGTGGGAATAATTGTGGGAAATGGGTCCCATCCTAAGAAGTGGGAAATCCGGCTCCGCCTCTAAGGAAACTGGTTCGCAGTCTTCCATTATCATAGATAATGCTCTGCTCCCCCTGTCGTCCTCTTTCAACAATTCGCCATTGCTTACTATTGGCTTGCAGGAGGAAAAGGTGGAGGGGGCATTTTGCAAGGGCAAACTGGAATATGAAAATGAGGCTGCGCTTAATTCTCCCAAGCCTTCAACTCCGGCTGGAAAGGTCTCGGCCACATTGAGGTCTTCCTTTTCTTTACAGGAGGCGAATGACAATGTAGGGGAGGGGGGGCTTGGGGTCTGCCATGGTCAGTTTGTAAATTGTTTACATTCCCAAGTTCAGCAGGGTCTTCCTTGTAGCTCTGATACTTCGATTCTGGCCCCCACGATTGTCAACGAATTAGGCCGAAGAATGCGGCTCTCGTTGGGCCCTTCTTCTCCAGCTGCATCTTCTTTTCCATTTCGCGAACAAGTGCACCTACATCAGCCTCCACTGTATAGCTGTGCAAAAGCTGGAGGCAGTATGAGTAATTTGGTGCTGATGCCATGTAGAGATGCCGACGGGGGGGCTGCCCGCTTTTATGAGGACTTCCAGGCTGTGGTAGCTTCGCCTGCAGGATTTCCTCAGACAGCTGGTGCTAGTCCTTTTGATTCGGGATCAGAGGGTTTTGATCCTGCTGCCCCAAAGGGGGAGGGAGGTTCGGCTTCAACCCCGGAGGAGTTACGGCCTCCAGCTCAAACCGCTGATCCATTTAATTTTCCTGTAATCTCGAGTTTACTTAACCTATTAGATAGAGGTCACGAGCTCACACACTACTCTATTAGGGAGATGCAGGGTTCGCTTTCTCTTATGAAAGACAGAATGGCAAAAGTGGAAGGCTTTATTATGGCGGAGGAACGATCTAGATCGTCCTATCTGGCCCAAGTTGAAACACTTTTGGAGAGGATAGCAGCTACCCATATCCAGCCCCCATTTGGGGTTACGACCGCTTCTCAAAGCTCTCAAACGGATAGTGTTGCCTTTGCTATAGATGCACCACAGAGATCTTACTCTCAGGTGGTGCGTGGAGAAAAGGGTGATAGAGTGGAGCAAGTGTGTGCAGAGGACATCAATTTGGTACAGGCTTTGAAACTGCAACATGTGCGTCTCTTGCAGATGGAGCAGCTAGTATACAAGCTTGCTGTCGTCCAGCGTCCGCCAGATCTCCAAGGTGGCGCAGGAGAGGCTATTCAGGCTGGTGATGGGCAAGTCTCCCCGCCTGATAGCCCCTCTCCTTTGTTAGATTTTGTTAATGCTCAGTCTAGGCCTCCCGACATGGTCCCTACACCGCCCTCAGATCTTGAGGACGACCCGGTTGAACATGAAGGAAGGCACTTCGTTTCGCGGAAAGCCAGGAAATCTTTCCTAAGAGCCCAGAAACGATTGAAACAGACTAAAGCGAGACAAAAGAAAGTTGACATATCCACCTCCGTCCCTGAAAATGCATTAGTGTCGGAGGTGAGGCCACATCCCAATAATGGTACCTGCCACGATGATTTGGGAATGGCTCTGTATGATTTGGACGATGAAAGTAGGCGGCACTTGCAGATCGCTGCCCTGAAGAACGGAAACATTCAGATTGTCCCCCGTCCGCCGGTAAGGGCAGGTACTGACAAGCTGCAACCTAAGATGCACTGCTTCTTCCCTAACACTGCCTCTAAAAAAGTGGCCACAGGGTCGACAGAAGGCAAGCTAGATGCAGCGATGGCGATTCCACAAAGCCCCATTAAAACCCAGGACATATCTATTGCGGTAAAGCGGGATCTCAAGGTGGACCTGGGCCCCTCTGCTTTACCGGTGGGAATCCCTGAAGAGCTGAGCAGTTCTGCTGGTCCAACACTTACCACATCAGTTTTGGGGTCTCAGGCGCGTTTTCTCTGTGTTGAAGTTGAGCCCCCACCCATAGTAGCTCTGGGAGGGCCTGATCTGGAGGCGCTATCCTTTGTGCAAACGCCAAAGGACATGAAACTAATAATAGGTTGGACTAGCAACCCAGAGATAAACGGTCCCGCTCGTATAAACAGATCCTTTCTAATGAATTCATTCTTTCAAATTCCAGCATTAAGAAATCTCTCATCCAAAGACCTGGACTGGGTCAAATTAGCGGCCCACAATAATAACAGAGTACTCTGCAGAGTTCAATTGCAAATCATTACTAAAATGTTATTGGAATTTGCTGAAGACTTTCAATCCATTGGTCTTATTCCTAGATTGTTTTCTGATATGGAAACCGCATGGGCATTCCTTGAATGGGTCCCGTCCCCCCCCCCCCAGTATGTTCAAATGCTTTGGTCGGTGACCTGCCTGACTCACAAGTTAACAAATTATCTATCCAATTGGCCTCACTTACGCAAGTCTTAAGTGGTCTAGCCTGGTTGGAACCTTTGATAAAAGTGGCAGTCGCCAATACAGGGCCCACTTCAGGCTCATAACTTCCATATTTGAATGTGGCCTCTTGGAATTGTTGTGGGCTAGGCAATCTCACAGCATGGCACAAGCAAATTGAGCCAGACAAGAGGCCCGATATTTTGTTTCTTCAAGAAACTATGTCACTAAATGCCTTTAGCCTAGACGGTTATTCTTGTTTCTCCATCGTGGCTGAGAGGAATAGTACAGGTCGTCCTTCGGGAGGTATTGCTGTTCTCATAAATAACGGCTTGAAAGCAATAGCATCTGTGTTGGTCTAATCGGCCTCTTGTGTGTTGGTGAAATTGTCGCTTAAAGGCTTCATGATCGGAGGCGATCTGAATTGCTATCTATATTTAAAGAGCGTAATACGCTCATCCGCTTGCTGCTCAGCCTATACCCAACAGGCTAAGGATAGAGGGCAGAAATTATTATTTTTCTTCCAATCATGGGGGCTATATCTAATACAATTGGCTCCGCAATCTATTCCGTTCTCTTGGCATCGAGGTTCAGCCTCCTCTGTTATTGATTATTTATTCGCTTCTAAAGCGAGTTCTAGCCTGCTTGAGCCTATACTAATATTAGACTTGGGCCTGAGCGATCATCATATGCTGTTTTCACGCCTGCATATGGGGTGTGAACGTTATGCAGCCTCTGCCCCTGCATCCCTGATGGAGTGTGACAGAAACATTATATCTGTAAACTGGCACCCCGCCGTGTGTAGGAAATTGGCATTTCTGGTAAACAGGGACCTCCTAGTGAGCTGGGACGCCAAGATTTCAACAGAGAATGGGATCAAAATTAACGAAATTAATGCTAAAATGATCCATATGCATCTGGTAGGTGTTGCGAAAGATCCTTTGTTGAAGGCTAAAATCGGGGATGCCCAGGTTAATGCTTCCCAGGTCGCGAGCTTAAAAAAGCAAAGAAGTTGCGACCTTCGGCTCTTAAGGAAGCGCGTCATATGCCCGCTTGGATACAATCGTCAAAAAAATCTGATTGAGGCGCGTTATAAGAAGCAGATAAAATTGTTGCGCCGGGCTGCCCACATTTTAGCCAACCAACATATGATTGGCCTGTTGTGCAAAAAAAATGCGTGACCTATGGGCCATTTTAAGAAATCCATCTGGAAAGGTCGATCTTCGCATGGTGGCTGTCATTTTAGGTCTGGAATGGGAGAGGTTCTTTAGTTTGAAATTCACCCTACCTGCTAGGTACATCAAATCAGAAAGCATTCCCATGCACTTGACCCTTCCTGTGGTCTGTCCATGCGAAGTAAACGATATTATATGGGCGATTGAGCAACTGAAACCATCCAAAGCAGCCGGCCCTGATGGGTTGCCCCCATGTGTGTTTAAGTTCGATCCCCATTTTTGGGCTAGATATTTGCTTCCACGATACCAGTTGATTTATCATACTGGGAGAATTCCGGAATCATGGCTAACAGCCATCATTATTCCCATTCACAAAAAGGGTGTGCTAAGTAATCCTGCAAACTTTAGACCCATTGCCCTGATTGACACAGCTGCTGACATTTTTACACGACTTATTCTGGTTGATTTAGAATCTCATATAAGGGCCCTCAATATTCTGTCCAAAGTTCAGGTAGGATTTCGAAGGGCAATGGGAACTCAACTAAATGCCTCAATTCTAGCGCATTTTAGGAGATCTGTACATGTAGAGTCAAAGGGTACCATTTATATGGCAGCCTTGGATTTCTCGTCTGCCTTCGATAATGTCCTTCGAGCTCGCCTTTGGCAGAAGATGCTGGCATATGGCATTCCTGCCACCTTGGTGGCTCTAATTGCTGCATTACATACGAATACCTCATGTCAGATTCGGATAAATGCCCAAGGGCTTCTCTCTGCCAATATTCCTACGCGGATAGGGGTCAAACAGGGCTGCAATCTCGCCGCGGTTTTATTCAATCTTTACCTCGCAGATATTGAGAATCTCTGGAAAGATATCAACGCATTTCCGGTAATATTGGGCTCTATGCGACTGCACTGGTTGGCATTCGCTGCCGACATTATCTTATTCGACAGAGTGCCATTCGGTCTTCAGAACAAACTAAACATATTCCATGAATATTGCACGCAGAACAACATGACCGTTAATCCAGTGAAATCATATATTATGATTTTCACGGCAAAAAAAAAATTGCCTAGATTTACCTTTACTATCAATCAGCAGCCTATTTATAGGAAGGACGCGATTATTTACCTGGGTTATCACCTGTCGAATAGGACCTCAATTGGTGGATGGCAGACAGTGTTGTACGCGAAGCTTAATCCACTTATGGGCCAAATGCGAATAATTTCCGCTAAATACTGCAGATTTTCTCTTTTGCCCCTTATCCAATTCTACACTATGAAAATAGAGCCTATTCTGCTTCATACGCTCGATATATGTCTGTTGAAGCTGGGGCCTTTGTTGAATCGGATCCAAGGACAAATTTGGAAGAAAATCTTAGGGCTACCAGGCTATGTACCAAATTCCATCATTTTACATGAGTTGGGGCTGTATTCTCTAGCTGATAAACATCTTTGGAGGAAGGTAAATGCCTTTTCTAAAATCCTTTTGCCTCCCCCAAATTCACTTTATGAGGATTTTCAGTTAATGTTGGTTGAAAATTGTCCGTCTTCGGTTTTAGAAGCGAAAGAGGTCATAATGGATACATTAACATCACTTAACATGACTCTGATGGATTTGACTAATACTCCAACTAAAGTTAAAACTCGCTTCTTTCGAAACTCTTGGGCACAAAATTCTGATAAGATCGGAGGTTATTCCTCCTTTTCGACCTATGCCACGTTTAGGCATGCAATTACTCCAAGGTTGCCATATATCTTATGTTTTCCTGATAAAGTGGCTAGACTGATTTACATGCATTTCCGTTTGGATCTTATCCACACTGGAGCACGTATCCGGTTTTGGGCTGAGTATAGGGATCTGGTGAGGTGGGATGGATGTCGATTTTGCCTGAATAAGCTTGAAAACGAAACTCTTGAACATCTCTTTATGCACTGTGAATTTTTTGCTAAGCAAAGGCAATGTTGTTTGGATTCTGTGCTTTTCTCCTACTCTAGTTTTGAAGCCAATTTAGTATGGTCAAGATGCATGCAGGGCTCCACGAATGCCATTATTCTAGCAACTGTTAGACTTGTTTCAATGATCGAAGATCAGTTGTTACCAATGAATAGTGCAATCTTTAATAGGACAGGTTTGGCCTATCCGCATGTGTAACAAGGGGTTAGGGTGCAATAATTAGTTTTGTACCTCTTTTCTTTTTTGTTTTCTCCTCTGTCTTTGTTTCTATTTCTGCTCTCTTTTTTTTTTTTTTTTTGCGCTATGATGCGTATGGTATTTCTTAGGTGGTTGGTATTTGTTATGATGTATTTTAGGTGGTTGGTTGGTGTGAGTACAGTGTTATTTGCATATCTGAATGGTTCGGCCTCAAGGTTCTCTCTAGAGGAAGTGAATTTAGGTGGTGGTGATTTAAAACTATTGTATTATTCTTATGTACTTAACATGTTTTTAAATTTATTTTTATGATGAACAAATTTTGTAAAGGTGTAAATTAAATTTGCTACCAAAACAAATAAAAAAAAAAAAAATAAAAAAAAAATTGATGATGATAGGTAGACGGCCGCTTTAAGGGGACCTCCAGATCAAGCTCCATGCTGAAATGAGAAAATAGGTAATGGTCTTTTTTTATTGCATTGCACATCACCTGCAAAGAGTAGTAAATCATTCAAATGAATCAGTCTACCTTAATAGGTTTCTAATCCAATTAATGTGTAACAACTTCCAAACGTCCACCTAAGGAATGAAACAATTTAGTTTCAAACCAGCTGCTCGTGTGTATAAAGCCCACATGCTTCCCAACATTGCTATCATTGTCAGCAAATATTAAACAACATCAACAGTTCTATCCAGTGTTGCTAAAGTAATTGTCAAACCGTGTTCAACGCTTGTTGCATGATTTCAGCAATTATTGCAAGTGCTATTGAAGTAATTACCAAGTTCAAATTGTGTAATCGTAGCCTACCTTCACCTGACAGCACTGTCTATCATGTAGAAATGTTCTACCAAGAATATAGAAAAGATATATATATATGTATAAATATATATATATTTTGATATGGCAGAAACCAGAAACATTCAACCTTTCAACATATATTTACAAATCTTCATCAATCAACAAGAAAAAAGAAAAAGAAAATTCATCGTTCCTTACATTTCCATAACCATAAGTTTAGAACAAAAAAAAAAAAGTTTACGTTAAGTAGAATATTCAGTGAGGTATAAAAACAAAAAAATGGTTAGGACTAAGAGGATTTTTTTTTTTTTATCCTGTTCAACATATAAAATTGTATTCAATCAGCTTTCCAACCCTCGATTATCTCATCACTGCTTTCGAGTTTTAGCACTTCCAAAAATGTCACAATTGCATAACCAATAGTTCTTGATTGGATATGAAAAAGATGATACCACAAGATGTGTTCGTCTACAACATTATAAGCTTCATAATGCTTTCTAAAATGTTTGATTCTGAGTGATAACAAATTCGAACATTGAACTATCAAATGTTGTAACGTTTCAGCTTTTTTTTGACAATACCGACATGATGTAGAGGTTTGGTTAGGTGGGTACCCTCATGTCAGATTTCCTTTGGCCGCCATAGGTTCAGCCTAAAGCCTAGGAGCCCTGCACGTAAATGACGATCAGGAGATTCTTCCAAATAAGGGGCCATGGTACCATATCGTTTTAAAAGAAATTGATTTTTCATGAACTCATGATAAGTTAAACATTGAGTCCGAGTGCTGATCCAATCAAATTCCCACATTTTGATTTTTGCCCTGGTTGGATTAGTGAGAAGTAAATCAATTGAAATGTCAGATTCGTGCAGTTACTCCTCCGCCCTGGCTTTACATGAGCGAATGAATGTGTTTGACAAATTCTTAACATAATCTGCCAGCATTGTTAGCAGGCCACTATGTTGAAAAAATATGTATTTGTGTCAAATCTAGCATCACTTTGCTAGAGTGTATCCTGACTTGGTTCTTAACACAGACTCCTCCAATGACTCGCAGTGTAAAGCTCTGCCGTCGCATCTGACCTGTCAGAGAAAATCTGTAAGTTACCATTTTAAAGCCATCGTGCAGGCTCAGAATGGCTATAGGGCAATGGGTCCATGGGCGAAATAAAAATGGAAAATGGTAGTGTGGGCCATTTTTTTTTTTTTTTACCAAAGTGGGCCACATTTTTCGCCAATGTGGTCCAGTTTGCTGAGTTACTTCACTACATGGCTAGTCATTTTGGCCATTGTTGTTGAATAAATATTCCTTAAATTGCATAATTGGCAACATATTTGATTAAAAATCCTCCACATTGGGTAGTATTCAAATAGTCTATGGGCCTCATTACGACCCTGGCGTTAAGGGTTTAACGCCGCCGTAAAAGGTGTCGGCGCCGTTAAACCCTTAACGCCTGATTGCGAGTTCCCTTTGTGGGACCCGACCTTAACGCCTGCTTTAGCAGGCGTTAAAGTAGGGTGCCGCAAAGGGACCTTGGTGCTAAGTACGGTGCTGCAATTTGCGGCACCGTACTTAGCGCCTTCCCCATTCCCATTGAGCCCTATGGGGCAAAAATGAGAATGGAGAAGGGCCCATGGTGATTGGGGAATTACCGCCCCACCAACCTTGGAATGGGGCGGTAATTCCGCCATTCATCATGGCGGACGCCGTCATGGACCATGGTGCTAATAGCACAATGGTTTAGCGCCGGGGTCGTAATGAGGCCCTATATAAGGAATTGATTGCCATTTGCAAATGTGGGCCATTTTTCATTGGTGCCCGAGATAATTGTATGCCCCAGTCTGACCCTGTCGTCGAGTCTGCACAGTCGGAGAAAGCCAGTAACGGTTAGCAGTTTGAAGTCGTGATGCTAAGGTGTAGACTGCAACTGGCATGCTCGTGTTGCAAATTCATGGGCATGCCTGGCAGCCTTCTTGGTTGTATATGTTTTCTTTCTAATGTATCATGTTGTTTCTCATAAAGTTACTGGAAAGCTGCCGGGTCAAAAACAATCCATTAACTGCATTGTTCCTCACTACCAGAAGTATTGACCATCACACAATCCATTATGGTGATATTAATGGACTAATTGAAACACTGCCATGCCAATATATTCCACGTGAAAACCACGTTGTTCATCATTACCAGAGGTATTTGAAGTTCACACAATCTGTATAGACTTGATATAAACTCAGAATCTATGTGCTTATGTCCAGTGTACAATGATACTGACATTTACCTGGTTTAGTCAGGATATCTGATTGTAGTATTAAGGGTTCCATCTGTGGCCTATTGAGGGGTGTGTGAGAGACTAGGTTATGTTGAACAGTGTCCATGATACTAGTGTATTTATTTTCAGTACAAACTGCACCAGGGATGTCATTTCACCAAAATGCCAGGGGTAGCAGAAGTGACACCACAATGCCACGCCCCCACGAGTGACATCACAGGAAGAGATTTCATTTGAACGCTCCCTGTGTGACATCAAAGGAACTGATATCATTTGTCCCCACCCGCACACGTGTCATCATAGGGAGTGGCATCATGAAGCATTATCCCTGAGTACACTAAGAAAAATATGGTTACGATATCACTGTATTGTGAAATTTCATACAAGAATGGATCATCATATGTAGCAGTGTGTCAAGGCCCATGTTGGCATGGAAAGTGTATAAACCTAAATCCCCTCTTTATGTGGATGCACCCTGTTATTTCAACAGGACTACAGAGCAGGACAGAGGCTATAGAATGATAGCTCTCCAACAGAGAGAGAGGCATACATATTAATACTAAAAAGGAGGGAGGGTAACTCATTTCGTAACCTGCCTGGGAGCCAGTTTGTCTTGGCACAGCACTGCACAAGTTCTCTTACACTGTGGTTCTGGCTCTGAGCATCGCAGTGGGGTCCGTACTGTACACCTTCTGCTGCATGTGTACAAGTAGGTCAGTTACTGAGGGAAATGCAGCATGACTGTCATCAAATGGGTATATATGTGTCGTAATGTACAGGCCTGTTAGAGTGAGCAGATTGACAAATGAAAAGAACTCAGTGCTCATTACTTTAATGCCCATCACAGTGAGTCTGGTTTTAAAGGAGAAAATAAACTTTCTGTTAATTCAGCAACAACACGAGGAACGGCGTTACCAACATCGAAGCGAAGTGTTGTACACATACGGAAATAAACACTATTGCACTCCAGGGGTTGAAAGGAATATGGATCAAAATGCTTGACATTTAAACAAAAATTCCTCTTCGTAAATGTAGCCAGTGTCTCAGACCTACGTGTGTTGTTTTCTTCGGTCAATCAGATTTGCATAACTAAACTGTTGGCAAGCCCGCTCAGCTGCCCAGGTGCAGGGACATTTGCATTTAGAACAGTGAGGAGGTCCCAGAAGTCACTTCAGACTCCACTGACTGATTAGCCCCACAGTCCACATAGCACTGCAAATGAAAATGGAATGACAAAAATGGTAGTGGGAGTCTGGAAGGATGAAATATGCACTTGTGATCTGAAGGTTATACACGGGGTGTGCACGTAGGGGAGGGCGAGCAAGCCAAGACAGCCTAACCTCCTAGACAGGGCGAGCACGGGAACCCCACTGAAAAGCAAAACACTGGTTTGGACTAATTGTTTCTGCCCACCTGACACACTGTGTTTACATGCAGAGCTGTTTATCATCAAATGCTATCGATCCCGCCATTACACGATGCCACAGCCTGCCGAAAGTACGCAGAGATCCCAACATGTATTTTTCAATTGCAGGGTATTGTATCGACAGATAAATCTTTCCTTTGATCTGTGCTTCGGTCTACTTTCCCATAAAGCCCCGGCCCTGCACATGTTGGTACTTACGGTTACGGAGGATATTCTGGGCCAGTCCGCTCTTCCTTGCTTCGGACACGGTGCCTGCCACCTCTCCAAACTCGCTAGTAAACACTTCCACAAACAGCAGCTGTGTCGCATTGCCCGCACTGTGGCCTGTTGTACAAAACCCGCCCATACCGGTTGCTGTCGTTGGTCAGCAAACGGAAGAGCTTCTTCCAGCTCTCCCATTGGGTACAACTTTAATCTCTCATCTCTTTTGCCAATAGGAGGAGTTAAACACACACACTGGATTGGGCAGGAGCAGGATTAGTTGCTTTTCAGAAAAATAATTGCTAGAGGAGTAGCATCATTGCATGGCACTGCGCTTGGTTGATGTAGACACACCCTCCAGCCACGCCCCCTCAGAGGTCGCAAGAGATTGGCAGAGGTCGCAAGTCAATCAACAGAGGTTGCTGCTGCGACCTCTGGTGACCCCCGAATCACGTCCCTGAAATCACCACACTGTAATTATTGCTTAAGACCTGTTATTTGAATACTCAATTAGTGCAATCTTTTTGTTCCACTTTAGGAAGACTAGTTCCCATGGGAAAATGTTGTTCATCTGGCTTCAGCATTTTCAATGACCATTCATCTTAAGTCACCGTCATTGTGGTCACTTTCTATGAAATGTGGTACCAGAGGTATTGGGTATTCACGACCTGCGTTCGCCTATCCTGATAGATATTTTTTAGTAGTATGTTAATGTTTATTTTTATAGCGCCCATACACAGCGCAAGTGCTCGAGGAGTGAGGGAACAAGGGGAAAAACAACAGTCATTCAGAGCGCTTGAATTTCTGAATGATACAAGTCTGCACAGGCAGAGTAAGTGCATGTAGTACAATTAACAGTGTAGTTTGAAGTTTGAAGTTTGTTTATTTATAAAGCGCGTCCGAACCCTCAGGTAGCTGGGCGCATAATCATGTGCACAGCAGTTACATATCGTTACAGGAGCATCTTAATACAACAGTCAGAGCAGACATAAGTCCGAGCTCTGTGAATTTACATACAAGAGTAGAATATACAGAGAACAAGGTACAAGATAGTTACAGTGGAGAGTAAGGACCGGGGTACAGTGTGGTCCTGAGTAGGTTATAGACAGAGTAAACATTACTACATGGTGGAGATTGGTGGCTGGCTGAGCGTATCAGTGAGAGACTAGATTTTCAGGCTAGGAGCCATGATTTCACCATGGCTCTGGAGGGCCAGAACGCGGTTTCCGATCTGATTGTAAGAGGGAGGGTGTTCCAGCATTGTGCTGCGAGCACTGGGAAGCTGGAACCTCCTGCTGATTTTAGGTCATAGTTAGGGATCTTTAGTTGGTGCAGGTAAGGGGTTCTGGTGGGTCTAATGGAACAGTGTCTAGAGAATGTGTCTGAGAGGTAGCATGGGGCAGTGCGTGACAGGCATTTGTGGGTGATGACCAGGGTTCTTAGCTTAATTGTATCATGGATCTGGAGCCAGTGGACTTCTTTGCTAACCGTGGATATGTGAGCCTTGCACGGGAGGTTAAGGGAACATCTTAGTGCATTATTTTGCAGGATCTGGAGCCGGTTCAAGTTTTTTGTGGTAGTGCCTAAGTAGAGTGTGTTACAGTAGTCTAATTTAGACAATATCAACACTCTAGATAAGGTGAGGCAACTAAAGGTGGAAAGAAACAGCCTACAGGCTTTGATCAATTTATTGGTGTAGGTGGTGGCTGAGATGGTGGAGTTTATTTGTTTTTTTAGTGCAAGGTGGAGTCGAGGTACACACGTAGTGTTTTGACCTCTTTGGACACTTTTATGATGTTGCCGTCAATGGTAAAGTATTGGTACCTATGGTCCAGTTTGTTGAGGCGAGCCTGGGAGCCTACGATAAGCAGTTCTGTCTCATCGTCGTTAAGGCAAAGACTGTGTGTAGCCATCCAGGCTTGGATTTCTAAGTAGATATCATTGAGCTTTGCAGCATCTTCTTCATAGCTGCCAGTGAGGGTGATGAGGACACGTGTGTCGTCTGCATAATTAGTGTAGCTGACACCCAGATCATCAAGACGGTCAAAGAGGAGCTTCGTGAAGATGTTGTAAAGTGTGGGGGAAATGCAGGAGCCTTGGGGCACTCCACATGTGATTGTGATAGGATCCGCAGCCGTGGTGGGGGCGAAGACCCTAGTCGACCTGTCAGAATGACTGGATCCACTTAGTGGCATTCTGAGAGAATGCAGAAGCTGAGGAGAGGTGTTGAGTGAGGATCTGGTGGTCAACCAGATCGAAGGCAGCAGATAGATCCAACAAGAGTAAGATAGCCAGTTTGCCCTTGTCTTTGGCATCATCCATTTGGATTTTTAGATCCAAGAGGGCAGTTTCAGTCCCGTGCCTTGGTCTAAAGCCGGATTGTCGAAGGCCTAGAAGGTTGTTGTCTTCCAAATGTTGTTGTATTTGGAGGTAGGCTACCTTGTCCAAAATTTTAAGGAGGAATGGGACTGTGGTGATGGGCCTGTAGTTTGTGGGGATGTTAGGGTCTAGGTTGGGTTTTTTGAGCAGGGGTAGGACCCACGCTTCTTTAAGGTTGTTGGGGACCACTGAGTTTTTGAAAGAGGAATTGATCAAAGAGGTGATGAGAGGGGCTAACTCATTAGCCCCGTCTTTGATGACGGAGGCGGGACAAATGTCACCTTTGCAGTTGGATGGTTTGAGACTGGCGATTATCTTGATTACTTCCTCTTCTGTGACTGGAGAGAAGTGGAAGGCGGGGCAATTAGGGGTGGTGTAGTTTATTTTGCTGTTGGGGTTCTGTTTGGAGGCAAGGTTGGCTTTTTTTGCTTCTATCTTAGTTTGTAGGAGGGTAATTTTGTTAGCGAGGGCAAGCTGGATATTGTTACACCAGGCCTTGTCTTTAATGCAGTCCTCTGTCGGAGGCAGTGGTGATTCGAGTTCCCTTAGTATACAGAAGAGTTCTTTGGTGCCAGATTTGGCATTTTGTATTTTCTTGTTATAGATTTCTTTTTTAGCATTTAGGATGGTGGATTTGTAGGTGGAGGCTGCTGAGGCAAACTTATCTTTAGTGGAAAGGGAAGGGGCTTTTCTCCAGCTAGTTTCTGCAGTTCTTTTGATATTGCGGAGATCCTTTAATTCTGCTGAGAACCATTTGTTGGAGTGGGCAATGGGTTTGGCTTTTCGTTGTTTGAGAGGAGCTATCTGGTTGAGAGCTAGTTCTAGGGTATTGTTGTAACGGTCTACAATGGCTGATGGGTTGTTGTTTTGTGTGGGTAGATTGGCTTTACTGATAGGCACGAGAAGAGGTTTAAGGTTCTCTATAGTGATGTTGCAGTTATTTCTGGAGATTATTTGAGGTAACCTAGTGGGTAGTGTGGTAGATGGTAGGGATCTGGTTAAAGAGAAGGTAATAAGGTGATGGTCAGTCCAAGCACAAGGAGTGATGTCAGTGAGAGGTTGCAGTTGGCATCTGCAATCCAGTCCAAGGATCTTCCTTTTGTATGTGTGGGTTTATTAATGTGTTGGGTGAGGCCTAGATGAGTAATCGTGTCATTAAGGGAGGTGGCCTGATTGTCATTGGGGTCATTCAGTCCCAAGTTGAAATTACCCAGAATGATGATTTGTGATTTAGGTTTCAAGTTGGTAGTGAGTAAGAGAGAGATATCATCTTCAAAGGTAGAAGGAGGTCCTGGGGGTCTGTATATAATGTGGAGCAGGATAGTTTGGGTGTCGGATAATGGGAGTTTGACGGATAGTAGTTCGGCTGAAGGTAGGGTTGTACTAGTTGCTTCTCTGATATTTAGGGTGGATTTCACAATAATTGCTATTCCTCATCCTATTCCATTTTTTCTGTCAGCTCGGATGATATTGTAGTTATCTGGGGTGGCTAGAGCTATTGTGGGACCGGCTGCTGGGTGGAACCATGTCTCCGTGATAGCGATAAAGTCTAGGTAGTTGGTGGAGATAATGTCGGCGACATCAGTAGCGTGGGCTACCAATAAGCGTGCGTTGATGAGAGCTCCCTTGATGGAGGTCGGTGGAGGGTTGACTTTCGTGTGTGGTGGCTCGTGAGGTGCTGCAGGGTTGTGAGTCAGTGGAATGTCAGTAGGTGAGGTGGGCTGCGTGAGGTTCCTGGTCTAGTTGGTGAGCATTCTGGTGCGTTTTACATCAAAATTAGTGCGATGGCTGAGTCTATCGTTTCTAATCTTGGTTGGTGGGGCTGCGTTCAAGAAGGAGGTAGAGGGTACAACAAGTCAAGAACCTAGTCTTGTATTTCTAAGAGATGTGGGACAGGGTATGCAGGGTGTGGGTAGGCAGGCAAATCTGTTAATCCAGTCCGCTGGAGATAGTAAGTCTGGGTAAAGTGGAGTGGTTGTGTAGGCGCGGTTCTGTGGTGAGATATTCTGGAGCAGCGGGAGGAGAGTAGCCATAGTTAGAGTGGCGCCTCTAAGTGTGGCCATCATGGGTGACTTGGCTCTGGTGATAGGGGGAGTGAGGTTCATAAATAGTTAGCAAAAATAGTATGTACACACAATTAACGTATGTATGGACTCTAGATAGTCAATTCATAAACAATAAGCATGGGCATCAACTCAAATTGCAGTATGCAGAGGGCAATGTGGGCATAAATTGCAATGTGCAGAGGGCAATGTGGGCACTAGGTAGGCAATTTAAAAACAATAAGCATATGCATCGACTCAAATTGCAGTGTGCAGAGGGCAATGTGGGCATAAATTGCAATGTGCAGAGAGCGATGTGGACACTAGGTAGGCAATTCAAAAACAATAAGCATCTACAAGGCAGCTACAAGGGCAGTCCTTACTCCACAGTGAGGGAGTGTCGAGCATGCCTGGGTATGTGCAGTAAGCGGGCGGCCACACCCGCTTACTGCATGACGCGAGCGAAGTACTGGGTTTACAAAATGCAGCAGGTTAGTAGGACATGTAGTACATAATGACTAAATATGCAAGTGTTGACCGTCCGTTCTACCAGCAGTCCAGTACATAGAAATAACTTGAACAGTTTTATATACGGTGCAATCGGTGTATAGAGGAAGAACAAGGGAACAAAGTGAATTAGATGTAAGGAGCAGCAGTACGCAGTGTGACACAGTTGTGTTTAGGGTCGTAGGCACAGCGGCGCAGGTCAAATGTCATGGCGGATACTTAAAAGGGTCAGCGGGTAACGCTCGAGTCTCAAGGTGGGTTGAAGGAGTCTGCTGGGCATAGTGCAGGTAGTTACCCAGATGTAACTGTGGGAGACATTACAGCACAGAGGGCGGTGTAGTAATGCTGACATATAATTTAGCACATGGGCAGCAAATGATGGATATTATGTTGTTGGTGTTGGTGTTACAATTCGTAAAGTTCAACAATATCCAATGGAAATTAATTCCATGTTTTATATGGTGAACTCACATGCACTGCAATTAGCACAAGGGAAGTGGCCTGTGGTGGGGGATCTTTGTAAGTTCCAAAAGTCTAGCATAGGGCTCTGTGCAAGATTGTGTTGCTCTTTAAATCTAGAAAAGACTAGTCTGTCTTTAATATTAGAGAGCATACACGGAGGGTGGTGGACTAAATAATCACCTGCACTGGACTTGCATTGACAGGATAGAAATTGAGTGGAACAGCTCCACTCTGAAAGGCATGCTGCATACCAGCCTGACAGGACAACACTCTGAACTTTTGAAATTCTAAATTGCTGAGCCTCCGAAAGAACCATTGTGCTGCATTGGCATTCACACCAGTAAACACATCACCTTAGTGAAATTGCAGTAAACTGCTATTAAAAATGCACATGCCACCTATATATATATGCATCCACATGAACTGCTCCCCCCGGAAGGACCTAGTTTCCTGGGGGACCCAACAGGCCACCACAGTCACCTTGACAAGACCCTTCCTTTGGTTGAAACACGTGTTGGCTGTTTCTCCAAAATGCTGTAATTTCTCGATAGTTGCAAATTGTAACATTTCATACGTGCAGGCTTCTTTAGCCTCTTTGTAGAACAACATTGTAAATTTGGAACACACCAGCATTAACTGGTCACTACATCACAGTTACTATCTATCAAGTCTGCGGGCCTCATTCCGAGTTGTGTGGTAAGGGTTAACGGTCACCGGTAAGGAACCCGGTGCCGGAAAACCCTTACCGCCCAATTCTGAGTTCCCTTAGCGGGACCCACAAAGGACGTGTGGTCTGACCACACATCCTTTGTGGGTCTCGCTAAGGGACCAGGGCACTAATAACGGGCCCGCTATTTGAGGGCCCGTAATTAGCACCTTCCCCATTCCCATTCAGCCCTATGGGGGCTCAAATGGGAATGGGGAATGGTTGGTTGAATGGGGACATACCGGGTCTGCACAGGTCGGAATGTCCCAGTAAGTCCCCATTCAACCAAACCGGACAGAGACCCTGGTTTGGAGGCAGCCATGGCGCTAATAGCACCATGGCTACCTCCAAACTCGGAATGAGGCCCTGCCACATGTGCATAGCTGCCTCTGTATTTTTCTTTATGCTGTCTCTAATATTAGTCCCATGCTTCAAAGTGAATAGGGGATATTTTATCAGATAACCTGCACATTTAACTAAGTTCCAATGCATCTTGACTATTTTTTAATTTTTGTCATATGTTTCGAAAAGGTGGTCATGGAGACTATCTTATTGTGTATACTTGTTTAGACTTTGGATTGAAGAAAGGCATCTCTATTGGTAAATGATGCTCTTTTTGTGGAGTATTTTGAAATTCAACGTGCGTTACTACTATCACTGAGTCTATCGATAATGGCATCCGCATGTAGGAGCGTAGGAGACCCATAAAATCTGACGTGGACAGGGGACACCTTGGGGATTTTGCTTTTTTATTTATTTATTGTGTTTTAGTCAAAGAACTCGACTTTTCAAAAAATTAAAATAGCAGTACGTATTAAATTACATATATCATCATTGTATAAAACAAGAGAAAATAAGAAAAGAAAACAGAAGAAATTTAAGAAAAAGAAAAGCAGTTCAGAGTATAAAATCCTCCCAGCGATGGACATTTAGAGACGTCGTTCATAATACTCTCACCTGCTCTTTAAGTGCAGATCCTTTATGGAATTTTTGCCAACCCATCCTATCCTATTTCACTTGAACCCTCAATGATGGAACATGAGTGTGCCGCTTATCAGCAGTGTATGGCCTGCAATCATACCTCGGCACCAGGGTATTCACTGGATTTACATGGATAGCCAACAATTGCTGTTGTGAATCTTGAGGTTCTGCTTTATTTTTTCTGGGTCACCAGATGGCTTATGGTGGCCTCTATTAAAACTTGTCTACAACTCATTATTCAGCTGGTGGTGGGTACCAAAAATACAATTGCATCTCTATTTTAAAACAAGTGTTGGAAGAGCCAACTGTTTGGGCTTTAATGTAGGCATGGAAAAGACACTTGCCAAGCACCGCCATAATGGTATCCGATACCCACTGATGCTCCTGCAATGTGTGCAGGGGCTATGACAATGACACATTGATGGTATTTTGGGCCGGGCAGAAATTCCATGTTTCTGGCAAAATGTTTTGAAAACCGAAACACAATGGTGGCTTTGATTTTCAATTCCACCTCCCCGCCCCCTCAATTGTCGTAGTCAACTATTTTTGGTTTCAGTGTGTGGGGGTGTTTGACATATATTTTAATGGGCATTTCTGTAAGTCCAATTTGAGTGGGAGCTCTCACCCTGTACCCAGCTATTTCCCATGGCACCCCCAATGCGGATCTACCTCCCGAAAACTGCCCATTTCACTTTTTACATTCCTTCTCTGGCCTGCACCGACTGGCCCTTTTCCACTCATCTGCGTGCATAAACTTAGCCATTGTATGCTACTTCTCCAGCTCGTAACCCCACCAAAAGGAGTGGGGACACCGTATGTACCACACGCCTACTCTACTCTTCCTCCTACCTTTTCCTTTTTCATCATCCAGGCACATACTGGCCCATTCGAATCTGTATGTGCTTATGCAGACCTGGTTATTTTCTCTGCATTATGGCACTTGTAGTTCCAATCTTCCCATTATAAAACTCGGTCTACAAGTCCCAGAATGCAAAGAAAAAAACAGGACTGGATAAGCATCTTCAGATTGGATTGGGTCATGTTGGCTTCTATGCAGCTGCATTCCGATGATGCAAAATCTGAGCAATGAAAATAGCAAACAGATTTGTTTGAACTCTGTTTGAAGAGACCATATTTTGTGGGCCCATTATATGACATTTCTGCCTTAAATTTCTTAAATGTGGCTCCTTTTCTAATCCCACTTTTCAGACCCTCTGCCTTTTCCTGTTGGCCTTTGCCACACAGACCACGGTCTGGTTTGCTCTGGGTGGAGGCACCATATACCACTATTCAGAAAAGGTTCTGCACCATGTGTGCACTACAGTGGTGAAGTGTGCAATACAAATTCATATTAACATAACATAACATAGAGGCATCACGCGACAATACATGCAAGATGCTTCATCTCCAGCAAGGATAATGGAACTGACTGCAGGGTCCCCTATACTTTTTTAACCCCACCCTGCAGTTTTCTAATGCCTTACTATCAGAACTCTCCCATAATAAGGAAAAATGCCAGCTTGCATTTTTCAGCCAGGCCCAGGGCATTTGTAATCAGTTAATGTACCGAGGTCTGTT